>NC_140225.1:27979980-29179980 GCF_951802725.1 Rutilus rutilus | reverse complement strand
ACAGCAACTCAACAGAAGACAATAGTGTCATTATTAGCTCAAGTCAGTTCAATATTGATTCATTTCCGTTCAATGATAGTGGCAATGTTGCAAAGTTAGTGTCATTATTCAGCTCGATTCAGTTCAACTTTTGTCAGTGTGTCAGAATTGTCTTTTAAACCCTTTTAAAACTTTATTTTGTGGCAGCCGGTTACAATGCAGTGGTAGACACAGCATATAGTAATCAGCGGGTTGGTCATCTAAAAATCAGGTGAATGAAATTAAGCCTATCTTTAGGGCAATTAAGTATAAATAAGATGTAGATTAGATATAATTACTTTTTTACATTATGGTAATGAGAAAGAGGTTTTTTTCATAATGGTAATGAGAATTGCTGGGGGAAATGTGCTTAATTATGATGAAAATAATCTTAATAAAAAAATTAAAAAGTAATGAGATATTATTTAAACTGTATTTATACTTAAATATTTTTTGGTGATTTATATAAAAGAGTTAAAGGGATAGTTCATCAAAAACTTACAGAGTTTTCATTTTTGGATGAACTAACCCTTTAAGTTAGAGTTTTGTCAGGGAAAGATGTTGAATATTAGTTATGTCCATAAATGTCCAATAAAATCCATTGTCCATGTGTTATAACTGCAGTAAGATCATCCAATGACCTTTCAGAAAACTGCATCTAATGTTGCTATGACATTTTTTTTATTTGTTAGGCAACCTATACTTCACATGTTAAAATCTAATTTAACTGGTTTTAATTAAAATAAAAAAAATTATAATATTGCTGAAAAAAAAAGGAATAGATTAAGATATGGTAATAAAAGTCATTTTTTAAAGGTCACATCAGATATAAATAGCACATTAAAGGTAAAGAGTGTGCAGTATAACTAAACCATTTGTAAGTTAACTTCCTGAAGACTGCAAAAACTGTGGCTCTGTGGTGCATCGTTTGAGCATGTGCATGGTTTGTCCATGGACATGTTTGTCCAAACCATGAAAACCGAAGGGAACAATCATTGAGCCTTATTCATGAAACACAAGCTGAACGAATTTCTGTCATTAAACAACCAGTTTTAAATAACCAAGGTTCATGACTCCACATGTCAGCAAAAGTGCAGACCTTTTACATTACTGAGGGAGTAAAACACCAACAACTTTTATGGACAGATTATTGATTAATAAAGATGCCTTTGCAATTTAACAGATCTGGAATGTTTTTGTGGGAAAATATTGCTAAGTCAAAATGTGCCAAGCTGACAGACTCCTATCCAAACAGACCGAGTGCTGTAATAAAATCAAAGGGTGCTTCAACTTTTAGTATGGAAGCTTGTTTCTGCCACAGAATATAAAATAAAAAGGTAACTACGACTTTTTATCTCGCAATTCTGACTTTTTGTCTCAGAATTGCATGATATAAAGTCGCAATTGCTAATTAGAAAGTCAGAATTGCGTGATATAAAGTCGCAATTGTGTGTTATTAAGTCAGAATTGTGAGAAATAAACTCGCAATTGCGAGAAATAAACTTGCAATTCTGACTTTTTTCTCAGAATTGCATGATATAATGTCGCAATTGTGTTATAAAGTTAGAATTGTATGATATAAATTTGCAATTGAGTGTTATAAAGTCAGAATTGTGAGATAAAAAGTCGTAATTATCTTTTAAAATGTTTTATTCTGTGGCGGAAAGAAGCTTCGATATATTAGTTCAGGGGTGTGCACACTTAAAATATAGGTTTTTAATGGCAGACTTTACATTAAGCATGCTGATTAAAAGTTCTGAACTAATTTATCACAAAAACTAGCTGTTTTAACAGGGGTGTGTAGACTTTTATATCCACATCCAGAGTCGCATATTTCCAGTGAGTCTGGGTTGGTTTTAAATGTGAATATTATTGATTTTTCACAGAAATTTGTTCTGCCCGTGTTACATAAATGAGGTCCATTCATTTTACAATTCGGTTTGACGCCGCAAAAATTACACACTTCACCTTTAACGTAACAACTGCAACATGTTCACATTTTACAGTGTTTCTAGGCCTAATCGCAAACAATAATCCATGTAAAGTGTGGTGAACACAGTGCAGATATACAATCCTGCCTCAGTTTCGTGTGTGTGTGTGTGTGTGTGTGTGTGTGTGAGTGGACAGTGGCAGTGTGAGGTGGATTCCAGTGCACTCAGGGGAGCAGTTAGAGCAGTCACGCTCTCTCACAGCACCGCTGAAGCGCTCCCACTGTCTGTTTCACATTAAAGTTTACTCACATAGGACCAGAAGGCACTGCTTTATGAAGGTATAAATTACCCACATAATTACACCATATGTAGCCCTCCCAAAACAACGACAGGCTCAGATGAATATTAAACACCCTTCCAGCCTACTGAAAGATAGATACACTGTCTGTGCGCGTATTCATTATATCCGAAGCCACGTATATGTGCATCATAAACAATGCATCATTGGTTGTGCGGTATAATATCTTATCTTAATTTACTACGTTTCATGATTCGGTAGGCTTTCATGTAAACATTACAAAGGGTGGAACAAAGGCCACCCTTCTGCTGGGCTGATATAAACAATATGATTTAACGTACACATTAGGAGTGACGAGTGATTGAGGTTCCAGATTAATACAGAATCCACGAGAATCACTCAACAGAGTTCAAGCTTTAGCTTGTTCGTGTTTGGATTGGGATTCTGAATCCAAATTTCCCAGCCAATGGAATAACAGTGTTTTTTAAACAGTTTAATATTGAGGAAATAACACAGACTTTTAGATGAAAAGTGGAGCTATAAATAATGTGATGTAAGGAACAGGAAACCCACCGGTGCGCGGAATCAGAGACATGTAGGGGAAATATGAATGGGGGAAATGGTAACATTAATATGGCGACATGTCCAGACTTTCAGTTAAAACTGCCTTTTTTGACCAGGGCAAAAAATATTCTTCTAGCCTGGTTTGAGTTAAAGAGCAAAATGTCCTTTGAGAGCAAAAAAAAACATTGTTGTCAGATTTTTGTCAAAATGTAAATGAATTTTACATGCTTTTATAAATGCTTTAGGTAAAAGTACGAACCTCATAAAATTGTTAAACTTATATTTATGGTTCCACGTGTGTTTGCAGGAAGGCAGACGAAGAATTAAGTTCCAAAACACAAAGTTTAATAATAATATTTCACTAGGCAGGTGAACGGGCAGAAGCAAAACACACTAAATATAATGGAGGAGTGCAGGCAAGGGTGCAGCTTAAAGGTGCTTTGTATGATGCGTTGACGTAATTTCCACTAAAACAGGAAACTAAGGCGGGACATATTGAAGGGCTCCTCCCCCTTTTTAAAATAGCCAATAGCGGTTTAGTTTACCTCACAGACGGCAAGTCGTACTTGACAGCACCATAGAAGCGAATCCGAGCACTGATGATACGTTAGATTCTAGAGAGCATTTGATTGGACAGAAGATGAGAAGCTGAAGTCTGCAGTGATGTCATAAAAATCTGTGATCCATTTTAGTGGAAGTGGGAAACTGTAAGTTTCGAATGCTTATACAGTGGGTACGGAAAGTATTCAGACCCCCTTACATTTTTCACTCTTTGTTATATTGCAGCCATTTGCTAAAATCATTTAAGTTCATTTTTTTTCCTCATTATTGTACACACAGCACTCCATATTGACAGAAAAACACAGAATTGTTGACATTTTTGCACATTTATTAAAAAAGAAAAACTGAAATATCACATGGTCCTAAGTATTCAGACCCTTTGCTCAGTATTTCGTAGAAGCACCCTTTTGATCTAATACAGCCATGAGTCTTTTTGGGAAAGATGCAACAAGTTTTTCACACCTGGATTTGGGTATCCTCTACCATTCCTCCTTGCAGATCCTCTCCAGTTCTGTCAGGTTGGATGGTAAACGTTGGTGGACAGCCATTTTCAGGTCTCTCCAGAGATGCTCAATTGGGTTTAAGTCAGGGCTCTGGCTGGGCCATTCAAGAACAGTCACGGAGTTGTTGTGAAGCCACTCCTTCGTTATTTTAGCTGTGTGCTTAGGGTCGTTGTCTTGTTGGAAGGTGAACCTTCGGCCCAGTCTGAAGTCCAGAGCACTCTGGAGAAGGTTTTCGTCCAGGATATCCCTGTACTTGGCCGCATTCATCTTTCCCTCGATTGCAACCAGTCGTCCTGTCCCTGCAGCTGAAAAACACCCCCACAGCATGATGCTGCCACCACCATGCTTCACATGAGACTGTATTGGACAGGTGATGAGCAGTGCCTAGTTTTCTCCACACATACCGCTTAGAATTAAGGCCAAAAAGTTCTATCTTGGTCTCATCAGACCAGAGAATCTTATTTATCACCATCTTGGAGTCCTTCAGGTGTGCTTTCATGTGTCTTGCACTGAGGAGAGGCTTCCATCGGGCCACTCTGCCATAAAGCCCCGACTGGTGGATGGCTGCAGTGATGGTTGACTTACTACAACTTTCTCCCATCTCCCGACTGCATCTCTGGAGCCAGGCCCGGATTGGCTAATCGGGAGCACCGGGAAAATTCCCGGTGGGCCGGTCTGTTTTATTGGCCAGGAGGGCCGGTGTTGTCATGGCACTGGGTTGAATGCAGAATAATAAAATATCTCTAGAAACTCAAGCGGCCAAATAGCCTACGAGTCAGGGCCGTACCGACCATTGAGGTCTCCGAGATCCGGACCTCTGTAATTTTTCCTGAGTGTATAATGAACGTTGTGAAATAATTGCCTAATATTACCTGCTGCAATGATTCGCATATCGCGACGATAACCGACCTCATCATCTGAGCTGCTTCAGCACTCAAACACCGCTCGTTGGCAATGGCAAAATGTTTGAGATGACTGATCAAAGCAAGCGGGATTTAAGTTCACAGAAGCGCGAGGCGCGGCTGCGCGCAAATCCCAACGCGACGCTTCACGAGATAAGGTGCGTGGCTAAACTAAACGGCTGTTTTACGATAGAAATTTTAAACGACCGACATAAATAATCACTTTACAAAGACTGTATCAATCTAAGCTCATCTTCAGGAAGGGGAGATTTACAGGTAAAGATAAAGAGACTGAGAGAAGAAGAACGAGAGGAGATGGAGATGAGAGAGAAGAGCAGGTAGAGCAATAGCCTATTGCATAATAATGAGAATAACTTTATTACAATGGATTCCTATTTAACACAGTCAGATGTTTATGGAAGCTTGTTTCCGCCACAATAAAAAAAAAAAAAATGATAATTGCGACTTTTTATCTCACAATTGCGAGTTTACATCTCGCAATTCTGACTTTATTTCTCAGAATTGCGAGATACAAAGTCAGAATTGCGTGAAATAAAGTCGCAATTGCGTGTTATAAAGTCAGAATTGCGAGATATAAAGTCAGAATTGCGTGAAATAAAATCGCAATTGCGTGTTATAAAGTCAGAATTGTGAGATATAAAGTCAGAATTGCGTGAAATAAAATCGCAATTGCGTGTTATAAAGTCAGAATTGCGAGATATAAAGTCAGAATTGCGTGAAATAAAGTCACAATTGCGTGTTATAAAGTCAGAATTCTGACTTTTTTTCTCGCAATTGTGACTTTATATCACGCAACTCTGACTTTATAACACGCAATTGGGAGATATAAAGTCAGAATTGAATGATATAAAGTCACAATTGCGTGTTATAAAGTCAGAATTGTGAGATAAACTATTCTGAGAAAAAAAAAAAGTCTGTCTTTTTTCCCCCCCCTTAGAATAGGAATTTATATCTCACAATTGTGAGTTTATATCTCACAATTCTGAGAAAATATGTCAGAATTGCGAGATATAAACTCGCAATTGCGTGTTATAAAGTCAGAATTGCGTGATATAAAGTCGCAATTGCGAGAAAAAAAGTCAGAATTCTGACTTTATAACACGCAATTGTGACTTTATTTCACGCAATTCTGACTTTGTATATCGCAATTCTGAGAAATAAAGTCACAATTGCGAGATGTAAACTCGCAATTGTGAGATAAAAAGTCGCAATTATCATTTATTTATTTTTATTTTGTGGCGGAAACAAGCTTCCATATTGGGGGAAGTGCCAGATAGCCCTTGAAAGATTGGGCCTTATATACTGAGGGTTTAATTACATTATTTTAATAGTCAGTCGGGAACTAAAGTGGGCCGGTCTAAGGCATGAAACTCCAGGGCTGAAAATGAGTCCCAATCCGGCCCTGTCTGGAGCTCAGCCACAGTGATCTTTGGGTTCTTCTTTACCTCTCTCACCAAGGCTCTTCTCCCCCGATAGCTCAGTTTGGCCGGACGGCCAGCTCTAGGAAGGGTTCTGGTCGTCCCAAACGTCTTCCATTTAAGGATTATGGAGGCCACTGTGCTCTTAGGAACCTTAAGTGCAGCAGAAATTTTTTTGTAACCTTGGCCAGATCTGTGCCTTGCCACAATTCTGTCTCTGAGCTCTTCAGGCAGTTCCTTTGACCTCATGATTCTCATTTGCTCTGACATGCACTGTGAGCTGTAAGGTCTTATATAGACAGGTGTGTGGCTTTCCTTATCAAGTCCAATCAGTATAATCAAACACAGCTGGACTCAAATGAAGCTGTAGAACCATCTCAAGGATGATCAGAAGAAATGGACAGCACCTGAGTTAAATATATGAGTGTCACAGCAAAGGGTCTGAATACTTAGGACCATGTGATATTTCAGTTTTTCTTTTTTAATAAATGTGCAAAAATGTCAACAATTCTGTGTTTTTCTGTCAATGTGGGGTGCTGTGTGTACAATAATGAGAAAACTTAATGATTTTAACAAATGGCTGCAATATAACAAAGAGTGAAAAATGTAAGGGGGTCTGAATACTTTCCGTACCCACTGTATCTCCTAAATGTGTGTTTTGTCATTGTTTTTGGAACACACCAGCTTATTCATAACCTTAATGCTAACATATTCATACTAAAAGTAAAGTTACTCATAAAAAAATACATTTGTCAAAACTTCTGAAGCCTCTTGGTTTAAGGATATTCAGATATTTCTATTGGAAATCTAGACTAAACTAGATTAATTAACTTCTAATTAAGGCTGTCTACATTAATCCGGATACTTTGATGTATCATGAGCAAATGTGAGTAAATTCTGTCATCTTTGCAGGACTGTGATATGAAGAGTGTGCAAAGTATTATATTTCATAATATTTTACAGTGTTATATTTTATATATTTTAACAACTGTGCTAAAGTGAATAGCAGGCACAATACCGCCAGTATAAACATGAATATCTATTGGAACAATATAAGTCACATGACTAAACTTACACCCCCGGCTTCACAGTCCACACACTACAACACAAAAACGGCGTTTTCAAATTTATCTACTTTGGAGTGCGTTTTCAAAAAGCTTTGTTTTCATTAATAAAAACGCCATCTTGGTGTGGACGGAAGGCTAAAACGTAGAGAAAAACATTCGTTTTCAAACGAAAACATATTAGTGTGGACATGGCCTAAGAGAATCATTTTTGCAGTATATTCCTCTCTCTGCTCATGTCTCTCTCTCTCTCTCTCTCTCTCTCGATGCATATGAGATGGCCTGCTGGTAGGGTCATTAGTTAACATCAAAGAGGCAGATGACGGCCTCCTGTGAGGTGCAGAAAAAGAGCAGAGATTGATTACAGCCACAATTAGCATGAGCAGCACCTTTAAAGGAGCTCAGCCAGGCAAGAGGAGCAGAGAAGCTAGAGCTAAACACATTCACTTTAGCAGTAGCCATTTACAGGAGGAAGAAGTCGCTGCACAATACCCAAGACATTTTCGTATTGTTTTGTGGTGAAAAGTCACCATTAGCCAGTAATTGGGTATTACATGGTCACTTTTGACTCGGATAAAATAAACACTTTTTACACTTTACATATATTTTCTTACTAGTTTAATTGTTTAACATTTTTACAAGCATTTTGGGATTAAAATGACTCCTTTGTCTTGCTCAATCTAATTTCACAGCTATCATTGTATGTATACTAATTTTGCATAATATTTACCTTGGTTTTTATTTCATGACTCAAAATACATACATTCATGGTATTTTAAGGTTTAATAATTAGTTTATAAGTTTAGGTATTTTAAGAAGGTCTGTGTCAGTGACAAGGGTAAAACAATAACATCTATAGAAAAAATAAAGCAAAAAATAAACGATGAAAGCATGGTAAAATGTTTCCAACGCAGGTTTAATGTAAATCTTTCATATAAAAAAGAAAATGGTACACTTTATTTCGATAGTCCATATTAGACATTCTACTAACTTTGCAACTACATTCAATTCAATTCACATTTATTTGTATAGTACTTTTCACAATACATATTGTTTCAAAGCAGCTTTACAGAAAATACATGTTTCTACATTACAATTAAGAGTAATCTGTTATCCGGTGACTGTCAAAATAATGTCCATATGTCAGAAATGTACAGTTCCCTTTCAAGGGAACTCCGAGCCCGATCTCACGGGAAAACGTACAAATTCTACGAGGTGGCTTATTCGTACGAATTCATACGACCTGACTCGTACGAATTAGTACGATTTTTGCAAAATCGTACATATTTTACGAATTGGCCAATTCGTATGAATTCATACGAATTACCTACCCCTGACCCCGCCCCTAAACCTACCCATCACGTGGGTTTAGACAAATCGTACAAATTCGTACGAGTGAGGTCGTACGAATTAGTACGAATTAGCCAACTTTTTATCATTCGTACGAATTCGTACGAATTGGTCGTGAGATAGCGTTGGAACTCCCGTTGCGTCGAGAATGACGCTATGGGGAACGCTTTGCGTGATGACGTCTTGAAGCACATGTAAAATCAGTCCAATGGTGTGGCGGAACGTCAGAGGCGGGTGACGTCACGTACCAGGAAGCTATAAAAGCCGGCCCGAAACAGAAAACGAAAGCTTTCTGAGTCTTCAGTCGCGCTCTGTGTTGATCTGTCCGTGTTATTTGGTGTTGTCTGTTATTATTCAGTATGGCGAGCAAGCAGCAGTTTAGAGTGTGTGTCCATCCCTGCCCGCGTTATATAACGGGAGGTGACACACACACTCTTTGTGTTGTTTGTTTGGGAGAGGAGCATGCCCAGTCAGCACTCGAGGGTGGTGACTGTGTGCATTGCTGTGCGCTTCCATTGCGTACGCTCCGATCCCGGTTGGCACGGTTCAATCCCGATCACGTTCCCCAGGGCTCTGGTCCCGCTGCTGCCGAGGCACAGCGTCGATCTCAGACCTGGGGTTCGCAAATGGATCTATCAGTGGATGTTGAGACGGGCTCTGCCTTATCTCAGCAACCTTCTGATAGATCCAGTGCCTCTCATCAGGGTGTGGAAGCACGCGCTGCGGTTTCTTCCCCCCCGATGGAGGCACCAATACTGCAATTGTCCAGCTCTGAGGAGTTGGACGTTGTTAGTGTTGAAGCTGAGTCTGAGGATTCGCCACCTCAGTCTCACGCTTTTGAGGAATTGCTCGATGTTGTCACGAGAGCAGTTCACAGACTATCTATAGAGTTTACACAACACAAACTTCTCACTACTCTTCCATTCACAATTATAAAGATTATGGTTATGGGGAGATGCCGAAGGTGGAAGAGACGCTCGCGAGCTATCCCTCTCTTCCCTCTAAACCAGTAAAATTTACTTCATCGCTGGTTCATAAATCATATGCAGCCGCTGGTCAAGCTGCAGCGTGTCTGCATACGATGTCTATTATGCAGGCCTATCAGGCTGAATTATTGGGGGATTTAGAGGAGGGCGGGGGTATTGGTCCAGACACAGTGGCTGAACTACGCAGAGCCACGGATCTGTCTCTCAGGGCCACCAAGGAGACCGCTAAATCAATCGGGCGGTCTATTGGCGCTTTTCCACTGCATGGTACGGTACGGCTCGGTTCGGTACGGCACGCTTTGGCGCTTTTCCACTGCATGGTACGGTACGGCTCGGTTCGGTACGGCACGCTTATGGCGCATTTCCACTGCATGGTACGGTACGGTACGGCTCGCTTCGGCTCGCTTTAAATGGTACCACCTCTGTTGAGGTTCCAAGCGTACCGTACCGGTACTAAAATGTGACGTGAAAACACTGAAGATCACTGATTGGTCAGACAGAATCGTCACCACCAGTGTCATTGTATTTGCGACACGAGACCATGCACGAGACAAACCCGCTAGATTTAAATAGCCAGCAGACAACAGCCAACACTGTAGTGTCTTGCAGTTAAAAAGTTTCTTGTAAACTGTTTCTTGAAGTCAGGGGCGGCGCCGGATAATTTTTAACGCATGCATGTGCTGAGGGCACACACACACATATGTGTGTGTATATATATATATATATATATATATATATATATATATAATATTATTATTATTATTATTATTAATAAATGAGCAAAACTTGGCCACAAAATATTTAATATTCAATTATTTTAATGATCACAATTAAAGTTTTAATTTTATTAAATTGAACAAGCGCAAAATTCAGCATTCAATCAAATATTCAAAAAGACTTAATAATAATGTTATTTCTCTCTATAGGCGCGTTTACTACGAATATGGCGATCGTCAACTTCATCTTTGCCAGACACTGACAGAAAACACTATTTTATAAATAAAAATCAGTGCACGCGTCCCCGGATTTACAAACGCACATCTTGCTTGTTGCACGCACATTATGTCGAAATAACGAGATATTATGTTGAAATAACATTATTATTATTATTAAGTCTTTTTGAATATTTGATTGAATGCTGAATTTTGCGCTTGTTCAATTTAATAAAATTAGGCCTATATATAGCCTATATATATACTATTAATAAATGAGCAAAACTTGGCCACAAAATATTTAATATTCAATTATTTTAATGATCACAATTAAAGTTTTAATTTTATTAAAACGCGTGCACTGATTTTTATTTATAAAATAGTGTTTTCTGTCAGTGTCTGTGCATGGCAAAGATGAAGTTGACGATCGCCATATTCGTAGTAAACGCGCTTATAGAGAGAAATGCACATAATGGATTACATAAGAGAGTAGCCTATTTCTTTTTGTTTTGAATTATTTCGTTTAAAGACATTTCAAGCTTTGTGTATTTGAGGATGAGATGCGCTCCAGTTAATGTACAATGCAAGTGACCGCTCGTGCGCCTCAATGGTTAAATTGTATATTTTGCACCTTTTTCAATCCAGGCAATTGTTTGATGAAAAAATTATTAAAATTAAGATACAATTTATACAAAACGAAATTCACTTTAAAGAAAGGCTTTCTACAAAACTACTCGTGCTGTTCACTTTTCATAATCAACATAGGCAGATGGAAAAAAAAAACATAAAATTAACTAAATGCGCTTTTTTAATGGCAGTAGTTTAAAACAGTAGGCTACATTAGGCCTAGACTCTCTGTTTGTAAAGATTGCTGCACATTCATTTAATTCTGAATTTTGCACACACAAGTTGAAAGGCATTTGTTCAAATCAAGTTCACGGATAATTGTGCGTGCATTTATTAATCATTATGATACTAAAATCATAAAGTAGCCTAGGCTATGCTATGTACAAAAAATCTGATGAGCCCAGAATATGAACGCAACGTTTAATTACACGTTAAGAATTTTCCTTCCATATAGTAAACCATTATAAGAACGTTTAATTTAATTTAAAAACATCCACATGCCGAGAATCAAGAGCACCATCCCATGTGTTGTGCGTTTGAAATGTGGCGCGTTTACGATGATGTCATGGCAGTAGAGGCGGCAACTATAACGATCAGTCCCACCCATTTTGAAGCGGTACTAACTGCAATGGAAAAGCAACCGAGCTAAAGCGAACCGAATCGTGCCGTACCGAGTCGAGTCGTACCACGCAGTGGAAAAGCGAAGCGAGCCGAACCGTTCCGCGCCGAGTCGAACCGTACCGAGCCGAACCGTGCCGTACCATGCAGTGGAAAAGCGCCATATGGCAGCCCTGGTGGCCACTGAGAGGCATCTGTGGCTCAATCTGAGCGACATAAAAGAAAAAGAAAAACATGTTCTCTTAGATGCTCCGGTCTCCACTGATGGTCTATTTGGTGATGTTGTGAACAGTGCGATAGCTAAATCACAAGAGGCCTCTAAACAGGCAGTTGCACTCCAAAAACTTCTCCCCCGCCGTTCATTCTATGAGGCTGCTGAGCGGGAGCAGCCTCACTCCTCTAAAAAGAGCGCTAGCCATCGTGCCACTCAAAAACAGAGTGTGTCCTCTCGTGCTCCCCCACAAAAATCTCGGGGACACGGAGGGCGCTCTCAAACCCAGCAGCCCTCGAGGGGTAGAACGGATCTGCGGACCGTTATTACCGCCAAGAAGGCTGCTGGGAAAAAGTCCTGATGTCCGAGGGCTCAGGACAAATGAGGGTAGTCCCCCCCGAAGCAGAGCGGTCAACACCTCTTTCTACGGTGCCCGCCTCTCTTCGGTACCCTCAGGGGACCGTTCTGCCAACCCTGCCGCCTCCGGTGTTACAGGGCACAGCGTTCTCCGGCGAGCACATATCTCAAGGACCACCCGGAAACGTAGTGGCCTTGGGATGCCCGCCCCCTCTGAGGAGGGTGTTAGAGCAGTCTGTTCGTTCGTTCCCTGCCGGTGCGCCGTTACAGGGCGACGAATTGACTACTCAACAACAACAAAATCCAGAAACCAGTCTCGAGAGGCTGGTACCTCTAGTAGAATCTTTGACAGCGTGGAAGCTACTGTCGAATGTTTCTCGTTGGGTCCTGCAGACCGTGGAAAAAGGGTATCAGATACAATTCAAGAAACGCCCACCGCGGTTTATGGGGGTCCTACCCACAGTGGTGGCCCCCGAGCAGGTTCTGGTTATGGAACAGGAAGTAAACACTCTGTTAGAGAAAGGGGCCATAGAATATGTACCTCCCTCCAACAGGGAAACCGGGTTTTACAGTCGGTATTTCATTGTTCCAAAAAAGGACGGAGGATTGCGTCCCATTTTAGATCTTCGAGTTCTGAACGATACAGTCATGCAGCTCAAGTTCAAAATGTTAACATTGAGACAAATCGTGCCACAGATCAGATCCGAGGACTGGTTTGTCACGATAGATCTCAAGGACGCGTATTTCCATATTTCCATCCGTCCGTGTCATTGGAAGTTCCTGAGGTTTGCTTTCGGGGGCAAAGCATACCAATATCGAGTTCTTCCATTCGGCCTAGCTTTATCACCCCGCACTTTCACCAAATGCATGGATGCAGCTCTGGCGCCGCTGCGCCTCCAGGGTATTCGCATCCTGAACTACATCGACGATTGGTTGATTTTAGCTCAGTCGCATCAGATGGCGGTTCAACATCGAGATGTTGTTCTCGCCCATATGAAAGAGTTGGGGTTACGGCTGAACGCCAAGAAGAGTGTGCTTTCTCCACTCCAGAGGACCACTTTCTTAGGCGTGGTTTGGGATTCAGTGTCGATGCAGGCGCGCCTGTCACCGCCACGTATAGAGTCCATCCTTGCAGCTGTGAAAAGTGTAAAGCTAGGCCAGCTACTCACTGTCAAACAGTTCCAGAGACTGTTGGGTCTCATGGCAGCAGCTTCCAACGTGATACCTTTTGGACTGCTGCACATGAGGCCCCTGCAGTGGTGGCTCAGGACCAGGGGGTTTTCCCCGAGGGGCAACCCATTTCGCACAATCAGGGTCACGCGGCGATGCTTACGTGCCCTGGTTATGTGGAAGAAACCTTGGTTCCTGTCCCAGGGCCCAGTGTTGGGAGCTCCTTGTCGTCGCAAACTGCTAACGACGGATGCTTCCCTCACGGGTTGGGGAGCGATCCTGGAGGGTCGCTCAGCTCAAGGTCTGTGGGAAGACCATCATCGTTCCTGGCATATCAATCGCCTAGAGATGTTAGCTGTCTTCCGGGCTCTGAGGAGCTTTATCACAGATCTCAGGGGACACCATGTGCTAGTACATACGGACAACACGTCGGTAGTCGCCTATATCAACCACCAAGGGGGTTTGCGCTCGCGCCCGTTATCCAACTTGGCACGCCATATCCTCTTGTGGTCCCAGGGGGAGTTACTGTCACTCAGGGCAGCTTACATCCCCGGGGTCCAGAATATAGGAGCAGACACTCTGTCGAGGCAGGGGCCGAGGCCCGGGGAATGGAGGCTCCACCCCGAGGTGGTGGAGCTTATATGGAGGGAGTTCGGCCGTCTCACTGTCCACTTTGGTTCTCCCTCACGCATCCAGCTCCTCTTGGACTGGATGCTATGGTTCAGACGTGGCCGAGGCTACGTCTGTACGCCTTTCCCCCAGTTGCTCTGCTCCCGGGAGTTCTGGAGAGAGTTCGCAGGGACCGGGTTTGCCTGCTTCTTATAGCCCCGCGTTGGCCGGGCAGAGTATGGTTTCCCGATCTGGTCTCCCTCCTCGACGGGCATCCTCTGGAGTTACCCGTCAGGAGAGACCTTCTGTCCCAGGCAATAATGTCCCTCAATATTTCACCCCCGCCCAGAACTGTGGAACCTGTGGGCTTGGCCTCTGAGGGGGCCCAGCTCATAGAGTCAGGTCTCTCAACTGAGGTTGTTGAGACCATTCTACAGTCCAGAGCTCCCTCCACGAGGAAACTTTATGCCCTGAAGTGGAGAGTCTTCACTTCTTGGTGTAGTGACCGTCGGTTGGACCCAGTTAACTGCCCAGTTGGTACAGTGCTGGAGTTCCTGCAGGACCGGTTCACAGCAGGTCTAACCCCGTCCACTTTAAAGGTTTATGTGGCGGCCATAGGTGCTTACCACATTCCTTTGGGTGGAATGTCTGTGGGGAAAGACCCTTTGATATCTCGTTTCCTTCGTGGCACTTGGAGGCTGAGGCCTGCAGTTCGCTCTAGGGTGCCACCATGGGACTTGTCCATTGCGTTACAAGGCTTGTCCCTGGCCCCCTTTGAGCCAATTGAGGAGGTTCCTGAGAAGTTTTTAACGCTGAAAGCTCTTTTCCTTCTTGCTATTTCCTCTCTCAAGAGAATAGGGGATCTCCAAGCGTTGTCGGTTGCTCCGTCATGCTTGGAGTTTGCTCCGGGTATGATCAAAGCATTTCTTCATCCGAGACCGGGCTATATCCCCAAGGTCCCCACTAATGTGGTCAGACCTATTGTTCTGCAGGCCTTCTGTCCTTCTCCCTTTCAAAATGCAGACCAGGAGGCTAATAATTTGCTTTGCCCTGTGCGGGCGTTAGACGCATATGTCCACAGAGCTGCCCTGTGGCGAAAAAGTGATCAATTATTTGTGTGCTTTGGGTCCCCTAACAAAGGAGGTCCAGTGTCTAAGCAAAGGATGAGCAAGTGGGTGGTCGAGGCTATCTCACTTGCTTATGAGGCGGCTGGGCAGCCTTCTCCTTTGGCTGTCCGGTCGCACTCGACGAGGAGTATGGCGGCCTCTAAGGCCCTTATTTCAGGAGTTTCTTTACAGGATGTCTGTGATGCGGCAGGCTGGTCCTCACCGCACACTTTCGTCAGGTTTTACTCTCTGGATCTAGACTCTGCTCCAGGGTCTCATGTTTTGTCTTCCTAGTGCTGCTCTCCAGATTACACACAGGACAGACATTCGTAGCTATGGAGGCGTTGGTATAGACGTTCCCCATAGCGTCATTCTCGACGCAACGGGAGTTCCCTTGAAAGGGAACGCCTCGGTTACGACTGTAACCTCGGTTTCCTGAAGAGGGAACGAGCGTTGCGTCGCCTTGCCATATCTCCTTCATGCCTGTCAGCTCGACTTCAGACTTTTACGAAGCTTTCGTTTTCTGTTTCGGGCCGGCTTTTATAGCTTCCTGGTACGTGACGTCACCCGCCTCTGACGTTCCGCCACACCATTGGACTGATTTTACATGTGCTTCAAGACGTCATCACGCAAAGCGTTCCCCATAGCGTCATTCTCGACGCAACGCTCGTTCCCTCTTCAGGGAACCGAGGTTACAGTCGTAACCGAGGCGTTTTAAGTTAATACAAATCATGCCGTAAGCTAACATCATGTATTCATTTAGGCAGAAACGATGAGTTCGTTAAAGCAATTATAACCAGTTGTGATCATAATATATGGAAAATTTTGCTCGCCCCGACAATATCAAACATGTTTCACAGGATTATTAACACTATGATTACGTCAAAACTTCCACAATAGCCAATGAGAGACAAGTCTACAAGTGATGGAACTTTTGAAATGGTGGCCGTGAAACGACAAGCAGCTGTACGGGTTCAGTGAACAACAGAGATGAAGGAACGGCTGGTGGAAATGTGGCAACAACACGACTGCCTTTATAATGTCTCCTCATATAATATCTACAGCAAGTTGCGGCGACACAGTATCCATTTTGTTTACATCCACTTCCCTGTGAGACTACGAGAGGTGCTAAATCTGGCATGATAATCTTAACAATATCTTGAAGTTCGTGATGCGCCACGATTTTCAAATCTTGTAATGTGTCCAGGTTTGAGATTTGAAAGAAGAAAATCTGTAAAGATTATCCTTATGTGAGATCATCTGTTGGAACCAGATTTCACAATCGGTTGAGATTAAAAACTCCTGTAGTCTGAGCCCGGCTTTAGGCCCAATCCCAATTCTACCCCTTACCCCTTCACTTTCCCCTACCCCTCTGTTTCGCGCGTTCCCGTGAAGGGGTAGGGTTGTCTCGATTCTCTTTTGGTTGGAGGGGTAGGGGTAGGGGGAAGAGCCAGATAGCCCTTGAAACAAAGATTTTTCGGGACCACACTTCAAACGAAGGGGTATGAGAAATGTACCTGCATACACCGGCTACAGAGGCAACATGGCTGCCAATAATCATTTTCTTTATGTCACATTCAATCTTGTGTTCATATTTACGGTCATGTTCTTCAAAGAAACGTTTGCAAAAAAAAAAAAAAATCGCTGAAGTTCGCTAACGATAGTCCCGCAACATATTTTCATGTCTGATAACTGGTGAATGTAATTGCGGTAGGGAATTGGCTTATTTTTTACCGTACGTCTGCTATGAACGCATTGTTTTCTTGTGGTTATATGTGAACACAATATAAACGAACAGTGCTTACACAGTTTCGTGCTTTTTGCAACATGATCAACCAGTCTTGTATGTTCTTTATCAAACAGGGACACCTGAGGAAACCCGGAGGCTCATTCGTTTTCACGCTGACAACGAGCAACGTTTCCTGAAGTCCAAAAATTAGGCGTCGAAGATATCGTCATCGCCGTTGTTTTCTGCGAACTTCAGAAGAAAAATGCAAAAAAATAGCTGTAACCCACGCAATTGAGATGACTACAGCTGACGACGGCATCTTGGAAGTTTGTAATAACCTTGGCGCATCTCCTGTGACGTAGGCGCTAGCGACGACGTATAATGACGTGTAACAGTGTAGTAGTGGTGTCCCATTTCTTAGGGGAATATTTTCACCCCTACGCCTTGCCACTCTGTTTCAAGGGGCAAAGGTAAGGGGTAGGCAAAAGGTTGGGGTAGGCGAAGGGGTATAAAATATAATTGGGATTGGGCCTTAGTGTACTAGTAGACTGTTAGGTAAGAGTTAGGGTAAGTAGAATAAGTTGACATGTACTTGCAAGGTTATAGTTTGCTGGGGGAGCATCAAAATAAAGTGTTAGCAGATATTAAGCAGAAGGTCTACTGATACTCTAATGACTGGTAGTTGACATGTAGTTGCAAAGTTACTTATAGAATTTCTAAAGTGGACAAATCAAAATTGTTACCAGTAAAAAAGTTTAAATCTCTTTTAATAAATAAATAATTGTGCCTGTAGTTCAAGAACACCAAATTGTGTATTTATGTGCCCATTGTTAAATTATGGAATTATCAGGACAGTTAATCAACTCATAATGGCTCATAATCAAGATTATGTTATATTTGGAAAAACTGCAGAAATATGACAAACGTTGCAAAAGTTCCATGTAGGTGGTGTGGTTTAGTGGTTCAGGCTCAACTGAACACAGAACTGGCAGGACATTGCAAGTTGCAATGAGACTGATTGACTGCAACAAACCTGTCTGTCTGGAAATTAAGTAAAATTTTGTTTGCAAGATACTGGATTTGCCAGATTAAATCTTTAGTCTGAGACGCATGTTGGTTCGTAAACTAGATATCCACAACCAGAACTACATATAGTGCATATATGTAGATTATATATATATAATAGATAGTATAGTATATATAGATTATATATATATATATAATCTTTTTTCATGTAGGTCTATTATTGTGCAACAAATTTTAGATAAAACGACCCCTAAATGGCACTTAAAAACAGAACAAGCAGTGATTGTTTTTTTGTTTTGTTTTTTAAATGTCAGTCAGACAATCTCTTCCTGTACAAAGTAATGGGGTGGTTGTTGGTGGTTCTGGTCCAAAGCTGCAATGTGGACCAGACTTATTGTCACTAGTCAAAGGTCTGACAAGTGAGACTAAGTAATGACCAACAAAGCAAACAAGTCAGGATTGTTTTGGAGAAAAACCTTAACTTGGAACTGAGCAAATCCACACATATACTTCCCTCATCTCCTTCAATCAGTACATTTCCTCTCTCTCTTAGCAGACCAGCGGCATGTCTCTGTGCTGACTCAACCTCTGACATTTCCACCACAGGATCCTTTGCAGTGGCCAAAACATGGGCTGAACAGCAGTGCCGGAATGTTTTGACTCCTCTTTGTTGTTTATAATGGCACAAAGACACGCACACGCGTTCCACCACTCCGAATCTGAGCCAAGATTTGTTATGGCACCTGTTTCTACTGTATACTGTGTCATTCATAGTGGATGTGTGCTACTCATTCACTAAGAGAGAAAAATGAAAGACAGCGAATAATTCCAACAAAGTACAGTAATCAGATGGTACTTTGATACCATGGTACTGAGAGACCACCATATTCATATCATACTGGAGTAAGGTATTAAAAAACTGAATGACTATATCATAGTAATGTCTAAAACCCATTGTATTACCTTGGTACCAATTTTAAAAAACATGGTAATACCTTAAAGGCTACCACATAAGGGAATAAAACATGATCTATATGTTCTAAAACATACAGTTGCCTTCCTGTTTACTACCTTAATAGGCAGTTGCCTTCTATAAGGCTGCATCCTAACTGAAGAAAAACTTCACAGGGGAATCAATCTACTTACAAATTCATTTATTAGAGTTAGTGGGTTGCTAAGCTAACAACAAATAAACACTAACAAAAAATACTCTCCCTTGTGAAAAAGTATACTTTAGCACACTTTTAGTAGGCCTACATATTATTTACGGAAATAATATACTAGAATATGCTTGAGTGCAAACTGAATGTACAGTTTTCGGACACTTAATTGCATGTTATTTGACACAGAGAATCCCGGCACCAGGACTCTAAGGGGTCTTGCGGGGGGGCTGGTCCCCTCGGTTGAAAATCCCCAATACTATATTCCTAAAATACCAGACCACAGTTCCAGGACTGCATTTCTAGGACCCTAGTTTTTTGTGACAGCGCCACTAGCCAATTCTACTCCAACAGAGTAAACCTGATTCAAACTTCAAACAAGTAGATGTAAATATTACTCCCACGGAAATTATTCATTTTTAATGATCTTTACGTTAATGAACGTAAGGATGGGAGTGGCCATTTTAAACTTGAATGTGCAAGGCTGTCGGTGTCAGCAGTCTCCAGTTAATTGGTTAGAACAATATATCAATAAAATTTATACAATTAAACAACTAAACCCTAAATAATAAATACAGAATTGAATAGTAAGTGTTATAAAATAGTATGGGGGGGGGGGGGGTAACTACAACACGCTAAAGACAAAACTGAAATGGTAAAACATGAAACCAAGACAACTAAACAAGACAAAACCCTGACAACTGTAGTAATAACAGTAAATTATGCATAATTACAAGCAACTAACTCTAGACCAAATCCTAATCCTAATTATATGTAACCGGTACTCGACATGCTCAGAGCGGGATTCGACCCGGGTCTCTGGCGTGGAAGGCCGGCGAGCTAACAAGCATGCTTAAGACCGCAGCCGCTATCACGCCTCTTGAGACTAGAGTGAGGTTTACACGCACAGCTCTTACAGGCTACATGTTGTTAATTAATATTTCTCAGTACTTAAATGTATAATTGCACTGTAAGGACACCTTAAAATAAAGTGTAACCGTGGTGTTTTTAAATGATAATATCTCAACTTTGTAGCCTATTATATTAATTAGTTGCACAATTTCTCTCACTTCATCCGCCATCTTGGATTGATCTCAAGCGTAATCATTCTCCTATAGTTTTTGAAACAGCCTTTACATCTGGCGTATGCAGCTCACTAGGTTTTTCAAAAACGGATTGCTGGTGACAACATAATAATAAATGCCCTTTCCTTCTCCAATTAACCTTTGTCAATGTATTTAATTTAATATGAGGGTTTGCTTTTAGACATGTTAGCTTCATTTATAGTAACTGTGATCCATCTGTTGGTCGACACAGCTGACAAATTGAAGGACTTCCTTCTTCTGTATGCATTATTAATAGCAGTGGTGGCAGTAGCTGCTTACTGGAAATGTTAAGAGCTGAAAACACTCTGCGGTGTTAGCTTAAGAACTAATGTTTACACCACTTTACATTGGCACACTCAGACACGAGGAGCGGACTGCCACTGTTGGGATTGAAACCTGAGAGTGCCTTTGCCTCTGAGGGTAACAGTGATGGGGTAACACCTCCATCTGCTGAGCAACACCATAGATCCACTGCATTGTATTAATGAGGACAGTCATTATCTGTATTTTGCATTGTGATTAATACAGCACCCGTTTTATCTCTGGTTCTTGGTTAAAAAAACGACTTTGGTACAAATTCCACGTTTGTGGAGTTCATATAATCTAATAAAATAAAAAAACTAGGATAAAAATGTGATAGTTTTGAACACATCAAATATCTGTATCCCCCACCCTTATATATGTTCCACCTCACAGGTTTTGACTTTCACTGTATTGATATTGTATTGAATAAATATAAATTATACATTTAACTGATATTCATTGTAGTTAAAAACTACCAATTTTAATGGCAAAAAAAAAAGTTTTTGTTGGCGAAAGTACTAAATCACACAAAGTGCTGTTTTAAACTTTATTTAGACATTCAGTTTTGGAAACAGGGTGGCAAAAATTAGAAACCTAGTAAAAAAAAAAAAAAAAAAAAAAAACCTGCTCATAGAATATTTAGTTTAACCTCCTGAGGTTCTGAAGGTTACACTGTAAAAAAGGAGTTGAGGCTTAAGGATTAAGCACCTCCTTACACTGACCATTTGTTGGGAAATAAAAAGTACTAAAAGTACTCTATTTTGTACCTATGTGTAAAATGTTTTTTTTTTTTACATAGAAAACATTTTCTCTTCCCCTTTAAAAGTTAATGCTTTTTATCTTGCAATTATAAATATTCATATTTATATGTTTAGCTGTATTTTTTAAGCTAATGGCCTAGAAACTAAAAAAAGACAGCAAAAAACGTATCTCGTTTAAAAGCTGCTGCAGCTTGCTACTACGTTTCTTGTCAACCGTAAACAGTCTGCTTTTATGAACTATATTACTACACTGTAACTGACCCAGGCTCGTTGTAAAAATTAGCCTGTGGCAACATTTCTGTGAAATTATATTATGCTATTTTAAAAACCCAAAATTTTTTTGGTGAAAAGTCCAGTAAGTGGCTGTAAAAGCACATTTAGTTTCCAAAATAGATAAGCGTGAAGCTGGCAATTTTTTATTAAGCTGGTTGTTGTAAGTATTGCGGCAGGTTGTTAAAGAAATGTCTGTTGAGTGGTGCTTAAAGTTTCATGCTCTATCGCATTTGAAAATAACATACCACCTACACTAAACCCTATGTTTAACAGCCATGCCATGCCATTTTAACTTGCCTCTTCATGTCTTTGATAAAACAATGATGTTTCGTTATACGCAATAGTACTATTTGATTTGCATGTTCAAATACATTAGAATTAAAATGGTAGTGTAATTATTGAAGAATTCCAATTATCATCATTGTAGCGCCCAGATTTTTCTTATTTTGACAGATTTCTGAGAATCCTGCTGATTGTCAGTTCACTTCCTGAATCAACAGGAGTTATCAATGAACACAGGAGCTCATTACTACTAATCAGAGGCGGACAGAGTACACAGCTTCATTACTTGAGTAAAAGTACAGATACCCCTTGCTAAATTTTACTCAAGTACAAGTAAAAGTACTACAGTCAGATGTATACTTAAGTAAAAGTACTGAAGTACTTGTTTTTAAAAGTACTTGAGTATCAAGAGTACAAGAGTACATTTTCTAAATATTGCATTACTACTGCCACAGTGCTTACACTGGTAAACACAGCAAACACTTGAAGCGAAAACTATCATTAACTTGAAATAGTCTGGCGAGGTGGGGCCACGGGTTGGCACATTCCCGGGATGGACCTGCTGCGTCTTCATCAATTGTTTCGTCCATGGTTTCGTCTCTTATCTAAATCTGACCATGGAGTTGACTTTGGCGGAAAGCTGAAGGTGATTGCTGATAGGCTGTCCCAATCAGTGGCGCCTGCACAATCCAATCACATTTGAGAGGGAAACAACAAATTGAGGGTTTCCGAGATTTTTCTTTTTTCCTTTCTTTTTTTTTTGTTTGTTGAAGAAGTAACGGGTACTCACGGTTATGGATAGAAATGTAGCGGAGTAAAGAGTACAATATTTGCCTCTCAAATGTACTTGAGTAAAGTCATGAGTACTCCCCAAAAATGATACTCGAGTAAAGTACAGATCCCTCAAAATTGTACTTAAGTACTGTACTCAAGTAAATGTACTCCGTTACTGTCCGGCTCTGCTACTAATATATTCTCTACGGAATGAATTTCCCTTGCATTCAACCTTAAGACACCGACTCTGTCCTGGCATCTGCACCTGCTGCTCACCTGAGACCCACGGTGGTTCCAGAGGTTGTAACCTGGGAGTGGATAATGTAAACAACCGTCTGAAGAAGGTGTCTCCACGGGTCTCGGTCAAATAGCTGTTGTTGACTCTCTCAGACAGAAAAGGGGACAGAGAGACTATCATAGACTCAAGGGAGGGCCTAGGGGTAACTTTACCTTTTTTAGACTATAATATCTCTTCTGGATGAAATTCAATAAGACAAACTTCTTTGAATTGAAGTGCTGGAGCGAAGCCAGGTCGATAACAATACGGTCGCTAAGCCAGAGAGAGAGAGAGATAGAGAGAGAGAAATGAAGCTATTAGACTTATCCCTGAGCTTATAACCTACTTCCATAGTTGACACATTTCCACCCTCGATACCTGAGGCACAAGTACTATGAGGATTAGTGAAGTAGCCAATGCAGTGCAGTGGATCAACACACATAAGGAGGCTGTGACAGAAGCTGACCTTTGCCGAATAAAGCCATGACAGATATTAAAACTAATATCTCAAGGTTCCTAAAGGATGAAAAACGAAATCCTAGTAGCGTAATGCCAGCCAGACCGGTTCAATTACCTGTTTTTATGTGTTCCTCAATACAGACCTTTGGGACTTGGGGCGGAAAAAGGAGAGAGCTGCTTCTCAAGACACGATCATGTTTTCAAAAAGTGTCATCTAAGCTGGCAATCCCCTGTCTATTATTCCATCGGAGCAATATAGTCTGCTTTGCACCGTAAATATCCTGTCTGATCAGGGTTTGAAAGGAGCAGGTGAAATGTCAAAGAAACTTGAATATGTTTTGTGTGTGTGTGTGTGTGTGTGTGTGTGTGTGTGTGTGTGTGTGTGTGTGTGTGTGTGTGTGTGTGTGTGTGTGTGTGTGTGTGTGTGTGTGTGTGTGTGTGTGTGTGTGTGTGTGTGTGTTATATCACGTTATAATTACTAAGCAGTAAACGTATGTAAGTAAACGTAAGTAAACGTATGAATTTCCAGTAAAACTTTCAAAACAACTTTAAAACAAGGCAACCTATAATAATAATAATAATAATAAATCCCGAATTATTTATTAATCTAGACAAACTTATTAACATGTCCAGGTCAAATTTTACCTCAACATCATAGAAAGAAATTTAACATTTTTTTTTGATTCAAGAAAATTATTTAATTACTTTTTCTTTTTTTTCAAAGTCAGTTTAAATAGGAAAAAGAAAAATCATTCTTACTGTAAAAATGTAAATTGTAAGGTATTTATACATCATTGTAGTATTTGTTGCACTTTTAATACTAATTTAAATATAATAAATAATTGTAGTATGGTATCTTTATTGTACAGTAATTTAAAAAACAAATAAACCCAAATAAATAGGAATTTGCAATATAATTATGAAACTTAATTTTGAAAATAATGTCACAATGCAAATTTTTTATCTAGATTTGCAACAGGGGAACAAACGATTTACAGCTGGGGAAGGTGGTGTTTGGAAGGGAGTCCAGCTGTTAGTCTTATAATGTGTGGGTGGTCCCAGACACTACCACCACCACCACATGATTGATGTACATTAAATCATGCACAGATCCATGCAACGAGTGTCTAATAGGTCAGCTATGCTTCGCTTTATCACATAAGACCCAATCTCAAAATAAAATGTGCCTGCCAATGCTAAACTAATCCCGTACCAGAACGTTGTGGGGAATACCCTTGTGAAAAAGAAGTACATAAAAAAAAAAAAAAAAAAAAGAGTAATTATTATGGAAATATTACACTTTAAACCAGTGGTGTACAGTCAGCATATTGTTATGCAAAAGAAACATATTCAGGGTGATACAAGACCCCACTGCGTAATTACCCCGCTTATTATGTGGCTACTTGGCACATAAGTAAATAATTGAACACAAAAAATATATATTTTACCTATTTGATTTCCTCAAAATGACCCGCAGTACTCGCTTGAACGGTTTGTTTGTCAGTTTGCGGTTGTTGTCATGCAATACCAGACCACTGGATAGCACGATTAAAAAAAATCAAAAGTATTGCAGGGAGCCATGGAAAAATATAGATGAAAGATGCATGATTCAGCATTAAGCATGGACAAGTTCATAAACAAGTCAGTGCAAGGTAAACAAAGCAGATGATGAATCCACAAATACTGTGTCTACACAAGACACTAGCGGCGCAACGAGACAAAAGCAAACAGAACCCATTATAATCAGTGATGCCTACTGGATGTGGAGCAACGCAACAAATCCCCGATAGTAAACTGATGCCCTGTTCTATTTCGAATGTAGCCTCTGTTTTGGCAAGGCGTCGCATCTCATTGTTACCTGCCACGAAATATTAGCTACTGACAATATGAAGCCGAAAAACTTAAGAGGCCAAGTAGATAAGTAGAACTGTATTAATTACAATATTTAATTTAAATCCTATTGAAATTTGCAAATCAAGGTCATGTCTGAGAGTAGCTTATTTATGTTGCATATTTCTCAAAAAAAAAAAATTGCATTGATAATAATCAGAAATGTTTCTTGAGCTGCAAATCATAATTTCTGAAGGATCATGTGACACACAAAGATTTTCTTCTTTCAGACGAATAGAAATTAAAAAATGTCCTGGCTCTTCCAAAGCTTTATGTCCACTGGCAATGGCAGTGAATGGATGATATGATTTTGAAGGCCCAAAAAGTGCATCCATCCTTCATAAAAGTACTCCACACACCCCCGGGAGGTTAATAAAGGCCTTCTGAAGCCAAACATTATTTTTCTGAGAAAAATATCTATATTTCAAACTTTATCAACAAAAATAACTAGCTTCCGACAAAGGGCCATATGAATCAATTTACGGCGAAAGAGTAACACTTGACCTGAAACATTACGCACTGACGAACGCGGAAGCGCAGAGGATAGAGCAAAACAAAACACAGATCGCGAATTAGAAGTCTAAAACGAGAATTGTTAAAGAGAAATGTCAGCGAAGCTTGAGTTTGTTGCCCAGCCCTGTTTGTTTGAACCACGAGAGGTGTCAAAGCTTACGCTACTCCTACATCCTACGTCATCGCCAAGTGTTACTCTTTGGCTAGTTATTTTAGTTGATAAAGTTATAAATATGGAAATTTTTCTTAAACAAATGCATTGCTTCGCTTCAGAAGGCCTTTATTAACCCAATGGAGCAGAATGGATTACTTTTATGACGGATGGATGCACTTTTTTGGGCTTCAATATATCATCCTCCATTCACTGTCATTATAAAGCTTGGAAGAGCCAGGACTTTTATATATATATATATATATACAGTGCAATGCATAAGTGAATACACCCATGCTAAAGTTGACTAAAAAGAGGAATAAAAAATCATATTTGGGAAATTGAACTTAATGCCTTAATTTAAAAAATTAGGAAAAATCCAACCTTTAAGGACACCAATTTTCTTTGTGAATGAATAATGTATCGTAAATAAATAAATGTTCTTCCTTAAAATACATGGTGCATAAGTGTGTACACCCCTATGTTAAATTCCCATAGAGGCAGGCAGATTTTTATTTTTAAGTATTTTTTTATTATTATTTTTTTAGGATACTATGCATCCTGATAAAGTTCCCTTGGCCTTTGGAATTAAAATACCCCCACATCATCACATAGCCTTCACCATACCTAGAGATTGGCATGATTTTATTTCAGTTAGCCTAAAAGCTAGTTTGATTTGCATTGAGAGATGATCTTATGGAAAGTACCCCATGCCAATCTCTAGGTATGGTGAATGCTATGTGATGATGTGGGGCTATTTTAATTCCAAAGGCCAAGGGAACTTTATCAGGATGCATAGTATCCTAATTTTTATTTTTTTTTAAATACTTAAAAATAAAAATCTGCCTGCCTCTATGGGAATTCAACATAGGGGTGTACTCACTTATGCACCATGTATTTTAAGGAAGAACATTTATTTATTTACGATACATTATTCATTCACAAAGAAAATTGGTGTCCTTAAAGGTTGGATTTTTCCTAATTTTTTAAATTAAGGCATTAAGTTCAATTTCCAAAATATGATTTTTTATTCCTCTTTTTAGTCAACTTTAGCATGGGTGTATTCACTTATGCATTGCACTGTATATATACACACACACAGATGATCTCCCTTAATGCAGATGATAAAACTGGTCACTTACTGATGAATCTCCAATGGGTTTACCGAACACTTCCCGGAAGTGAGCAACTAAACTGTCAAGGGTTTGCATGACCAGTCTAGACTGCTGCCAGGTCATATCAGCCCATTGCAATGCTCTTTAGAAATGGGAAGTTTTATATAAGTTTTATATATGGGAATATATGTATAATATATATATAACTCCGATTGTATTCATCTGAAAGAAGAAAGTCATGGAGTAAATAATGGGGTAATTTTCATTTTTGGGTGAACTATCCCTTTAAAGGCACACCGTGTAACTTTTCAACCTTCATAATATATTTCCAAGACCCTTGTGATGGTACATCGACTTACAATAGGTTGAATGACACGTCTGCCATAGCCTGACGGGGTCTGTATCGCTTTTACTGGCACTATGTAACTTCGGGGTTCGGGTAGTAACCCGAGCACAAAAAGAACTATAAAATTCGACTGCTTTACGGCATACGTCACTTCCCCCACCACTTCCTCAAATCTGGACGTGAGAGGCCAACCAGCGTTTGTTTTCGGCTTTCGTGCGTATGTTTTTGTCATGGGGGCTGTTTACACCTGGCCACTTCATGCGTTTTCTCAGATCGGATAGCTATCCAATCGTGAAAAGACCAGGTGTAAATGCCCTCCGAAACGCATTCAAGACGGATTTGAATCCGATCGCTCAAACCACTTCAGGAGGAGCTCTGAGACGCATTCCAGACGAAACTGGACAAGTGTAAATGCATCTGGTTGTTGAAACCACATATGTAAATTGTACTCCTCCCAAAAATGCTAAAAAAAAAAAATAAATAAACGTGTGAAAGCATGTTATAGGCTATGTAATAGCCAGATAATGACGACGCTACTGGAATACGCATCACCGCAGATGAGAAGCTGAGCATCTATTCATCAAGCCAACATGCAAACTATCGCAAATCAAAGTGAAAGTAAGTCGCAGACGCTTAACACACAATCATCATCATCATTAAAAGTAAAGAAATGAAATGATCTTACCAGGGCTGTTGCTGCTCTCTCTTATTGCGGTCTTTGATTTAGAAATTTTAGCTGATCAATAAAATGCAGCTCATATCTGTTGCTTTCGGTGACGTGCACTCCATTAAATATGCATATAGCACGGGAATTGAAGATCGGATTTAAATCTGTTTCGCAAAAACACATTTATGTGACCAGGTGTAAATGGAATCGTTTTGATAAATCAGATAGCTATCCGATCTGAGAAAACGCATGAAGTGGCCAGTAAATAAATCTCTTATTTGTAAACTTGTTTGCATTCTATGTTGTATGTTGTTGCACTTGCTTGTAGTATGTAATTTTTTTACGATGCTGTTCATTCATCCATTGCTGATAATTAGGCCAGTCCAATAATTTCCACATATGTCTAGCTAGCTTTCGATTATCAGAGCTGTTAACAGACTTGCTAACAAACACTCGTTTCTCTTACGTGTTTTTTGCGTTATGTTTTATTGCCTAGCTTGCCTCACGAACTAGTGGAGGGGTATTTACGACAGTGCAAGTATTCCACAGCGACTCTAGGGGGTCGCTGTTTGACAAAAACACAATTTCTACACAGTGTGCCTTTAAGTGTAAATTTAGTATTTATAAAATATATTCTCTTTAAATGTAAAATTGAATAACACACTACAGTTAAAATTATATTCAAGTACTTTACATGTGCTTTAGTAGGTTAGTCAACACATCAAATTAAGTGTACTTCTTTAACGCACGGCAAAAGATGATTAAAACACAAATAATTAAAATGTAATTAAAATTAACTACATTTAAAATAATTGTTTTGATATTTGTGAACTTTTTAAACGTGTCATGTGAACGTTTTTTGAATTTCTGTTATGATGGTTCTTTTCCATAACACTGAATGTGGTAATAAAGAGTTGGAAATGCTTTAAACTTTATCCGTATGATGGGAAAAAATCACTTTGATAAAGCAAAGATACATACATATAATATCAACATACAGTTACGTGAAAAAAGACAGAAGGACTCGAACCCGAAGACTCGAGAGGTGAACTAATCAATTCTGTATCCGGGACAACAGACTACATAGCTCAGTTTATGGGGATGTCACGGGATGAACGAACGTGTTAAATCGGGAGGTGAGGTAAACACCTCTTTTTTTCTTATTCTAAATGTGATCAACATTTGATGTGTTTGGGGAATTCTGCTGAAATAAACGAAATTACTTCATGAAAATGAAATTCATTTTGATGAATGAGATTCAAATATCCGAGTCAGTAAAATGAGCCGAACTTCCCATTTCTAAAGAGCATTGCAATGGGCTGATATGACCTGGCAGCAGTCTGGACTGGTCATGCAATCCCTTGACAGTTTCGTTGCTCACTTCCGGGAAGTGTTCGGTAAACCCATTGGAGATTCATCAGTAAGTGACCAGCTTTATCATCTGCATCAAGGAAGGTCATCTGTTCATGACTATGCCCTTAATTTCCGTACCCTGGCAGCTGCAAGTGGCTGGAATTAACTTGCACTCATCACAACGTTTTGTCCATGTTCAGTTCATGCCCTATTCGTCCTCCACGTCCTCTGGTGAGTTTTGTCCGAAACGCATGTGTTAGTTCTACTCCACTTACTTCCAAAGTGCTCATTACTGCCTTCGGTGTGTCTATTTCAGTCACCGCCCTTATTGACTCTGGGTCAGCCGGAAATTTAATCTCCAGGGACCTCTGCCGTCTGCTCTGCCACCAAAAGACCTTCAACGAGAAGAGTTACCAAGCCCAATCCATAGCTGGCAAACCTCTAAACTGCAGCAATATCAAGGGGGTCATGCTAGGGTCTTAGCTTTACGTCTTGAAAAATATATCTGCAAATTAATTAATCATCATCAATCCGGCTTTATTCCACATCGGTCGGCTGCAGACAATTTACGTCGGTTGCTACATGTAATTAATGAAAGTAAAGCTAAAAATTCCCCTTGTGCAGTTTTATCTTTAGACTCATTTTTTGGTTTTGGTTTTGACAAGAAATGGATTAACATGGTCCAAATAATTTACAACCCCAAATCAGAAAAAGTTGGGACACTGTAAAAAATTGTGAGTAAAAAAGGAATGGAATAATTTACAAATCTCATAAACTTATATTTTATTCACAATAGAATATAGATAACATATCAAATGTTGAAAGTGAGACATTTTGAAATGTAATGCCAAATATTGGCTCATTTTGGATTTCATGAGAGCTACACATTCCAAAAAAGTTGTTGACAGGTAGCAATAAGAGGCCGGAAAAGTTAAATGTACATATAAGGAACAGCTGGAGGACCTATTTGCAACTTATTAGGTCAATTGGCAACATGATTGGGTATAAAAAGAGCCTCTCAGAGTGGCAGTGTCTCTCAGAAGTCAAGATGAGCAGAGGATCACCAATTCCCCCAATGCTGCGGCGAAAAATAGTGGAGCAATATCAGAAAGGAGTTTCTCAGAGAAAAATTGCAAAGAGTTTGAAGTTATCATCATCTACAGTGCATAATATCATCCAAAGATTCAGAGAATCTGGAACAATCTCTGTGCGTAAGGGTCAAGGCCGGAAAACCATACTGGATGCCTGTGATCTTCGGGCCCTTAGACGGCACTGCATCACATACAGGAATGCTACTGTAATGGAAATCACAACATGGGCTCAGGAATACTTCCAGAAAACATTGTCGGTGAACACAATCCACCGTGCCATTCGCCGTTGCCAGCTTAAACTCCATAGGTCAAAAAAAGAAGCCATATCTAAACAGGATCTAGAAGCGCAGGCGTTTTCTCTGGGCCAAGGCTCATTAAAAATGGACTGTGACAAAGTGGAAAACTGGTCTGTGGTCAGACGAATCAAAATTTGAAGGTCTTTTTGGAAAACTGGGACGCCATGTCATCCAGACTAAAGAGGACAAGGACAACCCAAGTTGTTATCAGCGCTCAGTTCAGAAGCCTGCATCTCTGATGGTATGGGGTTGCATGAGTGCGTGTGGCATGGGCAGCTTACACATCAGGAAAGGCACCATCAATGCTGAAAGGTATATCCAAGTTCTAGAACAACATATGCTCCCATCCAGACGTCGTCTCTTTCAGGGAAGACCTTGCATTTTCCAACATGACAATGCCAGACCATATACTGCATATAGTATACTGCATATGCAGCGTGCTTTTAGAACACATCTGGAATAAGTATTATATATTGTATGTCATCTCTGTTTATACGTGTTAGCATGGATATGAAAACAGTTAAAGTGATAAGCATTTGCGCTTTAAATGCCGTTCACAGATTTAGTGGATTACTTTAATGACACATTCATTTCCATTGTTTTTATTAGCAATGCAAAATGGGTGTGGTTGATTCAGATGCTTGTCTGTCTGAGTCACGCTAAAAGATCAATCAATACAGTTAAAGCGTCTGTTTATAGTCTTGTGGAGTGATTTACTAGGCATAAGTTAGAGCGTTATGCAGTTGTGTCTATGAAGCAGCAAAATGGTCTATTGTTTGTCTAAGTTTGTCTACATTGTCTAAGCTATGGATGAGAGGGTTTAAGTAAAATAAGCACAAAAAAAATTATACGCTCTTTTATTTCAAGGGAAATGTTTTCATTAGCTATGCTTAACATGTTGATGCTGCGTCAGAGCACGCTCTTGTCATTCATTATTACTCCTAATGGCTTTTCATTTCTCAAATAAGACTATAAGGGTTTTGTAATCTCTGTAATTATCAAATGACTTATTGATGATGCTTGCTCAGGTGGTTGCTGGGTTACTATCTCTAACAGCTTGCATCGTTATATCTATTGTTCACTAGAACACATAGCATGCATTTCTAGTTTTAAGCCAGTCGACAAGGTAGCCAAGGCACACATAGTGTTAAGTCACTAGTGCTATGCTGGTCGGCAAGGTACCCAAGGCACACATAGCCTTAGGTCACTTGTGTTAAGCTGGTCGGCAAGGTAGCCAAGGCGCACATAGCCTTAGGTCACTAGTGTTAAGCAGGTCGGCAGGTTAAGTCACTAGTGCTATGCTAGTCGGCAAGGTACCCAAGGCACACATAGCCTTAGGTCACTTGTGTTAAGCTGGTCAGCAAGGTAGCCAAGGCACACATAGATAGTAAAACATGCAGTCCCATTTAAAAAAAAAAAAAAGCAGTGCATGGCTTGGCAATAGATCTGCTGTTTGGGGGGTGTTTTTTTCATACCTCCTCCTGTCTAATGTCATCATTGTGCAGAAATGTGCATCTCTGCCAATGCAGCAGCTTGTTTTCTCACTCAACATCATGTATATATTACTTGTATTGTCTATTTCTCTCATTACCCTGTGCATCATACTAGATGACTGTTTTCCATCCTGTTTCCCAGAACTGCCTTTGAAACACTCCTGCCCCGTCCAGCCGGATCCTGTGAACTTCACATCCATTGAAAGCCCTCTCAAGAAGCAGTCACTAGAGATTCCTGAGAGTTATTCCCACTTTAGTGACGTGTTCTGCCCCAAGAAAGCTTTCCACCTTCCACAGCACAGGCCATGGGACTGTCCCACGATCTCATTTCAGGTGAGCCAGTGCCCAGAGGAAGAATGTACCCATTATCCATTCCTGAGCAGAAGACCATGGATGAGTACCTACAACAGGAAGCTCTACAACAGGGCTGCATCCATCCATCCATCCATCCACCCACATCCCCTGCTGTTTCCAGTTTTTTTCTTTGTGGTTAAGGACGGAGGCTTGCATACTGCATTATTCTGTATGGCCTGGTCAACCTGGTCAATCTTCCAAGATTGCATGCACAGAGTACTCAGAGAGTTTCCTCACAAGTTTGATTGGGTCTATATTGATCCTTGTGTACTCTCAAAATCTAGCTGAACATCACTACCATGTTACGGAGGACCTCAAGAAACGACGTCTATTCAACCTGTTCCTGAAAGCGGAGAAGTGCCAGTTCCATCAACCTGAAACACAGTTCCTCCGTTACAACATCAGTCAAGATGGCATCACCATGGACGAGAGGAAGGTGGACACCATCTGCAACTGGCCTATTCCTTTAACAGTCAAATAACTCCAAAGATTCCTGGGTTCTGCAACTTCTACCAACGATTCATTCTCAATTCCGTAGAATTACCAATCCATTAATCTCCTTCCTCCGAGGGAAGCCCAAGTCTCTGTTCTGGTCCACCGATGCCACAAAGTCCTTCGAGCAGTTGAAGCAAGCTTTCTGCAGTGCTCTGCTCTTTACTCACGCTAAACCTGACAAGCCGTTCACAGTGGAGGTTGATGCTTCATCCACAGGGGTAGGAGCAGTATTGTCCCAGCAGCAGGGGACACCTTAAAACTCCATCCATGTGCCTTCTTCTCCTGTAAGTTAACCCCAGAGGAGAAAAACTATAACATCAGAAATCGAGAACTTCTTTCCATCAATCATTACTGTCAGGAATCATCACACTCATCAGCAGCACCCTCTACAAAAGCCTGCACCACACACACACCATCACTGTCTGGTCTCAACTAGGACTCACCCAAATTGTGGATATTCCTTACCTGAGATACCTACTTCCGTGTTCGTCTCCAATCCTGCCTGTCTCCAGTCTCCAGTTCTCCAACTCCCTGTAAGAGGTTACATCTCATTCAGTACCCTACGCTATACTGGTGTGTAGGGTGTGTGTGGTGCCACATACCTGTGTTCTACTGCATCTTTATCATTGTCTTCATGGTTGTTGTCTGCCTGCAAATATACTTACCATACACCTGTTTGAATAAAACTTGTTTATTGTAATTTACTACTTCTGCAAGTCTGTTTCCTGACAACTACAAGTGAACTTATAGGTATACTGATAGTTCTACCCGCGACCATATAACAATCACAGCATGGATAGCTGGAAAATTCAGTCAATGGCGGGAACAGAGTAAAGTAGATTTGAAGTAAATTCCTATGTACACTACCAGTGGTCTAGCCACAGATACTCAGAATCAGGAACATATGTGTTTTCTTTATAAATCAATATTTTCAAACAAAGTAAGTTTATAAGACTAAGTAAAACTATGAGGAAAAAAAGTATTTAATAGACTACTCAATCAAAAGAGAAAGCACAACTACAAGCCAAGTATACTTACAATACTTAATTATACTTTTATGGATCTCAATCAAAATATTCAGTACAAGTACAGGCCAAATAAACAGACTTTTCGGTTACACTTTATTTCGATAGTCCACTTTAGACAAACTATTAACTATAAGTAACTTTTCAACTACATGTCAACTAACTCTCATTAGAGTATTACTAGGCTGTAGTAGACTGTCAGAAGTTAGGTTATGGTAAGGTGTTAGGGTTCGGGTTAGTAGAATAAGTTGACTTGTAGTTGCCAAGTTACTTATAGTCAGTAGAATATCTGTTGGGGGACCATCAAAATAAAGAGTTAGCAGATATTAGGCATACAGTCTACTAATACTCTAATGACAGTTAGTTGACATGTAGCTGCAAAGTTACTTATAGTTAGTACAATGTCTAAAGAAAACCGACTTTTCTATCATTATACTATATTTTCAGTCAAGTATAGTGCAATTTTAAGAATATTTCTGAGAAGCACATAATAAGTATTCTGTAAGTAGGCCTATACTTTCTTACTTTTAGTTTAAAAGAAGTATACTAATATCACACTGGAATAAATTTCTTTTTGTAAGGGTAGGATTGTCAAAAGGGGAGAACTGGGCCCAAAATCGGCCCGATTATCTTGTAATGTGCGGGTGCCTTTACTTAAGTGGCCTTTTATTTCATTAACATTATATTATCTGTAATAGGGTTTTAAAATATATACTTAAGGATTTAACACTATTATGCACATTCAATACAATTAAGTGCACTTATTTTTCACAAGGGTACAATGCAGGAAGAGTCTAGCCATTCTAAATGTTCTACAATGTCATTTTGTAAGAATGGTTTTAGTTTTTGAGGCACAAACTGACAAAGAGCAGAGTGACCTTCAAAGTAGTCTTTCACTATAAGTAACAGCTGTTTCCATGGGTCGGAACCTCACCACACAACGGAAACACAATGAGATGGGAAATGGTGCTGAGAGGACACCTGTTCTTAGTAGGGACACAAACATCGAGAAATTGGGTGTACATAATTTTTTTTTAAATAAAACAGTTGATTTGTGTGACAAGATTGTTTATGCTGACACTGATTTGTCCACACTGAATTCAGGAAAGCAGTTTGGGGTATAGGCAAAGAAAACTGCTTGTACATATTCTCTCATTCTCACAAACACAGGTTTACAAAATCAGGGCTCGCGAAATCGCCCGCCCGACGTCCCGGGGCTATTGTGTTATCCAGTCGGGCTACCAAAATGCATAACCGGCCGGCCCAACGGGCTATCTGAAATAGTGAAATCAAATTCCTCCTTTTTTTCACATTATTGACTAGTTATTGTCTTCCAAACTCGATAAAAACCACAAGGTTTCTTCACTAGGATATTTTGCTTTTGAACAGATCGTGCGCGCGTGGATGTGGTCACATTATGAGAACGCGCTTGAGAAACTGTAACTACCTCTCGTTGCTTTCATACGGATTAAACATAGAATATTTGTTTTTTATATAATTAACATCATTTAAAAATAAAGACATGTCTTATGCCAGTGTGGCAAGCATCCGCTGAGTTAGGGTAGACTGTGTAGAGTTGAGACATGTGAAAGATCATTTTCTGTCGCGTTTCAGAATGAACTAAAGTGAGACGGCAGAACGCGCATCACGTTTATTTTCTTTATTTTACGAAAAACACAACATTTTGTTTTTATTATGAGTATACACAAATAAAAGAAGACATTTAACAGTTTTAAATGCTGTTTAACACTTGCCTGTATGACAAAAATTGACGGAGTTAAAGCAAAATATGACCGCGTAAGATTTTGATCATGCTGATTTACTCGCAGCGCAATTTCTCAAGAATCTCCATGCCTGTTTTAAGAGAAACACATGATCAATAAAAATTAAAGCTCCACTTTCACACGAATGCTTTAGTTTGCGTGTCACTGTAAAGCTGCTTTGAAACAAAACAACCTGTATTGTAAAAAGCGCTGCGTGAATAAATATGACCATCATTCAGACCATTCTGCTATATAAACAGCATAAAATAATTAGAACACCATTTTCTTGCCTCAAAAAAGTCTGGTATTATTATGATTTATGTATTGCTACACTTCAATATGTGAATTATTCAGAAAATTAACACTTTTAGCGCTGTCAGGATTTAAAACAGAGCTTTGCGCTCTGGTTTATGGCTGCTTTACATTACATTTTACCTGCCACATTGACACTGTTTTCAAAACTCCCGATGCTTAGAATCTTGTACAAAAACAGTCAGAGAAACATATCAAAGCTTCAAAGAGTAATTATTTCTCCATCCCATCCGGCATCCAACTGCAAGTTCTGAGCGTTTGGGAAAGACAACTGGTGCTTCCCCCTTTATTGTTGTCAATTTATTGTTGCTAAGCGACAGAGATTGCGTGCGCACTTGAGAACATTTCGAAAGAGGAGCATGGATTTACGGAAGTATTTCAGTTCTACTCGGCCCAAAAAAACAGGTCAGGATGAAGAGACAGACAAAGAAAAACATACAGCAAAGCGGAAGAGTTCAGAAAAATCTGACTATGAGGCAAAAAGAAAGCGCAGCTTTTTGATGTCATGGACAAAAGAATTTCTGTGGCTGGACCATGACAAGGTAAACGACACAATGTTCTGTCGAGTTTGTCGTCAATTCCCCACTATTTCTGACTCAACAAGTGTTTTTGTCACTGGAACCAGTAATTTTAGGAAAGACCCCATCAGAACCCATGACAAATCCCTGCATCACAAAAAGTGCATTGGTGCCCAGTCTGCAGTGTCTTTCCCAGAAAGAACGCCAATTGCAAAAAAACATACTAAAAATAAGCCAAGCACAACAAGAAGTCCTGAAAAAACTTTTCAGAACAGCATACTGTGTTGCAAAAAATGAATTACCGTTGGCCAAATTTAGCACTCTTTGCAAACTTCAAACGGCCTAGACCTTGGTTCCACTTACCACAATGACCATGCTTGCAGAGAGTTTATTGGAGCAATAGCACAAACCTCAAGAGACCAGATTGAAAAGGAAATTCAAGATAGCAAGTTCTTAACAATTCTTGCAGATGGCAGTACAGACACTGGTATCATAGAACAGGAGTTGGTTCAGGTCAGGTATGTGAAAGACAATGGTGACATATCCACATACATGATCAAATGTCAGCCAGTCAAGAGCTCAAATGCTGCAGGTGTTTTAGAAGCTATTGATGAGGCAGTGAACACCATGGGTATCAGGGAAGACACATGGAGGAAGAAAGTAGTGTGTGCAAACTTTGATGGAGCTGCAGTGATGATGGGTGCGAAAACAGGTGTAGCTGGGAGACTGAAACAGAGGATACCCCACATCATAACAATCCACTGTGTGGCACACAAATTAGAGCTAGCCGTGCTGGATAGTGTGAAAGGCTGTGAGTACCTGGTAAAGTTTGAGGATACACTGAAAACCATCTTTAAGATGTACTACTATTCCCCAAAGAAGCGAAGAGACCTGGCTGAAATAAGTGAACTGCTTAATGAGAAAGTGGCACATTTCAGTGGGCTGAAAAGCACGAGGTGGCTCCCAAGCAGGCTAAGATGTCTGAAGGCTATTGAAAAAAATTACACTCCCACTGTTGTGCATATGGAGAATATGGCAGGAGGAAGTGATATTAAGTCAGAGGATGCTGCCAAAGCAAAGGGGGTGGTGCAGGAGATGAAGACTGAGAAATTTGTTCGTTTCCTACATTTCATGTTGGACTACAGCAACATATTATCCATGTGCAGTACTGGTTTCCAACATGACAACTTATACATCACGCGAACCAGTCAGTTGGTTGAGAGCACCACATCACGTTTACCTGAAAACAAAACCGGGAGAATACCAGAAATCCTTGGACACAAAGTTCACAGTGAAAGATGATGGTAGCATGTGCTACTGTGGAACTGACCTCACAAAAAGCCAGCGACCTGCTAGAAAAGGTGAGGGCTCAGACAAAGACACCATTGGTGCTGAGTTTCAGAGGATTATTGACAACACAGTAAAGTACATGGACAGCAGATTTAAAAATCTGTCTGAAGAACCTCTGTCTTGTTTCAAAGTTTTTGACCCTTCTACTCTCCCCCACTCCAGAGAAGAGCTGGCAAATTATGGGGACGAAAAGGTGGATTATCTAGTCAAACATTTTGCCAGTTTGCTAAATGAGGAAGAGAAGGAGAAAATTCCACAGGAATGGATGGATCTAAAAATGTGGCTTTCAGAGCACCGGGGAATCAAGCAAGATTGCTTGTACAAAGATCTCCTCACTGAGAATCCAGAACACCTCTCTCATATCTTGTTGTTGGTGAAATTAATGCTGACACTAAGTCCATCGACAGCCATCTGTGAGAGAGGATTTTCCTGCATGAACCGAGTGAAAACATCATATCGTACTTCTCTAAAGTCTGAAACACTGAATGATCTCATGCAACTCTCCATAAACGGGGAAGAGGTTGAATCTTTTTGCCCCGACAAGGCAGTTAGTTCCTGGATGGTTTCTGGAATTGGTTCAAGACACCTGAAACATAAAACCCCAGCAAAAAAGAGCAGAGAATTGGAAATTGATGCACAGGAGGAGAAAGCTGATGGAGACGCTATGCCCTCAACATCGAGTGGCATTTTCTCTGTTACTTCAGTGGAGATCTCCGATTCAGAATCTGACACAGACTGATTCATGTTCCATACTGTTCATAAATTTCAGTTCAGTTAGAACCAGACATTTGTATTGATGATTCTAATTTGATTATTTTATATCTGATTGTTGATATTTGTGTTTTGAAAAAGTTTTTGATTGATGTTTGGACTCAATTGACCGATTTTCTACAATAAAAATTCTCTTTTAATTTGGGCTAGTAAAATTCATTTCGGCTACCAAAAGGGGTACCAGCGATTTTGAAATTTTGCCCTGAAAATGATGTTTTTTTAACAAAGTTCGGGAGGAGCACGTTCAGATAATTAACACGAGTGTAGAGCACTCAGCAATCAATGGTAAGAGGTATATATACATTCAGCAGTCTCACCTCTATCCATTGACAGTTTTGCAGCATCTCTCCACCACCCCTTCTCCACACTTCTAGTCCTAAACACTTACATACGGGGGAGTACTCTGGGTTCGGGCCGAACTCCGAGCTCGGAGCCCTCCCCCCGGACAGCACGCCAAATACGCATTAAACTTTACCCCCTCAAATTGTATGTAAGTGTGAACTCGCAAACAGCAGTTGAAATTGGTACTTCTCATTGATTTCTGCTGTTCTTATTAAAAGTACAAATTTTGCCATTAATAAAGCGAACAAAATACTTTTTTCAGTCTCTTTTTGAACATTTTCCTTTTGATGACCGCCAGAAAATGTCTAGCAGACACTATAGCTATGTCAGGAACCCACACATTCTCTTGGAAGCTTTCACACTAGAGCGTTTGGTGTGGATCAAAACCAATCTGTAAAGACAGATCCTCCTCACCACAAAACACTGCAGCATCCATGAGAAGAATGCAAACTGTGAGGAGATTACCCAGCGGGACAATGAGGCTGCTCTGCATAACATAGCTTATGTCACTGGAGAGCGAGTGGTAGTTAGAGAAAGGGCTGAATCAAGTACAGTACGTACAAATTATCCTTTTCTATTCCTGATTATAAAAATACTAAACATTTATCCACCTTAGCTAAAGTACACTATTGTGTTGTTTGCTGTCCACATCAGGAAGAAACATTCTAGTTGCAAGTCTAAAGGTGATTTTGAATGCCATCCAAAAATTGTTTTCATACAAATTTAGACACTCCACTGATTTGCCACTCATAAGTTTATATACTGCTCAAATGTTTGGGGGTGGTAATTTTTAAAGAAATGTTAAATTTTTTAAAGAAATTCAAATATTTATTCAGCAGTGACATATCCAATTGATCAAAAGTAGCAGCAAAGACTTTTACATTGTTACAAAATATTTATATTTCAAATAAATGCTACACAAATGCTGCAGCTTCCAAAAATATTAAACAGCACCATGTTTTCAACATTGATAATGATAAGAAATTTTTCTTGAGCACCAAATCAGCATATTAGAATGATTTCTGCAGGATCATGTGATACTGACTGTAGTAATGACTCAAATTAAGATCTGCCATCACAGGAATCACTTTTTTAAATATATTCAAATATGAAATAAAATGTAAAATCCATCAAACCAGCAGTCAATTTAAATATAAAAGACCCAAGAAAACAACATTAAATGTCACAAATATTTCTTAACAGTGCTGTGCAGAGGAGGTGTTCAAATAGTTTTCAGCACTTTATGACAAAATAGTGAAGGCAAGCCACATTTCACAGCCTCTAATGAAATTATGTCCAAAATTTTACATGCTCTGGACAAAAAGATTCCACAACATCCATTTGCACAATCAGTGATACTAGGTTGGGTGGTAGAGAGAATAAACCTCACTGAAATCATCTTTTGATAGAGGCTATTTTAGAGAGTAGAGTTTCACCACATGACAAGTTTCTCATATACATTGACGAGAGTAAAATAATGTACTCACTCAAAAACAGAGGAGAGGGAAAAAACTGGCTCACTTGTTTTCAAACCCTGTTACCCTTCTCTCTTAACAGATGTTGTTAATTACACAAGCGTGTTTGACAAAGAGTTCAAATTGCACAGTTTTCAACTCAAACAACTCTCACACAATTATTCTGCCAAGATTAGTGTGCATTGGCACGTCGTTTCATCTCTACTATTGTTTGGTTTGTTATTAGCGGCTGTTTTCTCAGCGTGTGCAGATCTGCACTGGCCTCGTGATGACTAAATATGGTCCCCTGGTAATTTCTGTTCTTTGCATTGCAGCCATTGAGAGAAACTCCCAAAAGGTTTTCCAAGAGAGTTAGAAGAACTATGTTTAACAGATTTTGTTCAAATGGTGCTGTTTTGTAACAGATGCTTAATCATTATCAGCCAGGGCATATGAAGACAGTATGTGTTTCAGAGGTTATTCATGAATCAATTATTGTCAGTAGCAGTGATGCAGTAATCCAGCACGTTTACATTTTGTGTTTTTATTTTGATGTGCATTAATGTACATTGTCCTCATTAAATAAACAAACAAATAGATAAATAAATGTTGCTAAAGGTGGCGTGGAAATTGCACACATTTTTTTTAATTTGAATTGTGACATTATTTTCATAAGCAAAAAAAAAAATTAATTGGCTTAATGTTTCTAAATAGTTTACTTTTGAGTTTTTTGTTATTGATTCTGAATAGATTCTCATTATTGTATTACAAAAAAAAAAAATACAATTATTCTTATTTAAATCAATCAAAAACACAATATAACAAATACCTTACAATTGACATATATGATTATTTTTTTCATATTGCAGTAAAATTACTGTAATAAAAATCTGTATTTGCTTGTTTATTTGTTTTTGTTTGTTTTTTGCATTATTTCAACTAATGAGACTTCTTTTTGCATTATGGTCATTTTTCATGAATCTTTTGTATGTTTGTCTTATAAAACTAAATATTTATAAAATAATTTTCTATTTGCAACATTTTTTGTTACACTTAATTCCAATAATCTACTTTAGACTTTACGTCTAGAATCAGACAGTCTACTAATTCTCTAACGAGTTAGTTGACATGTAGTTGCAAAGTTACTTATAGTTAGTAGAATGTTTATGTGAGCTATCAAAATAAAGTGTTACCAAAATAAATGTCACAGTATATTCCATTGTATGATTTTGAGGTAAAATATGATCTGAACATGTTGATGACAAGTTTTGTGAGATTCAGCCAAAAATAAAATAAAATGGCGATGAATAGTTAAAGTATTCCAGCAATGATTTATTTGTAAAATTCAGAGAAGCTAAATGTCTGCAACAACATGTAGGTCTAAGTCTATTTCAGGTTGCTGGCTTATCGTTTGTGCAAATAGCATAACAGTGCATCTGCTGTGGTGTTTGCAGCACGTTATCAGAAACCCAACTTTACATAAGCTCTCTGCACACAGCCGCTGATAAAGAGGTACTGCCTATACAATGCCACTGTTCTTCCTGTGTACACACAGAAGACCCATCAATATCCTTTCCACTATCTGAGTCAATATTAGCAGGGAGGTATTTGGCCTTGGTAGTATTGAAACACCTCCGCTGGGGTGGGCAGGTGCCTCAACCCTACGTGTAGATTCTAGCACATTGAGTTCACATTCAGCGTTCGTTCTCACCCACAGTGTGTGTGTATATGTGTGTCTGAGCTGCCTTGTTGGTGTCACCTTGGCTTCCGTCCCAGGGACACAGCACAGGCTGTTCAGCACTGTTTACCCAACTGCACCTCTGGACCTCACAAAAATTTAAAGGGATAGTTCACCCAAAAATGAAAATGCTGTCATCATTTACTCACCCTCATGTTGTTCCAAACCTGTATGATTTCCTTTCTTCTGCTGAACACAAAAGAAGATATTTTAAAGAAGGTTGGTAATTAAACAGTTGCTGGTCCCCATTGACTTCCATAGTATTTTTTTTTTTTTCTACTATGGAAGTCAATGGGGTCCATCAGTCGTTTGGTTACCGACTTTCTTCAAAATATCTTCTTTTGTGTTCAGCAGAAGAAAGAAAGTCATACAGGTTTGGAACAACATGAGGGTGAGTAAATGAGGACAGCATTTTCATTTTTGGGTGAACTATCCCTTTAACTCTGTTTCATACCTGCACACAACCGCACAAATTATCATGACTGGCACGCAAGGACAAGGGGACAAAATTACGAATAGCCAAGAATGTTAGCAACCTTTCCATCCTGAATGCCAACATGTACGCAATTCCCTTAAGTGAACATTGAATCAAAATGGACCCAACTTACTCATTCCTAGTCTTGTTGTACACAATTTCGTCATTGTAAATTCCCAAAAATATGAATCTTCGTAATTTTTTGTCAAAACATAGCTTGCTCTGCATTTTCTTCCTTTTGCATTATGGTAATTTGTCATACATTTTTTGTCTCAATCCCAAAAAAAATGCATTGATCAATGAATGCAAATGGTTTATAAAAATATTTCACGCGTTCACATCTACATATAATTAGTACAATAAGTTTATGCGTATTTGGCGTGCTGTCCGGGGGGAGGGCTCCGAGCTCGGAGTTAGGCCCGAACCCAGAGTACTCCCCCCAGTTGGTAAGTGTAGATGGAACTGGAAGTGAGGAGATGGGGTGGAGGAGGGATGCTGACAAACTTTCAATGAACAGAGATAGGTCTGCTGTGAATTTATACTCTGTCATTGAGTTGATTACTGATTAATCTCCAGCTGTGCATAATTTGGTTAATTATCTGAACCTGCTCCTCCCGAACTTTGTTAATAAAACATCATTTAAGCAAAATTTTATATTTCTTTCTATGAATTTGAGGTAACATGATCTGGACATGTTCATGACAAGTTTTGTGAGATTCAGACAAAAAGAAAAAATGGTCATGAATAGTATTCCAGCAATAGACTTCGGCTTTTTGCTTTTACAAAATGATCACAAAGCAATAAGTTGCTGGCTGCAGTTCGCTTATCGACCACCGGTGTCGCTAATAACAAGGGTTTTTGAATTCTACATATAGCCCATTTAAGTGTATTTCAGTTAGCTGTCTTATAACTAATATTTGTCTAAGTTTGTGTAAAATGTATATAAAATATAAGGCTTGTTTTGCTGCATAAAACTTGTTTCCATTGAATCTATCTTTAATGCGAGTCTATTTTCTCTTACTGTGCTGGCAGTTTTTTTTCACTATTTTTAACATATAAAATAGTAAAAACAACCTCATAACAGTTAAAAACACTTTATTAAAGATAAATTCTCTGAAAACAAGTCGTAATATGTTGTGCAGTGTTCAATCTCTCTATATTTTTAAAAGGTCCATTGGCATTATCTGGCTTCTTATATGGTCAGTCATCTCACTGAGGTCAACCACTGTCATGGCAGAGCAACAGTATGTCCCAGGCCCAAACCTTGAATGTCACAAATTGCGCCTTCGCCTGAAGCCACTTAATATATATATCCCATCATGCTTTTTATTTGACCTCACCATCAGCCTGAAGAGGGCAGCCTGGGAGATCGTTCTCTCCAGTGTCAGTTGTGTTGAGAGAGCAAGGTCACACCTGCAGGTGCCTGGTGGGGTGATAGATGATGTTTCTTTAAACTCTAGAGAGCATGGTTCTTAGGGACCGGCTGTTTACTCTCTCTTGAAGTATAATGGGCTTCTTTGAAGGGGCAGAACTTGGCAGACCTCAGACTGGGAGAATACCGCGTGATTAGTTAATGACACATTCAGCTTAAATCAAGCATAATCACCATTAGCCACTCAGGCAGCTCACATCAGCTGTGGTATTTCCTACTATTGGCAGAGCTGCTTTTAATAGCTTTGCACATTGTGCAAGAAAAACAGGAAAGAGGTTGAGAATGTGACAGTTGCATTGCCAGCCCTCATTTAGACTTCATTAAATTACAGCTGGTCTGGGTCTGAATCAGCAGAATTGAGAAAGGAAGTTTGATTCTTTTCCACAATATATGTTCTTGCTGGAATAACAGTTTTCGGGTTAGCTAGTCTTCTAGCCAGGTAGAGGTGGTAACTTACGCTAGTCTGTTTTGATAGTTTTGTATTGATTTGGGTCATTTGTCAGGACCTGCTGGCCAGCTAACCCTTGTGAAAAAGAAGTGCACTAAAGGCCCTGTACCAAATGGCACACTTCATGTGCGCTTTCAGTCTTGTGGACTTACAGTGGTTGCCGCGTGCGCGTGTCCGTTAAGTCCACACCGTAGGTGTCCCATTTGTCATTTTAGCTTTAAGAAAGGGTGCTCGCGAATGCCCCCTTTGCGGTCGATATGCGCCCTCGATGCGCACTTTTGCACTTTTGCTCACTGATGTGAGCTCCACAGCAGACTTCTTCCCGACAGTCAAAGCGGCTTTACGTCACGAAAGTGCAGACTCGAAGGAAGGCCGCGAGTGTTTAGGGTGCCATTTGGGACAGGACCTAATTGTACTGAATGTGCACTTGAAGAGTACTTCAAACTTTTCTTTTTTTTTTACTGCACTTGCATTTAATATAATATTAATTAAATAAAATGGCACTTAAGTGTACTTAAAGAGAATACACTTTCATGACTATGTTTCTTAACAGAAAGTACACTTTTAAAAAGTGTTTTACTGTAAACATTTCATATCATTGTTTTAATAATCATTTGTCATGCTTTAAAGTACACTTATTCTGATGTGACTAGTTCACTTCAAAATTAAAATTCTGTCATATTCTCGCCCTCAAGTTGTTCCAAACCTTCTGCTGAACACAAAGGAATAATATATTTAGAAGAATAACCAGACAGTTGATGAACCCCATTGACTTTCATAGTAGAAAAAAAAAAAAAAGGGGGTACATCAACTGTCTGGTTACCGTCATTCTTCAAAATATATTATTTTGTGTTCAGCAGAAGAAAGAAATTCATACAGGTTTGAAACAACTTGAGAGCGAGTAAACGATGACAGAATTTTAATTTTGAAGTGAACTAATCCTTTAACCATATTTCAATGTCAATTGAAGTAATATTGAAACTTCCCACTAAAGTGGGTCAAAAGGCACTCTTTAAAGTGTAACCGCTGATTTTAAACCCACTTTATATTGTTACAATGTCGGAAGTATATGTAAATTAACGAAGTTTACTCGTTTTCTGTGTTACCTGGACCGAGAAATTCACGTTTATTTGTCACTTTTGACAGCTCCAGGGCTTTCGTGAAAACTACAGATTAAACTAAGCATTTTTGTATCCCCGTGCAGCAGACTTAGATCGACAGAGGATTATTAACAGTACAGTTATTGTACGTAGATTTGTGACTGAAAATTGTCAACTCTTTAAACAGCATTATGGTAAAAATGGAACACTGTGGCAACAGCTTTCTTACCTGTTGGCTTACTCGTTGTCGTTTTGCTTCAGGGGGTTAAGAGGAACTGACAGAACAGCAGTTTCTTTCAGTTTTATTCATCCGTTTGGCCTAAAACACTGTGTTCGTGGTCATCCAGTTTGATGTTGACTACAAACGATCTCTCTCTCTCTGTATACGATTCTTTGCCGCTTTAGCCACGCGCTGGATTCTTCACTGGAAACCGATAGCTCACTCGCGCTAAATGTTTATTAACTGTTGTACACGGGAAATATACAAGTCAACGCCATTACGACTAAAAGTTTGCTAATAAGTATTTCATACTAAAGCAAGGCGGTATTTCACTCTGGTCAAGCGTATCCATAGCAGACTGGTGGGAGTATTTGGATGGCACCATGCACAGTGCATTATGGGCTTTTTTCTTTCTTTTTTTCTCTGTTTTTTTCTAGTCAGGTAGCACCCATTCAAATTTGTTTCGCCTTTCTACTGCATAGAAAGCCAAGTTTTATTAACTGGCAAAATTTTGCCAGTAATGAAGTAGCCTACAATTTAAAGTTCTACTAATTGCATTTAAAATAAATTTAAACTATGTACACAATTTGCAAATAACATGCAAGTGTTCAAAAGGATTACAATCAGTTCACACTAAAGCATATAATAAAGAGGGTATATTATTTCTAAACTCTTTTTAAAAGTATGCTAAAGTATGCTTATTTTTTCACTAAGAAAAAAAAAACAGCTAAACTAGCTCATACATTTTTGTATTGTAAATGTTCAGCCCTGTATGATTGTTTCTATTACAATGTGACTCTGTCTACAAAATCAAACAATATACACTAATTTTCTGGTCTTAGTCTGGTCGAGGCAGACTGCGCGGGATCATCAGCCATCTTAGCTAAGACTTTAGGCATGATTGAGAATTGCTCCTATATTGGTTCTCCATTAGACTGTTGCCCGGAAAAGTCATGTGGCATTTTTAACTCTATTGACAAGTGGATAAAGCAAAGCAATTGACAAAACGACACAGTAAAAAGCATTTTGGCAAATGGACAAAGAAAAGCAACTAGCAAATGGTTTTTAAAGATGCAATTTAAAAATCATTTTTAATTATATTTACTTTTGTATTGTTTTAACTGCACTTTTAAATAATTAAATAAACTGTTAAAAATGTCAGTTTGTTTTTCAATTTAAAAATGATAAATTTATCATGACTATTAATTTGTCCTTTTAAAAAGTTTTTTATTTTATGTTTGAATTAAATTGATAACTTATTCTGATAACTTCCTTCATTTGATTTGAAATGTTACTACCAGTCCAATACTACTGAAACCACTTCAAAATCGTGTTTCACCTGGGGTAGCAACAAAATATGTACTTTTACCATCACAAAGTGACTATGGACCTGCACAGGTCAGCCTGCATTACAGTTCCACTGTGCGTGTCAAAGAGAAAGAGTCTGCATTCAGGTGCAGTGGGTTCACGCGTCATATGAGCTCCTTTGCTTGCATTTTCTTTTGCTCCAGAAGCAGGTATGACACAGGCATAGGATGTTTAAAGGAGAGCAGATAATCTTACAGGCCGCAAGGATCAGTTAAGCTTCTTGTCAAGTGCTCCTCTTCACAGATCTGGCCCTACGGCACAACCGTGAGATGTCAGGGTGACAGTCTAGACAGCAGCTGTCTCACTGAGAACTTTTCCAAAACTCCACATGAGACATCAGTCCCTCCTACATGCAGGAATCATTTGTCTCTATTCAAGCCCAGTCAGTAGGGAAGCAGGGCTCTCGCTGCATAGTTTGCTTGAAGATAAGGGTTTCATTGGGCCGTGTGCCCCACGGAAACATTCCATCAAAACTGTCTTCAAAGTAAATACGGGCATTGACGCTTGCAGGCATAGAAGTGTTAAAGAGCACCTGTCAGAACCCATATAGAAGCTAAACGAGTTGAAATGTAATAGTTGGTAATTCGTTGCCATTGTTTGATATGTTTCTATCTATATTATTAGAGGTGCTTGCATTATTATTATTATTACTACTGCTCATATTAGTGTTAGATATCTAACCTAAGAATAAAACTTTGGCACGTAACCATAAACATTTGAAATCATGTGGCTTTTTGAGGTGTCCTTCAAATTTCTAAGTAATGAGACTCAGTTTTCATTTATGGATGATAAAATGGGTTTTAGAAAAATCATAAAACTTACTTAGGAGGGACTCAAGACATATCTAGAGACCAGAATATCATAGACACTTGGGGTGGGCAAACACCCAAAACACACTTGTGTTGTAACTCTACTAAACAGTCAAATGAATCTGATTGCTTCAACTGTTACTAGCATTCATGTAGTTATTTACTGCGATTCGTATAACTGTGTTAATTTGTTTACAGTTTTAGAGGTTGTGTAGCATTCCACCCTAATGTTGTAAGCCAACAGGGTCATCTGTTCAAAAATAAGCTGTCTTAGAGCGACACCTAGTGGTCATTTTTGTGCTGTAGTTTCTTAACACTGTAGAAGTTGATAGACTAGAGATTCTCATTCTGATCAGGTTTAGATACAAAATGGATTCTTTCTTCTTCTTTTTTTCTATAATGGACAACAATATTGGTTTAGTCTGATTGATTAATGCCTCCACCAGTTATAAGAATATGTTTAATTCATGATGCAAACAGTGTTGACTAAAATATGAACACAACTGTGAAACCACATAGTAGGAAAACTATACCATTCAAAAGTCAGTACAATTTTTTTTCTTGAAAGAAATTAATACTTTTATTCAGCAAGGTTGCATTAAATTGATCAAAAGTGACAGTGAAGACATTTTTAATCTTACACAAGATTTTTATTTCAAAGATATTTTTTTTTTTATTTTTTTTTATCATGGTTTCCACAAAAATATTAAGCAGCACAACTGTTTTCAACATTGAAAATGATAAGAAATGTTTCTTGAGCAGCAAACCAGCATCAGAATGAAGTGTGACACTGAAGAGTAATGATGCTGAAAATGCAGCTTTGATCACAGGAATGAAATACATTTTTAAATCAATTGAAATAGAAAACAATTATTTTAAATTGTAATCATATTTCATATTTCATCAATTTAATCTTATTGAACGATAGTGTATATTTTTAGTATAGTGTATATTTTTTCAGGCAAAATACCTTGAGGTATTTCTATTATATAACCCAAATGAAATGGAAATTATTGTGTTCCTCTCTTATTCATTTTTAAAGAGGAAATGTTGCTATAAATAAACAAATAAATAAATAAGCACAAAAATGACTGAAATTAATCCTTTTTCTGCATTAGAAACTGCTTGAAAGTTCCATCCATATAACCTATCCAGACAGTTTTGTTTTTGCAGTCTATTTGAGAGGTTGGAAGACGAGAGCATGCTGTTCTTCCCAACAGTGTTTTTCAGCTACTTCATTCAGATCATAAAAGTGAAGGGCCCAGGGTTTACTACACCCTTAACCACAGTTACAGTGGACTCACATCAACGTTGAGCCCACTGCATACGAGCTTCCCACATACAGCCATAAAACACAAACATCACACGGAGAAGAGAGCCTCTCCTGACATTCTATAAAGCGTTTATTTCATTGGAGGGGAGAGGACGAGTGCAGAACGCCACACTGGAATACCTTTCCTTAACCTTCAAACTCTTCTAACACCATTGAACAGCTAAATCACTTTGTCTAAATAAATAAATGCAAACATATGTCAAGCTTGAGAGGCATTAACACACACCGTAATCCGCTGTTTGATATTACCCTTTCAAATCAGTACAAATCCGTACTGTATCAGTAAAATCCAGCCCTTGATTTGAGTCAAATCAAATCTTAAATCTGTTAACCGCCATTATAATACAAGTGATAATGTAAGGTTGAAGTTCATTTGGTGACTTCATCAAAACTGTCCTAATTATGAGGTAAACCATACACTTTATTTACTACAACAAGATTTTACAGTAAAATTACTTATTGTAAATTGAAATTTTTTATATTAACTTTAATATAATACTTTTTGTATTATTTTGTTAATTATAATGTTCTTGATATATGGTAAGGTAACTTACTATTAACCAATTAACTTGAATTATGAATGGTTTTTACAGCACACTGCAGTACTTTTTGTTAGTGTTTCTCATCACATTTTATGTAAGTTGCATTCAACAAATAGAATGAAATTGAGAAAGGCTGAGCTGGAGGTGATTCTATGCTGTCAAACAGCCCAATGACGTCAACTAGGGACGTGCATTGAAGTAAATGTGCAAAGCAACTGTTTAGGCGTAATGACCATAAGAGAAATGTTCGTCAGCTGCTTTGCTAAAGCCAGCTGTCGTTTAACTGGGTGGAAGTCAGAGGACCGACTTGATCTCGCTCATCTCCCTTTCAAATGCAAAACACACACTTCCCTCTACAGTGTGTGTATACAGATGTTCCTTAAAACCTATAATCTGCCATTTGGGAGAAATCTGAATTCACAGCCTTCAGCTACAAGGCAGAAACGTTCTTCAGGAAATATATGTAGCGACAGCTGCGGTCCGCTCCCACTAAGACTGCTGAATAAACCACTGTCTTGGATCAAATCCATTACACACCACCTCAGCATGGAATATCCATCATGAAGAAGGACCTTTAGGAAGGTCTGAGCACTTTGAAAGCTTGGCAAAATTTCAAAACTCAAGCATTTGGTCAGCTTTTGCACAGGTTTCGTTTTAAATAGGCCTATAGCAAATAGGCCTATTTAAAAAAAAAAAATGTCCCCCCCAAAAAAAAGCCACTTGCGATTAACCATAAAAACTATATTTAATTAGTGTGAATGAATTCGAGGCTGTAAGGCATGGTTCAATACATCACACTGGGATAGTTCACCCAAAATGAACATTCTGTCATCATTTACTCAGCCTGATGTCCATCAAAAAATGCACAGCAGAATAAAACATTTTTTGAATGCAACCCATATAACTTTTGGCCCTCTACTGGTTGGAAAATAAAACTACAAGTTACTTGCAGAGGAACATTGGTTTGGTAATTACATGAGTTGTGCTTTAAATCCGCTATTCTGCATGGATGAATCCGACAACTTGAGGCGCACAGATGGACTCATGGTAGAGAAGGATATCTCAAACATATGTCTTATGAGCAGGTGACATGACATGAAGGACAAGTACGGTAACCCTTACTCTGAATTTGTCCTCTGCATTTAACCCATCCAAGTCAGTGCACACACATTAGGATCAGTGACAGTAGTGGGCAGCCATCGGCTGCGGCGCAGGGAGCGATTGGGGGTTAAGTGCCTTGCTCAAGGGTACCTCAGTCATGGGTACTGAGGGTGGAAGAGAGCGCTGTTCATTCATTCCCCACCTACATTTTCCTACCAGTATTGAGAATCGAACCCGCAAGTAAAAGTATATTGTTGTTTTAAAGTAACGTTACAAAAGTTTAGCAGCGCTACATTAGAGGCAGCATACAAAGATAGAAAGGCAACAAGGCACATCCGAATTCAGTGATCGTGCCACACCCTTTCTACTAAAATACTTTCACCTGATTGATTTTTTAAGGCAGATGAATCCTTGCTGTCTTTGATATCCCGCAATCCTGTGTATTCCATTCCATGACAGTTAAGCTAAAAAATAAATGTGTCATTTGATGTCATTTCTAGCAAGAAATTAGTAGGCCTATTGTAGTAATTAAATATTCACTTAGTTATCACTAAAGCTCTCTCTATTCTGTTGTAGATCATTAAACTGTTATGCTGCCTTAGAAGTCTGTCCGAAATCAGTTTCGTGAGGTACCTTTATGCACAAACACTGCCTGCAAAGTCATTGCCTGATAGGGCAGCAAGGCAACACGTCAGCTGCCTAAGCTTTCGGACGCATCCCTCTTCTCACCGAGGGCTTGGACAACCTGTCACTCACATGAGATCGTAGCAATAGCAAACCACAACGATCGAATCAATTCCTAATGGACTAAATGGAGTCCCGCCCTAAAAATTGTCTTGTTCTAAAAGATGTTTCACTCGGATATAGCCTACATCAAAGGGAAGAAAAGACTACTAAGACTAACTTGGTGGGGCTAGTTACAGGTAAATAGTTTAAAAAAATGTGTAACTGGTTAAATGTGATGCTATGCAAACTATGTTGATTCAAGCTTTATTACTGGTACTGTCCCTATCCCTTTTTGCTTGCAAAATCTTTTCGGTTTGAGGTTCAGTTGTTCAGTTTTCAGGCTTCAAGCTAGGCTACTTTCACTGCATGTAGTAGTAGCATGACCTTTTTTCCTTTATTTATTTTATGACGTAAACTCGCATGGATGAATGATGAAAGTACTGTACGCATCTTCTTTTATGTTCCACAGAAGAAAGAAAGTCATACGGGGTTTGGAACAACATGGGGGTGAGTAAATGATGACAGAATATGACAGTTCTGTCCCTTTAAGACATCAAAACGATATTGTTTGGCAAATGGAACAGTCTCTTAAAAGATCATTTCAGAATCCATGGAGCTGCATATATGAGCGCAAGCTTAAGTCTCAGATCAAAAACCTGTACGCGTGCCTTCAGCATGCCGTAATTTCCTCTTAATGCAAAACCCCTGTGAAAGAGAGTGAAAAAACGAAAATGAGAGGGTTCTGGGGGGTGGATGTAGATGCTCGAGGACCCTTAGGCTCTGCGGCAGGGACCGGGCTCACAGCCGAGTCTGACTTTTAAAAGTAATTTGTCCTGCTCAGCCCAGTGAGGGTAAATAAAAGTCTCTTATCCTGATTAATCTATCCTTCTGCACCGAACAAGGTGAATGGAAGTTGGCACAAATGAGGGTGAAGAATGTTTGGTGTGCTAGTGTAAACAGCCCGTGGGTCAGGCTCCGCTCCATCACTCATGGCAGGGGCCGTTTCCCTTGGGTCCAGGCCCCGACCATTTATTTAGAGCCAACAACAGCACTGGTGAGGTCATAAGTAGTGATTAGAGAGAGGGGAGGTGATCCCACCGAGTCAGGGTTCTTCCCACAACTTCCTCTATTCTTTTCCCATTCTTTCCGTTATGCATTCATCACACACAGGGAATGTTTAAAACAGCGTACTGCTCCCACTATTTGTGTAGAAGCTGAAATTTCTATAATTACTTTGAATATTCTGAGCACATGAATGGAATACTGTATCCCACAAGTAACCAGATCCCATTAATTCATGTCGCATGTCTCTTGATTTGACAAATGTTTTAACAAAATTGGATTTGGAAATGTAAATGCAAAACAAATACATTTAAACTACCAGTCAAAGGTATGGAGTCGTATGCCTGGATTTATATTTCTCATAAACTTAAAAATAATTGTATCTAAAATGTTTATGCTTAAAAGCTTGAAATGATTTTTGTAGACAAACAAACCATATGAATTCCTTTGCTACAAAAAATATTTTAATTCAGTTAGTTAGATAAGATGGAACGGATAACAAAGTAAAATCAGCCAACAAGTGTCCGCCATAGTTCTATTTATTCATTTATAGTTTTGATTACTTTTCTATTACACTAAAATGTGGAAAATAGTAGTAAAGAATAGGGCTTTTCACGCTTGAAATAGTTAACCCCGGGTCATTCTAAACCCCGGGTAAACGAAATCCTGGGTTATGTTTATTCACGTTTCACATTGATCATACTATACCCAGGGGTTAACAGTTAATCCTGGGTATTCATAAGCTTCAGTTTCACACATTCCTAAACCCCGGGTCAAAGTCCTTATTTGCAACGCACCACGTGACCTGTTTACATAATAGCTCTAGCATTGCGCGCCCTCATATTACACATTGCTGACAGTAATATCAAGTTTTTTTCTGAGTGAACTTTTTGAAATATAAAGGTTAGAATGAAACGGCCATTTCTTCACTCCAATTGTCGTGTTTTCCATCGCCGTTCCATCGCTCCAGAGCAGCGGTGCTAACCCCGCATTTAAATTACAAGTGTGAAACGCTCCTTTACCCGGGGTTAAAAGCGGTGTTTAGAATGACGATAACCCAGGGTTAAGCGCAGTGTGAAAAGCCCTAATGAGTCCAAACCTTTGACTAAAAGTGAATTTCTTAGATGATAGCTAGGCACATCAAGCTGAATACACGCTAACTAGTGAAGTCATAAGACAACCATCTCAAAATGATTGTTGACTGAAGGCCTTAATGGAATAATTCACCCAAAAATTACAATTCTGCCAGTATGTTGTTCCCATTCAGTCAGTCACGTTCGACGTTACATCGGAATGACATCATGGGGTCTCGCCTGGGATCCCAATCACCTCCAAGTAGTAATAAAACGAGCCAATGAATATTGGCCAGGGAGATTTGCATGCCAAATCACACCTACCCGGACATACAGGTATAAATAGGACTAGCATTACTCACTTCATTCATATTTTGCTTCGGAGCCGAGCAGCTGCACAGCGATCGCTCTTTTCCATTCACCTCTACAAAATAAGAGTACATTTATGCAAAGATAGCTATTTTAATTACTACTAGGCAATTACTTCGTAAACAGCCATTTTAATTTCTACTTTACCTGCAGCTTGTTGTGGCTCTCTGCCGGTGTGAAGGTGCATTCCAGCGGTGTTTGCATCCAGCCTTGCTGTGCACAGAGTGCAGCATTTACCCCTCGGCGCTTCGGCTGAAAGAGCAGTTCCCTAAAAAAGAGCAAGCACGAGAGGTCAGCGTCTTTTTCAAGATGTCTTTCCGTTGGTGTGTTTCTGACTTCTTTTGACAGCCATGATCGCTGTCTCTCATGCCTGGGCAGACAGCATGCAGAGAGAGCGTTTGTGGATGGTGCATGCTCTCAATGTAAGAGCATGTCCATGTTGGCATCTTCTTCCCCCTCCGCTCTCACTACCCTCGATGGCAAGGCCGCCAAGGATTATGTGGACATTCCACAGGTGGAGCATGCAATTGCAGTGCACTTGAGCCCGCAAAGTGCCACCCCCTGGCAGAATCGTCCGCACCTCCCGTCCAAGGTGAGTAAGATGACAGCAGCCCTGGCTGCTAAGGCTTACAGAGCCGCTGGACAAGTTGCCTCTGCCCTGCATGCCATGGCCATGGGTAGTTCTGAGCCGGGGTTGTTGCAGGGACTGCGCACAGCGACTGACCTCGCCCTCCGGTCAACGAAAGTCACATGTCCATGTCCACTTTGGTGGTCCAAGAATGTCATCTCTGGTTGGACCTGGCTGAGATGAAGGACTCCGACAAAGTTCGGTTTCTCGACACCCCCATCTCCCAGGCCGGCCATTTCTGTGACACTGTCAAGGACTTTGCCCAGCAGTTCTCGGCAGTCCAGAAGCAGACGGAGAATTTTCCCGTGAATTTTCCCAGGATACATCAAAAGGATTCTTTGCAGCTTTGCCTACCCCAGAATTCATTGCGCGCTAGAGACAAATTGCCAGATTACACTTTTATATGTAAGTATTGTGTTTCAATTTCATAGAGTAATCTAATGTATCTAATGATAAAAATAAAAAATAAATAAATAAAAAAATACAATAAAGGTACAAATGTTGACTTATATGTTACCAGTATGTGATTTTACATAAGCTAATAATATTTTACATTATGTACATAAATTGACCATGGTGAACATTTTTAGATGTTTTTTTTTTGTTTTGTTTTTAGGCAGTTATAACTATATATATATATATATATATAAAACGGTACTATACGGTTATCCGGACCACACCTGACCACACATGACCACAACCGCTCTTGGTTGGTCGTAACCCCAGTGACGGGTAGGTTTAGGGGCGGGGTTGGGGTAGGTCATCACATGTGGTCCGGATAACCGTATATAACTTATATAAAGTTGTATAAAGTCCAGTACAAATGTTACTGGCACTCGTCACAACGGCTGTCACAGTTGCTAGGCGACAAAACCAGACCGTCCCATTGAACAACTCCCGGGACACAGTAGGCCTAAGCAACATTTTGTTAGTTTCATTTTCCAAATAACCAGTGGTGGAATATAACGACATAAATTTACTCTGGATTAAAGTATACCATGTACTCGTCCTCCTGGACAGGAACTCGACTGCAGTGTCATATCAATTTCCTCGAGTTGCTAGCAGTATTCCTTGCCCTGCGCCAGTTTCAACCATTGCGACTTTTCGATCGCGCCCGCACCCCTCTCTCTCTCTCTCTCTCTCTCTCTCTCTCTCTCTCTCTCTCTCTTTCTCTCTCTGCATTACATTAATTAATTTGCACGCGACTTTTATTTATTTTTATACCATGTATTCTCCGTGTAAATGTATGCACCAAACCGTGATCCCCGTACCATTTCGGTTCAATACAAATACATGTACAGTTCCACCCCTAATATATAAAATGAACACCAGGTTGGTTGTGCCTTGTAGGCATATACTTGTAGGGCTGCATAAAATAATAATAACAATAGCCTAAAACAGACGGCCTATAAATCGTTAAAAAGGAACACTTCAGTAACACTACACTAGAGAAAATATATGGATTAACATATGTTACTTATGTTTCCATTCGTTATGACATTATGAAAGGAGGTTGGAGTAAAAACATGAAGCCTAATGTTTGGCACATTTGGCTTTTCAAACGCACAGCGCGAGTGATTCAAACTCACAGCGCGTGCAGAGAACATTTACTGAAGCGATTGAGCTGCTCCAAACTATGAAACATTATTGTTACCACATTATACATATCTACATTTGAGCAGATATCCACAAACACAGTATTTAACTGTAAACACTGGTCTAAACATTATAATATTCACCATATTAGAGTACACACTCATTCTAGCCTACTTTTATATCATGCTTTGTTTTATTATCGAACATAAAAACATCCTCGTGTCGTACATGTATACAAATTTATACCTTTCAATGCTAAATTTATTTACATGTACGACATTAGGCTTCTTGTTTTTACTCCAATCTCATTTCATAACGTACATTTTAGTCTGGCACCAGTTTGACTAGTTGCCACAATGTAAAGTTTATACAACAATAACATGCTTACTATTATGGCTGGAAATGTCTTACCTTAAAAATCTTTCTCATCTTCAAATCGAGTTCTTCCAATTCTTCTGAGGTAAATCCAAGGTAAACAGCACAAACACAGTCTTCCAAACTCAATGAAAAACAGAGGAGTACTGATTCTGAAGTCTCTGATTCTTTGTTTTTGAGGTGATGGGGCATTTACATGCCTGCGTTCCTTCACGTGGACGATTTGCATGTCAATTGCTCTTGTGCGCATGGGTGTGGTCACATTAGAGCTAATGAGGACGCGTTTGAGAAACTGTACATCTTGTTGCTTTCATACGGATTACTTAAACAGAGAATATTTGTTTTTGATTTAATTTACATAATTTAAAAATGACGTCAAGCATTGTAAAGATGTGTCATATGTCTCAAGTCTGTGTGACAAACATTCGCTGAGTTACAGATCATTTTCTGTCCTGTTTCAGAATGAACTTCACATTGAGAGACGGCAGAACGTGCATCATGTTTATTTACTTTATTTTACGAAAAACACAACATTTAGTTTTTATTATGAGTGTATACAAATAAAAGACATTTAACAGTTTTGAATGATGTATAACACTTAAATGTAAGATCAAAATCAACAGAGTATTTTGAGTCTCTTTTGTACTGATAAGAAAAAAAGCGAGCTGGTCATGCCGGCGCAACCGCCAAACCCAGGGGGTTAATCGAGGATAGTAAGAGTGCAAGGGCTTTAGATACTGCTTTGGATGCGACTAGCTTAGTGAATTCTGTACATTGTTCGGTTCCTGCTGTAGAGCCCGTGCAGCAGGGCAACTGGGTGACCGTGAGATGCTGTAGTGGCAGGACAAAACATGACTCTTCTCCCCACTCATTGAAACACCCACTGAGAATCCTGTTGAATGTGCCCTATAGTTATTAGCGATTCTTTTACACAGAACGTGAAAATAGGGACACCAGCCACCATAGTCACATGTTTGCCGGGAGCCAGAGCGCCTGACATCAAAGCAAATTTAAAAGTGATGGCTAATGCTAATCGTAAATTCTCTACGATTTTTATTCACGGCGGCACTAATGATGTTCGACTTCGCCAGTCGGAGATCACTAAAATTAACGTTAAAGAGGTGTGTCAACTCACAAGTACGATGTCAGGCATTGTAATTTGCTCTGGTCCCCTTCCTGTTCGCCGGAGTGATGAGATATTTAGTAGACTGTGCTCACTCAATGGCTGGCTGTCTAAGTGGTGTCCGCAAAATAATATAGGGTTCATAGACAATTGGAAAAGTTTTTGGGGCAGACTTGACCTGTTGAAAAGAGATGGTATTCATCCTTCCTGGGATGGTGCTGCTCTTCTCTCTAGTAATATCGCACATAGCTCAAACATGACAATCTGGGGCTCAGGTCAAGAAGCAGACAGACTGGCTAAACCGACCGTCTGCTAGCTGTCTCACGTCACTGAAGTCAGATAAATCCCATCACATAGAGACTCTTTCACCTAGATATCATCACATAGAGACTGTGTCTGTTCCCCGAACTAGGAAATACAAAAAACTCCCAAACCCATTTAAGGGTAAAATTTTTATTGATGTTCAACAAATAAAAAACAAATATAATGCAGATGAACAAATGATAAAGCTTGGGTTGCTGAATATTCGAATCCTTTTCTTCAAAAGCACTTATTGTTAATGATATGATTACAGACCATAACCTAGATGTGCTGTGTTTGACAGAAACTTGGGTAAAACCAGACAATTACATTACTTTAAATGAGTCCACCCCGCAAGATTACTGCTATAAACACGAGGCTCGTTTAAAAGGAAAAGGGGGAGGTACTGCTGTAATTTATAGCAATATCTTCAGTATTACTCAGAAGTCTAGTTTCAAATATAATTCTTTTGAAGTGATGGTGCTTTCTGTAACGTTATCTTGCGTAAGTGATAAATCCCGTTTAACATTTGTGCTGGCTACAGTATACAGGCCACCAGGGCACCATACAGATTTTATCAAAGAATTTGCTGATTTTCTATTAGAGTTAGTACTGGCTGCAGATAAAGTCCTAAATGTTGGTGATTTTAATATACATGTAGATAATGAAAAAGACGCATTGGGATTGACCTGAGCCCCAGATTGTCATTGTCTGCTAAATGAATAAATGTAAAATGTAAATGTAAATGTAAATGGGATTAGCATTTACAGACATTCTAAACTCTATTGGAGTTAGACAACACGTGTCAGGAACTACTCATTGTCGTAATCATACTTTAGATCTAATATTGTCACATGGAATCAATTTTGATGCCTTTGAAATTCTGCAGCAGAGCGATGACATCTCAGATCATTATTTAATCTCATGTATACATAATTTAGCCAAGGTTGCAAAGCTGACTCTGTGTTATAAAAATGGTACAACTATCACTTCTGCCACTAAAGATTGCTTTATAAATAATCTTCCTGATCTGTTTCATCTCGTCAGCATCCCAGATAGCCTACAAGAACTCGATGTTGCAACAGAAATGATTGACTCTCTCTTTTCCAGCACTTTAGACACAGTTGCTCCATTGCGCTGAAAGATTAAAGGAAATAGTCCAACACCGTGGAGTGTAGCTGGAAGAAAACAAAATGAGAAGTTATTTGCATTTCGTGGAGAGAGAGCACGATTGCATACAGAAAGGCCTTAAAAACTGCTAGATCTGCTTTTTTTTCAACACTTTTAGAAGAAAACAAACACAACCCTAGGTATTTATTCGAGACAGTGGCTAAATTAACGAAAAATAAAGCTTCAACACCGGGCATTTCCAAACAGCACAGCAGTAATGACTTTATGAACTTCTTTGCTTACTAGATTGATAATATTAGATAACTATGCAACCGTCTACTACAGTACCGCATCAGACAGTGCATTGTACTCTCCCTGAGGAAAATTTTTGATTCATTCATTGCTATAGGAGAGAAAGAATTGTCTAAACTCGTTAAATCATCTAAATCAACAACATGTGTGTTAGACCCTATACCGACTAAGCTATTGAAAGAGATGCTTCCAAAGATCATAGATCCTTCTTAATATCATTAATTCATCTTTGTCACTAGGATATGTACCGAAAACTTTTAAGCTGGCTATTATTAAACCTCTTATTAAAAAAACGCGACTTGATCCTACAATATTAGTCAATTACAGGCCGATCTCGAATTTACCTTTTCTGTCAAAGATACTAGAAAAGGCAGTATCCTCACAACTATGTTCCTTTTAGAAAGAAATGATATCTGCGAGGATTTTCAGTCAGGATTTAGACCGTACCATAGTACTGAGACCGCTCTCATTAGAGTCACAAATGATTTGCTCTTATCATCCGATCATGGTTGTATCTCTCTATTAGTGTTACTGGATCTTAGTGCTACATTCTATACCATCGACCACAACATTCTTTTGAATAGACTCGAAAATTATGCTGCCATTAGTGGAATTGCACTAGTATGGTTTAAATCATACTTATCTGACCGTTATCAGTTTGTAGCAGTAAATGAAGAGATGTCATATCGATCAAAAGTTCAATATGGAGTACCACAAGGCTTAGTACTAGGACCGTTGCTGTTCACTCTGTACATGCTACCGTTGGGAGATACCATTAGTATGGAATTCGTTTTCACTGTTATGCTGATGATACGCAGCTCTATATTTCTTCGAGCCCCGACGAAACGCACCAATTCACAAAATTAACGGAATGCATTGCTGATATAAAAATTTGGATGACTAGTAATTTCCTACTACTTAATTCTGAAAAAACAGAGTTTCTAATTATTTGGCAAAAAACCTCTGCACGTATTAACCCAGAATACTGTCTAACAATTGATGGCTGCTCTGTCAAGTCTTCGTCGTCGGTTAGGAACCTGGGTGTGCTCTTTGATACCAATCTTTCATTTGAAAGCCACATTTCTAACATCTGTAAAACCACATTCTTCCATCTTAAAAATATATCTAAATTACGACATATGCTTTCAATGAAAAATGCGGAACAGTTAGTTCATGCGTTCATGACCTCAAGGCTAGATTATTGTAATGCTCTACTGGGTGGTGGCCCTGCACGAATAATAAACAAAGTCCAGTTGGTCCAAAACGCGGTAGCTAGAGTTATTACCAGAACCAGGAAGTATGACCATATTAGCCCCGTTCTGTCAACACTGCATTGGCTCTCTATTAAAGGGATACTTCACCTCTGGGAAGATGAATGTGTATTTAAAATAGGTCATTTAAGTAGAAGAAATGTGAAGAAATTTTTGCATTTGGAGCTTTCTAGACTGAGAAAAGGCAGAAAATGTATTTTTGGCTTATGTGGATGAAAGACAACAACTCCCAGAATGCACTTGCTTCGCTGTCTTAGGAGGCCACGCCTACCGGTAGGAGTGCGCAGTTTAAAACAACAAAGCTAGCCTACGTGATGAGTTTGCGAGGGATTTAGAGATAGCCCAAAATGTCCGGGATTCGGCTTTTGCGTTCTACAGTCGCCATTCATTCATCATGTTTACTGTGGCGAGCAGGACGAGGCTGACGGCCGCGGGAGAACAGCGCGAGGCCGGTGGCATGATTATTGAGACGCGCCGGGTCTCCCATCTCTCACGGAGGAGCGGGAATTTTTCTTAGCAATGGTAAAACGCACATCAACCGATCACTTGTTTAGCGTTCATGTAAACACTACATTAAAATTCACCAATCGGAATGAATTCAGTTAGATTGAAACACAAGGTGTGCATGTAAACAAGGAATAGCGACCGCAGAAAGCAAAAGCTGAATCCCGGACATTTTGAACGATCTCGCCCGCCAGACAAGTCCGGGAAAAGGAGGATGGTTACTTACTCAGCTTTCTCCTACTATTCAGCTTTCTCCACAGAACAAGAGCCTGCTAGCTTAGCTTCCAAAGAAAGACGGCTGACACTGTGTACATTCTGTGAGTGAGATCCCACCCTGTATGGGCGGGCTGAAAACATGCGGAACAACGCCATCTACTGGCTGTAGTCTTTAGCCTCTGGCCAGAAAATCCTCAGATGACGCAAAATGACGATTTTTGCGTCATCGGAGGATTTTTTCCAGACAAAAAATACATAAATCTCTTGTCTCAGGGGGATATGAGGGTGGAAAGCATGGTAATTCTAAAATACTACAGGTTTTCTACTAATACAAAGCTTAATGCTAAATCCTGAAGTAACCCTTTAAACATTGTAATAGTCAGCAATATTTTTTAATTTATACAAAGCACTAAATGGTTTAGCTCCCCAGTACTTGAGTGAGCTCTTAACGCATTATTGTCCTTCACGTCTACTGCGATATCAAAATTCTGGCCAGTTGATAATACCAAGAATATCAAAATCGACTGCTGGCAGTAGATCATTCTTCTATTTAGCACCTAAACTTTGGAACAGTCTTCCTAACATTGTCCGGGAAGCAGACACACTCTGTCAGTTTAAATCTAGACTAAAAACGCATCTCTTTTACATGGCATTCATATAGAACATTACATTTCTATTATTCAAATCAGTTAAGATCAGATGGTGAACCTGCGCCTGGACCCATCCACGACGCATCCCTGAAGTGCCAGCCTCATCAGCCCTGTGAAGGCCTCATCGGCACTGATCCTCAACAAACTCGTCTCCATACCAGCGAGACTCCGACTTCCAATGACTCCAACTTCCAACCAGATGGAACTGGATAATATTCTGAATGTTCTGATCCAGTCTGACTTCTGACCTGTAATGCTGCCATAATCATACACTGTTCGCTGGCCAGAGGAGAACTGGACCCCGACTGAGCCTGGGTTCTCCCAAGGTTTTTATAGAAAGATATCTGTATTTAAAACTTTATCGACTTAATAACTAGCTTCGGGCAGACAAAGCTGTTCTGAACTGTTTTGGACTTCAAAACAGAAACGACTATTCACTGCCAAGTCTGCCATTATAAAGCTTGGAAGAGCCAGGACATTTTTTAATATAACTCTGATTGTATTCGTCTGAAAGAAGAATGTCTTAAACACCTAGGATGGCTTGAGGGTGAGTAAATCATGGGGTAATTTTCATTTTTGGGTGTACTATCCCTTTAAGGGACTGGGGTTTACATTAGTAACCTATACGTTATTTATAGGAGCAATTTTGAAGAATCTTAATGTAGCTCTTCTCCCTAGAGTGACAGTTTATCATGACTTATGAGAACAAAAACTTTAACTGAATAATGACACTATAGTCTTATAGCTGCTTTTGATGTTGTTTTATAATTGAACTTTGCAACATTGACAGTTACTGAACTAAATTGAATCACTGGACTAAATTTAGCTGAATAATGACACTATTGTCTTCTGTAGAGCTGCTTCACAGCTTAAACTGAAGTTGTTTCATAATTAATGTATTTTGCAACATTAGCACTGTTATTTTCCTGTTATATTTCTTGTTATTTTCCCTGTTTTTACTGTGAAGCTGCTTTGAAACAATTTGCACTATATAAAGAAATGTGACTCGAGTCTGACTTATCAAGCACCAAAAATGATCAATATGTCAAAATAGAAGGTTAGTATGAAGAACAAACATGAAGCTAAAGCTCTGTAATCTCAATTGTGATGACATTCAGATTCAAAATTGGAACTTTTATGCTTCATGCCATGTTTGATGTCTCGTGTGCAGTAACAGCCATAATTTTAGAGCTGTAAAAAGTAAAAATGAATATTTTCAATGAATTGCAATCAAAATTTTAGCCTGTTTGATTGTGGAACGCTTTTAATATTGCACATGAGTCATTTAGACTACTTTTATTATGCTTTTTCAAGCTTGATAAACATGGAGTACGTAGCTGCATGATGATGGAAAAATTCACAGCATATGGGTTGTGAACAGCATGAGGGTGGGTAAAACAAATGGCAGAATTTACCATTTTGACTGCACTATTCCTTTAACTACTCAAGAGTTAAGCCACTTGCCAGTTGCAGTTACTGTTATTAATTAATCACTGTGTCAGGTTATGAGACTGTAATACTTCACTGGGCTGCGCTGCAAGAAGGGAATTCATGAATGCTAATTGGACAGAGTGTACTCCTCTTAGCTGTGATGGTTGTAGTTTTATGAGACCACAGGCTGTAAAAAAGTTATTTGACAGACCACCTCACTTTCAGTACGGCCAGGCGTTGACTTTCCCCATCTCTACGGCCCATTTCCACCCCACACATGACCAATGTCACTGACAGCGTTATTAGCGCTGATCTACAGATGAGGTACACTCGCTAACCTTTCCACACTGACCACGAACTTCCCAGAATGCCATTAGTTTGTCATTAACCCCATGAAACACACAGCTTTTGACAGTATATACAAACACATAGTAAAAACAAATAGGAGAAAGAAAATCATAAAATATAACATTGCCGTCACCTAGTTGGCACGACACATCACTGCTTGTACAACCATATTTTGCACTCCTACATATGATACAACAACACTTTAAGTGACCCAAGTACAATTTTTGGCTCATGGTTCTTTCCCAATCCCATCCCTCCCTATCCTTGTCAGAATAAAAGCAGAAAGGTCAAAAATATAACTTTACAAAAATTACATAATGTGCCTTGCATAATTCTTTCTTTTTCACTTTTCAACAAAGACAAAAGGCATTTTAGCACTAATGCAATGAAATGAAGAGCAAAGGATGTGCATTAGGTGTGAAATTGATGTTTTATCCACTGTATGTATTTTATGCTATTACATTCAAAGGACTTTTCAGTTTGATCCGAATCAAAATTACAGGTGTGAAACCTCCCCCGGACCACAGTCCGGACCAAACAGGCGAAATTTGGTCAGACGAAAATAGGTATTCTCGTTTCGGATCAAATTGAACAAAGGTTTGGTTCGTTTCTAGTGTGAAAGCATTTTCTGTTTGGTTCGGACTTTCAGACCATTTACAAGAAGTTCTGGTGGTTCCTGCGTAGCCTGAACAACTGAAGAAGAATATTTATGTGTAGATCTGTCAGTCCTGCCCACAGCGTTTCTTCCAGCTGACACATACACACACACACACACACACACACATTTGTCCTGCGTCCTGACGGCGATGATAAAATGTTCGCACAACGAGGACGTTCATTTGGCGAATTTGAACTAGCCTTATAGTTGGTGCTGCAGGGAGTAATGCCATAATAATAAAAGTATAGTGGCAACAATGTACGTTTGTTCATTCATTCTTGTCAAAGTAACCCGCCAAATTGACGTCAGACGCATGTCCGTTTACAAACCAATCAATGTCAAGATGCAGCCCACATAGATGATGACGACAGGACGCAAGTACGTCATGTAAAGTTCTTTAGTGGGCTCACATAATTGCAATGTGAAACCAAACCAAAACTAACCAAATGTATACAATGTATCAAAACATGACCTTTGGTTCGGACCTTGGTGGCAGACTTTCAGGTGTGAAAACGCCCTAATAGCTTAATATTTGTGGGAGAGCATTGCTATAGAGAGTGACGATATTGTATTGCTATATGTAGCACTTCAAAGTCAATACCAATTCAAAACTAGTTAGCACATTAGGTTTAATGACAAAATATGGTTATGGTTACACTTAAAATAGTTACAAAATAGATGTATGAGATGACAATAACTTATACCATTAATCTTACCCAGCATGTAAAATGTTACCTGAGAGAGAGAGAGAGAGAGAGAGAGAGAGAGAGAGAGAGAGAGAGAGAGAGAGAGAGAGAGAGAGAGAGAGAGAGAGAGAGAGAGAGTAATAGGAAGGAGGAGGTAAAGAGAGAGAGCCCCAAGAAAGGGACCCAGAGAAGAAGAGAGCCAGAGCATCAAAAGAGACAGAGCAACAGTTTCAATCTTCTTTTATCCTTTCCTTGACCATGTTACTAAAAACCAGATGTGAGACATTCAAACTGACCAATCAGATAATTACATGTCCCCCACTGTACTAAAGGTGTGACAATTCATCGACCCCCAAAGTACACACATCTTGCTAGATCACTATCAGAAACCTCTGTGCCTTTAGGAACTCCAAATGGTCATTGTGGTAGGAAGAGGGGGTAGAAAAACAGTCAAGCAAATATCTTTGTTCATTTAAAATATCTTGGATTATTTTCAATTCTACATATATATATATATATATATATATATATATATGGGTGAAATTGCCTGCCTAGAAAATTCTAAGACAAAAAGCACCAGGGACATAGATTCACATAGAGCGCTTGCTGAAGACACAGAAGCTGACGCTGTTTGGTTCAGGTGTGCTTTATAGTCGATGACCAGGGTTCGAATTACGGGGGAGCTAAGAGGAGCTCGGCTCCCCTGAAAAGGACCTGGGCTCCCCTGAAAGCCTACTTTGAGACATTTAGGGGGAGCTCTAAAACACTGTCCATTTTTTTGTGTCGCATATAGATTTTGATTTTCTGTACATTTTTTGTACATTCTGTACAAGGGAAAACTCCTTTTCTCGAGAATATTGAAGCCTTTATTTTAAAACGTATTGCAGCAGCACAGGCGAGAGCATCAGAGCTCGCGCGAGCGCGCTGATGGGCTGTGCTGAGGCAACTGCACAAACCAATGGCGAGAAAGCAGAAGCACGCGATCCAATAGGAGCGCTTGGTGACCTGCCAGACTCTGCGCGCCAAATAGAAGAGTATAAATACAGAGAAAACTCGCCATATGACAGATCTAATCGACTGAAGCGAAAACACCTGACGTGAGAGAAATAGCACGGCGAGGCAACGCAGTAAGGGAACCGAGGTTACGTAAGTAACCAAGTACGTTCTGTACTGTTTACTGTAAAACTATTGTTTTAAATGCCCGAACATGCACCAAAAGCATTAAAATCAGTCAGGGAGGATCGGAAAATAGGGCTCCCCCGAAAGCCACTTTGTAATTCGAACCCTGTCGATGACGTCACATGACGTTCCGTCACGCCATTGGACTAGTTTCATACGTGCTTCAAGACGCAATCACGCAGTGTTCCCACAGCATTACAAACGCAGCTCGAGTTGGAGCAGCGTTTTTAGTCGTTCTCGTGGATTCGTGTGAATGGGAATCGCTGTATGCAGAACACTCAAAGGAAAAACTTATTCATTTGAAACATATCTTTGTTGTGTAAACGTACCCTTAAAAATGAGAGACTGAACAAACCAGGCTAATATAGGGTGAGTAAACAATGTAATAAGTAGCAGCTGAATGCAATCACACATGATAAGTCCGGGCAAAGGATTATGGAATATGCAGTTCTTGATGGAATGACAATGGTCCAGGGAGGAGTGCCCTCTAGTGGATATCAAGGGCATTCCGGCTGGTGATCGTGACACATGCCTTGAAGGCATAATTATTTGAAGTCTACACGTTTGAGAGCTTGTTGTGTCCCAACAGAGAATGAACCATTGACAAAAGTGCTTTTTTGTAAATAACTTTAGCAATAATGTCATGTTCCTTCATACCAGCCAATGGCCATTCCCCTGTATACCACAAACTGTATTGACTAAGCTTTCTTCCAAGTTGATTATTTATGTACAGTTTCTCTCTCTCTCTCTCTCTCTCTCTCTCTCTCTCTCTCTCTCTCTGAAGGATTGTAAGACAAATGCAATATCCCACATCACATCATTAGACATGAGGCTGTTTAATTAAACCCTGAAGCAATGCCAACAATAGCCATCATGAATTTCTCCTCCACCAAGCATTTAATTAGTCCCTTAGACCCACCAGTTTTCCAGACGCCTTCCACTTACGAACTGCCTTTCAAAGACTTTCCAAACACATGAAACTTCACTCTGCATGTTCTTGAAACCAAAGCCCCCAAGGTTCTACTGAACAAACAGATGAGCGCCAACTCTGAGCATAATGGATTTTAGAAAGCATGTTTTACTGCCCTCTGTTGGGCTGGGGTGATTTGGCTGAGTGTAGACAGTCTACATTGAAGATAACAAAAATAAAAGAGTGAAAGAGAACTATTTACATAAAGGTTAAGTCTGTGATTCCAGGACCACTAAGGACACCAAACAGAACTGATATTTTTTATATTGTGATTTTCTTTTTACATATTTTTCTTAATGTTAGGGACATGTGGCAGTTTAAAAGTACAATAATGCAAATAATCTTTACAAAATTTACCTTTTCCTGTATATTGTGTAAATGTATATTTCCTTATGTGAATGATCAATATATTAAATGATTTAATGGTATTTTGAAAATATACAGAATAGGTTAATATATTGCAATATATTGAATAATACATATAGCCTGGAAATCCAGACCTAAATCTGAAAGATTAATGGTCTGGCATCGACTAATGAAAATCGCCCAGCTGGAGGGGCGGCACCAAGCATGGATTTGAAAATTTCACTGCACGCAATTGGATAACACTATGACCAATCACAACAAGCCCCATACGCTTAGCAACCAGCGGAGCTAACTGGTAGATTAGACTCTTGCCGTACCCGGTCGGCAAAACAGCAAAAACGCCCTTCTTGCAAAGGAACGATTCGAGCGGCGTCTTCTGTTCCTCTTTTAGATAAAAAGCCAAGTCTAACTCGTTCATTGTAGCGGCCAAAGCCGTTTCAAACAACTGGTGTTCATCCATAGCCATCTTGCAATGTTTACTAATGACTTCAACGTCACAGCGCTGTCATCGTCTGTTTAGCTCGCCTCTGGCCCGCCTATATCAGATAACCCGATGTGATTGGTGCAGCTCAGATACAAGGGCATATTTAATGAGCATCATTACTCGACGCCAGAGTAAACTCGCTGAGCAAATTCAACTTGTGCTCTCGTGAGAACTCTGGATTTCCAGGGTGTAATACATAAGAATTTGAAAAATATATATGTGACCCGATCTGGCGAAATGAGTCGGAAGTCGCAACGTTCCATTTTAAGATATGGGCCGTTTATGTGGAAAAACAATGAAATAATATTTTTTATTTTATTTATTTTTTTTGTGCTAAATTTCAAAGAACAGACATTCAAAAATAATCTCCTAAAGTTTCGTAGTCCAGATAATTGAGTAAAGGTATTTAAATGACTATTAAAGTTTACAAAGTTTTACTAAATTCGCTGGAAATGAATATTGCTTTTCTCAACTCCTCTCGTCACCTCTGAGCATTTCCCGGGTATCCCCTGAAACGTCTCTGCTCTCCAAATATGGTGTTACACGTTGTATAGAACCAATCAAAAAGCTTAGAAATGTACACAAACGCTGATCATTTGTCAATGGGAAGCCCCATTTCGACTGACCGGCACGCGATTGGTCCAGCCATCCTCCTGTCAGACTCGCGGCGCTCTGTGTAAACAAGCTAGCAGATCTCCTCAGAAAGATTAAATATTATTAATTTGAGAAATGTCGCTGTCAAAAGAGAGCAAAGTCGCCAAAAAGTCGCCAAAAGCGTTGAACTCACTTGAGGCTTCTAACCTAAGCTCTGCTGCTGGTCATCAAGAGTGGCTAAGGCTAGTCAGTGATTGTTTTGGATCTGGAGACGTGTCATCCTCTGATGATTTATCGTGTATGGATGTGAGTGAGTGCAATTATTCTGTGAGTGTATTTATCTGCAAGGAGAATCCATTACAATGTGTTTGATTTATTTTAACCCAATATTTAACTGTTGGTATATCCGTTATGAATATGTTACACTGTTATTGTCAACTAGCCTACACAAAGATATGATTGCATAGGCTAACATTATTTGTTCTCGGTTTCCTTGTCTCTCTGCCTCTCTCACTTTCTCTCACACACACACACACACACACACACACACACCCTCTCTCAAGCAAAACTGTAGCACCTCTGTTCAATCTTTCTGATTTTAGTAAATGTTTGTAAAAGTACCTTTTAAATTATTTATTCAAATAAAACCTTTAAAATAATTTGAGCTTCAGCCTGGCATAATAGCATATATTAATGTCTTTGGTCAAATTAAGCTGTACAATAAATAGGTCATCCCTTTAAATGCAATGGATTTTGAAAGATATCAACAAAAAACGGGCAAACAACTTTAAAAGCGATTTTCTCAGGTTTTCAATTGGAAAAAGAGGGCAGACGACCATAATTCAAATGGGTATATATTTACAACCAGTCAAGGTATGACTTTGACTAGGATATCATTTGAAAGCTTATGGTCTCCTCTTTCCATTAATACCAAAATCTCAGTTTTGAAATTTGGGTCACTGTGACTCATTTTGCTGGATCAGGTCACATATGATAATATTTTTATATATATATCATTATGCATTTTATATTCAGTAATACACTGTATGAATCTATATGAATCTTTAGTGTGCCCTCACGTGTGATAAGATTTGCGCCAGCCGTTCCTATTGCGAGGCTGATGATAAAAACGCTAAGGACAAAGTAAAAACATTATATAAAAACAGCCACTAAAGCCCTGTTCACACCGCCAGTGACATGCAGCAACAAAGCAATATGATCCCATTCATTTCAATGTAGGGCTGGCGACTTCCAGCGACAGTGGCCATTGGCGACAGAATGTGGGCATGTCGAGTGACACGAAACACACAACAAAAGTTCCGAAATTTCAACTTTATTTAAATGAAAAGCGATTTTCGCGCGACAATCAGTAAGAGTGATGTCAGTGGAGTGCACATGATTTATCTGCTGTAGTGCGGTGTCGTGGCAAGATGGAGGAGAAGTTGATTTTAGCAGTTAGCAATTTTACTGTTTAACAGCTGGGAATAAAACATTTTATATTATTATATACTGTATAATTATATTTATACTGGAATATTTGGGATTTGACTATGAATAGAGACTGCAGATTTTATTATGTTTGAGTTTTGAGTTATTCAAATAAAATCAAGATGTGTATTAACCAATTGTCACATTCACGTTGGAGTCATAATAATTTGTCATCACCTACCTTCCTAATTACATTCAGCTGCGCACTCATCAGTCACCATCATTAACACCTGTATATGTTCAGTTCTGTTTCAGTTCAGTGTCCGGTATCGTCAGTGTTAAGTGTGTGTTGCTCTCTGTTTGCCTTGTGGTTGAATCTCTTGTTAATAAAACTTCGTGTTGGATATTATCCGTCTTCCTCATTTGTCTGCCAGCAACCACCCGTGACACCAATCAGATTTGTCGTTGCCGATTACGACGCTTAACGTTAACGTTACCTTGAGGAGACGTAATTTCTATTTAGACACACGAAGCCCTATTGTTGAACATGTTGCAAAAGAGAATTTCTGAGTTTTTCAAAAACCCTAAAAAGTGTAAAGTTTCAAGGACGAGCGTGGATGATTCAACAACTGTCACCAACTCCGTCAACATTGGTCCAGCCTGCTAACGTTAGCCCTTCTTCGGCTAAACCCGCCTCTGCGGTCACACAGCCAGCAGAAGCTGCTAACACCACTGTCAGCCAAAGGATTTTAACTTTCCATCCAGACATTTTGGGACTGAAAGCTTCGCAAGATCATTCAACTCAGGTTGGTTTCAGCGGTGGAAATGACTTAATTATGTGAAAGAGATGGATAAAGCATTGTGCTTCACATATTGCTCTGCTGTTGCAAAGAAGCTAATTTTGAGGACTGGACAAGAGCTGACACCACATTTGTGAAAGGAGGTTTTTCAAATTGGCGAAAGGCTGTGGAAAAATTTTACGTAATCTCTGAACAAGATTGCAGCGTTAAGCAGCACACCAATTAATGCTTTGATGTCTGATATTGTGGCAAAATAACAAAAAACTGCTCTGATGGTTCTGGAGCTGGCTTTCAGGTCAATAAAATGTGTAGCCCGCGAAGGGCTGCCTCTGAGACCACTCTCATTGTGACGGAGTGTTATGCCAACCTTATTCCTCCACACATTTCACTACCCGCTGCAGTCCGCGAGTAGCTGCTCAGAAGGGAGAATTGGATGTCAGATACAGTGCAAAATGAAATACTGGAACGCTTGTCATTTGTACTATGTGGATCCAAACCTTTTCCAGCAGAGTGTTTTTTGGGATTTTATAATGCACCTGACACAACATCTAAAATCCTCTTTCTCTGCATCAAGGACATCTTCTGTCGACTGAAACCTCCTTTGGAAAAACTCCAAGGCTACTGTTTCAAAGGTGCCAGTAACATGTCTGGTCGATTCACTGGAATACAAGCACGACTTAAGGAGGTTTGCCCTGGTTCATTATTTGTACACTGCTGCAACCATGCTCTTGACCTGGTGCTGCAAGAGGTAGCACGGGACGTGCATCTTGTAGCAGATGTACTCAACTTTGTGCAGAGCATCGCCACACTCATCAGAGAGTCAGATGCCAGTCACAAACACCAAAACGTGTGCCAGTCTTTTTTTAGTGATGAAGAAGTTGTGTGCAACATTCTTGGGCTGTGTCCAACATGGTGGTGTGTGAGGACAAAAGCAATATCAAGGATTTGCAATGCCTATGGCCCACTTTTGGAAACACTACGTGCACTCCAACAGGATCCAGGAGAGCCTTCCTTCGAGAGATCCTTTTTGCACTTCGCCATCTGAAAACTTGGCTCAGTAACTCTGTCACTCAGAAGAGATTGACTCATATGGCATTACTACATGTCCACAGAGACATTTTGGATCACATTAATGTTCAGGAGCTCATAAGGGAGTTTATCAGCGTCACTCCAGAGCGCAAATCCACGTTTGGAGTGCCAAAATATTCATAAGGTAAAATGCAGTTTTTTCGCATATGACACAGTGTGTGCTTGTTGTTAACTCCTGTCACTGCCGTGCAGAATATTTGTATAATATTTAGTCTCTCTGGTTGTTTTTTGTGACATTTCTCAAAAACAGCAGAAGGGTTTTCAGAATGTGGCCCATTGCTTTAAGTCTGCTTTAGTGGTCTGGTTTAGTCTGTCACTTGCGTTGAATCGGTTGTAGAGTAAAACTTCAGCATTCTTGTAGTCCATCTGCTCTCTCTCGCTCTCGTTATCTCACTCCTCTCCTGTGCCCGATGTTTATAATATTTCGTTTAAGTTGGCTATTTTTCATATATTTCGATCTGCTCTTCGAAATATTTACCATTGCCCATTAATTCAGCAGTTGTAAGAAAGTTATTAAACTGATGCACACTTGTTAATGATGCTTCTATTGCATACAATGGGTTTATCAAGCCGGGGTTCACAATTCTTTTTGTGTGCATTGCACAGCTATATCATCGTTTTGACTTTCTGCCCTGTGTGGGGTTCTTAAAATCATTAGATGTAAAATCATAAATGGGATATGACTGAGTAGATAGTATGATTTTAAAATGATATAATTGTGGTTTATAATCATGGAGTGTAGTAAAAACAAGTTACAGACTGACAGCTGTCTCATAACCTCTGCGAAGTGAACGTGTTTCGGTATCCATATATGCTCGTCTGTATGAAGTGCTTGTATCCTCACAGTCCTTATTATAAACTATAATAGCCTGGACGTGGGTAACATCTCTCTTTGTACTTTAAAACATTTTAAAAATTTAGTTTAAAATATTGTTAAAAACTTAAATATAAATTATCCTGGCCATTCAAATGAATACAAAAACAATGTTGCAGAGCTTTTAGTATGACATCACTATATAGACAGAATTGATCTCAGCACCCCCAGCTGTGACTGACTTCCAGCACCCCTGTAGTTGGATGATTTTATTGAAATATTTCTATTACAAATTTTGAGTGTGTACACAGTACACAGACATACATGTGTAAAAATAGAGTCCACCCACGCGTGTGTGTATTTCCAAATTGTATATTAATATTATGCATAATGATAATGTCTGTGTGATGTGTATGTATGTTTGTGTTTTGTATTTTTAGTGGAGTGTAGAAAGAAGTGGAATAACTTATAGGCGGGAGGTTAGCAGAGGGACAGTGGAAGTACAGTGCCATCATGGGCTTTCTTAACCATTTCATGGAGGCAAGAGCCAGCAGTGGGAACATGCCGGAAAAGGATTAGGGAGCCCATGGCAAGAGAAAGAAGAGAAACGCAAATGTAACACAGGTTAAAAAAAGTTAATTATTTAATTTACACAATTTAGTTATATGATTTTCCCTTAATAAAAGTCGATAAGAGATTATTAAGATTAAGAATATTAAGAAAAATATTTGAATATATTCTAAAATAAATTCTCAGCGATCAACCAATGAGAGCTCTCTTGTCATTAACGTCATGAGTGTCGACGTCTCGACGAGGCGAGCATGCGATGACAGAAGAGACGAGCTTGATTGAGAGGAGCAGACGCAATCCCATGTCGCGATCCATTTTATATATCTGAGGTTAAAAATCTTTGAAAAAAGTATTGAGAAGTTGAGATATAGTTAATTTGATGCATTCTGAACAAGAAGCCGACTGAATAGAGGAATAAATTATTATTGGTGAGTCAGTATCACATAATTAATGATAATAAAAGACTAATACTTCATAATAGGATAGAATTACTGCTACTAAACATTAAATTAGTTGCTGTGGACTGATTATTTTCTTTAAAAATTGTATTTTGATCCGAGTGGTAACAAATGTCTAAAGTGAACCGCATGGTCATTGTACATTGCAGTTCACTGACGCCATTTAACGATCACGCACGAGGTGCAGTTCATTGACGCCATTTTACGATCACACGCGAGGTGCGCCCGAGTGAGAGCAAAAGAAAAAATCGATCATAATGGTAAATTAGTTAAGCAGTTATGTGAAGAAAAAAGATATTTGTATGTACTAGTATGTAATTACTTCAGTTTGAGCGGTCATAGTGAACCGCATGGTTATTATTTGTTCATTTCAGAGTTCAGCGTCACCATTGTTGGCTACGTGTCTGTATGAAAGAGAACTAGTGATTTAGAGGTAAACGAATGTGATTATATTAGTTAATGAAGAAATTGTAATTGTGTATTAGATGTTATTCTGGATCTTAGATGTGGAACTTATTTTGAAATGTACTTAATGAATGTTCTGGTCTGTGATCAGGCCAGGTTATTTTCTCTCCTTTGTTTTTTCTTTTTCTTTTCTTTTTCCTTCTTGATTCGTGAAGATCTGCACGACCTCCTGTAACATCCTGTAGACTGCGAGTTTGATGGCGAGCCAATCCAGTTTGTAGAAAAGAAGACATCGCGTGGTGGAGAGGAGGCTCGATATCCTTTCCTTGAGTTTCCACTGAAACTCATTGAAGCACGACAAATTCGACTTAAAGAACAGTTTCTTTTTCTTTTCTTCTTGAGGGTGTATGGTCAACTACCACCCAGAATTGAGAGACATTTAACTTTTCATGAGAGACACTTGAAATCCCTTTGAGAGAGAGATTATACTCTTTTGTGATATTTTGTCTTTTTTATTTATTCATTTTTCCTGAATGTTGAACTGACTATGTGGGTACATATTTGAAAACACCGACAAGAGTGCACTCGAGGTGGAAATTTGCACAGTCAGTTTTATTGTTTGTGTTTCTGTAATTTCTTTTATTTTATTGACTTTCTACTTTTCTTCCAAATCAAATTGAATCAATTATATTTCTAAATTAATCTTGTGTCTGTCTGTTACTTCTTATGCTAACCCACCGTCTCCATAGCGATCCCTAGTTCTTCTGACAGAATTCAAATATTATTCGTATTATAATAATAAAGTAAAAAGCTACTTTATTACTGCTGATAATCCAAACGAGTGCTACACAAACCAAACTGGAAGGCAAAGCAAGTCAGCCAGTCAGTCACAGCGAGCAGCCAGTCAGTCTTGAGCATCCAGGCAGACCCAGCTTTCAGCAATGCAGACCCAGTATTTAACCAGGCACACCCAGCAAGCAGCCAGGCAGACAAAATACTGAGGCAAGAGGGAGAGCGCTTGAAAAGACTCAAGGTTGCTATGACGGTATTTGAGAAATGCCTCTTGACTATATTAAACAGGGCAGAGGCATCTACATCATACCACCTGCCGTCAGAGAACCCAGATGAATATTCTTTCAAAGCTTTTTACCCTAAATTAAATAGCTAAAACCAAGGAGAAAGGAGAGGCTGATATTTGAAATTCACAAAATAGTTTATGAGGCCCAATGCAGTTAAGAAGAAGAGGAGAGCGGGGTACAGAAGGCCATGAGGAGTGTTAGTAAGCTTATTTGCTCTCAGTGTCCTGTCAGCTGTACCTTGTGCAGTCAGTGTTCATATTGTTAAAGCTTTTTTGTTTTGTGTTGAAAAAAATAACTTTAAGGTCAGGTTTTATAAATAAATACATACATTTGCTTCAGTTTTCAATCTGTTCCTTTTTGTGATTAAGAGGATAATTTTTTTTTTACCCTCATGAATTGATATATAAAACAATTTAGTACATATTACAGTTCATAGCCAATTAGAGTGTGTTTACCATTCTGCATTGACTAATGTCTGTATGCTGTCATGCATTTGGGGGAGATTTATTTGCATGGAGATACCATGGACATGCAGTCATCATATCATTGTTTTAAGAAATGACACGTGAAAAAATTGCTCTTTTATTCAAATGTGGATGGCTCTTAAAAGAGCCTTTGGTTTGGTTTTGTGAAGAATCTTTCTTGCCTGTGGCACCCTCAGCACTGAAGCATTTCACAAGTGTCTCCCTCACACGCATTGCTTCCAGTGCAGCATTGTTGCTCCCTACTTGGCTGATGTTGTGCAGTGCAGAAGCTTCTCCGTCACCAACATGGGAAACCGTCCTCATTGTCCTTCGCAGGATGTTGTGTTGAACACAGGTGGGCTTTATACAGGTTTGTGCGTTGGAAGGACTGACGGCAATAACGCGCCGGTACATTCGCCACTGTGCTGCAAGTATACCAAACGCATTCTCCACAGTCAGTCTTGCCCGTAAAAGCGTGTTAAACACCCTGTGTCTACTGGGAAGGGTGGTACCTGGGAAGGGTCTTATCAGGTCTCTACAAAGAGGGAAGGCTTTATCTACCACAAAGACGTGCTCTGCTCCTGGCAGCAGCGTGTCCTCAGGTAAGTCAAGGGTGCCACAGCGTAGAGAGCATTACTGAAAGGACTATTAGCCAGAGTACCACCATCACTGCTCTTTCCATAACTGCCAACATCTATGATACGGAAGCAGAATTTGGCATCTACAACTGCTAAAAGGACAATAGAGTATGTCCCTTTGTAGTTTTAGAATAGTGACCCAGAGTTTTTGGGAGCCTGGATCACTACATGCTTCTCATCAATAAATCTTACACTGTTTGGAAAATTCCAGCCATGGTAGAACTTCTGCTGCAATTTTCCACCAATCTTATGTGGTGGGAACAGGCATATACTCCTCCACCAGGGAGTCCCAAATGGCCATTGCCACTTCTGCCACAATACTAGATACAGTGCTGTGCCCAACCCTGTGCTGAAGGCAAAGTTGCGGTAAGAGTCCCCTGTTGCAAGGAACCTGTAAAAATGTGAAATATGCAATTGCCAAAGGAGAAATTCATATGAACAACATGTTGAGCTATTAAAAAAAAATACTGAATTCTATATATAAGAAACAGCAAACGAGTAGAAAGAAAAAAATATATATGATATAGGCTATGTATATGATAAACATGTTGAACTGTAAAAACACGTACATGGCAGGTAATTCAACGTATGACACAATATACATTATATCCGAATTAAATGTGATATATAATACCCTTTAAGTATCATGTTGCAGGCCCCATGGAGCCTCCCTGATTTTAGCCTAGATCCTGGTCAATACTTATCAGGTTGAGCATAGCGTTCCAGAATATATCTGAGGATCGCTCTGTTTGAATACTTAACTCCGTAAGTCTGGTCGGAAGGTCGAAGGACTCTCACGAGGCCTCCCTGTTAGATCAGCTCTAGAGCTGGAGGCACTCCCCTAGTTAGGGTCCCTTTTTAGAGTGCCCAGCCTCCACAGAGCTTTGAAGCACTGTGTAGATCCAGGATCGAGTAGAGTTACTCCCCTTGTTTGCAAGGGTAAGAAAGCGCTAAGGTGAGTTCTGCCCGTCTCTATGATCTGGTCTGTGAGCGATTACTGCCACTATCTTCAGTCCTCCCAACCGGATGCCTCCACAAGTGAGGCAAATAATGTTAAAGACTCTGTTTAGGAAACAGACAGGTTGTTAGCAAGACTAGGTCAGTAAAATAGACAAGGTCAGCCTCCCAGGTGGCGTGTGGGGTTGACTTTATGTCCCCCTCAAAAAGTGACTGGAAGGGACTCCTTTCGGACCCCCTGGCCATATTCCCTTTAAGGAACCCCTTCCAAGGAAGCTGTTGGTTCCAGGCCTTTGACGTCATATGCTGTCGCCGGTCAATAACGATTGTCGTGATTGGATAACAGAGTATGTGAGCGGAGTGGAGCGCCAACAATTTTCCCTCCGAGCTCCAAGCATTTAATAATCACTCCGCTCCAGGTTCACCATTTACCGCTCCCTGCTCCACTCCTTGCTCACTGATATTAGAAACACCGCTGCGTCTTCGCTCTCCGAGCATGCTTTGAAATCTCGCAAAAGTTCTGCTCATAATACATAGGCATATTAAATGAAAAAATGAATAATAATAAACAATACAGAATAGTTTCAATGGGGTTTATTGGATAGTGTGCCTATGACATGTTAAGCTTATTACATGGTTATCAGCATTAAAAGTTAAATATTGCTGATTTTTGCAGTGCACATTTTGTTTGGAAAGAATAAAATAACTAGCCCACGTTTTCATCAGTTATTTTATCTACGGGTCGCTACATTTCTTACAGATTTCTGCTCATTCGAAATCAAATACAGACAGCACTGTAAGATTACATTTGTTTGAATGCAATGCATTCGTGAGAGAGCGATTGCGTGTGTTACCTGTTTAAAATGTGCTTCCACCCGATCTCATGAAAGTGTATCCATAGCACAAATTTTATTTCTCATACCATTTATACGGCAAAAATAGTTTTTGCGTGCAAATGATACGCACTTAATGGCATGTAATACACACGCACTCCACACCCCTAATCCTACCCAAGGGGGTTAGTGTGTATCATTTGCACGCAAAAACAATTTTTGGCGTATAAATGGCACGAGAAATAAAATTTGTGCTATAGATACGCACTTTCATGAGAACGTGTTGCCCGATCATATTCAGTAGGCTTGAGAACCTCACGCAGCCACTCATGTCCATCAGCGTCATTATAACCTTCACATTTTTTTCTGATTTGAGTGATCCATCTGTATCATGCTAGCTAAATGTGTTTAACGTGTGAATTCTAACTAAAAATGCAGTTCTTTAATGGGCCGTTGGCATGAATTGTACTCGTGATGGAGCGGTCTCGGAGCGAGTGAAAACCACGACGCTCCGACTTTTAAAAAGTCCGCTCCGTACTCCATACTTTGTTGGATAAGCTTTCAGACTCCGGTTCACGTGGAGGGCTTTCCCCATAGCGTCATCGACACAATGTCTCGTTCCCTGTTCTCAGGGAACATAGGTTACAGTCGTAACCTGAGACGTTATAGTTATCATCCTTAGTGTGAACTTAATCAAAGTTGACTGAACTTAGTTGCCTGAACCTAGATTAATCGAAGCTTAACAAAGTGACCTAAACATTTTACTAGTAATCACACGTTTAATGTGTAATTCTACATGTAACGTTACAATAAAGTAGGTAGGTATAATTAAATTATTTTCGATTTCAGTTAATACAGGTGGAGTTGGGAAAGGTGTAGTGTTTCTGAAAGCTGCAACTACAACAAATGCTGACAAAGTGTTTGAAGGTTGAGCACGCAAGATACAGCAGGAACCAATCAGCTGTGCCTTACAGAGAATGATGGACCGATCAGCCTGTTTCATGACATTACTTTTTATTTGTTTTTGGGAAACTATTCCTATAAGCTTCAAGATTGACCTAAATCTTTCTAATAATACAAAAATAGCATCTTTAACTTAAATAACCAATGGGGGTGTCAGGCAACAAATTGTATTATTAGGGGTTCAAGCACGAAGTGCTGAAACCCTATTGTAATTGTACTGATTTTTATTATTATTATTAGGGGTTCAAGCACGAAGTGCTGAAACCCTATTGTAATTGTACTGATTTTTATTATTATTATTAGGGGTTCAAGCACGAAGTGCTGAAACCCTATTGTAATTGTACTGATTTTTATTATTATTATTATTATTATTATTATTATTATTATTATTATTTTTCTTCTGCCGTAAAACTCATCGTGCAGCCCAAACCGTAAGAGCTGGAGCTTTGAAACTTTGCCAGATGGTAGTACAAAAATCGAGGAGAGGTTCAGAGAATATGACCCCAATTGGCCCATAGGTGGCGCTATAGCAACCAAAAGCGCGAAACTGCTCATAACTCCTAGACCGTATGACGTAGACTCAAGTGTCTTATATCACTGGAAAGCTGGAAACCTGAAGGTCAAAACGTATATCTCCGATTTCATTTCCTGTATGCAAATTGTCCGCCATTTTGAATTTAGTTAAAAACCTACTTTTGCGAACTAGTCCTAGGATTTTTGTCCAATTGGATCCAAAACAGTGCAGAAATGTTCTCTGGAGTCTGAATATCAATAATTATCGAAAAAAAGTCGAAATTTCGATTCCTGATCGCCAGGGGGTGATAAATTAATGTTGTGGGAGGAGCCTATTTTACTAAAATGGCTATAACTCGAGAATGAAATTAGATATCTTCACCAAACTTGGTGCACATGTGTATGAGTTCAATCTGGGGTCACAGTAAAAAAATCGCGACGATTGATCACTAGGTGGCGCTATAACATGAAAAAAACATGAAAACGGCTATGACCACGTGACCGTTAGTCCGATTGACTTGAAAATTGGTATGCAGTGTCTTGGTCCAAGGTACCATGTATGTCTATGAGGACATTGGCGTATCTCGAAAAACATGGCCGCCATCGACCAATGAAATTTGAGCACCTATTAGACAAGGTTAACGGAGGCCGATCGGAACGAAACTCGATGGGCATGTTTGACTCATGGCCCTAGAGGTCTGTAAGAGTTTTGAAAGAAATCGGCCACTAGTTGGCGCTAACGAGTTTTATGGCTCTGTAATCACGTGGTGTTACACTTATCGTCACAAAATGCATATCATCTGATAGATCTGCTCATGCTGAACAACTTTGCCTCAAGAACTAATGCTGTCAATTAAACCGTTTATTAAATATTCGTAATTATGTTAAAAACCTACTTTTGCAAACTAGTCCTAGGTTTTTCGCCCGATCGAAACCAGACCAGTCTAGGACAATACTCTGGACACTCTAGATCAATAATTATCAAAAAAAAGTTGAACTTTTGCATGTAGATGGCTGTAATAGGGTCATTTAGAAAAGGGGCGTGGCAAAAAAACACTAAAAAGCCTATAAATCCTAAATGAAAACTCAGAACTTCACAAAAATTGGTGAGCATATGTGACATAACATCATTAACAAGCATGCCAATTTTTATGGAGATCGGACCATAGGTGGCGCTATAACTGCTAAAAAGCTTTAAAACCATATATTTCCTATGGTATTTCCTGTAAATGGTCTTTTCCATCTATTATGTCAGTAGTTACATGCTTGCTAAATAAAACTTAATCACTTTTGATGCTTTTGTGCTTAAAGGCCTTAACTGCTTGAACCCCGATAAATGCTGCTTGCAGCTTTAATTATTATTATTATTATTATTATTATTATTATTTTTCTTCTGCCGTAAAACTCATCGTGCAGCCCAAACCGTAAGAGCTGGAGCTTTGAAACTTTGCCAGATGGTAGTACAAAAATCGAGGAGAGGTTCAGAGAATATGACCCCAATTGGCCCATAGGTGGCGCTATAGCAACCAAAAGCGCGAAACTGCTCATAACTCCTAGACCGTATGACGTAGACTCAAGTGTCTTATATCACTGGAAAGATGGAAACCTGAAGGTCAAAACGTATATCTCCGATTTCATTTCCTGTATGCAAATTGTCCGCCATTTTGAATTTAGTTAAAAACCTACTTTTGCGAACTAGTCCTAGGTTTTTTGTCCAATTGGATCCAAAACAGTGCAGAAATGTTCTCTGGAGTCTGAATATCAATAATTATCGAAAAAAAGTCGAAATTTCGATTCCTGATCGCCAGGGGGTGATAAATTAATGTTGTGGGAGGAGCCTATTTTACTAAAATGGCTATAACTCGAGAATAAAATTAGATATCTTCACCAAACTTGGTGCACATGTGTATGAGTTCAATCTGGGGTCACAGTAAAAAAATCGCGACGATTGATCACTAGGTGGCGCTATAACATGAAAAAAACATGAAAACGGCTATGACCACGTGACCGTTAGTCCGATTGACTTGAAAATTGGTATGCAGTGTCTTGGTCCAAGGTACCATGTATGTCTATGAGGACATTGGCGTATCTCGAAAAACATGGCCGCCATCGACCAATGAAATTTGAGCACCTATTAGACAAGGTTAACGGAGGCCGATCGGAACGAAACTCGATGGGCATGTTCGACTCATGGCCCTAGAGGTCTCTAAGAGTTTTGAAAGAAATCGGCCACTAGTTGGCGCTAACGAGTTTTATGGCTCTGTAATCACGTGGTGTTACACTTATCGTCACAAAATGCATATCATCTGATAGATCTGCTCATGCTGAACAACTTTGCCTCAAGAACTAATGCTGTCAATTAAACCGTTTATTAAATATTCGTAATTATGTTAAAAACCTACTTTTGCAAACTAGTCCTAGGTTTTTCGCCCGATCGAAACCAGACCAGTCTAGGACAATTCTCTGGACACTCTAGATCAATAATTATCAAAAAAAAGTTGAACTTTTGCATGTAGATGGCTGTAATAGGGTCATTTAGAAAAGGGGCGCGGTAAAAAAACACTAAAAAGCCTATAAATCCTAAATGAAAACTCAGAACTTCACAAAAATTGGTGAGCATATGTGACATAACATCATTAACAAGCATGCCAATTTTTATGGAGATCGGACCATAGGTGGCGCTATAACTGCTAAAAAGCTTTAAAACCATATATTTCCTATGGTATTTCCTGTAAATGGTCTTTTCCATCTATTATGTCAGTAGTTACATGCTTGCTAAATAAAACTTAATCACTTTTGATGCTTTTGTGCTTAAAGGCCTTAACTGCTTGAACCCCGATAAATGCTGCTTGCAGCTTTAATTATTATTATTATTATTATTATTATTTTTCTTCTGCCGTAAAACTCATCGTACAGCCCAAACCGTAAGAGCTGGAGCTTTGAAACTTTGCCAGATGGTAGTACAAAAATCGAGGAGAGGTTCAGAGAATATGACCCCAATTGGCCCATAGGTGGCGCTATAGCAACCAAAAGCGCGAAACTGCTCATAACTCCTAGACCGTATGACGTAGACTCAAGTGTCTTATATCACTGGAAAGCTGGAAACCTGAAGGTCAAAACGTATATCTCCGATTTCATTTCCTGTATGCAAATTGTCCGCCATTTTGAATTTAGTTAAAAACCTACTTTTGCGAACTAGTCCTAGGTTTTTTGTCCAATTGGATCCAAAACAGTGCAGAAATGTTCTCTGGAGTCTGAGTATCAATAATTATTGAAAAAAAGTCGAAATTTCGATTCCTGATCGCCAGGGGGTGATAAATTAATGTTGTGGGAGGAGCCTATTTTACTAAAATGGCTATAACTCGAAAATGAAATTAGATATCTTCACCAAAATTGGTGCACATGTGTATGAGTTCAATCTGGGGTCACAGTAAAAAAATCGCGACGATTGATCACTAGGTGGCGCTATAACATGAAAAAAACATGAAAACGGCTATGACCACGTGACCGTTAGTCCGATTGACTTGAAAATTGGTATGCAGTGTCTTGGTCCAAGGTGCCATGTATGTCTATGAGGACATTGGCGTATCTCGAAAAACATGGCCGCCATCGACCAATGAAATTTGAGCACCTATTAGACAAGGTTAACGGAGGCCGATCGGAACGAAACTCGATGGGCATGTTCGACTCATGGCCCTAGAGGTCTGTAAGAGTTTTGAAAGAAATCGGCCACTAGTTGGCGCTAACGAGTTTTATGGCTCTGTAATCACGTGGTGTTACACTTATCGTCACAAAATGCATATCATCTGATAGATCTGCTCATGCTGAACAACTTTGCCTCAAGAACTAATGCTGTCAATTAAACCGTTTATTAAATATTCGTAATTATGTTAAAAACCTACTTTTGCAAACTAGTCCTAGGTTTTTCGCCCGATCGAAACCAGACCAGTCTAGGACAATTCTCTGGACACTCTAGATCAATAATTATCAAAAAAAAGTTGAACTTTTGCATGTAGATGGCTGTAATAGGGTCATTTAGAAAAGGGGCGTGGCAAAAAAACACTGAAAAGCCTATAAATCCTAAATGAAAACTCAGAACTTCACAAAAATTGGTGAGCATATGTGACATAACATCATTAACAAGCATGCCAATTTTTATGGAGATCGGACCATAGGTGGCGCTATAACTGCTAAAAAGCTTTAAAACCATATATTTCCTATGGTATTTCCTGTAAATGGTCTTTTCCATCTATTATGTCAGTAGTTACATGCTTGCTAAATAAAACTTAATCACTTTTGATGCTTTTGTGCTTAAAGGCCTTAACTGCTTGAACCCCGATAAATGCTGCTTGCAGCTTTAATTATTATTATTATTGCCCACAGACTCTAGTCTCATTTATTATAGGGTTATGTTTTAGACAGGCTGTCTTCTTTTGTATTCATTGAAAGCATTTATTCAAAGGGGTCATATATACAGATTGGTCATTTATAAAGCACTATATACATAAAGATGACTTGTCTTGACTTTTAAAACAAAGCAAAAGTGGCTGTGATGACTTGATGACTTCTTTCCAGTCTTCAGTCTCTCATGTTCTGGCTCAGACGTTCCTCTGATCTCTAGTGTGGCGGCTTGAGTTCCTGTCAGGATGGGGTTGGACTTCAGGCTTCAGGTCAAGTCTCAAGCTCGAGCCTTCCACCAAAGACAGCAATACTGTTATTTCCTGTCCAATACAAAGATTATATAAGCAAGTCAACTCATGAATGTTTTTGTTTTTGTTTGTTTATAAAAAAAAAGCTGATTTACACAACAGAATTGAATTCTTACAATTGCATCACTGATTCTGTTTATTACCATGAAGCCGCTTTGAAACTATCTGTATTGTTTAAAATGCAATATATATGTGTTTGTATATATATATATATATATATATATATATATATATATATATATATATATATATATATATTAATCTAAGAGAAAACTATCTTTTGTTGTTTTGGACCTGGCTGATGTTCTTACCTTCAGTGCCAGGAAATCAGGTCTGGAGCTTTTTTCTGAACTCAGCCTTCTCTTCTTCAATGTGTTTAGAGTCAGCTACTAGTGAATTAAATGTACTTCCTGGGGAGGCAGTGGACATGGGTGCTTCCTCTTGGGACGAGGTGGGCACAGGTACTTCCTTAGGGGTCACAGTGGGCACTGATGCTTCCTCTGAGGATGAGGCAGGTACAGGTGCTTCCTCTGGAGACGTGCTGGGCACTGGTGCTCCTTTTGATGTCCTGGCAAACGTAGGTGGTCCCTTGGGGGGCCTTAAGGGCAAAGGAGTCAAGATGACATCTCATATTATTAGGGATCCTCACTTTTCTCCTGAATGAGGGCCTGGCAGGTACAGGTGCTCCCTGTGGAAAGGCAGCAGGCACTGGTGCTTCCTCAGGAGATGCTGCATGCATGAGTGCTTCCTCTTGGGACGAGGCGCATACAGGTGCATCCTCTTGGGGTGAGTTGGGCAAAGGTACTTCCTTAGGGGACACAGTGGGCACTGGTGCTTTCTCTGAGGATGAGGCAGGTACAGGTGCTTCCTCTGGAGACGTGCTGGGCACTGGTGCTCCTTTTGATGTCCTGGCAAACGTAGTTGGTCCCTTGGGGGGCCTTAAAGGGATACTCCACTTTTTTCAGAAATAGGCTCATTTTACAACTCCCCCAGAGGTAAACAGTTGAGTTTTACCGTTTTAGAATCCATTCAGCCGATCTCCGGGTCTGACGGTACCACTTTTAGCATAGCTTAGCATAGATCATTGATTCTGACGAGTCCAGTAGCATTTCTTTCAAAATGACCAAAGAGTTTCAATATTTTTCCTATTTAAAACTTGACTCTTCTGTAGTTAAACCGTGTACTAAGATCGACGGAAAATGAAAAGTTGCGATTTTCTAAGCCTATATGACTAGGAACTACTCTCATTCCGGCGTAATAATCAAGGAACTGTGCGGCTGTACCATGGGTGAAGCAGGCGTAATGATATGACGCAGCACCTGAAAATAGGTCTAATAGGTTAGACAAACTTAGTCCCGGTCACGTTGGAAGAAGTTACCGAGCTGGGGACTATTTTCAGGCGCTGCGTCATATCATTACGCCTGCTGCACCCATGGTACAGCCACACACTTCCTTGATTATTACGCCGGAATGAGAGTAGTTCCTAGCCATATAGGCTTAGAAAATCGCAACTTTTCATTTTCCGTCGATCTTGGTACACGGTTTAACTACAGAAGAGTCAAGTTTTAAATAGGAAAAATATTGAAACTCTTTGGTCATTTAAAAAAAAATGCTACTGGACTCGTCAGAATCAATGATCTATGCTAAGCTATGCTAAAAGTGGTACCGTCAGACCCGGAGTTCGGCTGAATGGATTCTAAAACGGTAAAACTCAACTGTTTAACTCTGGGGGAGTTGTAAAATGAGCATATTTCCGAAAAAAGTGGAGTATCCCTTTAAGGGTAAAGGAGTCAAGATGGCATCTCATATTATTAGGGATCCTCACTTTTCTCCTGAATGAGGGCCTGGTAGGTACAGGTGCTCCCTGTGGAAAGGCAGCAGGCACTGGTGCTTCCTCAGGGGATGCTGCATGCATGAGTGCTTCCTCTTGGGACGAGGCGCATACAGGTGCCATCCTCTTGGGGTGAGTTGGGCAAAGGTACTTCCTTAGGGGACACAGTGGGCACTGGTGCTTCCTCAGGGAATCTTGCATACATGGGTGCTTCCTCAGATGACAAGGCAGGCACAGGTGCTTCCCTCTGGGGAAACAGTGGGCACGTGTGCGTCCTCTTGGAATGAGGTGGGCACAGGTGCTTCCTCAGAGGACACAGTGGTCACTAATGCTTTAGGTACAGGTATTCCCTGTGGGGACCCGTCTGGCATGGGTGCTCCCGCAGGGGACTGGGCAGGCACAGGCTCTCCCTGCTGGTACCTAGCAGGAGCTGGGGCTCCTTGTGGGGCCTCCACTATTCCCCACTGGCCTGAAGTGAGCCCACACCCACTCTTCTCAAATGATGAGCGTAAACGATCCTCTACCTCCATTATTGCCCACCACCTCCCTGCGAGGAGGGCTGTGGTGAGCTCATGCTCATCTAAGGGGCTTAAGGGTTCTGTTTCTCTGAAACAGGTGGGCATGGTGGACATGCTCAGTTTGATGGATAAGCATCTTTGATGGCTGCAAAAAAAGTGTATAACCGAATGGCTGTTCGTGTGCAACAGTGAACTATCTGTGAAAAACTGTGAGAGAAAGAGAGAGGGAAGAGAAGAGATGACTTAAGTACACCCAGGAGCTTCGGAAGCTGGTAGTTTATTAGCTTAGTTTTATAACATTCATTAAATGTATCAATCTATTTATTTATTATTATTCTTTACAATAAACGATATGCCCAGTGGCAGTCCATCAGAGGAAGAAAAGGAGACAAAAATGATTAAAAATTAATATAACAAAGAAGTTGATGAAGAATTTTTTTTTTTTATCTGTATTAAAAGTGTTGTTATTATACTTTTATTTTTAAATATACTAAAGTAAGTAATTATACAGTGAAATATTTGTTTAAGAACTTCGGAAACTTCCTTGACTATTGACAAGTTGTGTTGGTGATCGACGTGATTATAACGCGTATCAAGACTTTATCTAGACTTTAATTATCAGCAAATATATACAAATTATTTGTTTTAGTTTTTATTTGTCAATTTATTATTATATAATTGTATAATTAAGTAGGCTATAATTATCAACAAATATATTTATATAAAATGTCTTAAATACAAATATTTAGACATTTTATATAGATAATTATAGCCTACTTAACCCTAAAACAGGCAACGTGACCTGGGAGTCACATAGTTTTTATTGTCTTTTTGGAGGAATAAGAAAAAAAAAATTTCATCAAATCCTTTTTATCATTTATCACAGCCTGGTCTGTCTTGAGTATGCTGGTCACATGATTTGCTTCAAGTTTTTTGTGATAAACCTAAATCCAACATGGCTACCGGTGATGCAGGACGTTCAGATTTTTAGGTCTAATATATATATATATTAAATATATATTAAACTTACTTTTCTTCTGGAAAAATAATAATAACACTGCTGACATTAATTTTGAACATTGTCTTAAGGTGCTGAAGAAGAAAATTAATTCATATGTTGTTCATGTTGTTATTTAGCACATTTTGAAATATATGTGACTCCTGAGTCACGTTGCCTTTTTAGGGTATAAAAAAGGGATTAATTTTGACCATCTTTGTATTTTGAGTTTTTAATTCACTATATTACAATTAAATCCTAATCTAATCATGACAAACTATATATCGTTGGAAAGGTCTAAGACTCCTAAATAGATATTTTAGCACTGTTTCTTGCTACAAATTATGTAGGAACAGTAATAGATACATTTATGACAAGAGTGCACCTCAAAAAATCTACATTATAACAGGAGTTCTGGCGTTTGTCACAAAAAAAGTCGACGCACACACTTTTGATAATTGAAACTTTGGTTTTCATGCTAAAAGTTCATAATAAAACATATAATCTAGTATTTGTCAATAAAAAAATATCAAATAATATTATCCTCTAAAATATAATATCTTTTTTATCGCCTTTTTTATTACATAATCCTAAAATGGTTCAGGTCATACTTAGATGGGAGAGGTTATTATGTGAGTATAGGAGACCATAAAGGCCCGTTCACACCAAGCACGATAACTATAAAGATAACGATAAAGATAACTATATATGCGTCCACACCAACGACCGATAACGGTCTTTTTCTTCTAAGCACGCGCGCGCCCGCCCCATTTTAAATGCGCGAGACCTTTAAATTAGAATGGATTCTGATTGCCTGTCAGTGTTTTATCGTTTGACAGCTGGAAAAAAATCGTTCTGAAAGTGATCCCAACGATATCGTTCCTCATATCTTTATCGTTATAGTTGTGGTGTGAACTCTGTTATTCTTTAATATGGAGAACGATTTTTAGAATTATATCTTTATCGTTATCTTTATAGTTATCGTGCTTGGTGTGAACGGGCCTTAAGTCTAAGTGGACATCCATGACATGCGGAGTCCCTCAAGGCTCAATTCTTGCGCCACTCCTGTTCAACCTGTATATGCTCCCAATGAGCCAAATAATGAGAAAGAACCAAATTGCTTACCACAGCTATGCAGACGACACACAGCTCTACTTAGCCCTATCGCCTAACGATTACAGCCCCATTGACTCCTTGTGCCAATGCATTGATGAAGTCAACAGTTGGATGTGTCAAAACTTTCTTCAGTTAAACAAAGACAAAACTGAAGTCATTGCGTTTGGAAACAAAGATGAAGTTCTCAAGGTGAACGCATGCCTTCACTCTAGGGGTCAAACAACTAAAAATCAAGTCAGGAATCTTGGTGTGAACTAGAGTCAGAGCTCAGTAGTCATGTCAAAGCAATAACTAAATCAGCATACTATCATCTGAAAAATATTGCAAGAATTAGATGCTTTGTTTCCAGACAAGACTTAGAGAAACTTGTGCATGCTTTCATCACCAGCAGGGTGGATTATTGTAATGGACTCCTCACTGGCCTTCCCAAAAAGACCATAAGACAGTTGCAGCTCATACAGAACGCTGCCGCCAGGATTCTTAGCAGAACCAGAAAATATGAACATATCACACCAGTCCTCAGGTCTTTACACTGGCTCCCAGTTAGATTTAGGATTGATTTTAAAGAATTATTACTGGTATATAAATCATTCAATGGCCTAGTAGGACCTCAATACATTGCAGATATGCTCACTGAATATAAGCCCAACAGATCACTCAGATCATTAGGATCATATCAGCTAGAAATACCAAGGGTTCACTCTAAGCATGGCGAGTCCGCTTTTAGCTATTATGCCAGCCACAGCTGGAACCAGCTTCCAGAGGAGATCAGATGTGCTCCTACAGTAGTCACTTTCAAATCCAGACTCAAAACACATCTGTTTAGCTATGCATTTACTGAATGAGCACTGTGCCACTGTTCGTCCGACTGTTTGTACTGTACTGTATTTTATTTGTTTTTATTTTTTTTAAACGGTTTTTTTTTTTTTTTTTTTTTTTTTTTATTCTATGTAAAGCACTTTGCATTGCCTTTGTTTATGAAATGTGCTATATAAATAAACTTGCCTTGCCTTGCCTTGCCTACATCATATTTTAGTAAGGGGTTAAAGTACCATTTTTATGGTCCGATTTCAAAACACCGTTTTCACAGGCTGAATCTTGAGTTCGTAAGCTTTCGAATGATATATAATTTGTTAACATTAGATCAGATAGGCCAGTAACAGTTAACAGATTAATGACTTTGTCCTTACCCATCAGACAACGTGAACTGGGAGTCACAACTCATAAAATCCAAAATATATAAAATATTTCAAAAATTATTTTGGATTAAGTCCAGATGATACAAAAAAATGACATGAAATGATTTTTTTTGCTTATCATTTTCCACTCTTGCCTGTTTAAGGGTTAATTAGGCTATATAATAGGCCTAATAATAATTAGCCTACAACTGGTCTATAGATGCTTGTTATAACCAAACATTGATATGTAATGACATACATTTCAGCATATAAAAATGCATTAAAAGAAACATCCAGATGAAGAGTATAAGCTTAATTTACTTACAATCACTCGATCGACGACTCCCTACAAAATGTGATTTTGTCTGCAACAAAACTGGGGGTGCTCGATCCCCTGGTCAATAAAACAAAATGCATTTGATTATAATTAACATGACAATGTGTACAAAACTAAAGTAGCCTAAATTCACGTTTATTTTTACGTTTCTGTCAATCTGAGGTCGGTGTCTTTGCCACAACGCGTTGCTATTGGTTGCGTGTGTTTCTTCGGATGAGGGTCTAAAACTCCAGAGTAGTGTGTGTGGACGGCAGGCGTAACCGTAGCAAAAGTTATGCGTTTTAAAATGAAAATAAATGCACTAGTGTAAACGTAGGTATTCCACATTCTGCCCGGGAACCGATGCTCTCGAGCCAAATATAGTTATTTCAATGAGTAGGCCTATGTGACTCGACTGCAGGAAGGAATAACCAAAAAATTATTTTTATTTTTTTATAATAAAACTGTCGATTCAATTAAAAATCCACATATCACATATTTTAAAATATTACATAATTCAGTGAAGCCTGTTTGTCATGTATAGTTCGACCAATCGTTATCTGGCACAACAAGTTCAAATTTCATTGGACAATGTGAAGTGGAGCGGTAATTTTCCAGTCATTCATAAATCGTTTGAAAATTAGATGGACAGACGAATTTACATTTATGAAGCGATCTGAATCTGCGTCGTTTAAACAATGGATGCTAATTACAAAGCACTGCACAAAACCAGCACCAAAAGTCGCATTAATGGGTATATTATAGCTCATTTATAAAACAATAAGCCGGTCTGTCACAGGTTGAGGGACATCGCGATTTAAGAGACAGATTTTGAGATTGTCTGATTTGAATGTTTTTTTTTTTTTTTTTTTTTTTCACTAATTGATTTTTAAGAAAGCCTCATGTGAGCAAGACTCTGAGATTGTAGCTGGTTTTCTACTCTCAGAATATGATGTTGATGATGATATTATAATAAAGCTAATATAATATTTTACAGATTAATTGATTAATTTGGACAAAAATCATCCCTGCAGTGTCCATTGCATTGTGATGGTGGGTCCTATGGTCCTATGTTTGTATATACAATGCAGTTTTCTCTAAGCGGTTCTCAGAATTGAGTCCTTGGGACGAGCATATATATGTGTGTGTGTGTGTGTGTGTGCTCGTCCCAAGGACTCAATATATATGATGTGCATGGATAAATCATTTATAATAAATTATTTCTTTATTGCAATATTCAATAAAAACAAGAATTGTCCAGTTGTCCATTTCATGGTGACTTTAATATGTTGTTCAGGCAACACGTGCATACTATGATTATCTTCACTTTATGCATATTTATAATTAAACAAAATATGATATATATCAAATAAAACCGAATCGGGAAATACATGCATACTTGGTTTATCTTCAATGCGTAACATCCAAGGATCGAAGAAGACAAAGGTCAGGCAAAGATACAAAATAGCAAAGGTTTATTAATAATAAAGAGAAACATGAAACAGTGAGCATGTGCTCAAACAATAACCAGCAATGAATAAGAGTGAGAGGGGAACTTAAATACACAGATAATGACAAAGACAACAGGTGACGGTGATGATGATGATGAGGGTGATGAGGAGGTGCAGGTGATGATGACAGAGGATTCTGGGAAGTGTAGTGAAGACACAGACGATGAAGAAGGTGGTGAATGTGACACAATGTATATTTATAATACAGAGAATATAGTATATTTATACATGAAAATGTGTTATTTTGGCTTTAAATGTAAACACCATTGTTAATTCATGTGTATCGTCCTAATAAATAAATAGTTTCATTTTTTTATTCAGTTCATTTTACAAAGTACAAATGTTGGTGATGCTTCGTTCCCTTGTTCATTCGCTGGTATCCTTAGGCACGCTCCGCTTTTTACATGGACTTCGCTGCCTTGCACCTACATTTTCCTTTTGAGGAAATGTAATGATAAGTAAGACGGAAGCAATAGCAAGTAAAATGATGATTTATTGAACAGATGTTCACACAGGAAAACTCAGAACAGGCAGATGATCGCTTGATGACGAAAGTCGGACCAGGAACACAGACTGCAGGAGAGCGGTGACGCAGGGACTGAGATGGGCGATCCAGGGGTGAGTGAAGCAGAGAAGATAATCCAGAGGTGAGAACGGGAGTGAAGCAATCCGGTATCCAGTGAGAAAGGAAACACGAGGAATACAGGAAACAGGCACGAACACGGGAAGCTTCAACAACGATCTGACAAACACAAGACAAAAGACAGGGCATTAAGTATTAAGTATTGTTATTAAGTAAGCTGGCTAGATGGTCTGCAGCTGCCGCTGATGATGATAATAAGAAACAATCAGCGCAAACGAGACCCACACACACACACACACACACACACACACACACACACACACAAGACCAGAATGAGACAGCGGATCTACCAACCGTGACAGGAAATAGACAAAATCAGGTTTAATAAGCTGGAGGAGGTAAAAAAGACATATCACTTAACTTGTTTTACCATGAGGGGTCTATGAATTTGACTGAAATATACAAAGTATTCTAAATTGAGGATAACAAACAAAGTAGCTTAGTTGAAGACCGTGTTTGTTTGTTTTTAATAAATCTGAAAATAATTTATCATAATAAGAGATAATTTTCAACAATTACCCTGAATATCTGGGGGAAATGTGGGTCCCTCTCAATGTCTATGGTGGTTGCAGCCTTAGCTGAAGTTTTCACCTTGGAGGTCAGGAAACCAAGTCTTGTGTTTTCTCTTGAATTCAGCTTTCTCTTCTTCACTTGGTTTAGAGTCAGATACTGGAGGAATAAAAAATCATTAAGACACAATTGATGGAAATAATCAATATTAGAGAACAAATTTTTATGTTCAAGAATTTATTTCTGGGGGAAAAAAACAAATTAACGAGTATCCTAAATGTTTAAGAGAAATCGTCTCGGTTATGTATGTAGCCCTCGTTCCCTGAGTAGGAGACGTTACGCTGTGACGACGAATGGGGTTTTGCTTAGAAAGCCTCTCGCCTTCGAGTATTATAAAACGGCAGCCTTCTCTTCTCCACTTGGTTTAGATTCAGATACTGGTGAAATGAAAAATAATAATTAAGATACAATTGGTGGAAATAATATATTAATAATCTAAAAGAAAACAGTATCTTTTGTTGTTGTGGCGCTGGCTGAATTTCTTACCTTCAATGCCAGGAAACCAGGTCTGGAGCTTCCTTCTGAACTCAGCCTTCTCTTCTTCAGCGTGTTTAGAGTCAGAAACTACTGAATAAAAAAAAAATAATCATTAAGTGGCACAATTGGTGAAAATAATATGCTAATATATATATATATATATATATATATATATAAATGAAGGTGACTTGACTATAAAAAGAACATTACAATGAACAAAAATTTGAAAACCTCACTACAAATAATCCAGAATTGAAGACAAATGCTAATAATCTACTCTATCTGTTACTCTTCCTCACACCTGAAATCTCTGATCGAGTGAATCTCCTGAAGTTCTCCATCCTACAGTAGATCATTTCTAATCCACTTATGTTGTAAGATCTGCTCTACCGTCGGGCGTTTAGTTGGATCCAGGGTTAGGCACTGGCTAATCAGATCACTGCATTCTGTACACATTTTATCAAGGAGAGAGCTGGTTAGTCATGACCATGTGACACTAATGTTGGCATCTATGAAAACAGCATCTGAAACATGATTAATATAAGGTAAAGTGTTCTTTATCTTTACTTTAAAGGTGAAGTATGTATTGTCTTCTGCACTAGTGGCACGTTGCGAAATTACAAAATAAAGCATATTTTAAAAAACCTACGTCATCACGTCATCCCCAACTCAAACATCACAAACGCAGCTCTTACTGGTACTTGTGAAGGCATGTTTCAGGTCCAACATATTAGGAATACTTTTAGCTGTGTTGCATTTGTCTTTATGAACAATAATCTCCGAAAGTAGAAATGCAGTGAATTTTGGCTTTCACTTCTGTGACTAAAGCTACATTTCTTATAGTATTTAACTATATATCAAAAATGTTACACACTTCACCTTTAACTGTGTCTGTACTGAGCCTTTTGCTTTATGTGTGTGTTTATCACTGTTATCAATATCATTCATTCACCGTTGGATAAGCTGGTGTTCTGAAATGTAAGTTTGGCTTCTTTGATTTCCGTTGGATTGTGAAAAGGAGGACGTGCGTTCACCATCTCGTACAGCAACACTCCTAGAGCCCAGACATTTGCTGGGACGGCGTGAAATCGAGGTCCTGTGAAGACTTCAGGTGGGCAGTAATCCAGTACTCCTGTAAGCAAGACATTTGTGCATTGTTGAGCAATTTTTTCAAAGTGTCAAATAATCAGCAAGTCATTACATCCAGGTTTCCACACACTCCCAAAATGCTCACCAATGTAAATGTGGCTGTCGTAGCCATCACTACTAAGCAGCTGACCACAGCCAAAGTCTATCAGCTTGAGCTCTAACGTGTCTTTCTTCAACAGGAAATTGTGTGCATGAACATCATTGTGAAAAACGTCATGATCAATGCAGTGTTGCACTGCCAGCACAGCCTGTCGCATGATGACCCGTGCGGTCGTTTCGTCCAGTTGAGGATTACGAATGATGAAGTCCAGCACGCTCTCGCAGGGTTCGGGATACTCCATCACCAGGGTGAATTTTCGAGGGTGCTCAAACCAATCGTGTAGTTGTATGGCGTAGGGGCTTATGGGTTCTTGCCTCATCATTAGCAGCAGAGCCACTTCTGTAATGAGAGGTTCGGGACGCCCAGGCTTGAGAAAAGAAAAGAAGACAGAAGATTAGCTGGGTAAAAATCTGAAGAAAACTTCATTTTTAAAGGTACTTTTCTTTGATCTTTGTAGATCCGATCAACAGAGCCTTTCCAGGCTTATTTGTCCATTACATTTACACCTAATGCTTCCTACAGGTGTATTGACTACAGTAATCAGCACTTAAACAACTAAATACACATTCAGCTTTTGGCCAACTTACAATAGTAAGATAAAGATCGTTGCAAGTCTTGCGCATCCGCTTGATGGCAACCTGCAAAAATGAAAAAAGAAACACACTATTCAATAACAGTATCAGCATTCAAGCGCCTGACCTTGCACATAACATTTACGATTTGAGCATCCAAGTATTAAATCATCTGTATTAAATATGTTTTGATGCGTGCAAGAGCAAAATGTTTATACAATTCAACAAGACTGCTTTACCTTTTTGCCATCAAATTTGCGTGTTCCCTCGAACACTCTTCCGAATCCTCCGGATCCAATCATCTCTCCCGCGTTATAGAGAGACTCAAAGGAGTCTGAAAAACAAACAGGAAAATATGAGAAATATATGAGCTTGCTAGATCCTTTGTTTTATAGTAAAAATATCAGTGCAGGTCGAAAAAATAATATGAATATTCTCTGAAAACAAGCCTCAAGATATCTTTAGTGGGAAACAAGACGATAATACTGTTTAAAACAATAATGACTGCAGATTTACCATGATCTGGCTCGACGCCGGAGTGATCTGGATCAGAATCTGGCTCTGAGTCCAGATCTAGTGGAGGAACGAAAGGCTCCACAACATCCACAGCTTTACTGTCAGAACAGCAGCGGGACAGACTCGTCCACAAGTTCCTGATGAACCGACACATTCTTTCCATCCTCTTACGTTTTGTAGGTTTTTCTGAAAAAAAAAAGGAGAAATATTTAAGCATAAACAAAAATTAGAAACATCTCTGACCTCACATTTAACAATGATATAACTTCCATTTTACTGTTAAATTCTTATCTTTAATGTCACAAATCCAAAGTAATGCAAATATTTGCAAGCTATCCGCCTGACGACGCCCTGTTTCTGCTTAATACCTGCATAAATGTCCCATAGCGGTGACCAACATTTTTTCACAATATTAAGTAATAATCATTTTATTTCACGATAATGATAGTTATTTTTTTGTTCTTTTATTTGATCTTTTATTAAAAAGAGAGCATACATTTCCAGGCCTCATTTGGCACAGTTCTGGCAATGGTAAAGGTCATATGAGCCATCATGTCTTATTTTTTATGAAATATAATGTATTTAAATAAACATTGATTTTATTAAATACAGCAATGTCTTATTAAAGACATAACTTAACCGACTCTGTTTACATGAATACTGGTCACAACAACCATTTTGACACAATTTTGTCAGTATTTGACCATACAAACACAATACAGAACTCTATTCAGGATCGTGTGTTTTCGGGTGTGTGTCAGACAGCGCAAGTGAGTTCATGGCTAACCGGCTTAACAAAAATATATTGAAAGAACGTTTTGTCCAACTAAAATATTTCAGAAAAATTTCGCTAAGAAACAGTAAATGTGACCAGATCTTAACTTGTCAAACATTTTAAGCAGTCATCATTCTGCCTTATTTCAGTCTCACCTGTCGAGCTCTTGTTCACATCCTCCATGGCACCCGGAGCAGTCGGGACATCTGAAGTCTCGACGGGAACTTGACCAGGCAGTGGAGGACACGTCCTCTCTTGGAAGCTGTCGGATCTGGACAAACTTCTGTTTCCGCCACTGCCCTGTTCATGTTGGCTCTCAGATCTGTTGTTACTGCTCCTCTTCTCGACGATGTACGTGCCTGTGCTGCTCAAGCTCGACGACAACTCACAAAACCGCGGCACCACATCCCTCACGCAGTGGGACAAAGATGGTGTGGACATGATGCCCGGTGGAGAATCTGAGGAAGCAGCTCCACTGGATCTGCCTGAGGCTGGAATATTCCAGACATTTTAAGTAATATTAATAATTAATGTCAGTGGTCACACCAAAAAAAATGCAACTTTCCATTTTAAGCAGTACATCATTCTGCCTTATTTCAGTCTCACCTGTGGAGCTCTTGTTCACATCCTCCATGGCACCTGGCGCAGTCGGGACGTTTGAAGTCTTCATTGGCTCGACGGGAACTTGACCTGGCAGTGGAGGACACGTCCAGTCTTGGAACATTTCTAATAATATTAATAATCAGTGTCAGTGGTCACACCCAAACAAAAATGCAACTTTCTATTTTCAATGACAAATCATTTATGAACTTTAATAAAAGCCTATTCTGACCTCTCTGAGAGCGTTTGGATGAAGTGGACGGACGTCCATCATCTGGCCTCTGCAACTCTCTCTTCCTCTGAGCCGGACCTGTGGACACAGAAACAAACTCACAAGACAGAGGTGTTAAATATCCAGGAATAAGCTCCTGGTTCTGTGCCTGGCTCGGGCCTGGCATCCTCCTTCAAACTGTAATAAAAACAATATAATACAATAAAATTCTCCTCAGAAAACCCCCTCCCAATAAAATAAAACAATTAAATAAAACTCCAAACTCCCTCTAAATTAAGAAAAGAACAATCGAATAGAAGTGTCCACAGAAATAATATGATAAAACTATAAATAAAACTATGTAAATGATTATCCTCCGATCTCCTTCTAGAATAAAAGTCTCTCTGAAATCCTCCAAACAGCTTCCAAATCGCAAGATCAGCACAGAAAATATTCAGCAAAAGTATCTGAATCGCCTCGTCTCAACAAGCAGATAGCGATCTAGCCTGTTGATATTTGCAGACAGAATTCATAACACGAATTCATAACACGCGTCGCTATAACGAATTCATAACATAACAATAATGTATGTGCTTTAGCAACAAAAATTCGAAGCATTACAGTTACAGTTATTATTCGAAATGCCTGAAGTCTCGCGTGAGCAGAGCGCGTGAGCGCACATCGCATCTGGAAACAAACTGAATCAGGACTGAATGTTATTGTTAAATAACCATTTAACAAGTGATATAATACTGTATCATAACTGCTTAGCTAAAAATGTAATATGTTAACTTAAAGCATGAAATAAGGTACCACGAATCAGTGAATTTGAGTTTCACGAATCAGTGAATTTGAGTCTGATTAGTGTATATTATCAGTAATAAATATATATAGTAGTAATATATAATATTTCGGTAATATAAAGTAATATATATCAGTAATATATATATATATATATATATATATATATATATATATATATATATATATATATATATATATATTGTAATCGTTCAAAAAAGTATTATGACATTTATGTCAATGCGATTCAGAGACGAATACTAATGTTGTCCACCAGAGGGAGCCACAGAATAGCAAGTTAAAAAACTATGAAAATTGTTCATTAACTTGTAGTCAAAATAGCATATAAATTCATTATAGTTTCATAAAGTTGAATAAAGCCCAATAATGAGCTTGCAAAAACTTACAAACCATGATTTTTTTTATTTTTTTTAATGATATTGACAACATATTTGTCAAGTTGCAGACATGACAGAATTTATGTCCAACTGAAGAAGAGGCACTATATTAACTGTCTACTTTTATATTGTACATATATTAATACTTCCATAAAGAGACACTTAAAAACTCATATTTTATTTGAAAAGAGACATGTCCATTGTATAACTAAATATCATCAACACAAGCCATTGTGCTTGAACACCGACGATCGCCTCAAGTTAAACTGCATTGTTTCATTTACCTTCTGTGTCATTGCCCACAACGCTTACGCGACAGGACTTGAAACAGCTAAAACAATAAAAGGCATGATGACTTACATCGCATCCAGCTAGCCAGCTCCGTCCAAGCTCCATCATCCTTATTTTTTCTTCGTTTGAACGCCATGAGAAAGGATTTTGTAAAGATAAAACCGATTTTAAATTCATCTTGAAAGAGATATTGCGGCTGGCTTTACCTTGAAAGTCGAGAACGGTCCAATCACACAAGGCAAAAATATTAAAAAACAACTTTGATTCGCTGAAATAAACAAGGCCAATATGAAACAAACCAATTAGAGCTCAGCCTGAAGTCACATGCGTAAAAAATAAAATAAAAATACGGAGCATAATAATTTGGCACGTTGATTTTCTGATCGTATGTTTTTTTTCTCCAGGCACATTTTACCAATTCCAAACCACATTAATCTTAATAACTACTAATCATTTTGTATTGAATCATTTAGTCTATAATATTTCGTATATTCAAGTGATATATAATTGTTCATGAAAGCTAAAACGCTGTGTATTCAGGTATGCATAATTATTAGGCAAGTTTTCTTTTACAGATAAAATAAGCCACAAAAAAAGAGAGGTAAAGAGTACTTTAACCCCTTAACTTTAACAAAACTTGAAGTTCCCATGAGATTTTGTTTAGGCGTAATACCAAAAATAGCCACCGGGTGACATACATTCCATTGAATTTAATTGTATGCATTCTGCCGTAACAAATTAATACATTTCTGTCCAAATATCACTTCTGTCACAAAATATCGAACCTTGAGACCTTTCTGACAATATTTTGTCAAGATTAGAAAAGGTTTTGATCATAAATTATGAAACATGATCACGCCCAAAAGGGGAGGAGCCCGATAAAATAATTTAGAGTACCGTTTCTATGTCCAATTTCAAAACTGTTTTCACAGGATGAATTCTGAGTTTGTCAGCTTTCAAATGATACCTAACTACTAAAATATGATGTAATAAAAAAGGCGATAAAAAATATATTATATTTTAGAGGATAATATATTATACTTTTTAGAGGATAATATTATTTGTTAATTTTTTATTGACAAATACTAGATTATATGTTTTATTATGAACTTTTAGCATGAAAACCAAAGTTTAAATTATCAAAAGTGTGTGCGTCGACTTTTTTGTGACAAACGCCAGAACTCCTGTTATGATGTAGATTTTTTGAGGTGCACTCTTTTCATAAATTTATCTATTACTGTTCCTACATAATTTGTAACAAAAAAACAGTGCTAAAATATCTATTTAGGAGTCTTAGACCTTTCCAACGATATATAGTTTGTCATGATTAGATTAGGATTTAATTGTAATATAGTGAATTAAAAACTCAAAATACAAAGATGGTCAAAATTAATCCCTTTTTTATACCCTAAAAAGGCAACGTGACTCAGGAGTCACATATATTTCAAAACGTGCTAATAACAACATGAACAACATATTAATTCATTTTTTTTCTTCAGCACCTTAAGACAATGTTCAAAATTAATGTCAGCAGTGTTATTATTATTTTCCAGAAGAAAAGTAAGTTTAATATATATTTACTTTCCTCAAAATCTGAATGTCCTGCATCACCGGTAGCCATGTTGGATTTAGGTCAGGCTGACTAATTTATCACAAAAAACTTGAAGCAAATCATGTGACCAGCATACTCAAGACAGACCAGGCTGTGATAAATGATAAAAAGGATTTGATGAATTTTTTTTTTCTTATTCCTCAAAAAAGACAATAAAAACTATGTGACTCCCAGGTCACGTTGCCTGTTTTAGGGTTAAGTAGGCTATAATTATCTATATAATACATTTTATATATATATAATTATTTTTTTTTATATAATTATAGCCTACTTAATTATACAATTATATAATAATAAATTGACAAATAAAAACTAAGACAAATAATTTGTATATATTTGCTGATAATTAAAGTCTAGATAAAGTCTTGATACGCGTTATAATCACGTCGATCACCAACACAACTTGTCAATAGTCAAGGAAGTTTCAAAAGTTCTTAAAAAAATATTTCACTGTATAATTACTTACTTTAGTATATTTAAAAATAAAAGTATAATAACAACACTTTTAATACAGATTAAAAAAAATTTTTCTTCATCAACTTCGTTGTTATATTAATTTGTAATCATTTTTGTCTCCTTTTCTTCCTCTGATGGACTGCCACTGGGCATATCGTTTATTGTAAAGAATAATAATAAATAAATAGATTGATACATTTAATGAATGTTATAAAACTAAGGCAACCAGCTTCCGGAGCTCCTGGGTGTACTTAAGTCATCTCTTCTCTTCCCTCTCTCTTTCTCTCACAGTTTTTCACAGATAGTTCACTGTTGCACACGAACAGCCATTTGGTTATACACTTTTTTTGCAGCCATCAAAGATGCTTATCCATCAAACTGAGCATGTCCACCATGCCCACCTGTTTCAGAGAAACAGAACCCTTAAGCCCCTTAGATGAGCATGAGCTCACCACAGCCCTCCTCGCAGGGAGGTGGTGGGCAATAATGGAGGTAGATGATCGTTTACGCTCATCATTTGAGAAGAGTGGGTGTGGGCTCACTTCAGGCCAGTGGGGAATAGTGGAGGCCCCACAAGGAGCCCCAGCTCCTGCTAGGCACCAGCAGGGAGAGCCTGTATCTGCCCAGTCCCCTGCGGGAGCACCCATGCCAGACGGGTCCCCACAGGGACAATTTAAAAAAAAAATTGTATTAACTGCTTGTAGAAGAAAAAAGAAAGAAAAAAAAAACTCCCACAAAAACATTAACAACAATTATTATCATTGTAACATAATACAACAATACTCCAGAGTCCTTCAGTCCATATTAAGTTCCTTCAGTCTTTCAAGTCCTTAAACACAGCCATTGTTCTCATAGCTTTTAAGTTTTTAAAGAACTGAATAGATTCAAAATACATTTTTATTTCAAGTTTAAATCTTAAAAAAAAGAGGATTGCATTTAGAAAATGTACATTTGTGAATGTGAAATTTAGCTATAACAGAAAAATAAGGTTTATAAAATAAATATCACTTTTCTTTTCACATTCAAGAAAACCAAAAATGACATTTCTATATGTAAATTCAAAGTTAGGATTCACATAACAATTGATAAAATCACACAAATGTCACACCAAAATGTGTATGGACTCACCTCAGCTTACCCTGATCATCACAATCACAATGAAACTGCAACCAGGCACAGAAAGAGTGTACATTTAAAAATTAAAATGAATTTTGTGTGTGTGTGCGTGTGTAAGATTTAAGTTCCAAGTGACAGTGGTTTGTGTTGTTCCCCTCTGCTACTTAAAAACATTTTCCATCCTGCACATCAATGGCATTGTAGTGTCAACAACATTTTGCTGCAGTATTTTCAGACATTTCAGAACTTCAGTCTATGGAAATGGTATCAGTGAGTAAAAACAAGTGTTTAACATCCAAAAAATTTAAGCAATCATCATACTGCCCATCATTATTTCAGTCTCACCTGAACGCTCTTGTTCACAGGTGAATCTGTGGCACCCTGAGCAGTTGGGACATTAGAAGTCTTCATTGGCTCGACGGGAAATTGACCAGGCAGTGGAGGACACATCGACTCTTGGAAGCTGTTGGATCTGGACAAACTCTCGCTGAGGCTGTCGGATCTGGACAAACTTCTATCATGTTTTCCGCTGAGGAGCCAAGACTGAATTCCAGGAGGGATGTAACATCTCCGTTCCTTCCTCAGGGAATGAGGGTTACATACGTAACCGAGACATTCCCTTTCGTTCAGTCACTACGAGTTGTCACTAAATGACGAAATGGGGGTCCCAATTCAATCACGCCACAGCGACTATCTTCCAGTGCCCTGCACAAGACTGAGCACGGATGAAGGGCTAGGCTTAACGCAGGAATATCAAGGTACACTGGGTGGCATATCCCAAGTGGAATATGTAACACAGCACCTACCCGTAGGGAGGACTTAGAATACACATATGACCCGAGTGCGGGATGCATATGGAAAACTCAGAGGTATTCAGCCCGCAGGGGGGAATGTTTCAACCTCGAGATGGCAAGAGGGGACTTGCCGAGGGAAAATGCGTGCTCGGAGGCGACTTACCATGGAAATACACATGGAGCACCTAGCCAATCATGAGGGCTGAACGACCGGGCATGCACTATGGTAACGGCACCGACAGTGCAGGAGGAACTCAGGGTCTAATGAGAACTCATCTGGGTGAAATAGCGCACATATCCAGTCCATGGAGTGGAATGGCGCAGCAAGCGATGACACCGAGCAGGTCTTACTTACTGGCTAGTGGAAGCGAGTACATGAGAGGACACTGGCTCTATCCGGAGATTATAGAATCTCGCAAAAGTGTTGGGTGTCGCCCAGCCTGCAGCTCTACAGATGTCTGTTAGCGAGGCGCCATGTGCTAAAACCCAGGAAGAAGCCACACTCCAGGTGGAGTGGGCCCTCACCCCTAGGGGGCATGGTCGACCCTGCATCGGTAAGCCAAGACAATGGCGTCCACTATCCAGTGAGACAACCTTTGCTTGGTGAGAGCCTTTCCCTTCAGCTTCCCACCAAAACGGACCAAGAGCTGGTCTGAGGGCGTGTACTGGACAGAGCAGTGCAAAGGCTGGGTCTGCCTCCTCCAAGGGCAGCGCTTGCAGGTTCACCACCTGATCCCTGAAGGGAGTGATGGGAACCTTGGGCACGTGTCCAGGCCGGGGTCTCAAGATAACGTGAGAGTTAGCCGGCCCGAATTCCAAGCACGCTTCGTCAACCGAAAATGCCTGCAGGTCCCCTACCCTCTTGATGGAGGCCAAAGCGACCAGGAGCGCTGTCTTCATAGACAGGAACTTAAGCTCCACTGATCGCAATGGCTCAAAGGGAGCTCTCTGCAGGACTGATAAGAGCGAGGAGGATTTAGTCTCCTCGCCCCCCTCAGGAAACTGATGACCAGGTCATGCTGTCCCACCGTTTTAGACTCCACAAGATCGTGGTGCGCAGAGATGGCAGCGACGTAAACCTTCATGGTGGAACGAAACAGCTTTCATTCCAACCCTTCTTGGAGGAAGGAGAGCACAGATCTGTCAGGCATTTTCTGGGGTCTTCTCGGCAAGAACAACACCAGGTAACAAAGAGGTTCCACTTCAACGCATAGGCGTGTCTCGTAGACAGGGCCCTAGTGAAAGTGATGGTAGCCACCACCTGAGATGGTAAGGTACTCAATCCTGCCGCGTCCCATCCAGAACCCACACATGCAGGTTCCATCAGGACGTGGGTGCCAGAGGGTGCCTTCATCAGAGGAATTGGACAGGGAGGGGCTGTCACGAGGAGCACCAGTTTGGAGAACCAAGTCCGGTTGGGCTAATGAGGCGCAACCAAAAGGACCTGCTCCTCATCCTCCCTGATCTTGCACAGGACCTGGGACCTGTGCAAGAAGGCTCACTGGGGGAAACGCATACTTGCAGAGGCAAGTAGACGCTGGGGTCCTGTCCAGGAGCAGCATGCCCATTGCACATGGCACCCCAACCCATGGTGGAGGCATCTGTTGAGACAACAACATGCCTGGAAACTCGTTCTAAGGGCACTCCAGCCTGTAGAAAGGAGAGGTTCGACCACAGGGTGAAGGTCTGACGGCAGGCCCGAGTAACTGGTACTCGGAGAGTGCCCTGTTGCCATGCCCATCTCGGGACTCAATCGCAAAGCCAGTGCTGAAGCGGTCTGATATGAAGCAGTCCGAGCGGAGCGGCTGCCGCTGCTTATGCCATATGCCCCAGGAGCCTCTGAAATAACTTCAGTGGAACCGCATTCTTGCCCTCGAATTGACTCAGACAATTCAGCAGTGACTGCGCGCGCTCGCTAGTAAGCTGTGCGTACATGGCGACCGAGTCGATTTCCATACCAAGAAAAGAGATCCTCTGCATGGGGGAGAGTTTGCTCTTTTCGCAGTTGACCAGATGGCCCAAACGGGCGAGGTGCCGGAGCACCAGATCCATGTGTTTGCAAACCTGGTCTCGAGAGTGAGCAAGAATCAGCCAGTCGTCGAGATAGTTCAGGATGTGAACCCCATGTTGCCAGAGGGCAGCCTCGACGACCTTGGTGAAGACGCGAGGGGACAGGGCTAACCCGAATGGGAGGACCGTGTACTGCTATGCCTGCGCCTCGAAAGCAAACCGTAGAAACGGTCTGTGTCGAGGAAGAATGGAGACATGAAAGTACGCGTCCTTCTGGTCGATCACTGCAAACCAATCCAGTGGACAAACACATTCGAAAATGCGTTTGGCTGTCAACATCTTGAATGGAAGCCTGTGAAGGGTTCGGTTCAAGACTCACAGGTCCAGGATTGGTTGTAACCCACCAGTTTTCGTGGGTACAATGAAGTAGGGGGCTGTAGAAGCCGGACTTCATTTCGGCTGGAGGGACGGTCTCAATCGTACCCTTCACCAGTAGGGTGGCGACCTCCACACGCATGACAGAGGCGTTGCCACCCACCATGGTATAGCGGACTCCCCGGAAGTGGGGAGGAGACCGTGCAAACTGAATCGCATAGCCGAGCCTGATGGTTCTCGCGAGTCAGCGGGACAGATTGGGAAGCTCTTGCCAGGCTCCCAAAAACTGAACCAGCGGGGTCATGCGAACCACAGACGTACCCACGATGTGGCAGCGAGGCGGAGTGACCGGCCCAGACGTGGTAGGCGGAGGTTCCCGGTGTGGGGGCATGGTGCGGCCCAGGTGAAGGCTGCTGCTGGGGCCGGGCGGGAGGGGCAAGAGCCACAGGAGGGTGCCCTCGGCGGCGAGCAGACTGAGGCATCTGAGCCGGTGGCTGGGTGGGGCATCGTCTGGGCTTTGTTCCACACTGTAACCCTCAGGTCACCCTGGCCACCAGCCAAAGTATCGCCTCTCGCAGAGGGGATAGATCGGGGTGTGGAAGAAGAACACAAACTGTTGGCAGATCACTGCACAGATCAGCAGCAGGCAATGTGATTTCGCTGGAACGCGCCGTTGCACCAAAGCACTGGAGAGCCGCTTGTCTCGTAGATTTCACGAAGAACTCAGAAACAGGCTTGCAGAGGAGTGAAGAGATGCTCTTGGCTCCGAAGCAAAAACCTGATGCGTGATTGCCAGCGTCCTCCTTTTAAACCCACGCGGTGGAGCAGAGTTGCGCTATGCAATTTCCGCAGACCCATGGCATTTCCATTGCCATTGGCTCGTTTTGTAGAACTCGAAGGTGATAGGCTTCTAAGCGAAACCCCCATTTCATCATACACTGACATAACTCGTAGTGACTGAATGGAAGGGAACCTGAATATTTGCTGTGTTTAGAAATAAAGCTTTTGAAAATGTAAGTATTTTTACTGTGCATGGTCTCTTCCTTACATGTTTTGTCAGTGTGACATTTCATTTCAAAGGTCAGGTTTTTGTCCAAAACAGCATGTACAGGAGTATTGATTTATCCACTCATGTAAGAGGTATTTATTACAGTACTGTTTTGCATTTCTTTTGTCAGGGTTGTCCCTGAAAGAGTTATCAGTCAGTCCTGTGATTTCACAAAGTTCCAAATTATTTATCTGAAAACCTATTGTAAAGCGTCTGGTAGCGGTGTTTTGAATGAATCCCTCCAGTGTGTAACAAACAGTCATGTAGTCTGTGTTTTTGACAGTTTGTGTGTATTGTTGTCTGAGGGAAAAGTCTGAATAGGTATTCAGCTGTTTGTACCGTTGGGTGTGAGTTTTTAAAATTGTTTGTGAAGATTTGAGAAAATGGTGAGTTGTTCCCAGAATTGTGTCTAAGCGATTGAGAAAATGTATATGCGAAAAAAATAAAAAATAAAAATAATTGAAACAACAAAATCCTGAAGCAATAATAATTACAATACAACGACAATAACACAAACAAGCCCCCCCTCCCCCCACAAAAAAACAAGTCTAGTATAATCCTATATGTGCAGTAGGAATCCCTGCTGTCAGGAGGCCCTTCTGTGGTCATTGAATGCATTTTGTGGGAAAGCAATAAAAAATTATTCACAGTTTGGTCCATATAGACTTCTGGTTCACTGACTTTGTGAATAGCTTTGAAAATGTGGCTTCAGTATTGACCAATGCTTATTAGTAATAAAAAAAAACAAAAAAACTAACCAGATATATGATTTGATCTCGGATCAATATGATACATTTTTTGAAATTTAATAACGTGTGTAATAAAAAGCAAGAGTAGTAGTTAAAATTATCTTCGTGGCTGATTAACCAAGGTTTTCATAAAACAAGCCGTTTATAAGCCGTTTATCTACCGTTTAATAAAATAACATATTATAGAAACACTTCATATTTAGTTGTATTAGATGATTTGTTAATTGCATTAAATAGAATACACTTTTAATAAAACATTTGCAGTTGGTTTATAAAAGGTGTTTTTATGTGTTTGTGCAGAGTTTTTTTAGTCAGCATTTACACTGTTCTGACCGGCAGGAATTACCGGCGTGAGGCGTTTCGATACAGGGAATCATTTTGCGAAGCAGTTAGTTCAATTGATTCAAAGTTTCGAAACGCTTCATTTCTCCCATCACTACATAAAGGATTCATAATTTCCAGACATCTAAATACAAAAACAGAAAGAAAGGAAAGAAAGAAAAACAATGAATCAGAAGACAATACTTCCAAATGAATTGACAAGAAAAATAGGATTTAGTAGTTTTAATGGGACTGGTATTATTGATGGTCAGCATCACACATTTTAGATTTTGTAACCCCAGATATAAAACAAACTTAAGACTATAGGAAAGAATAAAACAATTAAAGAAATGCTAAAAAAAGTATCTAACTAACACGGGGTGAGTAACTTAGATTTTTTGTTAGAAACAAGCCATATTGAAAAGAATGATGCTACTCAACACATGTACACCATGAACAACACGGCATCATGGACAGTCACATGGTAAATAGCAAGCTTCTTAAGCAAGTCCAAGTGCATTGAGATATTTGTTGCACTAAATCTCAAAGTCTGCTAAATATTTGTAGAGATGATTCAATGTGTTTCGCCAGTCAACTCAATCAAGAAAACCTTATGTGTTTTCCTTTGTGGGAATGCTCAGTTGTGTCCTTCCTTTTTGTGTCCTTTCTTTTCTTGTCCTCTGGCTCCCACAGTGCATTCCGGACAAACCGTGATGCTGCACCTTTGTCCAGACGTGCAGCTTTTCTTTTGTCCGTGATCTCTTTAACTTTGTTCATATATGTCCTGATTCTCTCCTGTGAGGTGGAGGAGGATGTTAGTTTCATTTCTCTGTCAGTACAAATACTAAACCAATATTCACAAAGACAAGTAGTGACTTTACACAGAATTCTACTTTTACATACTGGATTTCTGTTCACAGATTTAATCAGGGTTTCTGCTGGTTTTACGAAAGTACATTTTTTAAAAGATCTTTAAGACCAAGTAAAGAAAATGTAAGGAATACATTGAAGGGAAAACAATATGTTTTGTAAATGTAAATGTCTAGGAAGAAACACAATGAGTTGTATTAGCAACACTACAGAGTTTGAAAATATAACTTCCAACAGATATCCATTATTTTTTATTCATTTTACCAGGGCTGCCAACTCTCACGCATTGAGCGTGAGACTCACGCAATTGACACTTTTCACACATCCATTTTCTCACGCACAGAAAAAATGCGGAGCAAAGAGGTACTTTTAATATTAAACTAATTCTCAGCTCTTAGATTCCGTCAATTTTATTACGAAATTCAGACAAAAATACATTTGGCGCTTGTAAATGTGACGTGACAGATCGCTGAGCGCCTCAGTTCAAGTGCCACCGATCATCTGTTACTTTTTTATTTAAAGATGCAGTACAACTTACTGAAAGTATACATAATATCGACCAATTAGTGTTTTTCAACCACGAACGAGAACAATTATGTCACATAACGTTACATTTACCTCAGGAAAGCCATTTAATGACCATAGCATGTTAACTGAATAGAAAAAATAGCTAGAGAGGAGATTTTGCTGAGCACTATATTAGCCTACATATTTATTATATTTTTACTTATGTCATTAAATAATTGTTATAACAAAAACTGCATTATATTTTATTTAATTTATTATTAAATTATTATTTAAATTTATTTTTAACCTTTAATAATACCAGCAGATTGGGCACTCTATGTTTACAGCATTAGGTGAGATTATTTTTTTTAAATAAAATTTAAAATAAACATGTATCCAAATTAGTCAATATTGAATCAAAATCAGAATCAAATCAAAAGAATGGAATTGAAATCTTGAAATTTTTGTCAAGCAATAATAAAAACTGTATCCTACCAGTCATTGTAGGCTACAATGTATTGACAATCACAATTACACTTATTGTGATGCAATATTTGTTTGCATCACAATAATTGTTTGCATCACAATAATTGTTTGCACAACACCCACCCCCTGTCGGTGATTGGTTGGAACACTATTTGTTTTGGTTTTAAGTGGTTGGTGAAACCAACTGTTTTTGTGTGCAAATCTCAGAGCCTAGGCTGCCTACAGAGACGCGTTTTTTGACGGCATGCTTATGGGGCGGGCAGCTAGCGGATCGTTAGGAAAGATTAGATGAATGTGATCTTTTTTTGGGGGGGGGCCTGAAATCACTGATACAACCTTTAAACTCTGCATTTATAATACTGCAGCTGCCCACATGCGCAACACCTATTATTATTAGAGCAACAGTTTACATGAATGGTTATGTGAAATGCGTTTTCGGTTGTGAAGTATGGATGGAGATCGTTTCTAAAATGTAATGGAAGCGCCGGTATGGACGAGGATGGTGTGTTCAAACGAAAACGCAAAAGTGTAAACAGGGCCTCAGAAAACCCTATGGTTCTTGATGGAATTTTAAAGAACATTTATGCCAAAAAAAGGTTCTACATAAGGGGAAATGTCTTATTTCATGTTTAATGGGTTATTTAAAAAAAAAAATTCTAGTGATACATTGTTTACAAGCTAATTCATACAATTTCAAATTTAAAGTTTGACTACAATGACACTAGAGTGATTAAAATATCTTACTAACCTTGTCTGTACAAAATGATTTGCAATATTTCAAATGTTATCATGAGTTAAATGAATTAAAAATTAAATGAATTAAATTATACGTAATTACGATTATTTACTGTGGTTATCCACAATGTCACAAATGCTACTGATGAATTTTAACTTGTAATTTGAACCAAAAACATTTTAAGTAAAATGACAGTCTTTTCTTACCAATTCTTGTTTGATCGCATGGTCTTTCGGATTGACTCCTTGTGTCACCAGATACACTGAGGAGGAAAGTTAAATCTTGTCATAACCTTTTAAATTTCATTACAACTGACAAGAAAAACACGAAGGTGTAAAATCTTACTCCAGAACATAGAGTTGAGGGCATATGCAGACATCAGATCCAATTTAGCTTGATCAAGAGGATCCAGCTGGAAATGAGGCACAAAAAGATCCAAACATTCCAATAACAAGCCATTCATTTGTAACAAGTTCATTTAACTGTTGATTTGTGCATTTGTTTCCACATACCTTACGCAGATGGTCACTTCTGGATACAGACACAAGTGTCTGGACCATATTCTCGACAGAGCTCACAGAGGAGTCAAAATCATTGAGGTTTTCCTCGATTTCAGTGGGATAATCCTCTGCTGGACCGTCATCAGCCATTGTCTGACAACTGACTGAAAAAATAATGATATATTTAAATCAATTTGATATAAATCCTAAGTTCCTACAAAATGACACTGAATGAAAAAAAAAAAAAAAAAAAATGACCTGAAAAAAATACATTTTAAAAGGAATATTTAGACGTCTACATGATATTTTAAGCTTTAATTAGCTTGACTTTTCAGGCCTAGACTGGACGTTTTAAATTCCTTGATATTTGACTGTGGGAAAAATGTATGAGAGACGCTTTAATATACAGTTGTGGACACCACATTAATGTTATTGTTATAATATTATATAACAATAAAAGCATATCTAACAAATAACAATACACATAAAACATCCAAGATTATAACAAGTGTAACGTTACGTTACAGATTTAATGTGATTGTATGGAGATGTCCAGGTTTATCCACGTGTGTTGGTGACTGCGTGTTTTTACTGCACAATTGCTTTTCTGGACAAAAAAGATCAATGCGACGCCCTCCGAGACAGCTCATTAAACACTTATTATAATCATATTTTCACACAAGTATGTTTATGTTATTTAAAAAGCCCTTACCTGTACACACACACACGACACTGCACTTCCGGCGAACACAGGAAAAATGAGCGACATTCAATTCCCGTTTATTTCAAAATAAAAGCCACGCAAGATTACTTTTATAAGCAAACCCCCATAATGTGCTGTTGTGTGGATTGCGAAATTAAATCTAAAAAACATTTTAATTTACTAGGTGTTAGCAGTGTTTTTACAATAATACACTAAGTAATTATTACACTGATAAACACGGCACACTTAAATAATGTGTATTACTGTAAAAAAAAAAAATATATATATATATATTATATTATTATTTATTACTCATCCTCCTTTTCAGATACTCATCCTTGCATAAAATGGATAAGAAGCTGTGCTTGCATATTATTTATTAACTTACTTTATTAGTGGATGTTTCAGGTTGTAAGAGGAAAATGGGTTTACCTTTAAATTTAAAATTTAAATAATCTACCTGTTGAGACTTGATTTTGTATACTCTTTCTGTATAAAATCATCTGCTGACTGCAATTTCGTGAACACAGAATTCATTATCATAAAGTTGTCTCTTTTTTTTGGTAACATGACTTTTAACTTGCCGTGAAGCTTTTAATTTGAAGTCGTGTTATTCATATACACCAAGTGAATTGTACTGTGTGTTGTTGTTGTGAACTCTCCTATGTTTGTGTAACGGGCACCACGTCGACTCAGAGTGTGTTGTTATTGTCTATATGTGGAAACCAGGTACAAGAAAGATGAATTCAGCCCAAATCAAGCTATTGGTGAGTATCTTACGTGAAAATTCAAACTGTTGCAGTTCACAGTTCAACTAGTTCAGCAGGTTTGAATTGATTCATATGTGAAGGAATGTCATAAAGTCACGTGACTGCGATAAACGTTAGACAAAACAAGGTTAAACACGAGACTTTTATCTGGTGTAAGTGTAATATTGTCATTATAGCCTCCAAAACAGCTGTTTTGTCTCATAACAGCTGTATTTCTCTCATAACAGCTGTACGTTACATTTATTACTATACAGTAACTTTGCCTCAACTTTGTATATCATTCGTCTGACTTGATTTTTTTTTTTCTTAGCTATAACGTTACTGGTTTTCTTTTTGAAATGTCATTTTCCTACACATTTTTAAAAATGCTGAATCTGTCTTTCCTGTCACACTGAAACACACTTCCCTTCACTGTTTCGGAATCGGGTGACATGTGCTGTCTCGAAACCCAGCTGACTGGCGACACAACATTATCACGATAAGCAGAAATATTGCTGCCTAGGAGCACCTATAGGAAAGAACAAAATTACATTTAACCCTCTTTATGATCTATTTTTTTTTTCCAGACAGCATTGAGAGTGAGAGAACAAACTGATACATTTTGCTGCAAATTCTACAAAGAACAAATTATCTGAGCTCCTCTTCACACTGATTTTATATTTTTATACTCTTTTACTGTATGCCAACAGTTTGTCTTTTTCTTCTAATGAATTTGAGGAAAAAACTCTAAAACAAAGTCAATTTTTCAGTAAGACATATTTGAGAACTTTAGAACTAAATGAATGAGCAGCTTCCAAGCAATACATTTTTTTCTTGGTGTCTATATTGTCAAGTATTCTTTGTAGTAGCATGTGAACTCTATATTACATGTGTATGGTAATCATTTAGTTCCATGATATTACCATCGGACACTATCAACTGTACCCTTTTGTAAAGACATCTTATCTTTCTAATGGCTCTGCATAAAACCTTTTGCACTGTAGTGATCATATTTGCCACCGACCGTTGCCTTTTTTTGACAGAGCAGCCCAGCTAACAAAAATATGTTCTACGAATGTTCTGCTAACATTCCCATTAATTATGAAAAGGTTATTTCTGAATGTTCTGAAACAAGTAGGCTAGTAACATTTAAAAAAACATTAAACGAAAGTGCAACTAATATGTAAAAAACTTTGGTGTAAGTTCTGAGAATGTTCCCTGTTAGCTGGGAGATTGAGCAATGGGCAACAATGCAATTTAATGCTAGTAAATAAAATAAAGGCAAAATTTACAAATTTAAATGAAGACTTATGTTACACAATATTTATTTAAACTTATAATAAAAAATAGTAAATGTGCACTGTTCATTGATGAAGATATCATATTATCAGCTGTATATTAGAGAGTGTAATTTGTTTATAACACAGCGAGTATGTTTGTATAGTCTTCTAGGTAAATGTCAGTCTGGTGTCATGTGATTTGAGTGGAGTACAGGAGGAGCATGTGAGAATTTTGTAATTAGTGTGAGCAAATGCACATAATGCATTACCAGTTACTCCAGCATTCCTTGTGTGACGCATCAGAGGGAACTGGGATAGAGACGGATTGTTCTGTGTAACTGGCTCACATGCTGTACTTTGAGTAATGTGGTGGAGGTGTTCTCTCATGTCTCTTGCAGCGCTGTGAGTCCTGACGGAGTGTTTGCTTCTTTCTCCCTCATGATCTGAGCGGCCAGCATCTCCAGAATGGCAGACTGGTTTTAAAAGCAGACTGACAGTAATCTCACAGCAGCAGAGGGGCTGAGGGTCCGGTAAGTTTGGGTGCACTCTTTCCTTTGTTTTTTATGGGTTCTGTGTTTTATTGAAGTGGTTGTTATATTTTTTGAAATTCCTTCCTCTTTGTTGCTTAAGCAAACATGGACATGCATGATCATGTGACTTATGGAGGTAAGGCATGCTATTAGATTACTTTTTAAATCATGAGTTACTTATTTTACTTTTTTTTATCAGACTTATGATTTTCGCCTGGTGGATGATAAACAGGCATAAATATCCCAAAAGGGAGAAACTGATCCTTGTCTAGAGATCTGAATAGCCTTTCTCAAAGCACCAATGTTTTCGCTCATGTATTCTTATGCAAATATGCTGAATGGAAACACCAGGTAAGGTGTGCTTAAAAAAAATAAAAAAAAATAAAAAAATGCATTCAGTTGAAGTGGATACTTCAAAAGAACACATTTACCAATTAATGTGCAACAAAAAAATTCATGTGATTAGATAACTGCACTAACCAGCGTACAAATCTCATTGGACACCATCTCAAAAGTTGTTTTAGTCATTCTAAAATGCCTGAGGCAAAAAAAGCTTTAGTTGCTTCCCACGGTTGCAGCTTTGTTTCTCTATGTCCAAATGAAAACCACCTAACCACTGCCCAGAACACTTGACTCATTAATAGTACCACTTTCTATTCTATTTCTATTGTATCTTTGTTTTCTACTTTAAAAAAAAAAAGAACTAACTGCCAAAGATGCTTTTCTTACTCAGTATTTGTCTTGTTTCCAGTCCCAATATCTAAAAATTCTTTTTTAGAATTAAATAGAACTATTTCTATTTAAAATAGAATAGGCCTCCCTTATTGGAAAAGCATTTGTAGGTGTTTCCCTTTCAGACGCAAAATTAATGGGAGGAAAGTATTGAAATGAATCACGCAAGGTGATTTACTAAGGGTTGTGCTCGTCAATTTACAGGTGTTTGCGCAATTATTTAATGCCCAGAAAAAGCACGTCTTAAACCAGATGCTAATTTGCTCTGCTATTGTTTGGATTGCGTTGGTCATTATGGAAATGATCCGGCTGCCTCTGTGTTCTTTAATTTGCTTGTCGTCAGTAGATCAAGCGCTGAACTTTCCACTCCCATCGGCGCTTTTGTGGAATTGCCTTCTCCGGATAATTTGCCCTGTTTAGTAAATCTGGCCCTTTGTCTTGTTTTCTGGGAGGAAAAAAATATCAAAAATATCTTAAAACAAGCAAAATTATCTGAAAATAAGATCTCTTAGCCCATTGGCAGATAATTTTGCTTGTTTTAAGCAAAAACTCACTTAATTTCTAGTAAATGCATCTTGACTGAAACCAAGACAAAAAGACTTACATATTGTTGCTCTTTTGTTGCTTCTATTGTTTTCCTCATTTGCAAGTCGCTTTGGACAAAAGCATCTGCTAAAAGATTTATAAGCAAAATAGTATTTATACATTTTTTGTCTTTTGATTTTGGGGCTAAAAAATGTCCATATTCCTGACAGTTTTTGTAAGATTCACACCGGTTTACCCCCATTATTGTATTGGCAAGCTTTGCAAGGACAGGCACCACTCACTTTTTTACTCTGAAAATGTAATTTAAAAAAAAAAAAATTTAATTTCTAGTTTTTACCCTTCTCCTTTTTCTCTCTTTTCCAGCATTAGTTTATCCTGGTCACCCTCACATATACAATCCGTTGGATTTCCCTTCCTCCATCCTCTCTCTTTGAGAATGGATGGTAAGTCTCTTCAGGCCAGCACGAACTCCTCCTACATTCCCACTGCCATCTCCTCCATGTCTGACGAAGAGCATTCAGAAGGTGAGGCGGCGGGGGGCGACACTTCCCCATTGCTGTCCCGACAGCAGCCAGCGGGACCCCTGGCGACCCGTCGCTGCCCGGAGGACTCCTACAATCTAGTGTACATCATCTTCTTCCTGATGGGCATCGGCTCTCTGCTGCCCTGGAATGTCTTCATCACAGCCAAACAGTACTGGCTGTACAAGCTCAGCAACAACTCCAGCCCTGCTGGTCAGGAGGAACCTCACAATTACCTCAGCGTAAGTGTGTTAAAAAATTAAATAAATCTTTTGTTTATAATTTACATGATTTTATCTATTTGCACATTGTAAAAAAGAAAAGAAAAGAAACGGGCAGCTGTGGTTGCCAGAAATTCACCATGAAAAATATGATGACAGTATTTTATTGTGTGTATATTTGAATATTTTACAACTTATAATTGTATATTAAGCAATATAATGTTAATTATAAACTAATCTACTTAAAGTACCAAAAATTGCTTTTTACCTAAAAATGTAATGATAAGCACCACAATAATACAGGTGGTAAAACTCAGTTCATCATAAGTGGCCTTTCCATAAAACATGGTGCACACGACATGGTCATAAACACAAAGACAAAACACCATCAGGGTAACACATATGACACTAAAATTAAGCAATTAACATTAACTAAATAACATAAAATGTACATCAAATAATGTATTTATTTTGTGAAAAATCTGACAATTCAGAAACTTGTAATTGCGAGGAAAAAGGTCAGAATTGTGAGTTTATATCTCTCATTTCTGACTTTTTTCTCACAATTGTGAGTTTATTTTACTGTTTTGCTTTAAATTATATTGTAATTCATAGTTTTTGCATACAAAAAATATACATTTGACAGTATTTTACAATATAATTAAAATATAATATGATGTTAAAGGTGTCATATAATGGTACATGCACTTTTACAAGTTGATTGTACTGAAATGTGTGTTGGCAGTGCCTGTACACAACCATCATAAAATGATAAAAATCCATAATCTTATATGTTTTCCCCTCTCTCAAATCAAGCCGTTCGATTTTGTGACGTCACAAAATCGACGCCCCTCCCACGATTGTTGATTGACAGCAGCGTTTCAACACAGACCCGCCCTCGCTCGTGAGCGAGCTGTCAATCATAGTCCGCGCGGTCATTGTTGATACGCTGGAGCAGAATGGCGTCTAAGCGATTGTGGTGTTCTGTTCTTGGATGCAATAAGGAACACAGCAGATACTTTTCATGTTCCTAAATCCGAACCGCTGAAGACGCAGTGGCTGAGTTTTGTTTTCGAAAGGAATATTCCCCATGATCAACAGCAATGTTTTCATGTTTGCGCGAATCATTTCACCAGACTGCTTTATAAACGAGAACATTAAAAAAGGTATTAGCTCCTGTCTGAGTATGTGTTGTTTATGTGCCTAATGACTGTCATAGTCTCACAGACTGGTTATTTTTTAAACAGATCTGTAAAATGTTAGTGCTTCAGCCCTGACAGTTGTACCTAACACTGCATAGATAACGTTGCGCATCACGGACAAGCCTACATTTACCGGAAAAAAGTTTTTCATGACCATTAGCTGTAACATCAATCTGTCAATGAACTAACGTATACATCAGTAAACACTCATAGCGTTCGTATCTCACTACTCTACCCTGCCAGTACACACAAAGATAGATCATAGTGACGTTACGTTAACCAACCATTCAGAAACGTCCTGTTTTCCAACTCCGGTTCAAATTGATACGGTTGCACAGTGTCCTCAAAGACTCCCGCTGCCATTCTTCAAAATATAAGGTTACCCTCAACTGTTGTCAAGGCAACACTCCACGTGTGTTGTTGCAGAGGGGCGGCGTGAGCAAAGCTCATTATCATTTAAAGACACATGCACTTAAACGGCGTGCTGAAAACATAGCTGTTTTTGACCAGGTAAATGAGTGTTTTCTTACAATACTAATGAGAATTTTTAATTAAAGTATATTACAAACTTTTAATTTAGACCCTAAAGAATCATATTAGCTTGTATTAGCTAGTACAAAAATGGCATTATATGACCCCTTTAAGTCGTTTACAAAAAGTTGTGTAATGAAACTCTAGCTGGCGCAGGCTAATAGGTCTCAACATGCTTGCAATCACATCATTCTCTGTTGGGCAGAGCTGATTGGTTCCTGTTGTATCAGTAGCCGATAAGCTTGTGTGCTCAGCCTTCAAATACTTGGTTAGCATTTGACTTAGTAGTGCAGTGTGCTTTCAGAAACCCTCCATCTTCCCCAGCTCCACCTGTATAGATTTGCTACGGCTAATTCATGTACGCTATATTGTACAGCAGCGGCATGTCTTTATTGCTCTCTGCAGCGTGTCATGTATGTATTGTCAGTAGCGAGTCCTGTTCTTGCTCTGCAGAAGAAGCATCGTAGCAGATCTATTCCACCAAGACCAAATATATTAACATTGTCATATCCATTACCAAGCCAAACACTCCGAGAGTTGTCATGACAGAACTTACAGTAAACCAACGGACAGGATTTTACTGTGGCAATTTAAAGGTTTTATTTATTTTTTCTGTAAAATTACCGCAAAAAATTACAGTGCGGATTTGAAGAATAGTAGGTTTTACATAGTATATGTAGTACATTGCACAGACATGTGCCAGATGTTGCTAAAGCGTGTCAGATGACAGATAAAGTGTTTGTCACCTACTTGCTACAACACTGAAGAACTATTTAAAGGAATCACGACATTTCTGTGCTTTCTGCTCACCCCAGCATTCTCAAGGTCTTGTGATATTTGACAGAACTGCTCTTTTCATATGCAGAAACACAGGACCTCTTTTTGTTTTCTAGGGTCACTGAAGGTAAAATAAAGTAATAATGGGTAGAACATGTCCCCTTTAGATGGGGACATAAGTTGCATTAGTGTGTGATTTATAGTGTTAAGGGTGGTTTACACGTGACAGAACGTGTTTTTTACACTACGCTACTTTTCTATGTAAACACACACTAGATGCACCATTGTGCTCACGTTTTTTGCAGCGTCTTGTGCATCACACGTGTTCAAAAATGCACCACTGCCCGTCTCATGTTTTTCAAAGCAAAAAGGCATTCTGTGTGAATGGCCCCTTAGTCTACTGTTGTCATTCCTTCTAGACTGCAATTGATCTAATTACGCCCACTGGCTGCATTTTCATGTTTGTTTCTAAATATATTGAATTAGCAGGCTTTTATAGCTTTTATGTTTGTATTTCTCTCTTATTTGCTGGGGTGTCAAAGGCAGATCACATGATTTTATACACGAAGAAAAACCATCAGGTTTTTACATCAGTTCTAGTATTTGGATCATTAACTTTTAATCTAAGTTAAGCATTCTTGGTTAAGTTGCCATAAACAGAAATCTGGTCGCTTTTTCTGAAGAGATTAAACGCATAAGTTGCAAATTCAAAAGTATGATTTGATTATTTATTTATTTTTTCTTCCCTGTTTGTCACTCTCACTTCTGCTTTATCTGACTGGGCAGGAAATGGTAAAAATTATAGTGTGTCATTTTATGAGACTCTTCCACTTGTGTTTGTGCATGCCAGTCATCAGGAGCACATGAGCTTTGCCTTTTTGAGCATGTGGCATATTTCTCAAGGAATTATAAGATGCATCACTAAGGATGACTGACATATTTATTGCTTAGCTTTAAAGGGGCTATATGCAGAATTCAGAATTCAGAAACCCTTGTTATTAGCGACACCGGTGGCGGTTAAGTGAACTGCAGCCAGCAACTTAATGCTCGTGCTCATACCCGTGCACACGTAACATACAAGAGACTGAACGTGATTCAAGGCCCTGATATACTCATTGCAAAGTTTATTGTTCTTTGCTTAGAAGTAAGAAGTTGGAAATACCTTTGCAACGATATGCGCCTTTTACGCTGCTGAGAGAGACGTTTAGATGAATATTTAAATATGTGCTGCACACACAACGGTAAGAAAGCAGCAGTTAAGGAAGCATCTGATCATAGCGATGTGGATATGTTTGCACGAGCTCTAAGATTCACATGCATCATGACGACAACAACAGATAGTAATAGGTAATTTGGGATTACAAAGTTAAGAATCATCACATCATGACATCACATGAAAAACTAAGGGGAACTACACTGTATTGGGCATTCAAGGTGAACATGATGGCATCAATTTCCAGTGAGGGGGGTTTGTCAGTCTTTGATCTTCCTACTGAGAGTCACACTATGTGTGAATATTTACATAGTCTTAGTTCTCGTGACCAGCTACTGTTTATACCATTTGGGGTGCTATTTTCTTCACAGTCGGGGGTAATTGCCTGTATTGTCTTTTAGATACTTTTGTTTTAGTGGTCACTTCTAAGGCTGTGTAAGGTCAACATCTTTAAGCACTGCCCACTTATAAAGCCCATACAATACAATGTACAGCTCCTCAGGCTTGATGACCGCAGCTACTCGATGAAAAATCCTGCTGAAGATACAAACAAGTCTCCTGGTCTTCGCTTCTGACATTTCCAACAGTAATCTAAATTACTGAGGAAAACTAGGTCACAGGACAGAACCAAAACACACTGAAAACAACACAACGGGGCATACCTATGGCGTCTTAACTATAAACATTTATTTTTGCTATATTTTTCTGTCTGTAATTTGGAAAACGTTTTTCAGTGGATGATATCTAGAGACCTGGGTGACCAATACATGTCAATAAATTATATAATACTATTAATGATTGCGAATAAAAACCGATAAAATTGCTGAAATTAACCTTTATTGTACACAAGGTTTCTCAAAAATATTTGGAAACAGAAAATGTGGGTTATCTATTTACAAATCTGATACTGGGCATATAAACACAGAATCACTATTATAAGGTAATAATCCCATGTCAAATAATTAATTCGAAAACGGTAAAACTCAACTGTTTAACTCTGGGGGAGTTGTAAAATGAGCCTATTTCCAAAAAAAGTGGAGTATCCCTTTAAGCTAACTGTGTAATTGACTGTTGTCCTAAGTAACCATTGCCCTATGTAGCTGTGCTAGTTTCCATAATAATAATATTTCATGCCCATTTATTGATTGGGTTAGTAATAGCCATAAAAGAAGTGTTATTTAGGAAAAATTACTGACATTGTCCCTTACATACACCACTGATACATGTATTGATTTTGAGTAACGTGAGTTGACTGATGTTTTTTTGTGTGTCTGGTGTCCAGGATTACTTTGAGAGTTACATCTCCATCGCTTCCACAATTCCATCAGTGCTATGTCTCATCCTCAACTACCTCCTGGTCAACAGGTAAAACAAACACATCTGCACACTTTCTGTATTATCCAGCCAGAGCATGTGCTTTATGATTCCAAATGCCTATAAATCAAGGAGGGACTTTGAGATTTGCAGTTCAGATTCTACAGCGGTTGAAAAGTAGCATTTGTTTGTCTTCCCATAAAGAACTAAAATGTTTTCCAAAACAGGCGCAAAAGGTTGCAACTTCTTGTGCAGCACAAACAAAGCATCTGTCTCAGCCTAAATTAAATCAGTTAATACACACAGTGTCCTGTTCAAGTGTACTGTGGTATCTTTGTAACTGTTGCCAATTCCTGTACTCTTAGAGAATAAAGATTCACTGTGTCTGTTTTCCAACATCACATGTTCATCTCCAGGATTCCCTTTTTTGTGTTTTTTTTTTTCTTTTTAGGAACATTGGGCTCTAATTTTAAAGAGTCAGTATACAAGTTGCAAATGAGATCTTTGTGCAAGTAAAGGAGAAACATCATGCTTGATGAGCACACTGCTGTTTTGCATGAAGACTAACTGAACTGGGATGAGTGATAGGATCATACAAACTGGATTGCCAAAAAAAGTAAAAATAATAATAATAATAATAATAATGTTGGCCCTCGGCATTGATGTCGAGGGGCTAAATTGACTTTAGAACATTCCTTGACTTTCTGCAAACTACTGAAGGAGCATAAGCAGCATTTCAGTAAGCCTACACTGCAAGAAATTGCTGTAAAAAAATAAAATAATAATTGGCAAGTAGGAGTGCACTGATCTTTGAATATACCATCTGCCTCAAATTTCCTAATTGGTGCACCAGTATTGGCGAGGTTTAACTAGCAGTAACCAGTATTGATAATAGTATCTAGACAGCAGGGTGGCTGATGGCAGTATGGTGCCAATAAAAAAAAAAAAAAATATATATATATATATATATATATATATATATATATATATATAACCAAAAACCAAGAAAAACCAAAACACATCTCTAGATCAGGGGTATTAATTAAAGTTTCAAGAGGTCTGGTCTCTATATTTGCTTCCCAGCGGAGGTGCAGACAATACTTTTTTGGAACAGTTATACATTTCCATCAGGGCAGTCGTTGTACTTTGTAAAAGAAAACATCCTAAATGCTCAAAATAATCATCAAAGATGAGATTCTTGGGCCCCGAGGCCAAGAGCCAAAGGTGTGATGTCTAAGAATTTGTATCTATATTTACCACAAAAAAGTACATATTTCTCCCAACTGGATATGGATATAAAAAGGTTAGATCAGATGTTGTTGTTTTTTTTCATTTAGACATTTTCATTAAGAAAAGTATGGACCATTTTCATATTTTGCACAAAGTAATAAACTACTAAAAACAAACATTGTACATAATCTAATAATCAAAACTCTCATCATGAGGACAAAACAAAGTTAACTAGTAATTTCAAAGTTTTTTTGTCATTCCTTGCCATCTTTAAATTATTTTCCAAATTATAACATTGTTTATTATGAAATGCTCTTAATATGCTGATTAATAATGATAAATGTATGAAAAAAAAAAAATCTAAAGGTGCCATGCGTCAACTTAAACGGTCGGAAGTCACCTGTATAACAGATACAAATAATTGTATTTGCTGCATTCTCGTTTTCTGTAGCGTTTTAGCAAAAGTATCTATTTTATGTTTGTGTATTTCTTTCAGGTTGTCCTCTCGGGTCCGGATACTGTTCTCTCTCCTGGTGATCTTGGTTGTGTTTGTGGTGACCACAGTGCTGGTGAAAGTGGACATGTCTGGCTGTAGGATGCAGTTTTTTGGGGGTACACTGGCCAGTGTGGCGCTGGTCAGTGGGGCGTCCAACATCTTCTCTGGCAGTGTGTTCGGTATCAGTGGCCATTTTCCCATGAGGATATCTCAAGCTATCATATCAGGTACAGCTGAACTTCCTTCTGAGTTGACTGAATAAAAAATCTCCCATATGCCACCAGCACATTGTTACAATACTTTTAGCTTGACTTTCCGCTTATCTCACGCACACCTCAGTCATTTAGGCCGTTTGTCCACCAGAGTGTTTTTTCCTAAGGTTAAAGTATTTTTTCAATTGGTTTTAATGGGAGTGCCACATATTTAAAGGGTTAGTTCACCCAAAAATGGGGCAAAAATTCTGTCACTTACTCAACCTCATGTCGCTCCAATCCAAACCCATACGACTTTCAACGTTCATCTTCGGAACACAAATGAAGATCTTTTTAATGAAATCTGAGAGCTTTCTTTCCTTCCATTGACAGCTACGCAACTACCACTTTGACACTTTAAAAAGTTAATAAAGAGATCGTAAAACGAATCCATATGAATTGAGCGGTTTATTTTATGAAGAGACACAATCGCTTTATATGATGAACAGATTGAGTTTTGGCTTTTATTCACATATAAACATTGATCCACTCACACATCAGTTCTATTTAATTTTTTTGCTGATTAATGTTAAATGGGAATAAAAGCCTAAATTAAATCTGTTCATCATATAAATCAATCGGATTTCTTCAGAACATTTGGACTAAACTGCTCTATTCATTATGGATTAGTTTTACAATCTCTTAATTAACTTTTTGAAGCGTCAAAGTGGTAGTTGCGTAGCTGTCAACGGAGGTACAGAAATTGACCACCGTCGCGTCCTTCTTGTACAACGGTAAGAGACGACAACAAGAAGTACAACTACGGAACAAGATCATTTAAAACAAGGGCCAGAGCAAGCACTTTACATTGTGCCAAGTTGCCAACATTTTTATATTCTGAAACAAACTATTTGCAAAATTAAATACTAGTAACACTGCCGTGGATATTCCATTTCATGCCAATCAATGCATCTCAACTGGAAAACTGCACCCACAGCTAGGCGTTTTCAGCTGGCTAAAAAATGATTTGATGGACACAGCCTTATTGTCAGTGCTCTTGCCATTGTACTGTTTGCTGAAATTATAGGGTGAGGTTTGGAGAAAAAAAGTATTTAAAGAAACTGAAAGTAGCTGTGAGAAGTAGTAGTCTGGCAGAACAATCCTCAAACTTCAATCTAGTTTTTGTGTATATGTCAAAAAATGTATGGGGTTAGAATTGTTGCATATTTCCAGATAAATAGATTTTGAGTCACAAATAAAAAAAGTATCCACAAATATGTGTTCATGTCACAAATACAACTTTGCCTGCTGTTTTTTTGTGGACCGCATAACACGAATTATGAATTCTCTGCTACACGAATTTGTGGATTTTGAAACATTTCTAGCGTCAAGACGCCCACAAATAGGTAGACTCGACCCACTGTCTACTTTAGCCAATCAGATAACAACCACTGACCAATCATAGCACGCTCTCGCTCCAACCAATCATGTTTTATTTAACAATCAGAGGGGGAACAGAGTCAGTAACCAAACACGCTATTACTGTTACTGGGAAGGTATGTGTTAGGTTCAATTAGTTTTATTGTGGCCAAAACATTTTAACTCGTGGGAACGTGATAATAAGTCATAGGCGGCCCAAGATCATTTCGTCAAGGTAACAACATCCTTATGTTGTGGCCATGCGATCTTGTGTTCAGGGAACAACATTATTTTCTCATGGTCTCAGTAATAAAGTGCTGTGGTGATGACACATTTTTGTAGGCCAGCCTGGAAGTTGGCGTCACCTTAGACCCCTCGACAAAAACACATTAGGATTCTTACATGTTTTGTTCATTGTGTCATATCATTACGCCTGCTGCACTCATGGTACGGCAGCAAAGTTTCTTGATTATTACGCAGGAATGAGAGTATAGTTCCTAGCCATATCAGCCTAGAAAATCGCAACTTTACATTTTCCGTCGGTCTTAGTACACGATGTAACTACAGAAGAGTCAAGTTTTAAATAGGAAAAATATCGAAACTCTTTGGTAATTTTTTTGAGAGAGATGCTAATGGTCTTGTCCGATTCAATGATCTATGCTAAGCTATGCTAAAAGTGGTACCGCCAGACCCGGAGATCGGCTGAATGGATTCGAAAACGGTAAAACTCAACTGTTTAACTCTGGGGGAGTTGTAAAATGAGCCTATTTCCAAAAAAAGTGGAGTATCCCTCTAAGCCAGTAACATATGATCCCCCTTTGATTTGCGCACCAACTGGTTCGCTAACTTGTTAACGCTATCCAGTTGTCAACTAGCTGATATTGTTTCCAAGGCTAAATGTTCCAGCTGTGAGTCTGATGTCATGCCAACTCGTGTTTTCAAGGAAGTGTTTGAAACCTTGAGCCCAGCTGTAACAGCTATTATTAACAATTCTCTAGCGAATGGAGTTGTACCAGCTAGTTTTAAACATGTGGTTCACCCATTTCATTTATTTGTGAATTTAATACACTTTTGTAAAAAAACTTTTGTATATATTTGTGGATCTCATTCTAATTGTTTGTGAATTTGTTTAATATTTGTGAATCTCTTTACATTTATTTGTGGCTATTTATCTGGAAATATGAAACAATAATTTTTTCGAATATAATTTTTTTTATTAATATGCATCAATTCTAATTTACCCATGCACATCATTTTATTTTTTTTAATTAATTTTCCCAGGTAATCTTTAACTGAATAACTTCCCACATCACATGTTCTTTCCACATCTTTCTTTCCACAACATGCTCGCTCAAGTTGCAAAAAAAAGGGATGCACACCGATGTGCGAAATAGGATCTAGCAAAGTCAACATGCATGTCTGCCAGCACTGTGATGACATCATTTTTTTTGTTACATGCAACCAAGCGAACTTCAGGACGTGGCGAGTACAAACCAGGCTTAATCTTGCATCTTTTGACTTCAGGTCAGGCCATGGGCGGCACTTTGAGTGCATTGGCGTCGATAGTAGATCTGGCTGCCTCAAGTGACGTGACCGACAGTGCACTGGTGTACTTCATCACAGCTGACGTCTTCACTGTTATCTGTATCATCATGTACCTGCTGCTGCCCATACTGCCTTACTCGAGGTGAGTGAGTCTCCATAACATGTAGCACAAACACATTTCAGGTATGAACAGACCAGCTTACGCATTTCCATCGTTGCACTGTATATGTCGTCATACCACCCAACACTTGATAACCATTATGAACATTTCACTACACTAAACATTTGACCCTACGAATACAAAAGGAACATAGTTTTCTTTCATTTGTCTCATGAGTATCTGCCGTAAACCCTCACCACATGATATTCACAGTGTCCCTGTTGAAAGGGAGCAGAAAGAGGAACTGTGCTGCTGGTAGTGGATCCTTGAGTTTCATCAGCGGTTTCGTGACACCACAGTTTCGTGACACTAGTCACGTGTGTGTATTGTGACAATAGTATATCGGCACATCTTCAACTCCTGATCTCAACTGATCAGGAGTTGACGATGTGCCAATATACTATTGTTATACACTTGGGTTAGGGATTTTTATTATTTTTTTAAATCCTACATCTACGAAACTCATTTCAGCCTCATTTCTGCTGAGCTGATTATCAAATCTGTCGGTCAGCCAGACACAAAAAGAGAAGTTTAGCAGAATCTCTCTACAATGTCACTGAAAGGAGACAGACTCATCAAACCACAACAATGCAGTAAAAGAACCATGAAAGTATAATTAAAGTTCATATGATTTGTGAATTATATTCTAAATCTTCTGAAACCATATGATGGAATTGTTTGAAGAACAGCTCTCAAATCTCATTCAGATTCAAACATTTACTTTCATCGTATGGAAAAGAGCATCTTGGAGATTCTGCTAAATATCTCCTTTGTTCCAAAGAAGAAAGAAAGCAAAGAAGATTTTAGAACAATATAAGGGTAAATGATGATGATATTTTGGGGTTAAAACTATTGGTGTAAATGCAGTACTCCGAGATACCATTAAGTGGCACTAGAGTGCTGAATTTACATGATGCGATTATATCACATATATATGGAAGCTTGTTTCCGCCAATGAATAATAAATAAATAATAATTATTGCGACTTTTTATCCCACAATTCAGACTTTTTTTTTCACACAATTGTGATATATCAAGTCAGAATTGTGACTTTTTTCTCAGAATTGTGAGAAATAAAGTCGCAATTCTGAGAAATAAAGTCGCAATTGGGAGATATAAAGTCAGAATTGCACGATATAAAGTCGCAATTGCGTGTTATAAAGTCAGAATGGTGAGATATAAACTATTCTGAGGTAAAAAAAAATAAAGTCCGTCTTTTTTTCCTTAGAATTGGACTTTATATCTCATAATTCTGACTTTATATCTCACAATTCTGAGAAAAGATGTCAGAATTGCGAGATATAAACAGAATTCTGACTTTATAACACGCAATTCTGACTTTATATCTCGCAATTCTGACTTTATAACACGCAATTCTGACTTTATTTCATGCAATTCTGACTTTATAACACGCAATTGCGACTTTATTTCACGCAATTCTGACTTTATATCTCGCAATTCTGAGAAATAAGGTCAACGGAAACAAGCTTCCATACATATAAGACAGTATCGCTAAATCATTTAATTATTACTTGTTTAAATCACAAGAAATTATTTAAATAATGATGCAAGAGAATCACTTCTGTTTTGTCTAAATCATTGCTTGTAAATCCTTACTTTTAAGAAGATAATTTTAATGTTGTCTATTCTTTTGGTCAGCACTATTTTCATGGCACATAACATTGTTATCTTTTTCTTTTTGGTTAGAAGACACTACTGTTCAAAATGTTGGGGTCAGTAAGACATTAAAAAAGGAGAAAATGTTACTTTTATTCAGCATGGATGCATTACCGGTAAATGTATCAAAAGCAACAGTAAAGACATTTAGGTTGCACTTTATTTTACAGTATGTTTACTTACAGTGTACTTACCTAAGAAAGTACTGGGTAATGTAAGGCAACTACATGGGTTAAGGTTAGGTTCAGGGTTAGTACAGTTATTACCCAATTATTGTAATTACTATAATACATACATAGTATGTACATGGGGAACAGGACTGTAAAATAAAGAGCTACCGATATTTATTATGTTACATAAGATTTCTATTTCATATAAATGTTGTTCTTTCAGACTTTATATTCATCAAAGAATCCCAAATTTCATGGTTTCCACGAAACTGTTTTTCAATAATGATAAGAAATGTTTCTTGAGCAGCAAATCAGCATATTAGAATGATTTCTGAAGAATCATGTGACACTGAAGACTGGAGTAATGATGTTGAAAATTCAGCTTTGATCACAGCAATAAATATATTCAAATAGACCATTTTGAGTTGTATTTATATTTTACAATATTGTTATTTTGAGCAAACAAATGCAATCTTGGTGAGCAGAAGAGACTTCTTTCAAAAACATTAAAAAAATCTTACTGACCCCAAACAGTAACGGAGAGAAAAAAATTGGAAAATAATAAAGCAATAATAAAACAACAGCACACAAATCACTGGCAAAATGCTCAAAATGGTTACTGAGAGTCTATTATTAAATACTTACTTTTTTTTTATCAGTATAATTCTTAAACACACTGTAAAAAGTGATCAGTTGACTTAACTTAATAATTTTAAGGCAACAGGTTTCCTCACTTTTTTAAGTAAATAAACCATGCGTAATTGAAAAAAATAAGTTATGTTGAATTGTCAAGTTCACATAAATAATTGTTTTTCAATTACGCGTGAAGTTTATTTACTTAATAATTTTGAGGCAACGTGTTTCCTCACCTTTTTTTTTAAATCAGCTGATCTCTCAGTCCACATAGTGACCTTCACGCACAACCATGAGGGTCTACAGGGGTTTTCTGCTTAAGATAATTTACTATTTTTAATTTAATTTAATTTAAGTTTTATGTTTTTCTTATCACAACACAAAAAGGCTTCCGACGTGTTGGTTGCACTTCATTGTCTTTTCAAACAAAAGAAAAAAATGTTTCAAATCATTGATATTATTTATATAGATGTTACGTTTCAGCAGTAGAAGAGGCGAGGGTCTTAATGCAGCAGTCTTTATTTTGAAATAACCAAAACAAGATTATCCACAAGACGATGATAGCAAAAAGAATAATCCAAAAATGGAAACACAAAGAAACAATCTTGTATCCAAACAAAGACAACAAACTGAAGAAATATACAGTATAAACACAATATAATAAAAGCACTAAACTTGACACAGGTGAAGAAAATAATTTGTAACTATAGAAACCGGTGAAAACATACTTAGACACCAAGGAAACCGGAAATAAACAAAGGAAAACAACAGAAGCAATGGAACAGAAATAGCATTAAAAATAAGAATTTTTGAACAGAAACGAACACAGCTAGCTGTTACAATAGAAATGTATAGTATTTCATAGAAATGATAAAAGATTTGACGAAAAATCTGTCTATTATATATTATTAGTCCATTATATATTATTATATAACAATAATATATAATAATCAATGAAACCATTTATTTCAGTACCCAGACAGTTACACCACCTAAACATTTTTGACTTTAAGACCCACAACACAATTTTAACGCAGAATTGGAAAACGTATTAATCAAGGGCGAAATTGTCAATCACACATTGGGGGGGACAGCTGTGTACTTGGTACCTCTAGGGGGGTCCGGGGGCATGCTCCCCCGGAAGAAAATTTTGTACATTTTAAAGGTAAATTCATTAATCTGGTGCACTTTGAGTCACCCGAATCCACTGTTAAAAATAAATAATCCACCCGCAAACCGCCCGAACCTATGATATTCTCTGATTTAGATATCTGCATCTGATCATCACATTACAATTATTCAAATTCTTAGTGTTAAGCATGATAATATGGTAACATATCACACTGACATGCTGATTTAAAATGAACATTTATTTAAAATAAAAGTTCTTCTTTTGGCAAAATTATATTTCCTTAATAGCCTAAACAGAGGCTTTACTCCCTTCAAACTTAAAATTGTCCATTTTTCATTACATCACTGTTTGAAAACACTCAGAATAGTTTTTTGTACCTTTATAAAGGGCATTTTCCCCCCTAATTTTATTAACTGTATGCTCCATCTTTCATTTCAAATTCTTAAATTTGATAAATATATCCAATTAAAATAATAAGACACTAGGCTGTTACCAATCAAATTAAATAATTTACATTGAAAAATTATAACTGTATTAAATTAGATTATTTTAAATATTTTTATAACCGCAACAGAACCATCACGGTGGGGAAAGTGTATCTGACCATGTGACTGTCTGTCCGAGTTTTGTCGAGAGCCGGAGGCGGCACGAAATTTGACGGAGGCAGCCGCCTCATAATTCTCTATGCAGGAAAAACTCTGGCAATACCCATAAATGGAAACATAAATTTACAACTGTACTTCGGTTTCTCTGCGAGGACACCGCCGTCACCTGCCATATGAGATTTCATCATGTGAGACGACACCGCCGTCACCTGCTCTGTCAGATTTCGCGCTCCTAACTCTTCTTCTGTTTGGTTTTTCCTAACTCACTGACGGTGCACGAGCTACTAAAGGTATAGGGAAAACATGACATGGATTTCAGGAGAAATAGGTTTTGTTAATGTATAGTGTAAGGCCAGTCGAATGGATTTGGGAAATGGACCGGCCGGGATTTTATATTTTCGGAGCTGGAAAGAAAGACGTATTTGCAATCACATCGATATTGCCCGCATAATCATACAGTATGATCAAATATTGGGGGGGACAAATTGTCCTTCTTTGAATATTGGGGGGGACGTGTCCCCCTGTCCCCCCATAGAATTACGCCTATGGTATTCATCACAGTCATTGTCTGTATGAATTGCAGTTTTCATTTTCTTTTCTTTTTTTCATTTTCATTGACCATAATACCAGGTGTCAATCTGTCTTTCAGATATTACATGGACCTGGCTGCTGCCCCTTTTAGTGAGTCTAATAGCCACACCAGCAGCTCAGGCTCGTCAGATGTATCCGTGCCCCCCCTCAGACCCATCCTGAAGAAGACCTGGGTGCTGGGCGCCTGCGTCTTCTACGTTTTTTTCATCTCCATCATGATTTTCCCCGCCGTCTCCTCGGGAATCCAGTCAATGAATAAAGACTCTGGAAACCCTTTGACTACCACATACTTTGTGCCTCTGACTAGTTTTTTACTGTACAATGTTGCAGACTTCTGTGGCCGCCAGGTCACGGCTTGGTTGCAAGTGCCGGGTCCGACCAGTCGCGTGCTGCCATTGCTGGTCATCTCCAGAACCGTCTTAGTTCCTCTGTTCATGTTCTGCAACTATCAGCCGCGGTATCACCTGCACAATGTATTTTTTGCACATGACCTCTTCCCCGTGGTCTTCATCTGTCTGCTGGGGATTTCTAACGGGTACCTGGGCACACTGCCCATGATCTACGGGCCCAAAGTCGTGCCGCGGGAGCTGGCTGAACCTGCAGGGGTCATCATGTCCTTCTTCCTCACGCTAGGGCTAGCTGTGGGTTCAGCCGTCTCTGTGGCGCTCGTTCACTGTATCTGAGTGTCTATGACAGGCTGCCCTTCAGACTTTTAAAAGGATTGTCACAAGACTGATCATTTACACTACAGCACACCATTTTTCTCTCATATTTTTTTGTTACAGGTTTTTATTCATTTTAATGGTCCTAATGACATTGACATTTTGACATTTTTAAATTTTCATTGTCATCTTTTAATAGAATATTTGTGGTCATGTTCAGGACCTTTTATAATAAAATATTTGTATAAAAAGAAGCATTGTGTATTATTTTCCTGCCATAATACACAGACATAAACTAGAAGGTTTAAGACATAAACTAGGGTTTTAGTGTGCTTTAAGGGTTTAAAGGTTTTAGTGATAGTACATTTTTAATGTTCAATGCAAAAAAATTGCATATAACATATTATAAATGCAAAAATATAAACCTCAGCTATACAATTGTCTCTTAGACTTTTGACCTGACAGATTATGCTAGAATGCTTAAAATTAATTTTGTTGGCAAATATAAATTATACACATGAATTTAGACCTTTTTTTAAGAGTTGAAGCAGAGGAAGGAAAAGCAGCCAATTAAAAAAAGCTTCCCAGGATGCACTTCATTAAGTTGGGTGTAAGAAACCTGGAGTGTGCAGAGCTGGAATCTGGACAAAGAAGCAGCTCAAATATATTTTATAGATTTAAATATATTTTGTCAAATACATTTTTTGATTATTTCTTAGTTTTGATTACTATTTATTTTATTTTTTTAAGGGAAATGTTTATAATAAAGAATTAGTAAGTGTATTTACACTTTTGGACAATTAAAATCTTCAAGTTTGTGATCTTCAATGGTGTGATCTTAAACCTGTGACCCTATCCATAATTATATGACTGTCCCCTTTATACGCTTTTGTGTTTTTATGTAATATTAACAGATACAACTTTTAACCTTGCATTTTTTTTAGTAAATGTTGAGATTAACATTAAATAAGATTAGTAAATGCTGTAGAAGTATTGCTCATTGTTAGTTCATGTTAACAAATGAAACGTACTCGGTTACTACCGTAACCTCGGTTCCCTAAGATAACGGGAACGAGTACTGCATCGCTAGACGTGATGGAGAAATAATCCTTTTTCTCTGAATGTTGAATACTTTTTATTAAATAACGCACAACGCACAAGCCATAACAGTGCAGGAATCTGCGTGAGTCTAATGGCTGAGCAGTGACAACTCCACAAACCTATGGTGATGTAGCATATGTGTACGAACCAATCGGATGGCAGTCAGCCGAGCGGGCCCTGAAGATCGCCAGAATGGGCGGAGCATCCGTCTATAAAACTGGGCTCGTCTCGCCATAAGATTCAGATTAACTCGACTGAATTGACGGACGCCTTGTCGTGTAGCATAATAGCACGGCAAGCTACGCAATACTCGTTCCCGTTATCTCAGGGAACCAAGGTTACGTTAGTAACAGAGTAAGTTCCCTATCGATATGGTTTAGTCGTATTGTGTCTCTAGACACGATGGGGAACCAATCCAATCACGCCCTGCTATAATTGCAAAACAACAATTGTTCTAAGGCCCCAGCTTAAGACACTTGAAAAAAGGGCCTTGAGTGCAGTAGGGCTAAACAAGGGCAAAGTATTCACCCGACAGAAAAGGGGCTCGGACCCTGGGTCTGAGCCTACAGGGAGATATTAGCTGGTCACTCCGAGGTCAACTTCAGCTAAATAGAGAGGACTTGTGCTTGTAACACAGGAATGTCCAGGTTATAAAACCTGGTGAAGGTGGACGGCGAGGACCAGCCGGCCGCTACACAGATGTCGCCAATAGATACACCACTGGACCACGCCCAAGAAGTGGAGTGTGCTCTTACACCGATGGGGCATTGAAGGCCCATCGAAGTATAGGCCAAAGTAATAGAGTCCACTATCCAGCGGGATAATCTTTGCTTCGTGACCGGGTGCCCTTTGGTGCAGCCTCTGAAGCACACTAAAAGCTGCCCTGACTGTCTGAACTGGGCAGAGCGCTTGATATATACTCTTAGGGCCCAAACAGGGCAGAGTAAGCTCAATTCTCACTTGTCTTCAGAAACGGGAAGAGCAGTCAGTGAAATGACCTGTGCCCTGAATGGAGTAGACAGCACTTTAGGCACATAGCCGTGTCTTGGTTTGAGGATGATTCTGCAGTCGTTAGACCCAAACTCAAGGCAAGATGCGCTCACGGAGAGCACTTGCAAATCACCCACTTGCTTGACCGATGCTAATACTAGCTGGTGGGCGGTCATAAGCGAAAGTGGCTGTAATTCGACCGACTATAGCGACTCAAAGGGAAGTCCTTTGAGGGCCCTAAGAGCCGTCGACAGGGGGGACGAAGGGTTGAGCCTCCTAGCCCCTTTGAGAAAACGAACAACCAGGTTGTTCCTACCAAGTGTCTGGCCGGCCACAGAAGCGTGGTATGCTGCTATGGCCGCCACATAGACTTTAAGTGTGTAAGGGGTACGACCACCACCAGCTGGAGAAAACAGACCACTTAAGGGCGTAGAGGCGTCTTGTGGACGGGGCTCTAGCCTCAGATATAGTGTTCAGTACTCCCGATGGGAGGTCCATAAGTTCCTGTTGAGGGGCCATGGGGGCCAAATCGTTCCTTTCGCCTTGGAAAGGTTGTCCTTCCTCAGGGGAATTGGCCATGGGGCTGTTGCTAACAGTTGCATCAACTCAGGGAATCAAGGCTGTGTCTGCCAGAGAGGGGCCACTAGAAAGACTAAGCGTCTGTCCTCCCTGATCCGTTTGATTACCTGAGGGAGCAGCGCGAGTGTCCACTCCCCTGGGGACACATTGTCTCGGGACAGCATGTCTGCTCCCGGTTCAGGGAGTGCAGGTTACGATGTGCCCATAAGAGGAGGTTTCTGGACAGCTTGTAGGCCTTGATCTGAGTCCACCCTGGTAGTTTATGTAGTACACCACTGCCATGTTGTCCGAGCGGACTAAGACGTGGTGTCCTATCGTGTCTGGTAGGAAGGATTTGAGGGCTAGAAAAACCACCAGCATTTCCAGTTAGTTGATATGTAGCCGCTTTTTCGTCCTTGACCAGGAGCCGGAAGTCGGTCTGCCTTCGCAAAGAGTTCTCCAACCCGTGTTGGAAGCGTCTGTCGAGACCACCTCCCTCCTCGAGACCAACCCCATGCTCACACTGGTTTGGTATCAGCTTGGGGTGGAAGAAAACGGGAGAGCACTCTAAAAAAGAAAGCGATCCGCTAGCGTAGAGAGGAGAAACTCATGCTCTCGCAGTGAGAGCAGCTCATCTTGGTGAGCACGGCTTCTGCATGGGATTTCTCCAGACAGGCGACGCACTTACTGTGCTCGTCAGATGGGTGCAGAGGTGCTCGACATTTGCAACAATGCCGTGAAATTTGCTCTTTAAAAATTTGCTCTTTGAATGCAAGCCGGATATCCGCAGGGGAAGTGCTGAAATCAGCTGTCAGCAGTGCTGTGTCAGCCTGCTCGAGAGTGTGCCGATCAGCAGGCTGCTTGCAGCTGTAGTCTGCTTGATTGCAGAGCGCTGAGTCAGCTCGTTCCGCTGCAAGGCTCGTTCTACTACTTGAGTTCAGCGAAGAGATATTGATCATCGCTGAAGGAGATTTAATCTGAATCCTACGGCGAGACGAGCCCTGTCTTATAGACGGATGCTCCGCCCATTCTGGCGGGCTTCAGTGCCCGCTCCGATTGGTTCGCGCACATTCGCTGAGTCTCCATAGGTTCGTGGAGTTGTCACTGCTCAGCCAATAGACTCAACGCAAATTCCTGCACTGCTATGGCTTGTGCAGTTTCACTGCTTTATTTAATAAAATTCGGACAAAAATGAGTTTTTCCCCATCGCGTCCAGCGACGTAATACGAGTGAACCGAATCGATACGGAACCTTACTGTAAAGTGTTACCAATACATTTGTTAAAATTAAGAAATATTGGGGATTATATTAGTTTTTCAGTTATAAGAAACATTAAAATGTTTCCATTAATTTGTGATTTAAGGATTAGCCTATTTAAATATTGAGACAATTCAAATAGAAAACATACTGTACTAACCTGAAATTTTACACTCCTCACCTATAAGTGTAAGTGTCAACTCTGTCTGATCACTTCCTAATCACTTATTTGCCTTTTGCATGAGGAAACAAACGTAAAGTGATAGTTCAAAAGGGATTGCACAGTTAAAATGGGGGAAAAAATTGCTATGGAATCATCATCAACCCCACAACTGTTTGGTAACAAACATTCATCAAAATATCTTCCTTTGTGTTCAGCAGAGCAAAGACATTTATACAGGTTTGGAACACTTTGAGGGTGAGTTAATGATGACAGAATTTCAATTTTTGGGTGACCAATATCTCTTCAACACTCCTGTTCATTCTGTATTCTGCAGGCTGCGCAGCAGTTGTGTGCGATTGTAAAGCTGTCATGTACAATACAGATGTGCAGAATACAGATGGAGAGATACATTTATCAGCTATTTTGTTTGGACTTTGTGATGTTCTTGGAAGTGTGAGTTAAAGCCCACCCACCCATACAAACTGACCAAAGGCAGGCCCACCACTAGTGGACTAAATAAACCCACCGGAGCACATTTCCTCGAAGACATGGTATGTAATTCTTTGTATTATTGTTAGGGGTTTAATATAAAAAACACCACCTGAAAGAGGAGAATGTCTACTTAACGACTTAAGGAGGAAAAAAAGGGGGAATTCCGTGGAAATTCGGAAGAATTAAACTAGTTGAATTTCTTATAACGATAGTGTTTACCACGAACAGTGAAAAGCATTATTTTACGAAGTCATGTCACCGTTTCTTCTTGAGCCCGAAATGTAGTAAAAGGTATGTTGACGAGTTCGCCTGCGATTTATGGGACATCGGAACACTCGAAATTCACTAATATTACAGTTTGTCCTTGTACATTTGAAAGCAAATAACTTGTCAGGAAAGTGAAGACCTAAAATCAGCCAAGCACCTAAAATGTGCCCGTTTTTCACAGTTGCTTTTAATTTCTGATCTGTTGCTTGCAACTCAGTAAATCAGGAAGTTAAGTTCTGCCAATAACGCATGCAGTATGTTTTTTGAGTCATTAAAATTAACCAGCTCTTAAGAGTCTTTTGTTCGGGAGTCAGAATAAACTGACTGCGGTGTATCTTTATGATTCACTAATATGAACCGGCTCATAAGATTCATTCGTTCGGGAATCAGGCGCTGTATGATTCGCGCTGTGTGTTTTTCACACACGCGGTAGATTTCACGTTGTAAATTCAGCAGCGGTGATTCGGCGCCAGTCAATACTGTAGTAAACACGGTGTTTCGTACTAAACAATGAAACTTGTTCTGAATAAGAACCGCTTCTCGGCTATCAACCCTAATCTTTATTGCAGTGCAATACTGTAACAAAAGACAGGCTCATACTCCAGGAAGTGACATCATTTTTGTGGGATAATAACAACAGCACCAGCATCAGTAAGTCGTAACAATGGATTTAATGGATGTTCTGTGCTATTAGTTGGTTGTCTAACTTTAAAACATCACTCCCCGTTTTCACAAACAATGCTGAAGCCTAGTCCCAGATTAAAATGCTTGGAAATCAACTTGCACTGACATATGTTACAATATTTTGTCTCAAGATGCACATCAGTAGTTTGTATTTCTAGCACGTTTATAAAAGCTACGGCCTAATCCTGGCTTAATCAAGGGCCTGTCTGTATCGTTTTGATAAAATGACAGAAATCTTCCAAAAGGTGGTTCAAATATCAAACATATATTACAGCATCCTTAAACTTAAGCAGATTTTTCAAGAGGTAACAGTTACAATCAGGAATGACAAAATTATAATATGTTGTATACATTTGACACATTAATGCAGATAATTATTATGACTTTTGCTTGTATTTTTTATGCACTTTACATGTTGTCAGTGCTACAAATGAAATGTACTTGTTTAGGTTGTTTATTGAAATCCTCACGTATCTCCTGCAGACAGAAGAAGGCGTCATGTTGGATGAGGTGGTTGTGAACGAGCAGTCGTCGATAGACAGAGAGCAGTCGTCGATAGACACAGAGGAGTCGATGCCATGTTTCCAGACTCCGGGCCCCACTGTCACCTTCCATCAACTCCGTTACCGTGTCAAAGAACGATTAGGAATGTTTAGTAGGCAGTGGGTTGTGAAGGACATCCTCAAAGATGTCAGGTAATGACATCTGCTAGTCAAAAGTTTGGGCACACGCACTGGTTCATTAAGGAACTGTCCCCTGCAAGGACACTCCAGGGCAAAAATATGGGCCAAGCCCAAAATGGCTAAACTCTAAGCTTTTAATTGTCTTAACCACAAATGATTGGTCAGGAAATTCAAGAAAATGCACTACTTAAAAAGCCATTGCTGTATCAGAAAAACATCAACGGCAGAATTAAGTTTTTGGCAGAATATAGGAAGTTGCGATGAATTACATTGGAACACAAGTTGCTTGGTGATGTTTCAGAGCGGTATCGGAAATCTGGTAAAAAATAGAAAACATATCTCTACCAAAGTGAAGCATGGAGGAAGAGTGTCATTGCTAGCTGCTGGTATTGGTGAGTTACTTCACTGTGAAAAGTCATTTCATGCTTCGGAGTACAGAAGAATATTGCAGAATGGCTTGCTTCCCACAAATTAAAAGTTGTGATTGGAAGTTATTTTTATTAACAAGACAATGCTCCTGCCTAAATTGCAAAGACAACCAAGAAGTGGCTTGAGAACAAGTCCATCAGGCTCATGTTTTGGCCTGGTCAGAGTCCAGATTTGAACCCTATAGTGAATATTTGGTCTCACATTAAACTCAATTAACTGGGAGACATTTTTCATCTACTCATGAACTGTTTGAAACCATTAACATTGTGTGGAACAACACTGGTTCTTCCTGTAAAAACCTGACTGCAAGTTGGGGAAGGCTATTCTGTGCAAAGTTACTTCATCTACAGTATTTGTGCGATTCTTGCTAATTTCCTGACCAATGATAGTTTGTGAAATTGATTATAAAAATTATAAATTAAAAGGCCACTAAAAATGTTTTGCTTAGCCCATTTTTTGTGCCCAGGAGTGTAAGCATAAACCTGTAGGTAATGAGAAACATGAATTCAAACTTTTGACTGGTAGGTTTTATCATAAAATATTTTTTTATGTTTTTTTTTTTATGTTAAGTTTTTTATGACTCATAAAATATTTTTTTATGTTATTGAAAGAAGTCTCTTCTGCTCACCAAGACTGCATTTATCTGATCAGACATGCAGTTAAAACAGTAAGATTGTGAAATATCATTACAATTTAAAACATTCTATTTTAATATATTTATAAAAATGTAATTTATTTCTGTGAATTTTCAGCATCATTACTCCAGTGTTCAGTGTGACATGATATTTCAGAAATAATTCTAATATGCTGATTTGGTGCTCAATTATGATCAGTTATTATTGGTGTTCAATTATTAATAATGGTTCTTATTATTATCAGTGTAAGTTTTGCTGCTTAATATTTTTGTGGAAACCATGAGTGATGAATGGAAAGTTTAAAAGACCAGCATTTATTTGACAGAAATCTTTTGTAACTTTATAAATTCCACTTTTGATCAATTTAATGTATCCTTGCCGGGAGAAAAAGTATTAATTTCTTATTTATTCATTTATTTATTTAATCTTCTTTTAAATATTTCTTTTGAATTGTAGTGTCTCACAGTTTCCTTGAAAATATTAAGCAACAAAAACCTTTTTCAACATTGATAAGACGTGTTTCTTGAGCACCAAATATATATATATTTTTTTTTGTGACATATGAAGGCCAAGTACGGTAACCCACCCATACTCGGAATTTGTCCTCTGCATTTAACCCATCCAAATTAGTGCACACACATTAGGAGTAATGAACACACACACACACACACACCCGGAGCAGTGGGAAGCCATTTTTGCTGTGGCGCCCAGGGAGTGATTGGGGGTTAGGTGTCTTGCTCAAGGGCACCTCAGTCGTTTCCTGACGGTATTGAGAATCGAACCCACAACCTTTGGGTTACCAGTCTGACTCTCTAACCATTAGGCCTTGACTGCCCTAATCATATTAGAATGATTTCTGAAGGATCATGTGACACTAAAGACTTGCAGCAATGATGCTGAAAATTCAACTTTCCCATCAAAGGAATACATTACATTTTCAAATATATTAAAATGAGTTATTTCAGTTTGTAATAAAAATGATGTCTGCATCAAAATCAGCCACCTTGTTCTCTAGATACCAAAAAAACCTCATATTGGCCAACCATCATTACTTTTAATGTCAGAGTTAATGGGTATTTTAGTTAATATCAGCTGTGTATGAAGAAGAAACAGTGATATATATTTCACAGCTGTTCGCAATCCAAATAACTCCTTGTCTAGTTAAAAGCAGTTCGAAAAGTGACGTTTTCATTTGTTGTTTTCAATCTGTTGCAGTGGTATCATGAATCCCGGAATGAATGCAATAATGGGCCCTACTGGAAGTGGAAAGACATCGTAAGCGCATGTTCATTTATTTCTGTTGATTCTTTTTAATAGTATTTGGAAGCTAAAAATATCTGAATCTCATTGCATTAGCCAAAATATCAAAATAAGTGAGATTCATTTTAAGGAAAAATATCACAAGCACAGGTTTATATATAAAATATTTTACAAAATAAACGTGTTTTTCTTAGTCACTGCACAGTGAGATTCATTCACTTTCAAGCATCTCTTAAAGGATAATTCGCCCAAAAAGGAAAATTCTGTCATAATTTTTATGTCGTTCCAATCCTCTATGACTACAATGGAAGTCCGATGTTGTTTGGTTCCCTATCCCTTTAAGCGTTCAATTGTTTTATTTAACTATTATTTTTAAGTAGTTATCTGCATATAATATATCGTATTAATTACATTGTGTCTGTCTTCAGGCTTCTGGATGTGATTGCAGGACGAAAAGATCCTAAAGGCTTAAAATCAGGTCAAGTTCTAGTTGACAACGCCATCGTGACCTCTGACCTCAGGCTCTGCTCTGCATATGTAGTTCAGGTGAGGAGACACAACTCTCTGTGGCTTTCTAAATATTTTAAAGGTGACATATTATGTCCCTTTTCACAAGATGTAATATAAATCTATGGTGTCCCCAGAATGTGTCTGTGAAATTTCAACTTAAAATACCCCCCAGATCATTTATTATAGCTTGTCAAAGTTGCCCCTTTTTGGGTGTGAGCAAAAACACGCCATTTTTGTGTGTCCCTTTAAATGCAAATGAGCTGTTGCTCCCCGCCTCCGTTTAGAAGACGGCTGATCCTATACACGAGCTTCAGATACTCTGGCAATAACAAAACGCAAATCTCAATCATCCAAAATCTCAGAAATAACCCGTAGCTGAGTGCAGCCTTATGGAGAGACTCAGGAAGAGATTGCAGCTAGATGTCCCCTTTAAATCAATTCATTTAGTTCTTCAGAAGACACATTATTAAAGAATTGATGTATACTTTGCTGTTCAAAAGTTTAGGGTCAGTAAGATTTTTATTTATGTTTTTGAAAGAAGTCTAATGCTCCCCAAGGCTGCATTTATCTGATCAAAAATACAGTAAAGTAGCAACTCATTACCATATATTCTGGGCGTGCCCAGTCATTCTTTTATTTTGGAAAGATGTACATTAGAGGCTATTTTAAATATCAAAATTCCATTCCAGTTTTGTGTCTTATATTTGAGAAATCTGGATTTGCATGAAAGCAATTATACATGCCTATGGAGAATATTTCTGGTTGCAGCTGAAGAGGCTTCAACATACTTCACCCGCTATAGAGGACTGGAAAGCAATTGTAATTGAAATATATAAGTATATATATATATATATATATATATATATATATATATATATATGAAGACTTCAGATGCAAAAGCCTCTAAGTGCCATCTGAAATTTTCATCTAAAATGAGCATTTTTATCAAGCTCATATGTTTAGGTTCAATAATTTAACTTTAATGTCAATTAATAGGTAATTTTCATTGCCATTAAAGTGAAATAACTGAACATAAACATACGAGCTTGATAAAAATGATCATTTTAGAAGAAAATTTCAGATGGCACTTAGAGGCTTTTGCATCTGAAGTCTTTATATATATATATATATATATATATATATATATATATATATATATATATATATATATATATAATTCCTCACCTTCTCTTTAGAATTAAAAAAGCAAAAAGGGTCTCTGTAGTCGAAAAGATGGAAGGAATTTGTGGAAAATTGAGAAATAGTAATTCTATAATATAATAATTATATAATCATAGATTATTGTTGTAAATTAAACACTGTAATTATGTAAAGTTTCCACTTGACTTTACTGTACCCTATTATTTTTATTATTATTATTTTCATTATACATACATGCACAATTATACATACATTGTGATAACAAATTATTATACATATATATATTTTTTTGTCTGTTCTCAACCTTATTTATTTATTTATTTTTATTTTGTTGTGAATAATTCAGGTTCTGTAAATATTACGAATTTATTGTGAAATTTGTAGGAAGTCAGCTGGACTGAGTGTATCATTTTTTTCTTTTAATTCTGTAATGTATATTTGACTCCTACACAGAAAATTAAAAGAAAAAACAAATACAGTAAAAACAGTGATATTGTGAAATAGTTTTACATTTAAAATAAATGAAATGTATTCATTTATGAAATGTATTCCTGTGATCAATGCTGACTTTTCAGTCTTCAGTGTCACATGATCCTTCAGAAATCATTATAATATGCTGATTTGCTGCTCAATAAACATTTATTATTAGTATCAATTTTGAAAACAGTTGTGCTGCTTAATATTTTTGTGGAAACTGTGATACATTTTTACAGGATTCTTTGATGAATAGAACGTTTACTTTAAAAGAACAGCATTTTAACAAAAAAAATCTTTTGTGACAATATAATGTCTGTCAGTTTTGATAAATTTAATGTGTCCTTGATGATTAAAAGTATTTATTTCTTTGTATAAGAATTGCTGGATAATTGGTAGCAAATATGATGAAATCATACATTTCCTTTTGTTTGTCTTTCAGAATGACATTCTGATGGGTACTCTGACCGTAAGAGAGAACTTGGCCTTCTCTGCCAATCTTCGTTTGTCACGAAAGGAGTATTCCTCATCCGACAAAGAGAAGAGGGTCGATTCCGTCATCCAGGAGCTCGGCCTCAAAGACTGCGCAGACACTAAGGTAATGGACTTCAGCCTCGTGAAGAGGAATGTTGAAAATGATTTGTTGTGTTGGTATGAACAAAACATCCTCTCTTCAGACTGAGTGTTTGAAAGAACTGGGTCAAGGTCACATGTGCTTCAGTCACACAAAAACTATTTCTAACAATACGATTGGGCGCTGTGTCAGAATATACTGTGTGACGGGAGGTATGTGTCCCTTATATGGGCTTGTTGTTTCGTCTCAGATTGGGACGATGTTTTTGCGTGGTGTTTCGGGTGGAGAGAAGAAGAGGTGCAGCATCGGTATGGAGCTCATCACCTCCCCCTCTCTCCTGTACCTGGATGAGCCCACCACAGGCCTGGACGCCAACACTGCCAACTCCATCATGGAACTACTGCAGAAGTACCACACGCTCTTATCAAATATACCTACTTCCTCTACTTCCTCTGCTGTAAACAGTGTTCTAGGTTCACTACAAGTGAGCCATTTAAAACAAAAAACAAAAAAACACCCAGCTTAAAGCAATAGTTTACCCAAAAATAAAAATTTCTTGATTATTTAATCACCCCAATGCCATCCAAGATGTATATAACTTTCTTTTCTCAGCTGAAGAGGCAAACATTACAGGATTTTTCTCCATGTAATGCAAGTAAATGGTGCCCAATGTAGTCTAGACCATTTTGACAGTCCAAAATCCATATTAAGGCAGCCTTAAAGGGCTCCACATGACCCCAGCTGACGAATAAGGGTCCGCTCTAGCAAAACCATCAGTCATTTTCAGAAAACGTGCATCATCATAGCTCATAGGTGTCCTTGGGGTTAGTAAATAATCAGGAAATTTTCATTTTTGGGTGAACTCTTCCTTTCACCCTGGAAAGCCCAAACAAAAATATGCAATTTGGTGCAGTTGCTGATATTTATATGGCCAAAAAGTAAGATGAAATTCTGATAGCATGTAATGTAAATCCATGTGATCTTTATAACAGTACCGCAGATTACTTAAAATGCATATAAATATAAGTTGGTGCTCTATATCTCCCAACAATATGTCTTAGTAAGATACTTAGTTTTATGATCAAAGCTCCGTAGTTTTTATTGTGGGGGCAAAACATATAATGCAGTGCAATAGTACAATAGTAAGTCCCGCCCATCCGTAAAACCCCAAGTGGACCTCTAGGTTGAAAAATCGTCAATGCAAGTGATTGTGAGAAAATAATTATTTTCTGGTTCCGTTTGAATTGTGCCATGAATGTGAACATATGTTGTCTGTGAATTTTTTATATAATTTTTCATGTTACGAGTTTGACAGTATATTGTATGATTCTTTGGCTAGCAGTTGTGGAAAAGACATAATGAGAAAGACTACATGTCGCCTATGTGACGTCACCCCATAACACATTTTCCCTCCACTTGTCAATCACGGTGCTAATGCTGCGATAATCTATGGAGACAGATCGAGATGCCCGTGTGTTTTGTACCCAAATGTCACCATTCAAACCAAATGGGCTGTTCTTTCTTTCAAACGCGTCAAAAGCAGCGAAGAGTTGTAGTCCACAAAGTGCTCTCACACAAAGTCTAACCGTATCAAACTTCTACCCGCTAAATTGTAGCATTCTTCACACGAAAAATTATATTAACAATTCACAGACAACATATGTTCACATTCATGGCAAAATTCAAACGGGACCAGAAAATAATTATTTTCTCACAATCACTTGCATTGACGATTTTTCAACCTAGAGGTCCAGCGGGGTTAGCGGAAGGGGCGGGACTTACCAGCTCTATACAATGATGATTGAGAGATGGACAAATAAACAAAGCCTGATATATCATTTTTGATACTCACATTTTAACATGATTTAAAATAAAATAAATGGATGGAAAATCAAATAATTATAAGCTGCTTCATTCCAGTAAATGCTCATCTTGAAATAGTACAATATAAAATGTATTCTTCTTGTTCATTTAAAAAACAAACAAATAGATTTCAGATTTTACAGCAAAAAGACGCGTGTGAAAAGGCCTTTTACTAAAAAATGTAAACTATTAATCAGACGACAGAAATGTACAAAAGGTTTTTCAGCAAAGTTTTGATCATGTTGATAATTTAGAGGCATTAGAAATTTGTGTTTCAAATATGATACAGCAGGCTTTATAGAGATAACAAAAAGCCTTAGTATACTTCACCCTTTTCATAAAAGTGTGGTTTGGTCTCTCAAAACATTGTATGAAGTGCTTTTAAAAAGTACAAGCTTCATATTTCTGCTTTGAAACCCTCTGGTGCATTCTTCCCATAGACATCCTTTCAAAATGCATAATCTACACGTTTTACTGTGCTTCAAATTGAGGGAATGTGTGATGTGTGGTAAATGACAGCCTGTCACAGATGATTTTAAGTTGTGTTGAAACTTCCGGAAAGTTACACAACATGTAACATGTTTTCACCTTCAAGGTTTTTGTACTGTGTAGCTGTCAGAAGAAACCACATTCCACTTCAAATGCAAAGCACAGTCACGAACAAGGTGTTTTTTTGTCTGTTTTGATCATGGGCAAGTTAGAGATTGATTGATGTTTTGTTTTTACACTGGTTTTACACTTCTTGTTGTGTTACTCAGGCTCTCCAAAAAGGGGAAGACAGTCATCTTCTCCATTCACCAGCCACGCTACTCCATCTTCAGCCAGTTTGACCACCTCACCCTCATGAATAAAGGAGAAATCATCTACGCAGGGGCCGCCGACAAAGCCATTACCTACTTTGAGGACTTGGGTACTGCCATACTGATGATAATCCAAAAATTCAAAAGCAAATGAGCCGTGATTCGCTAATTACATCATTGCATGTGTACTATGATTCTCAAACTTGTGTCGCAGGCTACAAGTGTGAGCCATTCAACAACCCGGCAGACTTCTTCCTGGATGTCATAAATGGAACTGTCCTTCCTCAAATTCACAACAATAAATCAGGTGCTGTTTTGTGGTTTAAAAAAAAGAAATGAAAGTGGACACATTAAATTGATCCAATCTGACAGTAAAAACGCTTATAATGCTACAAAATAAATACTGTTCTTTTAAACTTTTTATGCAGATAACAATAAGAAATGTTTCTTGAACACCAAAACAGTATAATTGAGTGATTTGCGAATGATCATGTGACACTGAAGACTGGAGTAATGATGCTGAAAATTCATAGGAATTACAATTTTTGATATACATATATCAAAAATGTAATTGTAATGATATTACTGTTTTTAACTGTATTTTTATCAAATAGTGAGCAGATTTTTCAAAAACATATTACATATACTTAAAATCTAATTCTGTCATACTTATAATTAAAAAATATAATATAATACAATTTTATTATAATTTTTGCTGCATCATACAAATTAAGGATACAAATTTGTAAAAAGAGAAATTGGCCAAAATGACATGATGGTTTCACTCATCAGTATTGGAGGCAGGTTGTGTCATGTGGATAAACTCTCTATATATTTTATCATGGCTGTAAGTTAAAATTGACCAATCAGAATGCAAAACTGGAACTGTCAGTTTAAAATGACATTTTAGTGAACATACGGTAGTGGCCAAAATTGATGTTCGGTCTTGGAAAAGTGACATTTTCACCCTTCATTTAAATATTATTAAAAAGATTTTGTAAGCATATTGCATAGTTGTGCCAAACTGTGCAGACATCATTTTTGACCATACAAAGAAATTATGAACCCATTCAAAAACAAGAGCGAACCAATGAAAGAACTGATTATGTTGTAGTGTGTCCTTTTTCCATTGAGCTTTTTGTTTTTTATGCATTATTGTTTTGCATAGTAAAATAAAACCTGTAGCTGTAGTTTTTGCCTTTTTTGTCAGATAAATACCTTACCAAGTTTAGTGTTTTGTTCTTCCCTATTATTTAAAATATTTAAAAAATACAAAATGTTTTCCTCATATTTTGATGGTTTTTTGAATTTGTATGGTCATTAAAAACAAATATCCCCAATACTTTTGGCCACTACTAGTGGTAATTCTTGGTACTTCACATGGACATTTCTACGTTTTTAGTCGTGGTAACTCTAAAATATAATTTTTACATTTATGGACTACTGTGTGATCAGCTAACCATCTGTGTTTGGGGTGTTTATAGAAAAGTGCAGCAGCAGTGAGGAGACTGTGGAAAATGAGAACCCTCTGGCAGTAATTTACAGACAGTCCACTCATTTCATCAGAGTGAAAGACAGACTCGGTCAGATTTCAGATGGGCTTGACCCTGAGGTCACTAAAGGTGACCGGGTCGGTTACGCCACACCTTTCTATTACCAGGTACGTAGAAGCAACTGGTTAGCTTTACCTATGTTGACTCATCAGGTATATAACCAAGAATAACATCAATAGATGACCTTTACACAGTTATTGAACTAAACTGAATCAACACTGCACTGATTTTAAACTGAATAATGACTGTTTACTATGTTATTTTTAGAGCTGCTTTACAGCAGAATTGAAGACTGTTTGCATCCTTGAATCATTATTTTCCTGTTTATCACTGCAAAGCTGCTTTGAAACAATATGTATTGTATAAAATAGGGATGCATGATATATATCGGCCACCATATCGGTATCGGCCGATATATGATCATTTTTAATATTATAGTTATTGGCCCAATAAGGAAATTTGGCAGATATATTAAAGCCGATAAATAATGTATTATTTCCTTCAGCTGAGACGCTTCAGGTGCGCACTGTTCATCATGATGGTTTTGAATTGCTTGAAATATGATTGAAAGCACTTCAAAAAAGGAAAATAGAGTTCAGTGCAACGTGCAGCGCAAGTCTGTCATTTAGGCTACATAAAAATATAATGAGAACATTAGAATTGTGTACTTGGGACACAGCTTTTAATAGTGAGATTTTTGTTTTTGTAATCAGGCTCGCAAAATTGATAAAAATTTGGAATTAGATTTGTCGGCCGATATATCGTTTATTGGCTTTCAAATATAAAGAATTATCGTATCTGTTAAAATGTTCACATCGGTGCATCCCCAGTACAAAACACTATCAAATTAAAGGTGACTTGAACTCTGTACATTTGTAATGAGCAAAGGTCTATGTTGCAGCTCCTTCTGGTGAGTGGCCGCACTGTAAGAAACATCTTGAGGAATCCTCAGACGTCCTACGCCCAACTGTTCCTCAACATTTTCTTTGGTATTTTAGTGGGACTGATATACTACCAGATCCCACACACTTTACCAGAGGCTCTTCAGAACAGGTGAGACCCTGCTACCAGACCCATGGCTCAAAGTTAGTGTTCATTAGGTTCTAACTTAACTTTTTGCCACCATTTTGAAAATTTGCATTCATGGTACGTGAATTATGAATATATATTGCTTGTGTTAGCTATGGTGACTTTCTAAAAAAGACTTGCAGCCATCATTGCTTTGCATCAATGGCCTCACATGCAAGGGAATTGCTGCAAAGAATATTGCACCTGAAAGAACCATTTACCGGATCATCAAGAACTTCAAGGAGAGAGGTTTAACTGCAGTGAAGAAGGCTATAGGACGTCCCAGAGTGTCCAGTAAGCACCAGGACCATCTCCTACTGAATCATCTCACCACCAGTGCAGTGCTTGCTCAATATTTGCAACAGGTGATTTCGATTACTTTTCGAAATCACCTGTTGCAAATATTGAGCAAGCACTGCACTGGTGGTGAGATGATTTGGTTTGGGACTTTGGGACTTCTGGAAAAATCGATTGTCCAGAGAAGAAAAGGTAAACACTACCCTGAGTCTGGTGTCAGGCTAACAGTGAAGCATCATGTGACCATCCATGTGTGGGGTTGCTTTTCATCCAAGGGAGTGGCTCTCACACACACAAAAAAACACTGCCTGAATAAAGAATGATATCAAAACATCCTGCAAGAGCAACCTCTCCCAACGATCCAGGAGCAATTTGGTGATGATCCATGCATTTTCCAGCATGATGAGCATCATGTCACAAGGTGAATCATGATCATGAAGTGGCTCGGAGATCATTACATTCAAAATTTAAATTCATGGCCAGGCAACTCCCTGGATCTTAGAGAACCCATAGAGAACATGTGGTCAATCCTCAAACGGTGAGTGGACAACTCTGAGCACTAATAAGGCAAGAATGGTTCACAATCATTTAGGATTTGGCCCAGAAGCTGATTTCCAGCATAGCAGAGCGAATTGCAGAGGATATGAAGAAAATATGTAAATACTGACAAATGTTTTTCATTTTTTCTCTCTTCAGAACGGGAGCTTTCTTTTTTCTGGTCATCAACATGGTGTTTGGCAATCTGTCTGCGGTGGAGCTCTTCATCAGCGAGAGAGTGCTCTTCATGTGAGTCAACCTCTAAACATGAGCTTTCCAACCTGTTAGATGAAGACCATCAACACATGTTCCTCTCATCTTCAGCCATGAGAACTCGAGCGGTTTCTACCGCACCTCTGTCTACTTCCTGTCTAAAGTGTTTGCTGACCTCATTCCAAACCGCATCCTCCCCGTCTTCATCTTTTCTGCCATCCCGTACTTTATGATGGGTAAGCACTGGCACTACCTTCTATGATACCTTCTCTGGCCAAAGGTCACATGTATCCTTTTCCAAGAAGACAATCCCATAATGAATTACAACAAAAATCCAAAATGGTAAATGAAGCAAGAGACACAATTTTACAAATTTAAAGTATTGTATGCAGTGAGTAGATAGTAAATGTTTTGCTTATAATAGAGTATTGCGTGATTAGCTTAGCAACATGCTATTGAACTGTTGTGATGAAAGAGTTGATGCACATCTAGAGCATTTCAGATCGGACTCTTGCCGCCTTAAAAGGCAGCTCCCTCTTTAGACAGCAAGAAAACACTAGGTTTTGACCTCTTGTTACCATCTCCTAAAAGGACACGTATGAACATAAACGGCCCTTTTTTATGAGTTCAGGTCTGAAGCCTGATGTGGAGGCGTTCTTCCTGTACTGTTTGACCATGAGCATGGTCAGTCTGTCAGCGGTGAGCTTGGCTTTCTTGGTCAGTGCCAGCGTGGGCTCCTTCGCCATGGCTAACATCCTCATCGCACTACCGTTTGTCTTTATGATGGTGAGTTTGGTGGAACAGAAGATATTTACTCAGGGGCAGGTTCACACAGAGCATGTTTTTCCATCATACTGCACTAATTTTACGCGCTAGACGGACATGATCGACCGTTGCACTCGTTTTTTAGTTCCTGTAACCTGCGTCTCACGTTTTTAATTGCAAGAATGTGTTGTGGGTGAATGGCCCCTTAGAGAGTGTTTTCAGAAATTTAGATTGTTTGCTTTGTTACAAAACAGAGACGTACAATGTTGCACTTTCTCATTGGTTTAGTTTGCTTTTTAACATTTCAGTGTGTAAATATACACAAGATCTTATCCAAAAATGTACGCACCTCTTGATGGATATACATGTTGTGATGTTTTGTTTTTTTTCTATTAAGAGGTGCATACATTTTTTTGGTCAAGATCTTGTATTGACAATGCAAGAATCCAGCACTCTGTAAAGTCTCCTCCAGCACATCCCAAACACTTTCAATAAATTTAAGGTCTGGACTCAGAGGAGCTACACACTCCATCAATTATGGTTCGAAGGACTGCTGCCAAACATATAACTACTAGAAACATAATAATCACTGCAATACTGATCCAATCATTTAAATCCAAACAGATATGGTGTATGGTGTCATTATCTGATTATTTTGTTGCACTATTGTGTGAAATGCCTATATGAAACAAACTATCAGAGAAAATGTGCCAGTTTCCAAATTTAAGGTTCTAGATTCCAGATATATTAAGTAAATGTCCATTTTTGACTTGAAGGTGATGTCTAGAGTCTAACCCTCATGGGATTCACGTATATCATTTTTTGGGGTCATAGCTCTGGGTTTCCTGTCCTCTGTGCTTTCTCAGGTGTTTGGGGGTTTCCTGGTGAACCTGAATTCAATGCTGAGCTGGATGTCCTGGCTGAAATGGGCCAGTATTTTCCGATATGGCTACAATGTAAGACCATAAAACATTTTACAACACATTTGAGGCTGTATATAAATGTGCAGTTCAGCAGTAACCCAACCACACTGTCTCTCTTCAGGCACTTGCCATCAATGAACTAAAAGATCAAGTCTTCACCAGTAACTACACCAGGTAGGACTCGCTCAAGCTCAACAGCGCCACCTACTGGAAATAAACAGAACGATCAAATCTGTTGAGCCGAAGTGGCCACAAGAGGTCAGTGAGATGTTTAGATTTCAGCTGCACACCTAAGAAACTCTCTCTCTCTCTCTCTATCTCTAACCGGCAGGATGACAGGAGACATGTACCTGGATCATCAAGAGATCGACCACAGCACTTGGGGTTTTTGGCAAAACCAGGTAGCTCTGACAGGCATTATGAGCGTGTGTCTGATTCTGGCGTACGTGCAACTGCGTCGGATCAATCGCTGGAAGTGATGCAATGACACTGGTTGTGTTTTTTTGAAATCAGGAAATGATAGTTTTCAGCTTTTCAACCATAAAGACTGAAATGTCAGCCTTACACAGCGTCCACATAACTCACTACCTCGGTTATCTCAAATCTTCTACCTCTGAAAATACTTGTGATGTGAAGTATAAAATTACATGAATATTTGTACATTTTTCATTTGTTGTGAACTGAATACAGATGCTGTGGACCTGAAAAACTATATTACGATCGAATGCCTTAAATGTGATTTAATTTGTTTGGCAAATTTTCTAAATCCAAATTGTGTTTTCATCTTTTTGACACATGCTGCATCTTTGCCAAGGTTGCTAAATTACTAAACTATTAGTAAAAACCTTGGATACACTTTTCCCCCAACATGATTTACTTAAATACAATGTGTTTGTTTGCGAAATACTGCAAAATATTGAAAGTGAAGGGAAACTGATGTGATTTCAAGAATGTTGAGTTGTTGGGGCGAGAGAAGTTTATTTTGACAGACCCTCGACCCCTCGATTTTGACCGAGGGATCAAGTCTACTTGATATGTAAACCTCAGGCAGATCCATAGACCACAATGCAACATCACAGCATATTGCCTTTAATTTACCCCCTCAACTCTAGTGTATGATATTAGTTGATTTACATTTGACCCCATTAATATTTGTAGCTACCCTAAGCTGAGTTTTCTTACCGTTATAGTGCATTGTTTTTATTTGTGTATTTTTTATATTTAAATATTTATTAAATTGAAAAGCCAAAGCATACAAACAGGCCTGTAGAATGTTGCCTCAACACATTTATAAGGAACATTTTTATATAAATCAGCTCAAGTCCAGGTGATCAAGGGCTTAGTGCATCCATTTAAACACATTGCAAGTGTTCAGCCAGTAGTGGGCACTCGTGCAATGATTTGAATGAGATGGAAGTTAGGAGGGAATAAACGCCTTAGTAAACGCCGACTTATCATCGGTGGAGATGTGGACGTTGCACTCAAATGGAGGCAGATCTGAATGTGAATTTGATTTTGAGGTGTGATTACATTAATAAAACTTTCAACCAGAAATCATGGACAAAAAAAAGGTCTATTGTCAATGTAACAATTCTTGAAGCACTGCTCACACAGACACTCAAAACAAGTAGCTTTCTTGGGGTTATTTCATTGTAGTGAATTTGCATGACCAACTTTAGCACTTACAAAATCTGCAAACTTCAACCTCAAGTGTAATCTCAGCGAGCAATGGTAAATATGATCACAACTTTAGAAAGGGCCGGGTTTAAGCAGACTAAATTATTGGAAAAGTCATGCTTACATTGGAAAAGTTATTAAGTAAAGTTATTACTTTAAATTACAATGTTTATACATTATACAAAAATTCTACAGAGGAACTGAATGGTAAAAAAAAAAAAAAAAGAAACCACAGAGAAGGGGTTTGAGGTTTAATTTTAATTTTTTAAAAACAAAGGCTCAGTCTGAACAGTGTGAAGCACAAGGATAAAAATTGACATAGGGAGCAGTGACTGAAATCAGTGAGGGATTAGTGGATCAAATGAAGAACGTCAACACTTTCCCCATCAGCTCATTAATAACAGACACAAAATGACAAAGTTAGAGAATCAACTTATATTAGGACCAAAATGTCACCCATTAAAAGTAAGTTTAAATCACTGGCCTCGCAGGTGTATTTGCAGTTATAAAGGGAGGCAGGGATATTAGAGCATCATAAATCATTTCATCTTTATTCTCAGGGGTCTCAGACCACCTCTTCCATTAAAAGGCACAATCTATTTCCATATAAACTTCTCTTGCAACTCTCAGATGCTATGTGCATATTTAAAGGAGGATTGTACAACTTAAAGAACACTAAAAAAAGAAAGAATTCCAGTTACAGTGCAAGTATTTCTCATATATCTACACCTGCCAGTCACACCTCCCTCCAGACCCCTGCCCCCTCAAAAGTGTACATGTCCTTTCAGTAAAAGCTTTCTTTCCCCTGAAACAAGGCTGTTAAATTAGATGTGACAGATCAATTTCAAATGTCACTTATTAAAAGAAAACCCAGGTATTGATTTCAAAACAGAAAAGCAGCGCTACAGCAATTCTCCTTTAGTTTCCCAAGATTGTTCTGGAACGTTCTCCTCATCCTTCAGTTCCACACGTGACGCCTGCAGTGGTCCATGGCCTACGACACACAAACACCGAAGCGTCATTTACGTCACAGCCTGTTGTTGTGCAAGACAACATTATATGCTCCAAACATGAATGTGCATCTTCTGGAGCCGGAAAGGCAATACTCACATTACAGCGAGCGGCGGTCTGCACATTCTTACACCAGTATGCTGGTCCCCAGCTGCACCGCTCCATTCCCAGCAGCCTCTGCACTGCCTCAGGACATGCTCCCAGCTTCTAAATCCACCGACAACAACAGCAGCTCAGTCTGGGCTCATCATTTGATCACATGATTGGAGTTTGAGAGAGCAGTGTAAATCCTAAATCTTACCATGCAGACGAAGTCAGGGTCGAGTGTCTGGAGCAGCAGCTGCACCAGCAGAGGCTCGTACTGCTCGATGAGCTGGTTACACTGCGGAGAGGAGAGCAGTCACATACATATTTACAGTATATAAACTTGCCATAATACGGGGAGAGAGGAATCGCATTTGAATGAATGCTCGCTTTTCATTTGGAAAACTGTATATAGGCCTATAATGACGCTCAGGATCTGGCGTGCCAATCCTTCGCCATCATCTTTTCAGTCATCTCCCTTTACTCTCCTAACATAAGTGAAATCTGACTCCGGCTGTGACTCTGCAGCTTGTGCTGTATGAAGCGGCGCAGACTCTTTCAGTTTATAATTGCAGCGTCCGTTGTCTAACTGTCGTTTAGTTTTATAGAAATTAAAATCCAGTTAGTTCAGTTGCCGCAGTGGGCAAGTAATGCAATCGGTGTACGGCCAAACACCGTGTACACACATCGACTACCACAGCAAGCCTAATACACAGCCTGTATAAATCAGTGTCTGATTCTCAATGCTGTTCAAATCGATTCACTAACAAGTACCAGCTTTTGCAAATCAGATGTCACAAGTGAATGGTACACAGCATGTTTAGAGCCCTATGATTTAGGTGATGTGGAAAGCACGGACAGAAACCAGTCATAAAAACGGCATTCATGTGGAATTTGGCAAAACCTGGATCCATAAAAAGTAGGGCTGTACATCAAAAAAAAAAAAAAAAAAAAAAAAAAAAAAAAACACACAATATGGACTAGTGTCTGTGAATATCAAGTCTCACTGTATATATGTAGACATTAGAGATGCGCGGATGGGCTATTATTTCATCCGCAACCTCATCACAAAAATCATCATCCGTCCGCCATCCAGCCGCACCAACGTTTTTGACCAATTTTCAAAACCGCACCCGCCCGCCATCCATTGATGTGTATACATATATTTTTCATTTGATTGGTTCAACTGCCCGCCACCCGCCCGAATTAAATTAAAATATTATTTTTCGTCACGTCATCCGCCCAATCCGCGGTTTATCCGCGGAGTCCGCGGCTGTAACCGCCAACCGCGCATCTCTAGTAGACATTCCACATGAACTTCATCTCCAGAGTCACTTCACCAGCATTTCATCATTTGTTTTATACCATCAGATACATAGAAACTCAAAAAGGTCTTCACTGCACTCCGCCAAAATAAAAGTATGATTTAATTTGAAATTGACAAATTACTATTGTACAGTAGAATGTACTTCAAGTAGTAATTAATGGAATTTCTTTTTTTTTTTATCATAGGGCCCTATTATAGTAAACATTACTATATTATTAAATTGTTAAAGTTTCATGAATTCAGTTGATTAGACGTGCTTAGAATTAAATCATAAAAACTGAATCCACATAAACAAAATTAATTTGGGTAAAGTAGATTTCATAGTGCCCTACATGAAGTTCATGTAATTTTCATAAATTTCAACTGAATTGTAAATCAATCCTTTGTTGTTCTGTTGGAAGAACTGCAAGTGTGAAGTACGGATGTAAGAAACATGACAGGTTTGATGTACCTGATCTCGGACTGCTTCAGGCAGGAAGCTGCAGACCTTCATCACGGCCTCCTCAATCTCTGCCTGAGTGGCGTTCTGCTCCAGGATCCCGTCCACGTAACGCACTGCCATCTTACACACGTCACAGAAACCACCCGCCTCAAACTGTTCCTTTTCCATTACAGCTGCAAGACAGGACAAATAAGAAAGAGCAAGGCAATAATGGAAGTGTCTTGCATCCAACAGAGAAACAAACATCACTTACGGACATGGCTGACCCCATTGCAGAGCGCGAGTAAAGAGCAGAGTGTTTTGGGATCCGCCTCCTGCACAAGCAGATCAATGATGGCCTGCCCGTAGGTCTCAATAAGGTCCTTGCACTGAGCCTTGAGTGAGGAGGGCAAAATGTCGCAGACTTTCTCCACAGCCTGTACAATCTCTGCCTAAAAAGTCACAACAAATGTCAGCTTCAACAGGGGAATCTCGTCTACTTGCGTCACAGATTTAAAGCAAGTGTTTCGGGTAGACTTTCAATGAGGGACAAATCCAGGGGACTGCATCATGAATTTGTTTTTCGCCATTAGTTTGTGCCAATCCTTGGTTGAAAGTACCATGAAGTCTTATACCAGTGTTCGACACCATAGTGCTAACCTGTTTGGAGGCAGGTTTTGTTCTGGGTAAGAGGTCAAACCAAAATTGGACCAATCAGCTGTCAGCAAAGTGAACATCTGCTGCACTAAGTCACTGTTACTGATATCACACTTTCATGTGCACACACTCCAGTTAACCATGAGCTCAGGATCAATACCAGAGTTGACAAAGTTGATGACCAGCATCTGTGACAAAGCCTGAATGGGTTGATTTGGTTGTCAACTCGAAGCCAATACTGTAACGGAGCTTCATGGTAAAGGCCCCAGGTGTCACTAAAAATATCTTCCAATTGTTTTGAAGAAAACGAAAGCAAATTAAAACAAGATTTACTTTATTTTTTATTTTGTTAGTCTCCAACTGTGATGGACTTCTTTTTTGCAGTGGATTGTTGGCCAATTGCCTGACTGCAAAAACCAGCATGCATGCCATTACACTTTAATAAATCTGCTTTCTCTTCAATGAATGAAGACCTTATTACATCAGTCCCACCTGCTGATAAGGTTGGCTTTATCAACCCTCGACATCTCATTGGTGTCTCGCTTGCCTAATTTATTTCCATGCATTCTACTGGTACTCTCCGTTATTTGTTGTAGCATCGAAATGAGGTTTTTAAACTCGTAAAATAACTGATAGTCAATGTTGGCTTCATACCTCAGATGTTTGACCCTCAATCATGCTCTCAAGTTCCTTCATCACAAACTCACAGATGGCACACTGAGGAGAGTCACGCACTCGCACCAGATTCTGTCAAAAACAAATGCATGTTAATCAAGAAAACATCCTACATTTTTACACAGCTTCCCTACTTGAGTTTGATTTGAATATTTAGAGCTGAATAAAACATATGTGGGGATGTTTCCTACTTTCTTGTTAAGAATACAGAAGCTATATTTTGTACCTTAGCAGGCTTGGCTAGGACAGGTGTTTCCAGTTTGGTTGCAGGAAACATCTTGACTGCAGGGATGGATTTGGCAGGTATGGATTTGGCAGGCATCAGCATCTCCATGCGCACAGAAGACTTCTTGACGGGGCAGAAGCCAGCACGAGCACAGATATCCTTGGGTTGCTGGAGGAATGGTAGGCACACACACTCACTGAGTAACATGACGTGTCAACATGAGCAGAGTCTCAGGCATGCACTGACTGATATGCTAATACAACATCTAGGATCATCATGCAGCATCCCTCTGACTAACTGAGATTACCCATGATCCTGCTCCACCTCATGCCCACAGTATCCCACATCACCCTGCCAGTCTGAGGACTACCATGCATACATGTGCGCAAGTGTGATCTGATGAACCAACTTGTTCATCCAACTCATGTGGTTAAGTGAATAACGGTTAATCAGTTCTCGAATGATTGAGTTAACAATTCTTTTAGTAATTGGACACAAAGGCAACTTACTTTAAGGGCCTTTCCCAACACCCACACTCGTGGTCTTAGCCACTTGAGATGACATGCACACCAGTGAGCGCACAAGACTGTCCCATGTCGGATAAAACTCAAAACTCCGTGCCCTTAACGCACATTAATGCCACACTATATCTAATACCACTGCTGAGCATCATTCATCAGGTTTAAAAACTCACATGACCCGATATCGTGATTGAGGAAAACTTTGTAGTGTAAATTAAATTAGACATTACATTTAATTTGGTAGTAAAACTAAAGGTTTGCACATTGTATTGGTGCAGAGATGAGTGCGTTTAAAATGTTTGCAATTGACTTAGTTTATTAATTGTGGTGCATTTAATTTAACGTCGCCCGTTACCTATTGATGACTGTTCAGATATTTACAGTATTGAAAATCAAAATGTGTAAATACAGCTCTGTAAAAACTTTACTTGATCACTATAAGTGTGTCCCATCAGATAAGAGTTCCGCACACCCACTTGAACACTGGTTAAATACCAGAAACACATCATGCAAATAGAGGAGTGTAAAAACTAAGTGTGGGTATTGGGACAGCCAAGTCCAGATTCGTTCAGACCGATTCGGTCACTGAGGGAGTCAATGCAAGACCAATTCAAACACATAAATTGCCCCTGCGTCCAAATGTGCAGACTATCCATCCTAAATGTGTTTATTTTTATATAAACACACACCATGCCAGCTTCTGTGGCTATTTTCATGGCAATACATTTATGGTAAAACTATCAGGTGTTTACAATTTATTTCTACTAAACTCTCAAACCATATGAGTAACTTTGTTAAAAACATCTTCAAGAGTTAACTGAATAAATTTTTTTACCCTAAATAGTATGCGAGATAAGTGTGTCCCAAAGCATAGCATGTTGAAAAGAGTATGCCAAAAGTCCCCAGATGGTCTACTATTGCCGGAATTTTTTTTTTTTTTAAGTGTGGCTCCGTGCGCACTAATATTGCCCACAACCCATTGTGCTTTGGAGGAGGATTAAGTTCAGAACTACAAACACGAATAAAGTGTTAAACTGCAAACATGGCGGATGTGCACGACCAGTGGTTAGTGGAGAGGTTTAGATAAAGGGGTTTGAGTGACTAATAAACATTTAACCTGAATTTTTTTTTTTTTTATATATATATACGGGTTGATTTCATCTGCAACATGAACTTTTATAAAAGATCCATTTGGCCATTAACTTAATGCATCATTACTCAAGAATATGAGGAGAGTTCTCCACACAAAAGACCCATGATCAATGTGCTACTTCTCTCCTATACAGCAGGAAAATATAGATTAAATGAAATGTAGAGGATGATTGACAGGCCAGTTTACGTGTTAACAGAATTGTGTAGTCTTATTTTTGATTGCCACTGAATGACATTCAGGAAAAAGGGGATTTTAGTGTTGCTTCCATCCTTCTGGTGAAGAATGAAGAGAGCCAAAAATGGCATGGAAATGAATGATCTTTTGTTGTTAAATAGAACCGGTTACTGAATAAGAACCAGTACATGGTTCCCAACCCTGCTCACAGATAGTGTATTATGTGTGACGAATGTTATGATAAATTGAAGATCACTCTGGTACTACATCTAAAAATCAAACGAACATGAAACCCTCAAGGTTAGGTCTATTTTAAGAACGTGTGAGTGGCTATTCTACACAACAGCACAGATTAGCAATGGTTGCTTGGATTAGAAAACAGCACAGGTGATTAGCCACAGGACAGATTGAAAGACAAGCTAGGATGAGACTAGCAGCTCAGAGAAACCTACCTGCTCCTGAAGACCAGAGCAAACAAAACCACAAGAAAAAAAAAAGAAAAAGAAAATGAAGGTGGGAGTAAAGAATGGGGAGAAAAAGAAAAAAAAACGACAAGTGATTAGAGATGTGGATTAAGCTGGCAGACAGGCAGAGAGTCTTAACAGGAAAAGGGAACAAGCAGCTTTGTTCATTTCCAACAAGCTCTACAAATTAAAGGGGTCATATTTTAATAGTGTTTTCCCCCTGCGGTCCACTTATAATAGCTAGTCATTTATGCAGCAGTCAGAATTCATTTTCACGACTATTTTCCACCCTCTCTTTGACCCTTTAAACAGGATGCTTTTTGCTGCTTGTGCCTTTAATAGAAACATCCTCTTTGCATTGTAGACTAAACAATCCCAACAGTTTTTATCCCCCTCTTCTTTCAGTATCAGCCAAGTTGCAAATTCTGCATTATACCGTGACAATATAATAATAGGCATCAATGTGAAGTGACTTGGGATCCCGTTCGAAACAAACTTCAGCTGCTCATTTGCAACACTAGGAACCGCAGGTGCTCCACACAGACTCATTTCACTTTTTATTCCTAAACCTCAGAACTAAAATGATTGGAGTATTTACTCTACTTCCTGCTTCGGTTTCTTAATGTTGAAAGCACTCTGCTGAAATGGGTAACACTTTACAACAACGTTCCATTAATGTGGTTTAATGCTTCTACTAACATTAAATAACAATGAGCAATACATTTGTTACCAAACATTTATTAACCTTTGTGACCGTTAGTTAATAAAAATAACTCTTCATTGATCATGTTAGCTCAGGTCCATTAAATATTAGCAGATACAACTTTTGATTTAAATCATGTGTTGGTAAATGAGGAAATTAACATCAACTATGATTATCAATGTTTTAGACATATTCATTATTAGTTCATGTTAACCCTTAAAGACCTAGAACATTTTTGGGGCACCTGACTCACCTGTACTTTTCTTTGTTTTTCTAACCCATTATAGCAGGCAGTGCCATATATCATTTTAAACAGGAGAACTTGAAGTTTCAATCTAGTTTATTTAAATTCCCACATTTACATTTAATATGCACCTGCAAGAGAGCTGCAAAAGTGTGATTTTTAAACTAATTTAACTTCCAATAAATGCTCTTTCACTGGGGAGAAAGAGTTCTGGAAATTATATAGCACACTATGATAAATATTAAAATTTGATTCCTCATATGACCCCTTTATAACTCACTGTGGTGTGCCACAAGAGTGGGACTCAAGTTCCTTTTTGGTAGTGAAGAATGGAAGAATGAAACTACTGAAATGCCTACACAAATGAGAAGACATTTTATGCTAAATTACTTACCATAGACATGAGCTGTTGAAAGACCAGTGGGCCGTACTGGCTGATGTACTCTTTGCACTGTTGAAAACAAAAAGATAAGATAGCAAGATATGTACCAGACATGCAATGCACACCGAAGCATGGCAGCTTTACGTTGAGCACACAAACTCAGTAAACTCAATGCTCATGTTCTCACCATGTCAGACATGCCGGGTCCCAGAAGCTCACACTGGCTCTCCACTTGTGCGATCAGAGCGCTGATAAATGAGGCGTTGGCTTTGGCCTCCTCTTGAGTGTCAGTGAGGAACGTAACGCAGTCATTGCACACTGCATCTCCACTCATCTGCACACAGAAGAGAAAACCGGCCAGTTAGGGAACATACAGGATGACAAATTCATGGCAACACTACATTATATTCATCAAGTTCAACATTTAGAATCCCCGTGGCTTTTTATCCCCATTAAAACAGGCGTGTGACAGCTTCACCTCTTTTGTGCTCTCCTTGACTTTCTCTTGGGGGTAGAGCAGCTGGGGGATGTTGAGCAGGAAGGGGTTGAGTTCATGCTGGTTCAGGTCCACTTGGGGGATCTCGTTGGACATGAGCTGAGCTTTAGCCAGACCTTCCTGCTGGGACACACAGAGGCCCATAGCAGCGCACACCACACCGGGGTCATCCTGCAAGATGAAGGACAACAGAAGCATTGTCAAACATGATAAACACACAAAGAGGATCTGCAGATGAATACACTGACCCCCTTCAGTTCTTTAAAGAGGATTGTGACTGATGAGGCTCAACAGGAAGGAAGAGACCATAACACAAAGGCTGCTTTGGTCTAGTGCTGATAAGATGGTTAGCTATTTAAAGTCTAGTCACACTAAAGCTTTTAGTTAGTTTTGCAGTCATGAAAATGTGTGAGTTTAGCTTAAATTTTTCCCAAGTTCTTCTACTGCAGTTGATAATGATTTCCATTGTTAGAGCAACTTCTCTATTTGGTTTTGTAAAAGCCACAATACGAACAGAATTACTCTATTGGTGTCTATAGACCTTATGCGCCCGAGAAACAAGGGTTCAGCCATCTTATGAATACTGTCTTTGAACTTCCGTTTTTGCGGTCGCTCTGTATATTTCTATGGCATTGCTGTCCAGGAGAAATTAGCTTTTGAAGTGGATTTAATTAATGTAAAGTTAACGAAAGTTATCATGAGGGTTGTAACGTTTAAAGCAGATGTCTTAAATGTCAGTAGACCGGGAAGATTTTAAAACGAGCCGTTCATTCATAAATACGCAAGATCGCTGTGAAAATACTGACCGGAAAACAAAAGACAGCGAGCACAGCGCTGAAAAGTGGCGGGGCTACATAAGGTCTATAGGGTCTGATGTAATAGTCAAATGAGATACTATACCATATCAGCTAATATTAGGCATTTAATTATCAGCATATGCGAGACTATTCGAATAGTCACTTAAACGATACTGCTGCTCGTCGACTTGGAAATACTAGTAGTTTACTTTTTTGCACATTTAATGTTTTGCTTTGTAAGAAACGTAGCTTTTCTAAAAGATATAGTCGTGTTAGGGTTACATATTACAATTATATCGTCGACTTGGAAATACTAGTAGTTTACTTTTGCATATTTAATGTTTTGCTTTGTAAGAAACGTAGCTTTTCTAAAAAAATATAGTCGTGTTAGGGTTACATATTACAATTTTATCGTTTTGAAGAGGGCATATCTGGAGTGGAAAACAAAATAATTTCATTTACCTCAGATTTTGCATGTGATCGAAGCGAAGCATGTGTCAGAAAAATATCCATATTTAAAACTTTATAAAGTAAAATAACTAGCTTCCGGCCAAACAAACATACGGATTCCACTTGAGTGTAAAGCACAACTTATGTAATGTGACGCACTGCTGATATTTACGCACTACGCTACTTCTGACATCACAAGTTGTGCAAGATGCGCTTTAAACGCAAGTAGACTGCGTATGGCCGTTTGGCAGGAAGCTAGAATTTTACTTTGTGTAAGAAAAATATTCATATTTAACACGTTACAAACATCACTTTGCTTCAGAAGGCCTTTATTATCCCCCCAGAGCAGTGTGGAGCACTTTTATGATGGATAGATGCACTTTTATGATGGATAGAGGCACTTTTATGATGGATAGAGGCACTTTTATGGATTTCAAAACAGAAACAGCCATTCACTGCCATTATAAAGCTTGGAAGAGCCAGGACATTTTTAATATAACTCCGATTGCATTCATCTGAAAGAAGAATGTTATAAACTCCTAGGATGGCTTGAGGGTGAGTAAATCATGGCCTAATTTTCATTGTTGGGTGAATTATCCCTTTATGTTTAATATACAATGATCGTAATGCAAAGCAATAGTTGAATAAACTGTCATATAAACAGTCCCTTAATTAAAATATAAACAAGCCCTACATTTTTTTTTTTAAAGCCATTAGACATAACATTTAAAATATAGGCTACTGACTTTGTTACTACATTAATATTGAGATTAAATGTAAAGTTACTAAATTATAAAAACAAATTAACTAATGTTATAATAGTATTTTATTTTTCTAATAATTATTACTGATCAAATATTCTACTATTCGTCCACACCCCTAGTCAATGCATGCGTCTGTTGTTGCAGTCTCCGGTATTTTGTTCCGTCTCTTTAGTTTCGCTTTCTTCTACCGTGAACCAATGTCTCAGGGAAGTGTTGTCACCTAGTGGAACAACTGATAAGTGCAAAACAAATTCAATGCACATGTGACCTGCGTGTTCAAAGTACGCAGGGTTACAAAAAAAAAATAATAATAATTTGAGTCACGCGGAGCCTCGTTTACCCATAAAAACTGAAGTAAAATTTGGGCTTGATTTTGAGCAAATAGGTTTGTAAAAGCATGAATCATTATTTCTGCTCATAAAGAGCCAGCTTGTGCTTGAAAGAGTACTGTTACTAAACACTTACCATGAACGAATCACAAATCATCAACTAAAAGGGAAATTGTTACTCAGTTAAAAGGGAAGGGAAGCATTCAGCTCACCAGCTCTCCTTGGATGATGCCCATGAGAATGGGGAAGTAGTTATCAACAATCTCCTTGCACTGGCCAGACAGGCCCTCATCAGGGATCAGCTGACAGGCCTTCTCCATGTATCCGAGGAGTTCGCTCTAGATTCAACACAAGAATTTAGACTTTGACCTCCATTAAGAGCACTCAAAACACTAGTGTTATCATGTTTGCATACCTCTGTGGCATTATCCTTCAAAAGCTGCTCCACCACCATCAACACCTCTTTGCACAGATCACATGGCACAGTTTTCTGCGAGAAAGAAGGTTTTATACACTTAGTGCTCAGGAATTATGCACTGGCATACTAAAGAGCTTCTGAGAATCAGGTCAACGCACCATCTGAGGCTTGTTCCACACATTCTGTTGGCAGTGTTGGACGGCATCACAAAGAGAAGCAGTCTTGACATTCTGGCACCAGTAGGGGGGACCGCGGGCACACTGCTCCGTACCCAACAGGGGACTCGCCACAGCTAACAAGAAAACATTAGATGTGTTCAGAACAGCTGCAATGGACACAGGCGTGAGATGACCCATGCAACATCAAATAGCACTTCTATCTGAACCATATTTTTCTTATCGGATCAGCTTGCCAAGAATTATGACACTTAATTTTGAAAAAAAAAAGAAGAAGTTTAGACATGTTTTGTATTCTTCCTTATTGTTGTTGTTGAATAAGGAAGCTGTGTCTATTCAACAATTTTCCGCTTTAACTTTGTATACAGGTAGAATTGCATCCAGGTGACCTATAACTGGTTATTCAAACTTGAGGCTTTCACAATCAGAATTTCTGAGCTGAACTGCTATTGAGACTAGTTTAAGATGTTAGAGCAAAGCAACTTTACAGAACTGAAACTGGATTTGAAACAAAAACAGGGGTGGGGAGTCTGGGACACAATTTCTTTTTTGACAGCATGTGCCTGGAAAGTCCCCAGAACTTAAGCCAGTTAATACTGATTCCACCAAGTACAACGCCTAATTATAGTTCCTTTAAAACTTTCCATGACACGAACAGAGTCAAATCAGGAATAAACAGGCTCGTGTGAAGCCAGTGACAGCAGATTTCTTTCCACTTCGAGCTGATCATAAGAAACTGAACTGTAGTTGCACAATCAGAATGGCAGCTTTGGATCTGAAGAATTATTCCTCCTACTCCTGAAATCACCATTTAAAAAGAACAAAAAAAAAAACTGCAGACTCCAGTCCGAAATTCATAGGCGAGATAATCTGACATATGCACTGACAAAAACCAGGAGCGTGAGCAGTCTTGTGATCCGGTCTCTGTTTCCGCCAGCTCAGCATCAGCCTCTATAGCTGACTGTACAAAAGACAAGTTGACAAAACCCAGATGTGAAACACTAGTTTTAGTCATTTTGTTAGAAGTGCACTTGCTATTTTACTGTAATGACTTGACACATCTAGAAAGTATTTTTGTGTGCGCGTATGCACAAACTGTAGGGTTGAAGTCACTGGGTTATAATATTCATTGATCTAGCTAGCATAAGAGATGGGCATAAATACAAGAAAATGTATTTAAATACAAATACAAAATATTGTGTGAAAAAATGTATTTCAATACAGATACAGTATTTTGAAAATACACAAAATACATGTGAAATTGGCCATCCAGTGCAGGTATAGGTCACAGTGAATGAAGAAACTGTATAGGCCTACTGACTTTTCATTCTTAAACATCTCTTTTCTTTCTTTCTCTCTTTCTTTCAATTACAAATAAACTTATGCAAAATAGCTGCCATTTATATACTCATTTCTGGTTACAATGCAGTCTATTACTTTTATTAAAAAATTCATACTGTATGTAAAACTGTGGGAACCTTTTCTGCTATCTAGCAAATAATATGGATGGGCGATATGACCAAAATCACAATTTACTTCACAGTAACAATATCATGGTTGCACAATTCTCAATATCAGTTTTGATTCCACAGCATAAACTGAATTTCAAACTCTTGAGGTTTTTCTTCTCTCTTTTTTTTTGCAGGTAGTCCAATGCTTAAAGTAATTTTATGTTTATTTTATGTCAAGTTTATTTGTTTCTATAAGTTCATTAAAATTAGAAAGTGTATCTAAAATAAGAATTAATTTAGATTCATTTGACAATATTTACCCCCTTTTTTTAATTTTTTTTTGTAAAAAAAACTAAAAGCTGAAGATTTTTGTGGTGTAGGCTATCATTCATCAGAGTTTGTTTTTCCACTCCAACGGTCCAATAATTCCTGCCCACTAAAAGCTGCACGGATATTTGCTCACCCCACAAAAAGGCCCATCTATGTAAACGATTTAGAAAAAGTTCCATCAATTCACACTTTATTTCATCGCTATGATATGTAGTGTCATATCACCCAGCCCTAACATGCAGTAATGCTTTAAACACATTTGACAAGCTAGTTGATAATCAACAACCGGTCAAGACTGATTGGCTAATGCTATTTTCCCAATTGTCTGTGCTCTTTTATTCTTTCATGTTAACTCAAGTGAATAATGCACAATTTAAACTTTCTCACCAAAAAATTGCTGATCCAATGCTGAGCTAGTGAATGTCTGAACTAATTGATGCACAAAATCAATACCCTGATAAAGAGGTTGCTGATTTTTTCCAAAGGCTTTAAAATACAAAACAGTATTTTGTATTTCAAATACGTATTTTAAATACATGTATCTGAAATACTGCCCATCCCTGCATATATGACATTGTTGTGTATGATTTGGCAATAGGGGACAGCCTATACACTGGTCAAAATCAGGCCGACTCCACGAATTTTTTAAACCAGGTTTAAAAATGATCAGGAGCTTGTAAGCTACTACTCAGCACACAATACGAGTCGCGACCATACAAGCATCAACGATTTCCACAATTTCTCCCAAGAGAGATTTTTTTTAATGTATGACAGCAAAAATCATACTGTGTACTCCCAGCTTAAACTTGGAAACATTCCCAAAGGATTTTTAAACAAAGAAACCAAAAGCAAAAGGCAACAAGTATACCATTACCAATGAAAAACGAGGGGTGGACATTTTGGTCCACAGATTGGCGCTGCACATCCAGCATATTTAACTGTCTAAGTTTAACTATGTAAGTGCATCCAGGCATCACTAAATGCTAATGCAAACCAATTAGACCTCAGGTACTTGCCAAAATGCCATATAAGCCATATAGCCAATCAGAAAAAAATCAAAATATTTTTTTAAAGTCACAGCAATCATCGTTTTAATGATCAATCGCCGCTGTCATGTCCAAGTAGTCGTGCACATCCCTATGAAAAACACTACGGTTTGTTAAACCACCAGAATTTCACTTCTGCTCTGCAATTCATATCAGTGGTCCAAATCAAATCAGAAAAATATCTTAATATGTGAGAAGGTGCAGACAGTACAGATCATGGGAAAGCACCATGCAATAAACATCATGTCCAAAGAACTGGCTGTAAAACTGGGTATCATTCAAGTCATGAAAGTGTTTTGCCCTACACACCATAAAGTACTTAAATTTTACCAGCACTTATGATAAATCCGGAAAACAGGCTTTAATCACAGATCACTGCTAGACAGAAAACAGTCGACTCATTGCGGGAATGTGTAGTTGACATAGCATGTCAAGTAATGACAGGAAACTTCTCTAAACAACATTTTTCAATTTTGCTTATAAATGTGTGCATGCAGTTTGAGCTCATATTAAAGGGTTATGCTGGGTACACACCAAAAGATAATCGGGCTGCTTTTGGGCCGATTTCCCCCCTTCCGACAATCCTAGCTATGTCCCGATTATCTTGATGGTTCAACAGATTATTTTATCAGATTTTCCCTTGGTGTGAGGTGTGTTAAGAGTGTCCGAACCTGCTCGGAAGAACGTCGGAGCCGCCCCGATCGCGAATCGTAAATATTCAACATGTTTAATATTTACGATCAGAAATCCTGATGTGTGGGGGGAACCCCGAGGACAAACGCGCGCACGTTCTGGAGATTATCACGTGAAACGAAACAATATCCAATCAGAAAGTGAGATGATGGAAGACGGTCATTCTCACACACGCACACATGCAGGAAGCTGAGTGTTATAAGGATTCAGTGAGGGATTAAATAGGCTAACTTTTTCTAAAGAGACAATAAATACAATGAAGAATGAATATATTTCTGTATAAAAGGCTATATATAATGGTGGGTACAATGTTTTTTTTGTTGTTTTTTTTAATGTGAATTTTCTGTGAAAATCATTCCAAACACTATCATCATAATTTCTTCATGCATATCATCCGACATGCTTATTCTGAAGTCTCGCGAGGTTTTGCGAGATTTCCTGTGTTCACAGTCGAGAATCTGGTTGAAAATCTGTTTGTGTGTGGTGTGCTGTCTTTGTCACATCATGGCACACCACACACTATAGGAGCAAAATGCTTGAATCTAGGATTTTTTGTCCTCATGTTTGTGGTCTATCACATTTTGAAAATCTTATAAGATGTAAAAAATCTTTTGGTGTGTACCCAGCATTAGTTCACCCAAAAATGAAGATTATGTCAGTAATTACTTCACGTAGTGTAACAGTTGTGCGTCAGAACGTAGGCTCACTATTGGCCAGCATCACACACATGACCAGCGTTGGCCAATAGTGAGCCTACGTTCTGACGTACAACGTACAGATTTCATAAAAAATATCTTAATTTGTGTTCTGAAGATGAACGAAAGTCTTACCGGGTTGGAACAACATGAGGGTGAGTAATTACTGACAGGATTTTCATTTTTGGGTGAACTAACCCTTTAATGGAGACCGAGTACATGGAATAAGTTTTTCAATTTCACTGGAGTGAACTGCAAAAAGCGAAGATGTAAACAAAAACAGCTGCTGTTACATTAAAAAAATAAAATAAAATAAAATAATAAACTACCTGAAATACAGAAGTGATCCTAGTGATAAGTCAAGAGCAAACACAAATCACATACTCGAGATGCCATAGCCAAATCATATCACTAAACTTTTATAAACAGTCATGCTCCGGGTCTATTCGGCCAATCGCGTCCAGCTTCCTCTTGTGCAATTACTGAGAAAACTGCATGTCAATGAGAAGTGGAACATTCTGTGGTTTTATTAATAAATCATTTTTCACAAGCTAGAAGCTCTGACTTGACCAAACATTTATGAAAGACTATGCTTTCAGACATCTCTGCAAAAAGATTAATAAAAAAAAGTTAAATCGTGACTGCAAGCAGAAATCCTAAAGAGGAACACAGAAGAGGATGTTGCAACTGTCCACAGAGATCTGATCCCTGGAAGTGAGAACAGACAAGCAACAACTTGCTTGGATACAAATGATAAAGCATATCAGAATTTGTCATTGATTTGTCAGATCTCAGAATAAGGAAAACTTCGGGTTAAAACTAAAAGACAGTCTGAGTACATCAGCTGATAATCAGGTTGCATTTACTGTGTCAACAACATTCAGACACGGTCATCTGTCAGGGCTCAAAAGAAAGAGATAAATGTGATGAAATCATTTAAATCGATCAAGCACGAGACGAACGTTATAAGAAGTGATGAGTCATAATGCGGACATGATTCGCATTAAGTACAAGAAACGAAATTAAAATGTAATACATTCATGACTATAATAAACCCAGTTGCATCGGTTTCAGACTAAACAATCGGCAGATAAAGATTAAAACTCACTAGTCAGAGTTTATACAGGTTAAAAATAGCTGACTGCGCAAAAACACATACATGCGTATATAAAATAAAAAAAAATACAGATACTAGTTAAGTCAACTCAAATAAATAATTGCGAATATTTTTTTTATACACCGGAAAGTCATTAGAGACTTAACGTTACGTGGGCTGGGCTCTAGTCTGTTGTTCACCTAACGTTAGCCAGTTAGCACAGCACGTCAACACACGAAACATTTGCAAAAAACAAAACGGGAACACAATATTAATATCGCTATTATTAGATAAGATTCTTTATTCTGGCTTTCTTGAACAGAATAATAAGTTAGGACGTGTATTTGAAGATCATTTTTCCATTTAAGCGGGCTTGACTTTCGGTAACCGAACGTTACATGACATGTTTACCAAACACTTCCTCCGCCATTAGCTGCAGCTATGGCACACTTCTTACAAGGAACTAACACACACACAATAATGTGGAGCTCAGTAAAACCAAAACATATATTACCCGTGGAGATAAAGAGAAGCGTGAGAAGCATCATGTCTTCGGGAACGCTTCTATCGAACAGCAGTGTCGTGTTATAAGTCTGGTCTGGGTCTGGGTCTGCTGATGGTGTTTGTGTGCTGCAGTGAATCGCTGGGTCGTGTGATGATGAGGAGGCTTTATGCTGCTGATCTCACAGTCAGCTGACCGCGTGACTGTCTGGGGCGTGGCTTCATGAGGAACAGACCCGAGACCTTTGTCATTTCAAATTGTGCGGACATATTAACATATCTAAATTGCTCCTTAAAGTGTATGATAAAATCATCTAGAGTATTTCAATGCCAATGATTAAATGAGTAAAGGAACATTTGCAATATTCAGTGATAGTACCTCAAATATACACGATCTTACGATAGAAAATGTACGCTTTGGTGATAGAAAATGCTCTTAACACATTTTTTTTGAGGAATTGTTTAGTGCAATAATGCTTCCCAGGACCTGTAAAAAGGACTTATTTCCGTGATTAAGAGAGATAAGTGTGAAATTAGGACCGATTTCCTTTCATTTCCTGTTAACCCTAAAAATGTAAAGAGGCGCACTTTGAAATTGTGAATCATATAAACCCTGCAAAAGAAGAATTTTAGGAATAAGATTTAATGTTGAGAATACAAATTTATGTCAAATATGCAAGGTAAAGAATGAAACGATTTTTACAATGGTTTGATACTTTTGTACAGTACCATTTTGTTGTTTCATTTAAAGTGTTTTTGGCTTGCTTAGTTGGGGACATTTAATATTCAACAATATTATTGATCTGCCTTACTTAAGATGGACGATGATGCAATTTTCTTCTAGAAACAAACTTCGTTGTATTATTTTCATGTTATCACTGTGAAGCTGCTTTGATACAATCTGTATTGTAAAAGCGCTATATAAATAAAGGTGACTTGATTTGACTGCAGTACCATGTAAATCATTATATATGTATACAACAATTTTAAAAGTATATATATATATATATATATATATATATATATATATATATAGGACAGTACCATGGTGTAACCATATTTTCATCAAAGTGCCCTTGGAACATTCACTTTTATGTGGCTTTTCCCCTTCATTTAATAAGACTCTTTTTCAACAGCTTGTCCAAAAATAATGCTATATATCAAATATAACCCATTTATTAAAAATCAAACTTATGATGCAGTTGTAGTATTGAACACCTCTTTAAGTGACTTATTAGATTTTAAGACAATTTATTCAATTATGTTGATTCAATTGATGTTGATGACATTAGTTAAGGGAAACAACTCTGCATGAGATAAAGAATGAATAAAACCACTCAACCAAAAACAAGATTTAAGAACAAAGTAGTTAGGGTTATGAACCATATGATAAGAGACTGAGAAAAAACTTTGAAAATTAACTTTGTATTGTTAATTTCAGCACCTTGTTTGATTTGCTTTTGAATCGATTAAAAACTTGTGTATGCATTAACTGGTGTGTTTTTTGTATCTTTTCTCTGCTGACCTTTTTCTTTTTTTTATACATTCTCTACAAGGAAAAGTAGAGTGGATTGTTTTGCGGCTCGCACAACAAACTCTACAGCACTTCTCACATGACTGTGTCCTGGGGATAAATCATTTACTCTATAGCTTTCCTCTACTCCACTTAAATGTAGTTCTTTATGTGTGTCCCTTTAGTGGAAGAGAATGACTGCTATAGACTGAAATAAAGAATTTTGTATCATTTATTTCTGAGCATGTAATTATTAAAGCAGATTCTGTCATACTAAAATTAAATACTCCAAAAACAATATTGATCCTGCAAAGAGATCATATGTACAGAGTTCTTTGCAGAAATACACATCACATCATTAGCTGAAGTAAATGCACCGCTCCAAAGCCATAAAAAGGCCGCTGGCTTTTACTAGCTCGTCTTGTCCGTTCACATAATCCAGCAGATGAGGTGATCTTCACAGTCCTAGGGGGAAACGACAGGAATTCACTTGTGGAACATATGATGACAGAAAAAAATGACAGAGACACTACAGCAGAAGTGTGACTGTGAACCCAAAAACACTTTGGCACAGATTTCATTGCAGATCAATCCAAGTGGAACCTGAAAAGAAACTACGCTTGACCTTTTTTTTCCAACACTAACTTAATTTTTCTTTAGCATTTTTGCAATTATAAATCAAAATGAACAATTCTTGTTTTTCATGGAATATTGCATTGCAGTATTTATTATAAATGTGACCTTGTGATCAAACTTCGCCTCCCACTTGCAGCCTCCCACGGCTGCATCCGAAATTGCATAATTCCCTAAAATGTGACCCCTGACCACAAAATCAGTCACATGGGTCTTTTTTTTTTTTGATTGAGATTTGTACATCATCTGAAATCTGGAATCTGAGGGTGCAAAAGAAATCTAAACATTGAGAAAATCTCCTTTAAAGTTGTCCGTTTATCTTCGCAATTATGCTGCATTCACTCACAAAAGTAAATGTTTTATATATTTACGGTAGGAAATTTACAAAATATCTTCACGGAACATGATCTTTACTTAATATCCTAATGATTTTTTGGCATAAAAGAAAAATCGATCATTTTGACTCATGCAATGTATTGTTGGCTACTGCCACAATTATACCCGTGCGACTTGTGACTGGTTTTGTGATCCAGGGTCACATATATTAATTGGTGAAAACAGTTTGTGACAAAAGTAGCATGTCTGAATTCACAGTACTCATGTTGAGTATAGGCAAAAAGTACCTGGATGACCTACTACTTCCAGCAAAATTCTGAAATGTGCATACAATGGACACTTTACTATCACATGAGGCCACGGGAGAGGATTTGTGAATGGAGGTGAAGCAATGCAACTGAGGCTGGTAGGTCATGTGATAATGACATGGCGAATGTAGTGAGTCCGGATTACATTCATACTACTATATAAAATGTACTTTTAGTGAAGCCTTGAAGTAATTCAAAATAAGTACCTACTTAGTATGCAATTTCGGATGCAGCATCTCTGATGACGTGTTTACCGGCGCGAGGGCGGGACAAACTGTCACTCACATAAGATCGACCAATAGCAAACCACAGCCATCCAATCAATCCCCAAAGGACAAAATCAAGTCCCGCCCTGTTTTCGCTTGTTTGTTCCGCTTCAGATAACAGGGTAGAAAAGACTATGGCAACTTGCGTTTAAACTTTTGATTTGTAGCAATGAACTCAACTCTCCTCAAGTCCACACAGGTTCAAATACTATTTAATTTTGAACAATCTATTCCTAGTTTTATATTATTTCCATATCTGAACCAATTAAGCTATCCCAATCTTTGGAGTAAAAACAGATGAGGAAAACATGAAATTCTCACATTTAACGGGATGTACTCTTTGCTTTCTCGTTCTGTAGGCCACAGCACTGCGCCTTGGAAACCTCGACGTCTTTATTTACAACAGTCGGACGCAGCACGTCAATGTCTCGTTCGAGGTGATCTAACAGCCCGCTGAGGATCTTCGGCGAGGCGTGGAAGTCCACGGAGAAGTATCCTCCGTGCGTGTGGAGACAGTTGTGTTTGGAGATGTTGTAGGGCAGCCTGCGTTCCCCGAGGTTCTCCAGACCCCGCACCACCGCGCCGCGCTCGAACAGCGTCTCCACCGTGCGCCGCAACACCGCCGCGGTCTCCGGCCTCTGCATCGCCTTCAGGATCACGGACAGCTCATAACGCGGCATCTCCCGGTGCTGTTATCTCAAAGACAAATGTCTCTCAGTGGAAATCTGTCACACAGAGCCTGCTCTGAAGTTCATGTGTGTCTTCTTCAAGGATACTGTGGAAACACATGTGGAGGTTGATGCAGTGCGCCACCTACAGCATCGGAGGATTATGCTTTCTTCTTCTTCTTCTTCTTCTTCTTGCTATTTTACGTCGGTTGGCATCCAGCTTATTGGTGCATTTCCGCCACCTTCTGATCCGGAGTGTGAATCAGAAAATAGGTTTACAGACTAGATATCAAAATAATTAAAGGGATACTCCACTTTTTTCGGAAATATGCTCATTTTACATCTCCCCCAGAGTTAAACAGATGAGTTTTACCGTTTTAGAATCCATTCAGCCGAACTCCGGGTCTGACGGTACCACTTTTAGCATAGCTTAGCACAGATCATTGATTCTGATTAGTCCAGTAGCATTTCTTTCAAAATGACCAAAGAGTTTCAATATTTTTCCTATTTAAAACTTGACTCTTCTGTAGTTAAACCGTGTACTAAGATCGACGGAAAATGAAAAGTTGCGATTTTCTAAGCCTATATGGCTAGGAACTACTCTCATTCCAGCGTAATAATCAAGGAACTGTGTGGCTGTACCATGGGTGCAGCAGGCGTAATGATATGACGCAGCGCCTGAAAATAGTCCCCAGCTCGGTAACTTCTTCCAACGTGACCGGGACTAAGTTTGTCTAACCTATTAGACCTATTTTCAGGCGCTGCGTCATATCACTACGCCTGCTGCACTCATGGTACAGCCGCACAGTTCCTTGATTATTACGCTGGAATGAGAGTAGTTCCTAGTCATATAGGCTTAGAAAATCGCAACTTTTCATTTTCCGTCGATCTTAGTACACGGTTTAACTACAGAAGAGTCAAGTTTTAAATAGGAAAAATATTGAAACTCTTTGGTCATTTTGAAAGAAATGCTACTGGACTAATCAGAATCAATGATCTGTGCTAAGCTATGCTAAAAGTGGTACCGTCAGACCCGGAGTTCGGCTGAATGGATTCTAAAACGGTAAAACTCATCTGTTTAACTCTGGGGGAGATGTAAAATGAGCATATTTCCGAAAAAAGTGGAGTATCCCTTTAACACGTGCAAGCACTATAATCCATGAATCGCGGTTTTTAAGCTTTTCACAACCCACACACAAACAACTACAAATTAATAGGCCTGGTGCTAATTATTAATGTGTGCACTACTACCCATTTATTTGACAAATTCACAAATGTGCGTGGTATAAAGTATAAACGAACTTATACTTAATATTTGTAAATAAAACAGACATCAAGTTAAAAATATTAACAAATAACAAACAACAAAACTACAAAAGGCAGACACAATCATACGAAATAACAGCATAACCTATGACAGTGGTAGAATTTCTAAAAACAAATGAAAAGACATTTAAATAATTAAAAATTATATAATAAAATAAAATAATAGTGTACACAAGGGGTGATAAGTTACAAGGCACTTAACTCATTGAAAAAAATGTCAACTATAATCGCTTTTTCATTTGAGAGGGTACAGAAGGATGGAAGCAAGCATTTTAAGTTGAGTAAAGGAGGAGGAGGTTGTGGGATTTCAAAAACCTGAATTCATGAAAGAAGAATTCAGCAAGTCCTATCTAAAAGTCGAAAATGTTATAATCGTACATTTAGTATGACGCACTCATCGTGCGCCATTTTCATCGGCTCCACGTGACGTTGAAATAGCCAATCGCGCTCCTCCTCCACATGAGTGCAGCGAAGATGGCGCAAGACGGCAAGGTGCCCAGCGATCTCTACCAGCATGTGTACTCTTTCCTCGTGGAGAATAAGTTCGCCAAAGCTGCGAAAGAGTTTATAAAGCAGTCTAAAGTGGTAAGAGCCTTTCACGTGTTTATTAGAAGCCCTCGTGCGCGCGGAGGCAGTGGTCCTGTGATGTGTCGATCGGGGCGCGTAGTTCTGTACGCGCGTGGAACTGACACGCAGTTTGTGCCGAACACGTGTTTACGAGCCGCTTTATAGGATGTGCTTTAATACATTTAATTTCTGCCGGTTGCTTTATTATTTCGACCTGTGCCATTACAGCCGTTTTTTTACGTTTACATTTTTTATCTTAGTCCAGAAGTAATTATATTCATCAGTATTCTCCTTAGATATACATTTGCAACAGGTTCAGTGTTGGACAATGTTGGAGTCAAACTATAAATGTATAACATTTTACAGACCTTACAGTAAAACATATAAAGCCTGGGATAGCTAAGTAATACATTTATATTAAGAGTAGGCCTAATACATTCATACAACATAACAGTTGACAAGAATGCAAAATTGACATGCTGCATTAATTATTCTTACAAATGTTTTATATAGCCACAGAAGTCTTAATATCTTTTAGTTTTAGAGTGTCTCTGCTGCTGCTGATCACTCCTCAAATTTTGAGTTTCTACTACTTTACATTTATACATACATGCATATAGCATTTGGGTATTTAAGTTTTATAACTTGCAATCTTATCCGTTTCCTCTCATCAGAAACCCCAGGACCAAAATGACGACAGTCTCCTGGACATCTTCAATTTCTGGGTGAAGTATGTATAAGCTATCTTGAATTGTTTGTATGGCAACTGTAGCTCACTCTTGCTCATGCCGGTAGTTTTGCTGTCTTTTCCACTGTTGGGTTGTAATCACTACAACTTCTTTCCTCAAGGTCCCCAGAAACCAAAAAGCGTAAAGCGGTCACCAGTGGCCCTGCGACTGTCAATGGCCCGTCAGCCAAGAAAGCAAAGAAAGATGCAGAGAGTTCAAGCAGTGAAGACTCCAGCAGTGAAGAGGAAGCTGCAGCACCTGCCAAGAAAGCAGTACAAGGTACATAGCTGTCACTTTATCTTTCTCATAGGGACTTAACAAGTTTCTTATTAGGATTCCACTTAATGGCCCTGTTTACACCTGGTATCGAGATGCGTTTTGGTCGATCGGATCACAAGTGGAGGATGCTAAATACAAGTGTAAAAGGGGTCTACAGTAGTAGGGTTGGGTATCTCTTCAATTTGAGCGATTCTGCTTATCGAATCCGGTTCTTGTTTCTGATTCCAGTATTTAAAAACAAAACAAAGGGCATATTCTTGAAGAATTAATATTTCTACCTTTTATTCTTGCTAATTTTAAGCAATAACCAATAAAATGGCTGAAGTGAAATGAGTCTCTTCAAATAAAGATTGTTGATTACAATATTACTCCAGTAGGTAGCAAAAATCCACTGTTACATTTTTTTTTCATTGAATCATTTATTCAAGAAAACTCGAGATTAATTCAAAAATGGTGAATCATCCACTCATTAAACAGGTTAATGAGACACTGAATTAGTTTAGAAGTGTTTTAAATAATGAATACATTTTTTATTGTTTTAAATAGACTGGAACATGTTATTCTGTGTAGATGTAATCGTGATCTCCATTTTAAACAACAAAAATGATTTTAAACCAAATAGATTCTCAGTTTATCTTGAATTATGCAGTTGGCTCGTCTGTGTGCTTTTACCTGAGTGAGAGATGCTGCTGTTGCTAATTTTAGATATATCTGGTGCGTCGTTACGGCTGGGAGACATCGACTCAAACATGTTTTCATTCCTTTAAATGAATGCAGTGTTGAAGCAAATGCTTCATCATATTTTATGTGCTTCCTCCCTTGGATGAAATGTACTTGTTGCATTTTGCTATATTCTCGTCTTTTTTTGAAAAACATAACCAAACTTTTGAACGCTTGCTGTGGTCAGTCATGGTGAATGTGACGTACAGTGCATGTGCGTAATGAAATCTGATCATTGTGGGAGCAGGTCCTGGCAGATCAATACAGCTATATTTACCGGCACCGGCCGTTCACATATCACGCCTAAAAACGCGCGGGAAGCCCGGCCGCGCCGCTGTCTCCTGCTTTCCAAAGCGCTTGCGCTCCCATGGCGGCTGTCGTTGCTATGCAACCATGAACTGTGCCTTCTGTGTTGACGAGGAAGTATCAGCAAAGTATTAATTGATTTCTAGACCTTGCATTAGCTTTACTACTAGAGATATTTTTTAGAGATGGTCAATAAAAACCCACCCTGTACAGTTATGATCAGATGTTCGGCCGAGCTTTCGATGTTGGTACGGAAAGGTTGGTTGGTTTTTGTCACATGACCTGGAATCGATAAAGCGGAATCTGAATGCGTGTGGCCGTGCGCCTTATCGAATCCCTGGTTTTTGGAAATTTGTTATTGGTTCTAAAATGGAACCGGTTCTCGATACCCAACCCTGGGTCTAAAATGTCTTGAGCTTTTCCACTTTCGACCACTTCCAGAGGTAATCGAACACTCATTCGACTGGATTGGTTTCGTGGTGTAAACGCTCGTGTTCGAAAAGCCACAAAAGATGCCTACTCTCCGCCTACTCTGACCTGATGAGTGAACATTATGGGAAACGTACTAGTAGCCAGACGGGATTTAAACTTTGTCTGCTGAAGACTCAAGTTTGGTTTGAAAATGAAAAACATACCAAGCACAGTGTTCTCTCACCATTCCTGATGTCTAGCACACACTCGCAGCGTTCGGCTGGTCTTGCGGCTGCCAGAGAGAAAAACAGCTAACACAGTGTTCTGTCTCAAGAAAAACTTCATGAACATAATGTGGGTTCCAGTATTTTTTAATTCTTGATTTCAAATTGTACTCTGTTTTTGTCTCTTAGCCTCACAAAAGGCTGCATATACTGTATCAAAAACAGTAAAAACACAGTAATATTGTGAGTTAAATATTGTTACAATTTAAAATAACTGTTTTCTATTCTATTAATTAAATTTATTCCTTTGATGCAAAGCTGAATTTTCAGCATCATTACTGCTTCAGTGTCACATGATCTTCAGAAATAATTATCCGTTGTTTTGGTGCCAAAATAACATGTAAATGTAATAACAGTTATGAGGCTTAATAGTTTTTGTGAGAGAGAGAGAGAGAATCATATTTAAAGATTATTTTATGAATAGAAAGAACATCATTTATTTGAAATTGAAATATTTGTAACATTATAAATGTCTTGACTGACACTTTCGATCAATTTAATATGTCCTTGTTGAATAAAAGTGTTAATTTCTTGGTTGTTTTTCAACACTACGTTGTACACTGATATGAAGTACTGTGTGTTTCCAGTGAAAGCTCCTGCTCCACAGAAGCCAGCAGCTGTAGCCGCTAAAGAGAGCAGCTCTGAAGACTCCAGTGACTCTGAGGATGAAGCTCCGGCTAAAACAGCAGCAAAGGTCAGGAAGTTGATGTTGTTTACATGAGCGTGTGGGATTTCTCAGCTAGAATGCCTCTTCCTGAATCTCGGCGTGTTGAATTGTCGTGCAGAAACCTGCAGCTGTGAAACCTGTTGTTCAGCCAGCGGCAGCAGCCAGAAAGAAAGACACCAGTTCCAGCAGTGAAGAGTCCGACTCTGATGAGGAGCCCGCCAAAACTCCAGCTAAAGGTGAGGTGAAGCACGAGTTCATATTCTCAATCACTACTACACTCGTGTATTACTAGCTTTACTCAGTCAGTTGCATGTTTAAAGTGATGATCTGTGTTCTCCAGGGGCCAAGGCTGTGGCAGGAACCCCTACATCGGCGTCCACTCCTGTCACTGCAGCACAGAAGAAGCAGGACAGCAGCAGCAGTGAGGACAGCTCCAGTGAATCTGAGGACGAGGCTCCAGCTAAGGTCTTTTAACATACTAACATGCAACAGAATCATGCATCAGAATTCAGTCTTTTTTTTGTTTTGTTTTTACCCAAAATTCCATGTTTTCTGTTTCCCAAAATGTTTTAATTACTTATTATTACTAAGTAAAATTTTAGATCATAGATACTATACGGTTATCTGGACCACACCACACGTAAATAATTTATCCGGGTTATCCGGACCACACGTGACCACGTGAGAAATAGGTGTGGTCCGGATAACCGTATAGTACCAGATCATATTAAATTTATGGTATGGCAAAAGTATCACATCATGATTATTTTCAGGAAAATCATGATTCATGATTTAATCATGATTCTTTTTCATGATGGTTTTACTGTTTTGCAAGTGACTGAGCATTACAGCCAAACTAATGTCTCTATTTTAAAAGCAGCCACACAAGGAAACAAAATATAAAATAAAAAAGAATGGCAGACATTTAGGCCAAATGCCATTTAGGCCAGACACATTGTCATTATTTCTTTTGCTATTAAAAGATAAGAACAAAGATACACATTAAATACACAACACAATCTACAAATAAAATAAACAGTGCTTTATTTTTTCAGCTACAGTAGGTGTATTTAACAGTAACATTTAAGAAAGAAATGAACAAATATAAAAATAAAACACTACATAGACTTCACTATATAAATTATACATTGATTCTTATTAAAGCTACCATTAAAGTTCTCAGTTAAAGGTTGTATCAGCGATTTCAGGCCCAAACATAAATGATCACATTCATCTAATCTTTCCTAACGATCCGCTCTGAGATCTGCACACAGAAACAGTTGGTTTCACCACCACTCAAAACCAAAATAAATAGTGTTCCAACCAATCACCGACAGGGGTGGTTTGCGCTCGTGCACGGCTGCCTATGACGGCTGCACGCGAAAACCTCACAACACCCACCCCCTGTCGGTGATTGGTTGGAACACTATTTATTTTGGTTTTGAGTGGTTGGTGAAACCAACTGTTTTTGTGTGCAGATCTCAGAGCCTAGGCTGCCTACAGAGACGCGTTTTTTTGACGGCATGCTTATGGGGCGGGCAGCTAGCGGATCGTTAGGAAAGATTAGATGAATGTGATCATTTATGTTTGGGCCTGAAATCGCTGATACAACCTTTAAGAGCAGTGAGTGATTTTCTGTTTTTTGTTTTGTTTTATTAACATTAAAGGGATAGTTCACCCAAAAATAAAGATTGCCGTCATTTACCCTCTCAAGTTGTTTAAAACCCAATTAAGTTTCTTTCTTCTGTTGGAAATAAAAAGAATAAGAATAAGAATAATAAGAAGAATGTAGGTAACCAAACAGTTGCTGGCCCCCATGTTTTCCTGCTATGTAAGTCAATGGGGAGCAGCTGTTTGGTTAGCCACATTCTTCAAAATATCATCTTTTGTGTTCAGCACAAGAAAGAAATTAATACAGGTTTTGAACAACATTAGAGTGAGTAAATAAGGACATAATTTTCATATTTGGGTGAACTCTCCCTTTAAGGACAAGTGGCAGCATGTTTACCATTAAGCTACTGTCTCTTTAAGACCTGCACGCATCTAATATACATGCATATGACAGCACACACTCGATTTTCTCTCAAATGACTGTTAATGTAAACCATGTGTGTATTTGACAGTATTAGCGCAATAAGACTCGAAAGATAACTTAGTTACTTAGTAACCAGGCGCTGTTTGCAGGCTTCTAGTGCCTGTGCGCTTCGGGTGTAAGCGCTCATGAAAGCTCATGTTAGAACAGCGCATCAGCACGCGGATGAAATGTTTAACCGGCAAGACTTTAAAGCATATGCAAATAATGAACTTCAGTGAATTGCAGTGTCCCGTGAGTGTAACTCTACCTCTGTGTTAACACGTGATGTGAGTGTACGTCGCGTTGTACAGTATGTTGAGACGGAGGCGCCAGAACTGCAACTGATAGAATGCACTGTAGTGATGCTACGATATTTCTTCAAAAGCAGATTGTGGAGACTTTTAATTGTCCACGATCAAAAATCGTTATATCGCACACCCCTACTTTAAAATGTAATCAAATGAGATTGGAACAGTTCCTTTTTATTTTGGCTTACATACCTGGGACTTTGTATTTAAATAGCAGTTTGTCTGAGGTTAAATATTCACGTTAGGGAATTTTATTTAAGATAAAAAGAATAAACTAGTCTTATAAACCATGAGTAATGTACTTTAGATGCTAATGCGAAAGAAACTTTCACAAATTTCAGTTCCACATTTATATGCAATTTTTGTTTTGTTTTTTGTTTTTGTTGATGATTTGAGATTGATATATTCCTTTCACTATCACAGAAAGCAGTAAAAGCAGCAGTCCCGGTCAAGACCCCTCCAGCCAAACCTGCGGCCCCTGCAGAGTCCAGCAGTGAGGAGTCATCCTCAGATGAGGAAGATGCCCCTCCTACTAAGAAAGCCAAGACTGGTATTACTGCTTTTCTTTTACATCTGTCTTAAAGGTGCACTAAAAAGGGTTTTTTTCTGGCTTATATTACCAATATTACAGTGATCTTGGACTTTACACTGAAACCTTCACCATGGGTGCAGCATTCACCAGATCATGTGATCTCAATATAACATTAAACTGCTTTTCAGGACAGTATATGACTAGAGTCTGTCATGAACATACTTCATTTGAACATTTGTTAAAAAAACCTTAGTGCACCTTTTATGAGGCAAAAATTATTTTCTGAAAAAGAGGACACCCATGTGAAATTAAGCATCTCTATTCACAGGACAATTCAGTGCCGTCCCGCCCCCTGCAGCACTGACAACTCGTGCTCCAGTCAAAGCCCCCGGTAAGAGTTTGAGGTGTCCTGTAGGGCTGCTCGATTAAGCCAAAAATCATAATCACTATTATTTCCACAGTTCTCAATACCAATTTCAATACCACAGCACAATACTAGGCAAACTAATGTAGGTAAAAAAAAAAAGGTCCTCAAATTATTGAAAATAAGTAAACCGTCAGTAATGCAATAAAACCAAAAAAGCAAATTACAAACAATAGGAAAAATACAATAGAAAACCAAGATAAAAAAAATAACAAACAGTGCTTAGTATTCAGCTAACAGCCTGCTACAGAAATTAATACGTTATCAGCAAGTATATTAGGCTGCTGTAACTTTAAGACCGAATGCACGGATCCAACATAAAATTGTTACACACCGGATATACAACTGTTTACGTTCACTTAAGACATTGACTGGGTTTACGTAAATACTCGCAAAGCCGGGCATTTTGACACATGCTTTTAATAACTCTTTTTAATATAAAGCACGTCCCATTTTACGAATATCATGTTACATGATTTTACTGATTTGCACGCTTTTAAGGAGGAAAAAGTCAGTTTCAAAGTCATTGGAAGCCGAAATCAAAACTCGCTTTTGATTAATAGGTGGTTTGCAGTCACGTGATTGTGATGACGCGCGAAATTCAGATGGAGGGCAGGAAGTGAAGAGCGGAATGGACGAGATGGCGGAAAGTCCGTACTGGACTACTTTTGACGCTATTACAAGAGAAATATACAACAAAAAAATCGAAACATATGTTGGACGTGATCCTTACGTTATGAAGAGGAGCGATTTTTCAACTGAATTGAAAGATTTTGCCTGTAACGTTACGAGTTTGTCTTCAGTTACAGGGGTAGCTTACAAACTCAAAGAAAAGAAGAAACAATTACTTTGACTTTACAAAGTTCAGAAACTGGTACGTTACACAAACATAGCCACATAAGTTAATTCACCTTTGACAAAGTGATCACTGCACACACACGCATTTTCCGACGTAGGTTTGCAAGCCATTTTTTCCCCGTTTTTCGGTCAATTTCTTGCCTTTTTCCCCCTTATGAACAACAACTTTTGGTACTCGATAAAAACTCCTCGTGGTTTCATCGATTTGAGCAACCATAAACGACGCAAAACATAGGCATTTTGAGTTTGTTATAGTGGTTCTAAATGTAGCAAATCACTTCCTGCCCTCCATCTGCATTTCGCGCCATGGCAACGCAGTGAGGTGACGTCATATGCAAACAAGCTATTGCACAGCCCTAGTGTCCTGTAGAATTTACTACAGCAATAAGTTATGAGAGGCCATGCATTACACTGATTTTTGCTCAAGGCTGTTATAATTTTTGCATTATTGATAATCTAAGTAAAGATAACCTCCAAGGATTTGGGCCTTGCATGGTTTATAAGCAACGTGACGCATTAATAAAGAATTCAACTTGTGTGCTTTCATGAATCAGCTATAAATTATATTTTGAATACAGAAAATTAGGGATGCACGATTTATAGGCCACCATATCGGTATCGGCCGATATGTTTCTTTTCATCATGCAAGCGCATGTTATCACTTTGAGAAAACCAATGAAAAACAGAGAAAATTAAAATATTTACAGATGACTACTATTTACCGAAAATAATGCTGTGTGAACCATTTGTTAGATATGGTCTGAAAAATCGTTTGACATGAGGTCTTGAAATTTGAGTCTGAAAATGTGTAGGAACCCTGTTAATCCTAAAACGACAGATCAAAAAGCATGATTTCAGCACATAAAAACAAAAAGTGGATGCATTGTACATAGGGAGCACAGGCTAATTTGCATCTGTGGTATAGGTGTAATTTCTTCAAACAAAATATAATGTCTTTTTCCCATCCTTTTTCCAAGCAGCCGCAGTTAAGACTGTGACTCCCAAAGCTACTGCTAAGAAGGACTCCAGTTCTGACAGCTCTGGTACGTCACTCTCTGCAGATTATTGCCACTAAGTCACTTTTGGGGGTTTGTTTTTTCCCCTCTGTGTCACTTGAGTGCTAATGAACTTTCTTTTTCTCAGATTCAAGCTCAGAGGATGAAGCAAAGAAGCCAGTGGTCAAAGCTGTGCCCGTGAAAGCAGCCCCACTTAAGAAGCCTCCTACAAAGGTTGCTCCTGCTCAGAAAAAGGATTCTTCAAGTTCAGATTCTTCAAGCTCAGAGGACGAAGCAGCAAAGCCAGCTGTCAAAGTCACACCTGCAAAAGCTGCATCTGCTAAATCTACACCTGCTAAAGTCAGGCAAGGTAAAGCCGTACCTGCTAAAGTCACTCCAGCTGCAGATGAATCCTCTAGCTCTGAAGACTCCGACGATGAAGAGGCCAAGAAACCAGCAGCTAAAGTTGTCCCAGTTAAACCTGCGCCAGCCAAGAAAACGCCAGCTAAAGTCACGCCTGCTGCAAAAGAATCTTCATCATCCAGTTCAGAGTCTGAGGAAGACGAGCCGGCCACAAAGCCTACTCCTGCCAAGGCAACTCCTGCTAAATCTGCAACTCCAAAGACAACTCCTGCTAAAGCTGCTCTTCAAAAGAAAACTCCTGTAAAAGCTGCTACTCCAAAGGCGACCCCTGCTAAAGCTGCACCTCAAAAGACGACTGCTAAGAAAGATGATTCCTCAAGTTCAGGTCAGTTGTCGTCATTATATCCAGTTATATTATATCCAAAATTACTTGGAAACATAGTGCACTCACATTATGTACTATATTGCAAATCTCAAGTGCTTTGTTATTTTATAAAGGAAGTCCTGCAAAACCCTTGAAAAAAGCCATATTTATGAAGAGGTACTTAAAGTGCTTGAATTATAAAATTAGTAAAAAAACAAAACAAATATAATATAATCTTTTCACACAAAATTAACGCTGCAGCCTGTCTGATATAGATATATTGAGCCATTTCATTTGGCTATGAGTGTGATGTTGCTCATTTTCCAGGTATATGATACATCTTTCTTTCTTCAGGTCAAGAAAAATCTATTTAAAAAAAGATCTTTGTCATAATGTCCTTTCAATGGTTAAGGGGATTTCCCATGATTGGGATGGCACTGGTCAATGAATTGATCTCTTTGTGAAGTGTCAGATTCAGCTTCACCCCGTTTTGCTTGTCGGTTGCGCCTTAAGGTGTCATTCAAAGTTAAAATAATAATTTCTTTGTTTACAACCTTGCTTCGTTCCAGAATGAATCAGCATTTTTTTTTAATGAATGGTCTACTAACTTGCTCTTAAAGTCTGTCCCTTGTCGCCACCTACTGGCGCAACTATATAACCTGCACTGAAGTCTTTGATAAACCCCCATCAGACCGTTTCTCAATACCAAGTACGTCAACATTATAATATAAATGATTATTTATTGAACAATAATAGTTTTAATATATATATATATATATATATATATATATATATATATATATATATATTAAGTTGTATTTTGGATACCTTATATCTAATTTGAGTAAAAAACTGAAAATCTAAAAGAATTTGGGCAAGCAAATCCTTAGATTGAAATGTAATTACTTTGTAATTATTTACAAAGAAATGCTTTACATTTTTACAAGTAAAGCCCTTTGTTTTCTTTTATCACATCTTATTAAAAAAAAAAGACCGGTATAGGAAGTTAATGCCCATTTTGCCATTATTCATTGAAAATTCTAGGGCTTTGTTAATGTTCCCATACCATTACTCTGCACAGTCATTGCATACAGGGCTTAGATTAAGCCAGGACTAGGTCTTAGTTCAATTAGGACATTTAAGTAGCTTTTATAAGCGTTCCTTAGAATAAAAAACATTACTGATGTGCATCTTGAGACAAAACAATGGCACATATTTTAAGATATATTAGTGCAAGTTGCTTTCAGTTAAAAAAGTCCAAACATGCATTTTAGTGCATGAAAAAAAAAGCAGTGCTTAAAGTCCTTGAAAATCCTGGAATGTCATCTGACAGTATCTGTACATACCCTGCATACAGTAGACTGATGTAAAGCAATATATACTATATAATAACTCTTGTTATTGCTTATATCATCGCAAAAATGTAAGCTATCGTACAGCTCCATATACTAAAATTGGATACATTATATCTAGCCACTTTTTTCTTGCATGCAGAACTCGTGTTAATTTATAGGAAATCTCAACTGCGTGTTTTGAATTTTTTTGGCATTATTTGGAATAGATCAACTAACATTTGTTTCATCATAGTTGTTCATGCAGGTTTGTAATGATGCAAGTATAAGTAAAGGGATCCAGAGAAATGGAGTAATACCATGTTCAAGATTATATTAGCTTATAGATCTGTTTTACCTCCCACAGATTCGGACAGCTCTGAAGATGAGGCACCAGCTAAACCAGCAGCCACGTCCAAGCCTTTGAGCGCTCAGAAGAAACCTGCCGCCACACCGGTATCCAAACCTGCAAAACCAACCAATAAACCAGCGGAGAGCAGCTCCGACTCGGACAGCTCTTCAGATGAAGAGGAACCTCAAAAGAAAGCCGCCGCCACACCTGTATCCAAACCTAAACCTGTGGCTACCTCAGCCAAATCTACCCCTGCAGCTAAACCCGCTGAAAGCAGTTCAGATTCAGACAGCTCATCAGACGAGGAACCACAGAAGAAAGCCGGCACCACACCGGTATCCAAACCGGCTACCCCAGCGAAACCTGCACCTAAAGCAGCCGAGAGCAGTTCTGACTCTGAGACTGACAGCTCTGATTCAGAGGACGAGACCCCGAAACCAGCAGCGGCTGCTACTGCTAAGAGCCCTGCTACTGCTAAGAGCCCTGCCTCTGCTGCTAAACCACCGGCTCCAGCCAGTAAGACCACAGCCAAGTCCAGCAGCAGTGAAGACGACAGTTCCAGCGAAGACGAGAAGAAAGTAAAGGCTACTGTGAAAACTACGCCCAAAGCAGCAGCAGCTAAACCAGTCGCGAAGCCAGTGGTGAAGCCAGCTGTGAAGAAAGCCGAGAGCAGTAGCTCAGATTCATCCGACAGCTCCGACTCTGAGACGGAAGTGAAGAAGACTCCCGCCAAGCCTGCAGTCACCAATGGGAAGGCTGCGAAACAAACCCCCACCTCTGCAGCGAAGACGCCGGTCAATAAGAAAGCAGAGTCTTCATCCTCGGATGACAGCAGTTCTGACGAAGAGGAGCCGTCTAAAACACCGGCTGTCAAAACTCCACCCGCTAAAAAAGCACAGGCTGCTAAAGCCAAAGCCAGCAGCTCTTCTGAGGACTCGTCCGAGGAAGAGGAAACCAAGACTCCGGTCCCTTCAGCTACAAACGGTATTATCAGCGCTCGATATATCTGATGCAAACGTGTGTTTGTGTTACTGGCTCTCAGGCCAGTTCTCATTACCTTTAACAGAGCGCACAAAAAAGAAATCTAAACTTTCAACAATTTCGCCTGCACCACTGAGCACTTGAAAATAAAAAAGCTAAGTCTCGAGACATTTTATAATGTATAAGTTTAGAGTTAAACTAACTTGATATGTTGTTATAAAAACATGGCACTTATGTGTGAGATGTGAGCACCATTTAGCACGTTCACAGAAGACGCATTTTTGCGATCACTCAAAAAAAAAAAAAAGGTATTTTTCCAATTCCACTGACCTTTGTCTTAAGTTAAACTTTTTAAATTGACTGTGCAAGATGTAAGTGCAACAGTTAAAGACAAACATCAATGGTAAATTTACATAGAAAAACAATGGTGGCACAGTGAAATGCAAAATGTATTTATTATTAAAATGACACTCTAAATAAGAGACAAACTCTGACTTTATTTTTGTCACAATCGAATTTGTAATGTAAAGCCTGTTTCACACGGGACGATTTAAAAATTGTCGGCCGATTTTTCCAAACCTGACAGACCCCACTCACGGGTCTAACAGTTTTGGTCGTACAGTGTGAGGTGCGCAGCCACTCGGAAAAATCAACACATCACACACGAACCGATTTGACTCCCGAGCATTCCCAGGTCAGACGGGAAATCTCGCAAAATCCCTCGAGATCAAACGTGACTTCAGAGTAAACAATCATGTCGGACGAAGAGGATGCAGTGGCGATAGTTTGTTTTTAACCGAGAAAAAAAAACGTTATCAGTTGGTCCTCCATCTCCGACGTCCACCGGACTTTCTGGTGCGCCATGCCGCCGGCTTTTTTGATTTTGTTTCCCGTTGCTTCCTCGTCACCTCGCTTTCTGATTGGCTACACGCCACAGTCCACAGGCTGCGTGCTTGTTTGTCCCCGGGGGACGACACACACGAGGAGAAATCGGGCCAAAAAAAATCCAACATGTTGGATATCCCCGATTTGAGATCGGAGCGGTCCCGACTTCCTTCCGAGCAGACAAGAGCAGTCTTAACACACCACACACGGCAGGAATATCTGATCAGATCATTTTACGATAATCGGAGCATCCTTAAGATTGTCGGAAGGGGTGAATCAGGGCTAAAATCGGCCTAATTATCCTGCCGTGTGAACCAGGCTTAAGATGACCTGCGGAGGGCGGGTGCGTTAAATGCGTTAATACTTTAAACGCATTACTTTTCCCCATAACCAATTAATTAAATGAACGTGTTAAAGCGACAGCCCTATTAAAAATGTCTTTACAGCTTTTCTGCTCTTACATAAAGAGAACACTCAAGTCATAATTGAATACAATGGTGTTTAGAGTTCGCATGTTGGTAAGCTAACAATGTGATGTTCTAAAAAACATACACAGCACAAGCACATTAGGTTTGCTCCATCTTGTGCCTGGTTAGGACACTGATGTGGAAGGACACAGTTAAAATGTCAGTGTAAAACTGTTGATATGTACGTTTTTATTGTAAATGGTTTAACCTTCATTTTAAAGCACTCACATTTGTTTTTTGTCTCTTCCTCCTGATCGCAGGCACACAGAGCAAAACAACACCCAAGAATAAAGTCACCACATCCACACCTCAGACCTTTCCCAGAACCAAACAGAAGGTAAATGCCTGTGATTTTGTGTGTGTTGATGTCGGCTCAGTGCATATTCAAACACACCCAGGGCTTGATCCCTGGAAAGATGACATTCACATAGCAGCTGCTTTCTGCAGATCAGCGGCAGCACGACGTTGCAGTGTGATGATCGTACTTTCAAAGCTTAACTAAAGTCTTAGTTTTAAACCGTTTCACGCGGCTTGCGTCAGCAGCACGTGTTTTGTCACTGCCCATATCAATGAATGAGAGCGTTCACATCAGAAGCGTGACGGTCGCCCTTCTCACGAGAAGCAGAGCGAGCGTTTTCACTTTATTTCTATAGAAGTTCAGCTTTACACGAGCCTCAACTTCCATATTAATGAACCGAAAACGCTTGCTCTGCTCTGCACCAGTGGACACGCATCATTCGTTAACATGGGCTGTTCGCGCTCCTCTGAGGCTTGCCATGTGAAACAGGCATAATGGACATGGCATCGTGGCCATTTAGGAGTAAGATCGCAATCTTTTACTGATTAATTGTGCAGCTCTAATATGATTTGAGAAGTTTAGACCAAGTCTTCAAATAGAATTACATTTTTGTCTGGTGGACAAGTTTTAAAATGGGTAAAACACACATTTTGTCAAACACATTTTTTTTAATTATTAAACTGTCTGTTAGCAGAGGTAAATTCTCCGTTCCCACTGTAGGAAGCTCCATATTGCCACGACTGTTTGGTTATGCACTTCTGCTTAAATGCATTTTCTGTTTGTTTCTCGGTTGTGTGGCTTGTAAAGGAAAGCAATGCTCCTTTCCGTAGAGTAAGAGACGAGGAAATTGAAGTGGACCCCCGACTGGCAGACAATTCATTTGACGCAAAGGTGAGATTCTAACCGTGTGAATGCATATTAGGCCATTATTTACTGTAAGGAGATTGTCCTCGTGCATGTGTAGTGCTTTGTTTCATTTGTTTGACTCTTGATTATTTACTTCAAGATGGGCTCCAACGGAGACTGGGGCCAGAAAGCCAACAATGTGCTTAAATTTACCAAGGGCAAATCTTTCCGGCATGAAAAGACAAAGAAGAAGCGTGGCAGTTACGTTGGCGGTGCCATCTCCACCTCAGTGAACTCCATAAAATTTGACAGCGAATGAATGAGATCACAATCTAAATGAACTTTGATTCCATTTGATTGAGCTCTCCCGCCTGTATCTCCCATTCGTTGCTGTATCGGCTCTAGCAAGCACTGTTCTTACCCATCTACCCATCGTTCCTGGTTCTGCCATCCATCAGCACTGAGGTGAAGATGGCAGGAATAGAGGAGCTTGGGGGAAGTGTACAGTTTCATGATCTTCTACACTCAGTCCTTCATGCAGTTAGACGTGGTGACCACATGGTGGCATCGTTTCATTAAGTTTTGCAATAGAAAGTCTTTTGCTTAGCTTATGTCAAATAATTTTGGCTTTACTGTAAATGTTTCTTGAAGTTGGTTTTGACAAATTATGAATGGTCGTTCTAACAAGTAATTGTTAATATACTAGAAATGGAGAGATTTTCTTTTTTTTTATTATGAGTCTTAAAGAAATGTCATTGTTATGGTTACGTCATGAGCCTTTCCATGTATTTTGAGCCTGGTGATCGTCTCATTTAAAGAAGCCATGTAATGACTCCGCCCACTTCTGTTCAACGGACCACTGGAAGACCGCCATCAAAATAACGAGTCATCCTCAGTCGATTTTAGTTTTGATATTTTATGGTTTCACTTCTGTTATGCAGGATTTTGTAATTTGGTCTCCCTTATAATCAGTCTTGTAACTAATAAAAAAAATTGTCTGAAACTCAACTGTCTTTTTTATCAAATGTTATCAAGTTCTGTGATGAGCTCAGCCATGTCCTGATTTGTTTGCCAAAATGTTTGCAGATAAATCCATGATAATGAAATTTTAAAGCAATATGCCATGAATGGGTAACAGAGGTGCAAATATCCGTAACTGTGTGTTTAGCCTAAAAGAAGATCGCACTCAGGGTCTAGTTAATTTGGGACCAGATATTTAATGATGAAATTGATGGGCCTGTATTGGTTTGAATTGGTCTGAAGAATTGTTTACTGAATCCATCAGAGATTTACTGAATCAACATCTGACTCTCTAATCTGTGTTAATGCTTTAACTGACGTCTGTCTGGAAATAAAGCTTAGGTTTATTTAACGTTGTCAAACAAAGATCAGCATCAATAAATGCATGTTGCATTATCTACCAGCTAGTAAAGAGACATTTATGCAAGGCTGGGTGATGTGGTCAAAAAAAGAATTCCCCCATATGATATTGAAATATTACAATATTAATTTACCATTAATGGAGAAGGAAATGCCTTCCGCATATTTGTTAGACCTTGAGAATGAATGTAAAGTTGTTTATTCAGAATTAAACTCCACAGAGTTACCTTTTAATTTAGGGCGCCATGATAATAAATAGTTTTTTCCATTTTATTCTTTTGGGATTGTTTTTTTTTATGATGTAATACAAATGTATATAAACTTTAAAAAATGTAGTCAAAATTAAGTTTTGTTGTAAATTGTTATATTTTCATTTGTTTTATTTTGTCACATTGAAGATGCGCAACAGAACTATATAATTTTAAAACGTGGGTAAGAAATATATATTGTATGATATTCCTTAGAAATAAATATATTATTACTTTGAGAAGTACATTTTAGTAAACAGTAGTTGATATATTTGTCAGAATTTCTTCAAGCTAAATCAGACTTTTATTTTGACGGGTTGTCGTGAAAATCTCTTCAGTTTCAGTGCGAATTTGACAGTAGTTTTTCTAAAATGAAACGGTGAAAAGCTCTTGAAGTGACTCAAAGCCGCTCTGGAAATGAGTTCATGTCCACATATTGAGATGCTGAAACACTATGGGAGGAAACCGTGCTGTTCGCAGAAATATTTTAATAATTGTTAGCGACATGCAAGTTACTGACTAGCTGTTGTCTTATTTATGTCTGCTGTGTGATTGCTAGATTAATCCATATTGACTAAAAATATCCAGAGCCTATCATCGTTATCGACGTACATTTTATCGCGAACTCGATATATCGATCGTTTATCGTCCAACACTACATTTACGACAACTAACTTTACTTACTAAATCTTAATATTTATCTAACAGAATTGACTTAATGAAATAGCAATGACCAAAACTTTAGAAATGTAACATTAATTTTATGTGTGAATTGTTAAACATTTGTATTTATTAGGCGAGTCACAATATATCGCAATGCAAAAATGCAACAATATGTATCGTGGATAGGTCCCCTAAAATTAAAATGTGAGAAAAAATTCAGGTTTACAGAGTTTAAGTGCCAGTACTACATTAAACTACTATACATATAATGTTGAATATAATCTATAATAATGCAATGGGGGAATATTTGTGGATCCTGATAATGCCAAATGTCTTATGTTACCAATAAAAAGTGGCATGCATACATTATTTTAAATATATCTAGTCAGTGTCAGAGTGGGACAAATAGTTTAAGTTAAGGACCCAGAAGTCTGCTAATTTTTATTTTTTTATTTTATGTGTTTTCTACTATTTCTTCTAGGTTTAAATTATGATTTTATCTTAACAGTTTATGCAACTAGTTCTGCGTAAGAACAAAGGCTTAAACTTTTCGAAGTTGATTGTTAGTTTTGAAGACATTTTGCTAATTTTTTTTAAACACTTCCCTAACCTCTTCCTCTTCATGAATGAAGTGTGAGAGTCGGCGGACACATCTGCAGAATACTGCATTAACACAACAGGAAAAACAAGAGACAACCCCACATCTCTCTTTCTCTCTCTCTCGCCAGCTGTGCTGATAGATCAGAGATCTATGACAGATGGTGACTTTAATGTGTGCTGATGAAAGAGGCTCATGGGTATGTCCTTACGTTAGCTCAGAGAGGAGCTGGAAATGCTGATTCACCTCAGATAAATTTAATGCTGCCCTGGGGAGGGTGTCTAAAACACTGCTCATACTTCAGCAATGAGAAATTAAATAATATAATGCTTAAACCACACACACCCCACTTTCACCTCTATGTGTCTTCTTGAATCATGGTTTCTATTCATTAATTAAAAATATGCAGTTTTTTATCATTTCATGGTCTGCATTAGGATCTAACGATGGAGTATTTTCCCATTAGTCTTTGAACGCAAAATATATCCGGTAGCAAATATAATGTTTTACTTATTTTTTCATGGTTTATTTGAACTTAAGTTCTGATTGGATGAGCCGCATTTAAAGTCATTGTAAAATGCTGATTAACACATATGTTAGCATACAAGCTATATAAAGAAGTTAGCCTACATAAGCCTACAGGTAAAGGAATAGTTCACAGTTCAAAATAGTTCAAAATTGGAAAGAAGATATTTTGAAGAATGACGGTAACCAGAAAGATGATGGCACCCATTGACTTCCATAGTAGGAAAAAAATACTATGGAAGTCAATGGGGTCCATCAACCGTCTGGATACCGTCATTCTTCAAAATATCTTCTTTTGTGTTCAGCAGAAGAAAGAAATTCATACAGGTTTGAAATAATAAAATGATGACAGGATTTTCATTTTGAAGTGAACTAATCCTTTTATGAAGTATAATTAATATATCTATCGACTATATAATTATCTTGAATAAAGTGTTTAGTGAACATTGGGGGTGATCTTGTAAACAACGATTTTGTGTGTCCAAGCATTTATTAGTGTACGCAAGACACTATTTTTGGTTGGAAGAATTTAAGCCATTAGGCATCCTCAAACCCACTTATGTTATTAAATAACACACATAAATGCACCATAAATTCAGTACTGCAAAATGTTTTAATAGTATCATTCTTTCAGCATCACTCTTATAAAGTCATTTAACAATGAGATTTTCAAAATAATGCGGTTTATAGTACAATGGAAATTGCTTGGATGCCAATAATTCAGTTGTGAAGTGGAGACTGGGACTCAGAGACCTTTGAGAACAGGAGTGCAAAATAGGGAGCTTATTGCTTAAGAAGTGACGATGAATGTTTTAAAAATCAAAGTTGAAATATATCATATGAATCATCTGAGTAAGTCCCAACATTCATTTTAGATAGGAACTCATGGCACTCGAGGATGACCTCCCACTGTTGTTTTTACATGCCATAGTTACATTCTAGTGTATGTAGAATTGTGCATCCAACTCCAAAACTTGCAAACAGCAAGATATAAATAGAATATAGCAAGCTCTGTCTGGACGATGAGTTGAGTTGAAGGTGGGCACAGAAGGGCTGAATGCACGAGCACTAGCATGCTTGTTATCAGATGTGCCTTCCAAAGTAGTTGATCCTTTAATGATTAATTAAACCCCATGTGGAGTGTAACATGAGGGGACGTTACTGCTGTTTCGGCATGGCAAAGTCCCAGGCAGTATCCTGGGCACACTTCCACATGGCGCGCACCAGTCGGGTGAAACCCATATCCTTGGGCTTCTCCAGCCCACGCATCAGCCGCTGTTTCATGATGGCAATAAACTCCTTATTACTCAGCTCCCCATTTCCTAAAACAAAAAATTGCAAAGTGTGAGAGAGAAATATGATGGGTAATTATCACCGTCAGTGCCACCCAACTCCATATGCTTCTCAACCCTCAGCACAATTCAAAAGTACTGATTCAGCGGGTCCGATGCTGTGCACATACATTTGTTGTTCAAATACTCCCATACTAAAATGTGATACTGTAAAACTCATTTACAACATTTGTTGCATAAATACCACTACACAAAGAAACACAGAGTGGTCCACATTGGAGATATTTCATGGTTAAAGACAAACAAAAACAAAAAAAACAAAAAAATATAAAAATAAAAATTAGTTAGTAAAATCTAAAACTATAAATATGCATTAAAGTATCAATGAAAACTCTTTTTTTTTTTTTTTGTAATCTGTCCGCATCAGTATATTCTGTTTAACAAAACATCAACAATAAAGTGAAAACCAAATCACAAAAGCAAAAACACAAAACAAAAGCAAAACACAACAAAACAAACAAAATGAAAACACAAAACAAAAGCAAAACAAACAAAATGAAAACACGAAACAAAATGAAAACACGAAACAAAATGAAAACACGAAACAAAATGAAAACACGAAACAAAATGAAAACAAAAAAGCAAAACAAAATGAAAACACAAAACACAAAACAAAAGCAAAACAAACAAAATGAAAACACGAAACAAAATGAAAACACGAAACAAAATGAAAACAAAAAAGCAAAACACAACAAAACAAACAAAATGAAAACAAAACACAACAAAAACAAAATGAAAACACAAAACAAAATGAACAAAACAAAAGCAAAACACAACAAAACAAACAAAATGAAAACACAAAACAAAAGCAAAACACAAAACATATCAAAACACAAAACCAAAGCAAAACAAAAACTAAGCAAAAACACAAAAGCAAAAAACAAATCACAAAACAAAAACTAACACAACAAAATGCAACAAACCAAAGCACAAAACAAAAATTTAAATACAAAACCAAACACAAAACAATACCAAACAGAAACCATAACAACAAAACAAAAAACTAAGCAAAAGCAAAACACAAACCAAAGAACAAAACAAACAAAATGAAAGCATGAAAAAATAATAAAAATAAATAAATAAATAAAACACCACCACCCCACAACTGAAACTGAAAATCAAAACACACTGATATGATAACTAATATGATTGTAATATTTTAAATATTGAAGATTAAATAATGTATTTTGTTTTAATAATACTGAGGTGATTAAACAGTGTGATGTTATTACTAGCATTTTATAGTATATCAGTAAAGAAGGTACTAGTACTCGTCCTCAGTCTCAAGAAATGATGGAGGAACCTGATAAACACACACACACACTCACCGTCACAGTCGAACAGTGCAAACACCACGTCACACACATGGTCGGACAGCTCCACCTTGGCCACAGTGCGGGCTACCTGCTTCATGGTGGCTGAAGAGAGAGTGAGAGAACAGGGATGAATGAAGACAGAACTGTGTGTCTGAGCTTGATTACTGGTGTCTCGATCAAGACAGGACACTCAATCCCTGCTGAGGACATCTCAACAAATAGGAAAAGAAAAAGATGGATAGAAACGGAAGAGGAGGGTGAACTGGAGGTGTGTCCACCCCTAATTAACGTCATTTAGAGTTTGAGGAGGAGGGGAACATTATCAGATGAATCATGTCATTATTTACTCACATCATAATGATAATTACTAAGATTGTCAAGAATTACTGTTAGCGCACATAATTAATGAAATAAAAAAAACTCCACCCATCCTCCAAAGACGTCAGCCAATACGAGTTTGCAAAATGAGTGACAGACAATGTTTCTTATTCAAGCCTTTTTGACCTTTTCTTTTTGCTGTTGACAGAGTCTAGCGCTGTCACTGAGACAGGAATGATATCTCACAACACATATTTCACTGATATCTGTCAGGACGCAGGGACATTTGAGCTCTCTTCCAAAACCTGAGCTGCCTTCATAAGCAGAATTTAAGGCATCATAAGCTGTTTCCATCCACCTATTTTTATGTGCATTTTGGGATTTCGTATAAAAAGTTCTAAAAATGCACTCTGAGATGCAAGTCATTTACGATGTAGGATAAAAGAGCCACAGTGGCTTCCCTGATTGCAGCAACTTCCAGTTTTATTACAGATATTTTGTGCCAATTTCTAAGGAAGTGACCATTTTGTTCTCTTGAACACGAGATGGAAACGCTGCTTTATTCGCAAATGTTTTATGCGACATTCCAATTTTAGATATAAACATTCTAAGACATCATCATATATAATTATAGAATTCATTCAATACCAAGAACGATGGAAGGTGAGATGGAAAATATATATATTATATATATCATTTTCATTAAATAAACAATGTATAAAATAGAAAAATATAACATTAAACTTAAACAAAAATTTGAAATTCTGAAATAAATTAAATAAAACAAGTTGAAGTACTAAAAAAAAGGCTAAACAGAAATATTAAAAAATAATAAAAAATCCAAATTTATTTAGAAAATATAAAAATAAAAGCTATTTTAAAATATGAATACATACCATAACAGTATGTAAACAATATAACAAACTAAAATAACACTGATTAAATTGGACTGTGTGCCAAGTACATTTTTGAGTGTTATGTCATTCCTTTAGTGTTTCTTGTATTGCATTTCCTGTATTGTTTTTCATGCACTTACACGTTACCTGTTCAGAATATACCAAGTCAGTTACTTATGAGTTTCCAATTGAATTAGAATAAAAGGGTAGAAGAGCAAGTCTGCTTACTAAGTTTAGGAACAAAGTTGTGTAATTTTTTAACCAAATAATATAAAATTATCATCAAAGCCCAGTATACATCTAGAGACGACCATCACTGGCATAAACATGAATGACAAGCATCCAGAGCATGTCATTTACACAATCTACCAGCAGGGGCTAAATAATTAAAAATTATTTTCATTAAATAAATAATGAATATAATATAAATATTAGATTAAAAACTTGCCAAATGCTACCTTCGCAGGTAACTACCTGCTTTAACACACCTAAATGTGATTTTTTTGCCTGTTGAAGAGCTGTGGACTAGTCAACTAATCAAACAGACAACCTACTATTAAAGGCACACTATGCAGTTTCCGTTTTTGTCAAACAGCGACCCCTAGAGTCGCTGTGGAGTACTTGCATTTAACGTTACTGTCGTAAACACCACTCACGCAGAGCCGTCTCTGCTAACTTCTTCGTCGACTCTGCCATGATTCACGTCTGAAATGCGTGCTAGTGTCTTCCATAGAAGCTGCTTCATGTGTTGTTGATGTATGTGACGTCGTGCCGTAAAGCAAGTCGTGATTCTCGCGAGATTTGGCGGGGCGCCACCTCTCAAACCTGCATTGCTAGCGGGATGATTCGCCCTACTACGAGTTCGTTTACCATCGAAATGACTTCAAAGCTGTAATATTAAGGTACAAATCTTGCATAGTGTGCCTTTAATAAACAATTCTGTTCATAATTATGAATGTGTTTTTTGCACATCCTAGTGGAAGAGTGAGAAAATGGCCTGCTGGGAACATAAGAGAAGGACATTAGTGGACCCAGGACCAGGAAGTTTGAAGTTTGAACCAGACAAGGCAAAAGACATCCATCAGAGTCATGCAGGCTAACAGTAACCAGCCTTCCAGACACAGCCTTGACATCAAAATACAGAAGAGAAAAGAGCCATTCTGAAGATGACAAGCTCATAAAAGCCTCTTTTGTCTTCATAAGGATTCAGTGATTCAGAGTATCTGAGTGTCAGGGGCAAGAGTTCAGAGAAATGTAAGAGAGGTTATCGAGAGACATCATTCTGCAAGAGAGGAATCAATCCTGAGATAAAGACTGTGAGGAAGTGTGCGAGTGTACGGAGGGAAGTGATGTGCTGAAGAGCAGACACTTGCAGTACTGGATGTTTATTAAACTCAGCATTACGGGTCTTATTGAGGCGGATTCATTTGTGCATATATATATTTTTAATACATTTGTTAATCATAATGCAAGGTCATGCAGCAGTTAAGCCACATCACATTCAGATCTGCCTCCATTCCAGTATGCACCTCTCACTTTTCACGCTTGACTGACATGTAACGTAACCAATCACAGTTCGTTTTGTTCCGCGACATGTTTAGAGGCGTGAAAATGTAAAGCCGATGCCCCTGCAATAACAGACCGGCGTGCACCTACAAATTATTCATGCAAGAACTTTGTGCAAGTTTACTGCAACAATGGAGCAGCGAATTTCACATACTTTTGAAAATCCAGTGTTTAGTTGATCCTCGTAAGCGCTCATTGTCACAGTTGTAATTACGACGGCGTTCTTCTTCAACGAAGGGGTTTGAGCGTCACAGCATTTGTTTCCAGGCGGACCGATAAAGAACGCAACACACATGTCTCCTGGACATCCGGTAGAATTCAAGAAATCAGATGACAACTTTGAAACTCCTGAAGTGTTTCCATCAGATGTTCAGCCAACGGTCCGAGACGTCCGAGGCTGAGACTACTCTAAGGCCTGCATCACTATTGCTCATGCTTAAAGAAATGGTTTAAAAAGATTTTAAATGAAAATTGTCAGATAAGACTTTAATATTGTGATGAAACGGAATTTACAACAGATCTTTTCGTCCATATTGTGAACCATAGAACCTATTCTTTTTTGATAATCTGTTACACTTGGCTGTACATCTGATGTAACAGATTATCAAAAAAGAATTGGTTCTATGGTTGCATCTTGATATGTAGATGTAACACTCAAATTATAAATGGAAAAGTTGGCGCCGATAGCCTCGTGGGCAGCGCCCCCACATATAACGCTGTTTGTGCTTCGGGTGACCCGAGTTCCAATCCCGGCTCGTGGACCTTTCCTGATCCCGTCCCCCATCTCCTTCCCACTCTATACTATCCTGTCACAATAAAGGCAAAAACCACCAAAAATACATCTTTAAAAAATAAATGGAAAAGACAAAATCGCCAATTCCTGATAAAGAGTTCACACTTACAAATAAGTCGGATAGATTAAATTGGTAAACGTATTTGGCGTGCTGTCCGGAGAGAGGGCTCTGATCTTGGTAATTGGCCCAAACGCAGAGTATTCTGAAGACTGTAGAATATCCTTAGGTGAGTTTGACTGTGATTATATATGGTTTGCCTTCGTGCTGACTGGGTAGATATGTTGATTACTGACTGTAGACAGCTGGTGATACTCGAGTATTTGTTGATTACTGATTGTAGACAGCTGGTGATACTAGAGTATTTGTTGATTACTGATTGTAGACAGCTGGTGATACTAGAGTATTTGTTGATTACTGATTGTAGACAGCTGGTGATACTAGAGTATTTGTGATTACTGATTGTAGACAGCTGATGATACTAGAGTATTTGTTGATTACTGATTGTAGACAGCTGGTGATACTAGAGTATTTGTGATTACTGATTGTAGACAGCTGGTGATACTAGAGTATTTGTGATTACTGATTGTAGACAGCTGGTGATACTAGAGTATTTGTTGATTACTGATTGTAGACAGCTGGTGATACTAGAGTATTTGTTGATTACTGATTGTAGACAGCTGGTGATACTAGAGTATTTGTGATTACTGATTGTAGACAGCTGGTGATACTAGAGTATTTGTGATTACTGATTGTAGACAGCTGGTGATACTCGAGTATTTGTTGATTACTGATTGTAGACAGCTGGTGATACTAGAGTATTTGTTGATTACTGATTGTAGACAGCTGGTGATACTCGAGTATTTGTGATTACTGATTGTAGACAGCTGGTGATACTCGAGTATTTGTTGATTACTGATTGTAGACAGCTGGTGATACTCGAGTATTTGTTGATTACTGATTGTAGACAGCTGGTGATACTAGAGTATTTGTTGATTACTGATTGTAGACAGCTGGTGATACTAGAGTATTTGTTGATTACTGATTGTAGACAGCTGGTGATACTAGAGTATTTGTTGATTACTGATTGTAGACAGCTGGTGATACTAGAGTATTTGTGATTACTGATTGTAGACAGCTGGTGATACTAGAGTATTTGTGATTACTGATTGTAGACAGCTGGTGATACTCGAGTATTTGTTGATTACTGATTGTAGACAGCTGGTGATACTAGAGTATTTGTTGATTACTGATTGTAGACAGCTGGTGATACTAGAGTATTTGTTGATTACTGATTGTAGACAGCTGGTGATACTAGAGTATTTGTTGATTACTGATTGTAGACAGCTGGTGATACTAGAGTATTTGTGATTACTGATTGTAGACAGCTGATGATACTAGAGTATTTGTTGATTACTGATTGTAGACAGCTGGTGATACTAGAGTATTTGTTGATTACTGATTGTAGACAGCTGGTGATACTAGAGTATTTGTGATTACTGATTGTAGACAGCTGGTGATACTAGAGTATTTGTGATTACTGATTGTAGACAGCTGGTGATACTAGAGTATTTGTTGATTACTGATTGTAGACAGCTGGTGATACTAGAGTATTTGTTGATTACTGATTGTAGACAGCTGGTGATACTAGAGTATTTGTGATTACTGATTGTAGACAGCTGGTGATACTAGAGTATTTGTTGATTACTGATTGTAGACAGCTGGTGATACTAGAGTATTTGTGATTACTGATTGTAGACAGCTGGTGATACTAGAGTATTTGTTGATTACTGATTGTAGACAGCTGGTGATACTAGAGTATTTGTTGATTACTGATTGTAGACAGCTGGTGATACTAGAGTATTTGTTGATTACTGATTGTAGACAGCTGGTGATACTAGAGTATTTGTTGATTACTGATTGTAGACAGCTGGTGATACTAGAGTATTTGTGATTACTGATTGTAGACAGCAGGTGGCAATAGAGTAACTTATTTTGACGTGTTCCTCCCGAACTACGTTAATAAAACATCATTAAATATCTCTAAGAAAAATGGAAGTTGATGCAGTAGGAGAAGCCACTGTTAATGATAATTTTCGTATAAATATATTACTACTCAGAGCGCGCAGACGAAACACAATAAACATGGTTGTGCTATCTTGCTTTCTGAGGCGAATGCCTGGCGTTTGGAAAGTTTTGTAAGACAGTTCTGGGGGGTAATTATACCGAACCACTTTGACTACAGACTTTGCTCAGGCATTTCAGAACAACCAAAACAGCTTTTCAGATGCTGGTTAGTCCAGTTATGCCATCCCATCGCAGTCACGTGTCTTTTTTTGATGCGCATCAAGTAAATGTGTTTCCATGGTAGTTTATGCATATGTTTCCTTATTGGATAAACAATTTAACCGACTCAGTTGAGCGCATATGTTTTTATGCTCATTTTCAGAATTTATGCACATCTTGGCGTTTCCATCCAGCATTTTTTTTAATGCAATATCTGTGCATACAAATAGGTGGATGAAACAGCTAGTGAGTACAGTTAAATGGAAAGGAGACTTTTTTGGATTGCCTGAAAATCCAGGTAATGTGTGCATGTGAAGAGTCGGTGAGAGAGAAGATTATTAAAGGAAGAGCACCAGCTGCAGTGAAATGAGACACATCTGGCTGAGTGGCTCTGCTAATGGTAGGAATGAGCGAGAGGGAGGAGACCAGGATAAGCTGATGCAATATGGAAATTACAAATGGGAATTTTTGCATTGCAAAGTAGTCTTGTAGCAGACTCAGAGTCAGCAACATGACCACAAACTGACCCTCTGGAAATCTCAAGCTGCATTTGATTGCTTCAGTCAACTACTGTCCGCTTCCAAACTAAAGGATTACAAGGAATTTCCTGAGGGATCATGTATTTGTGTGTGTGTGTAAGTTTGTACCTTTATCTATAGAGGCGCCCGCCATGTGGTAGAAACTCAATGCAGTGTCGACATCATTGACGTTCTTCAGGAAGGTAAAGAAGTTCTCCACTTCCTCAAACGTGATGCCCTGTGTGCGAGAGAGAAATAGAGAATGCCAAAATGACTCCCACAACTAAAGTAATTCATTACATTGAATTATTTTATGACAAATCTGGTCATGCAGCTCAGTTAGTAAAGACTGTTGAGAGAGTGAAATGAAAGTGAAATGACATTAGCTCTCTCAAATAGAGCTGAGGAAAACATGCTGTGTTTGCAATGAGCACAGAGCCTGTACATATTGTTTTAATATCCTTTTAATAAGAGCATAAAATGACAAAATGAGAGCATTTGAGCGACACATAAACATAAAACAGCTCTACGGAGAGAAAGCTCTTCATACTCCAGCGTGCCGAAGTGCTCTCATGATAATGTACGTGCCTGACAAAAACAACAATCATACTGAAGACAGGCCAACATTTCAGAGAGTATGATGATGCATTTAAACTGTATCCCAATGCATTCTTACTCGTTTTACCAAGTATTCAACTCTGAGCTAAAAATCAGTCTATGGGGTTAATTATATCAAATTATCCATGTGACTGATCCATTTACCTCTGTGAACATCTAAAGACATTGATTAACAAGAAAAAATCTAAATTGACCCTGGGGCATAAGAAAATTAAAACGGCACTTCAGGTCAAAAAGGCTACAGACCTCTGATGCATATTCATATCATATAATGAGGAATCAAACTTTACTTGAGCCTTGAAATGGTGGGGAGGTCATTGTCTACTATTAAAAAAAGTACTATAAAACATACTGTAATTTTTCGAACACCAAACTATGGAAGTTTCCCCATGGAATAAAAAATTAAAAAGGTAATTGCGACTTTTTATCTTACAATTCTGAGAAAATTATAAACTCGCAATTGCAAGCAATTAGGTCTGAATCACGAGATAAAGAATCAAGTCACAGTTACCTTTTTTAATGGCGAGTTTATATCTCGCAATTCAGACTTTATTTCTCGCAGTTTTAAGGGGGCAGTGATGTGACCAGCTGGACAGAAAAGGAACGGAACAGCATACAGGGGTCTGGAAGCATGTTTTTAAATGTTACTAGAATTAGACAAGTTATTTTTCACTCTAAAAGCTGTGTTAAAAACACAACACCATGGGCAGGACGTTAAAAAAACATCACAAAGGATGACGCAACGCCCAGACATGTCTGTCTGAATGTGTTTGTAGTGGCTGTGCTTTGAACTGGACAAATATAAAAAAATAATTTTTCAGGGAATTGGTTTTGAGAGAGATTCATACTTTTCCTCAGCAAGGATGCATTAAATTGATTTTAAAAAATGAGTTAAGACTTTATATTGAAAATGTACTTTCATCAAAAAATCCTAAAGAAGCAGCACAATAATACAACATTTTATTAGTATACTGGAATGATTTCTGAAGATCATGTGACACTGAAGACTGGAGTAAAGATGCTGAAAATTCAGCTTTGTAATCACAGAAATAAATTACATTTAATATATATTCAAATAATAACCAGTTATTTTAAATTGTAATAATATTTCACAATATTACTGTATTTTTGACCAAATAATTTCAAATTGACTGTAATTTTGTCAATTCTTTCTTCTCTCAGCAGGGACAGAGAAATGACTTGACCCTCAAAAGTTGTCACATCGTACCAGGTTAGGATGCACATGTATTTTAAAAAGAGAGAATGGGAAAAAGAAGAGAAAATATCACAGACACAGGCACTCAGACACATTGACAGTTGAAGAGAGAGAGAATGAGGACTCACTGTGCTCCTCTTACAGTGACACTTCACAAACACACACACACACAACTTTTTCAGACTGGCGTCTCGCCCACCTGAGCATCCTTGAACATTCTTTTGAGGTTCTTCTGCATCAGTTTGAGCTTGCGAGACTGAACTCCACTGTAGGCCAGCAGCATCCCTCCAAACTGCTTCTCTGTGATCCTGCCGTCCACCGGATCATTCCTCTCAAACTACACACACACACACACACATGCTGAGTAATGGCTTCAGAAGGGAATCTTGCGTTCAGCTAGTCAATATCATTTACAATTCATGTTCGACTGAATGCTTAAGCGTGGGCACAGCTGCGCCAGGTCACGAGTCGGAGGATTTAGAGTAGCTGACAGCAAAAGTTGAACAGCTCTCTCTGGTTGCAATGCAATAGGGTTTGACCATTACATTCATTTAAATAAAAGTTTGGCTATTATCTACACAACCATCATGAATGTGAACATGCTGCTATCAGTTTCTACAACTGATAACAGTGAACACTCGTTAGACAACCTAAGAAATATAACTTTCCAACACTCCCATTTCGGCTCCCATTTCAACACACATGAAAAAAGAACAGCTGCTAAATATTTCTTTAAAAGGCACACACAGCAAAAAGACTTTTCACTTCATTATTAGTGATTGTCAGGGACTGTGAGATAGAAAAGTCTCATCTCTGCTTTCTGTAATCTTGGATTTAAATGCTCAGTCCACTGAGGTGAGGCGGCCCTGTGGGTGGGAGCTGTTAACACAGAGAGCAGAACAGAGAGCTGCAGCCTCAGCACATCTCAAAGACCAGATAACGAGAGAGAGAGAGAGAGAGAGAGAGAGAGAGAGAGAGAGAGAGAGAGAGAGAGAGAGATCTAAAGGATCTAGAGGATGCCTGACACACTGACACTCTGTAAGACCCTAAGGAGGTTACATCACATTCAGTGTCACTCACGCCACACTGCTGCCAACTGCTCTCAAGCCCTCACTGACTCCTACATTACAAGTCATCTGTCTTTTTTTTTTTATCACGCACGTTTTTTTGGACATCTACCATGGTAGTATTATAGTTTACTCTAAAGTACCTCTAAGAGTGGTTGACCTGTTTTTTCCATTGACTAATATCTAAAGAGCAGGGTGGCAGATGACTCGTATAATGAAAATATGTTATAAATAAGTCAGATATAAGTGAAATATATATATATTTTTTTATCTAGATCATTTTATCACTACTTTTGGGTATCTTGTGGGTATTGTTTTCTTTCTATCGTTTGTTCGTTCATTCGTTCGTTCGTTTGTTCTTTCTTTCTTTCAGTAGTAACTTATGCAGGAGTCTAAGCTTCCATCTGTGACATTGGCTGACAACTTTCAAATTCAATTTATTTCCCTGTCATCTCTCATATGTAATCTGCACTTCTCCATCTTCCTCGCCTTCTGTGCCATACCTCGAGTTTAAGCACATCGTGCTGTAATTTCCTCTGGAACTCCAGGAAACTGCCGATGGTGAGTTTGCCCTTCAGGTCAGCCCCGAAAAAGTATGTGGTGAGAGCTGAACTGCAGCCTCCTGTTTTCAGAGTGTTTCCTGTGGTGGAGCGATCTCGGTGTCTCATGCCCATACTGGTCTGAGAACGAATGATACTCTGAACCTGAAAAAACAGAAATAATAATTCATGTGAGTAATTCATTACATTTACAGAACATTTTTGCCACTCCTCGCATAACACTTGAGGAAAATCTCCATATCCACCAATGTGCAGCATCCACCTGTATGATACACTGATGGCCAGAGCGCACCAGAACACACACCACACTGACTATCAGTAGAGAGAAGAGAGAGAGTGATGCAGCCGACTCAGAAGGAGATGGAGAAGCAGAGGAAGGAGAAGGATGTGAAGGACAAGAAGGACAAAGAAGAGGAGAAGAATGAGAAAAAGAATGAGGAGGAAGGGTAGGAAAACAAAAAGAAAAAGGAGAAAGAGGTGGAGATGGAGGGACAAAGATGAGGAGGAGGAAAATAGGAGGGGAAGGAGGAGGCAAAAAGGACGAGGAGCAGGAGGAGGACAAAGAGGAGGAAAAGGAGAAGGAGGAGAGGAAAAAGGAAGAAGATGGGAAAATTAAGAATAAGGTGGAGAAGAAGGACAAGGAGGAGGAGGAGGAGATAAAGGAGGAGGAGGTGAAAAGGAGGGGGAGATGGAGACAAAAGATGAGGAGGATGAGTAGAAAAAGGAGAAGGGGTGGTAAAGAAGGAGGAGGAGAAAAGAAGGAGGTGGAGAATAAGGACAAAGAGGAGCAGAAGAAAAAGGAGGAGAAGAAGGACAAGGAGAAGGAGGAGAAAGAAAGAGGAGGAGGAGCAGGTGGAAGGAGAAAAAGGTAAAAATAAGGAAGAGGAGGAAGGAGGATGGAAGAGGAGAAAAAGGGGAAAAAAGGGGGAGGTAGAGACCAAAGGCAAGGAGGTGGAGAAAAAGGAGGAGGTGGAAAGGAAGGACAAGGAGGAGGAAAATGAAAAAGGAGTTGAAGAAAAAAGGGGGACACAGAGATCAAAGGCAAGGAGATGGAGAAAAAGGATAAGGAGGTGGAGAAGAAAAAGGAGGAGAAGGACAAGGCAGAGGAGAAGAAAGGAGGAGGAGGATGGGGACGATTAGAAGGAGAAGCAGGTGGAAGGAGAAAAAGGTAAAAAGAAGGAAGAGGAGGAAGGAGGAAGGAGGATGGAAGAGAAGAAAGGGGAGAATGAGCACAAGGATATACAGAAGATTACCCTTCTACTGCTTGTCTCTTCTTTTTCTCCTTCTCCACAAAGATATTGAGAAGAAGGAGAATGATGAGTATGAGGAGGAGGAGGAGGACACAGAAAGAATGTCTTCTCTTTCTTTTTCTAAATATCATTCACTGATGGACACTGAACTCCAAAGGAAATTGAAAACCGTGAAGAAGACGACGAGCACTGGGAGGAATTCAAGGACTCTTCTCAGGATGACGGTGTAAAAGTTCAGTTGTTGAGGGACTGGTGGAGGTTCAGAAGGAACTAGGACACAGTCTATTACATCAAGGGTGTTAGTACCTGATGTTATCTGGGAATAAGGGCAGTGTGGCGTTTAGCAGTGATGTATGTGAGGTTCTGGGACAGCAGATAAACATAAGCATCAATACATCAATAAATGACAGCATAAATACTTCTGCTTAAATCAGTCATTCCAAGAGAGCTGAAATACTCCTAAAGATCAAGCAGTTTTAGACTGATATATTTCCTTAGCATATTAAAAGACTGTAACTGATGTTATGAAAGTTAGAAGAATTTGTTCCCTAAAAATGAATAGCTCTAACCTGGATGATCTGTGATGAACACATGTGACTGCACATTATATATTAATTGCCAACATTTAGGATAACGAGCTCCATTTGATGACATAATCAAATTTTGACAATACCATTTTGTTTGTCAAATTGAACATTGGCTTCTTGAAACCCGGGCTGACAAACAGGCAATATACAATTCTCTGACCTATTGCATCTGTTGTGGTTTGAATGTCACCCTCTTGTCTGATCTCAGATGTAGATCGATGGACTGATTACTGGAGGTCCCCATCCATAGACAGCATTAAGTCCCTGTGATGTGGCTAGTATATTTGCTTGGTATATTTACAGTGTGTTTACCAACGGGTGCTGCATGTACATGTGAATGCTTTGGGAAACTGAAAGCCCTGATACTACCAGGTGAATGACTCATAGTGCCTTTGCAAATGAAAGGCAAATGTAGCCTGAGGGTCAAGCGAGAACAAAATAAACAGCTGAAAACTGCAACCAAAATACACAAACGGCCTTTACACTGTCAAAAAAATTTGTGCAAAAAACCTTTAGGGGTACAACAGCTTGTCACTGAGGCAGTACACTTAAAGGAACAACTTTGCCAACCTTACCAACCTCTAAAAGGTACATATTAGTACCTTAGAGTAGCAATATGTACCTCTACAGTACTACAATGAACATTTAGGGGTAAATAAGGTACAAAATTGTACCCCTGTGACAAGTGTTACAAAACACTCCTGTGTTTTGCAAAATTCGATAAAAACTAAAGGTGAAATTTTGAATATTCGTCAAATGTAAAATAAAATCCACATTCAAATACAAAACCGGTGCATTCGAATTTTAGGATGTGTCAGGCAGCCGTATCAGTGATGCGATGATCAAGTAAGAGTTGTTGCGTTTTAATGTTTTTCTTAGCCTGTCCTGTTGAACCCACTTGATGTGCCGCTGCTGCGTGCGTTGTTCATTCAAAACATTGCAGAAATAGAAAAGATCTTGGTTATGTTAAAACCGTAACCAGGCCGCTCACACAACGCATTTTCTGTGCTGCTTTTTCATTACTTTCTATGTAAACACGATAGACGGACATATTTGACCTTTGCACTCGCGTCTCGCTGGCTTTCTGTATGTTTAGAAAGCCATGTAAAGTTAAAAGAAGTTCAACTTTTTTTTTTCATTCCATTCCATTTCAAGTTTTTAAACAGTACGGCTCTTTGTATTAAACTATGCATAAATAAATGATGCCGTTTTGTTCATAATTGTTTATGCAATTTACAAAATTATATTTGATTTATAAACGTTAATTTAAATGTTATGTACTTTTTTTGTACAGACAGATATTTTGCCCGTTGCACCCTCTTGTGGCCTCAAGAGACCAGCTAAAAGCTTTTTCAATCTAAATGAAATTATACCTGTTAAATTCTAACATAATTCTAATATTAGTCATATTTAAGTATAAAATTCAAATGTATTTTTTCAGCCATTTTGACAGCCCTACTTCACAACACGATCTTGTTTCTGCAACGACTTTCTGTAAGTTTCCTACAACGTCTAACAAGTTTATGTGGCGTGAAAAGTGACAAACGCAGTAAAGCTATGTGAAATCCGATCAGAGTGGTCAGACTAAAACAAATTTCCAGACATGTGATTTGAATAGGATTTCAAACCACATATGGATGTAGGTTGACACAGATTTGTAAAAAAAAAAAAAAATCACAGTTAACACTCGCTAAATATGATCGGATTCCAAAAGGATATGCACAAAAATCGGATTTGGTCTGTCTTTTGTGTTCACTTACTTGCTCAAACTCCTCAAGGTCGACTTCTCCGTCTCCATTCAAGTCAAACATCTTGAAAGCAATTTCAAAGTTCCTCTGAGGAGCTGCAGAGAGAAGAAACAGAGGATTTGCAATCCAAAGGAATGACACCATGTACTTTCACTGACACATCCTCATGGGGGCTGCCATGTTGAAATCACAATGACCAATCAAATTCTGCTCACTTTATCTTTGTAACCCCCCTATTATTGGACACTTCTGGTTGTGGAATGAACTACTAGTTGACATACGCCTGTGAATACTTCTATAATAAAATCAGTAAGTGGACACTTTTGATTAAATGTGTAAAGATGCATCCACACCAATAGGTGTCAGAATTAATTCCAAAAACATTGTATTGGTTAGGCCTGGGACACACCAAATCGGGCCCAAAACTGGGCTTAAAATTGTTCAGGTGTTTGGCCAGTATTAGTCAATCCATTCCAATCCAAGGATTGATTCCAACATCAATCCAAGATGGCAGAAACTGTGTTTGTCCTGTATTGTTGTTTCTTGTTTGGAAATGGCATCTCTTTTAAAGGAGTCATAATGTAGAAATTTCACTTTTCCACGAGAATCAATGTATGTTATGATTGCATAATGATTATACACTGGCCGGGAAGCCGATATTTAAAAGTGAAGCGTTTGTTTACCTCGGGGTTTGTAAAATAGGCCACGTGCACGCGCACGAAAAAACGAGATTTTGATTTCTTCCCCTTCTTGACGTCAAGACGGGGGAGGATATACCAAATATGGACACCGCAAACCTATGCCGCGGGAAGCCCGCCCCTCTCCCCCTCAGATTCAGTTTAGTCGACTCGAGAAAGATGGAGAAATCGAGTGCACACCTGAGATGCTCTGTGGTTGACTGCCACAAACAACATGCAAATGTGTTTTATCTACCAAAAACGGACGAAACTATCAGGGAACAGTGGATGAAATTCATTTTTAATGACGCTGTCCCAACAACTCTTTCAAGTGGCGTATCGTTAGGTGTGTGTGCTAAACATTTTACACCGGAATCTTTTACAAATTTGGGGCAGTATCAGGCGAACTTGGCCTCGAAGCTCCGTTTGGGAAAAGGTGCCATCCCCACCATCAGGGACTTGCCAGAAATTGAAAAGGTAAGACTGTGTTTTTATTGCTCTACTGTGGTTAACAAATAGCAGCTAACAGCTAATTGTATGTAACGTTACCTTCGAGGTAAACACGGGGAATGGACTCTACGAATGCTAGCCACATCTTTCGACTTTGTTTTACACTAGCAGCTACAGTAGTGACGGTACAGGAGTCCATGCTCAGTGGCTAAAACTGTTTAAATGCAAGTATGAAAACAATATACCACTAAACATTATTAGCCAAACTCATGCAAAACATGCAGTTTGAAAATAGCTTTCAGTTAGTGGGGCTTCTGTAAGAATGTATCTGGCAATGGTGTATTTTTTCTTTTTTCTTTGGTTGTGATTACAATTTCACTAACAATAAGTACCGTCACATTTATTGAGCTATTGCAGTATTTTGTCTATGTTTTTGTACCGCTTGGAAGTAGTAAAATACATTCCTGCAACCAATCAACGCGCCCCTCATTTGCATTATTATAATGACCGTCCACGACAGCCAAAACATCGCATCAGATCTCGCGAGACAATAATGCCTTTAGAAATAAGGGTCTGAGGGGCTCTGTGTTGATTTTTTTTCCACTTTTCTTTTTTAGAAGTGCCTAAAATACTATAATAGAGCATTTGGGTATCCAAGGTAACACAACATTATGACTCCTTTAAATATTATTTTTAAAGGGGTGGTTGATTATGATTTCACTTTTCTAACTTTAGTTAGTGTGTAATGTTGCTGTTTGAGCATAAACAACATCTGCAAAGTTACAATACTTAAAGTTCAAAGCAAAGGAAGATATTTGCTTTTAAAGAAAAGGACTACAACAAACGGCTGGTTGGGACTACACGACATTCCTCCCGGGTTAGTGACATCACTAACCCTAGAATTTACATAAACACAGCCACCGGGAACACGCAGTCCATGTTGAGAAGAGGAAAAGTTGTTGTATAAGATTACATTTGTGACAACTTTAACTTGCTATATAAAAATATCTGTGGGGAATTTTGCACTAAAACTTCACACACACACACACACACACACACACACACACACACACACACACACACACACACACACACACACACACACACACACACACACACACACACACACACACACACACACACACACACACACACACACACACACACACACACACACACACACACACACACACACACACACACACACACACACACACACACACACACACACACACACACACACACACACACACACACACACACACACACACACACACACACACACTGGGGACATCATAGATATATTTTACATCTTGTGAAAAGGGCATTTTACCACCCCTTTAACCTTGAAAATTACAACATATGGACTTTTAAAGCATACTGAGTGGATTACTGTGTTCCGCTGTGGAGTTTACCCGCTTGATTTCTGGTACTTTTGGGCCTCTGGATCTCTGCACTACTGACTCACAGTTCGCATCATTCTTTGGAACAGCAAGAGGTACATCACCACTACATCTGTGTGTTTGCCTCGGATGGGTGAGAGAAACCTTAAAAAGTCCTTGATTGACATTGAGGCACAGTACTGTCTTTTAATGGTGAATTGTCTTCAAACTGGATTTGATGGAGTCTTTTTGTGTAGCTTAGCTAGCTGTGGGCTAGTAGCCTTTTTGTGCCTTAGCCTACACTACATGGACTTTTATTTTGGCTCATCCACCTCTAGCCTAATCCACACTCCACTACTAAACAGCTAGTTTCCACCTGTTTTAAATTTAGACTCTGTTACTAGCCATTGACAATCAACGAGCAACTAGCCACAGGCAACAACTGCAACAATTCTAAGCAATACTTTAAGTACTACTTGCAGCAAAGTAGGTGGCTTACTCATAGCTGGAGTTACAGCCCTCACTGCTTGCCGCCACCAGCTACTGCCTCTACCACCAAGGTGCTGCTTGCCTAAAACCCATTTATCGGGCTTCTGCCTACCTCAGCTGTGGCCCTCACCTCCTCACTACCACCACCTCAGTGGGCCTGTCTACTACAGCCTCAGCTCCCTCCATCCCACCAGTTTATCAACTGCTACAGCCTCAGCTGTTTTAACCATCAGGCTGTCACCGGCTACAATCTCAGCTGCCTCCATCTCTGGGCTGTCATCTGCTACAGTCTCAGTCGCATCTTCCACTACTGAACTTGTCATCTGTTACGGCCTCAGCTGCCTCCATCACCGGACTTATCGTCAGCTACAGCCTTAGCTGCCTTCTTCTCCACCACCGCATTTGTCGTCTGCTAAGGTCTTGGTTGCCTTCACCACCACCACCAGGCTTTCACCGGCCACAGCCTCAGCTGTCTCCAAGACTGGACGGTTGTCTGTTTCAGCCTCAGCTGCCTCCACCACCATCGGGCCATTGCACAAAGCTGTCTGCCTAGTGTTTTAAAAATGAAGTTTTATCTAGCCTTGTTTATCTTTCTGATCCCCCTTAACAGTGGGGTTGTCCATTTGCAGTCAGAAAATGAGTCCATCCATATGCAGTTCCCTTATGTAGTCTCAAGGCCTGAAAACTTTTCCACTGTCCAACTTAAATCCCAGGGGCCAAGTCACTCATTTCTGTTTGTTTACAAGGCTACAAATTTACTCCACCTTCACTTCCTCTCCATTTTGAAGGATTGGTTTATTGTCTCTGCAGACTCACTTCCTGCTTTTTTATATCATTAAATTCTAGATCTGGCACTTTCTGCTGCAAATCAGCTAAGTCCAGACTCCTTGTTATTATTTTATTACTAATCTCTGGAAATGTTCTGCCTAATCCGGGCCCTGGTAGCCTTAAGCTATGTGATTCACCTGAAGATTTTAAATCAAGGTCTGGCCTGGGTATTATTCACCTCAATGTTCGGAGTTTAATGTCCAAACTGGATATGGTTAATTTATGGGTCAGTTCAACTGATGCTGACATTGTTGTTTTATCTGAAACCTGGCTGACTAAATCTGTCCTTGATAAAGATATTGGCATCGATGGTTATAATGTGTATTGTTCAGACCCCCCAAAAAGAGGGGGAGGTGTTGCTATTTATATCAAATGCAAATTCAACTCTAGTTTAGTGCTCTCAATATCGCATGTAAACAATTTGAGTTTTTGGCCTTAAACCTTGAAGTCTCTAAAGACCACTATATCAGGTTGGTTGGTTGTTATAGAACTTCATCTGCATCAAATGACTCTTCATCTACACTATCAAATTTGTGAAGTCAAGTTATTTGTAATGACACTATTGTTGTTGGTGATCTGAACTGGGACTGGCTAAGGCCGATGCTTTTGAAGAGCAGTGTGACAATTTAAATTTGACTCAATTAATTAACACTCCTACTCTGCCAAATCCTAAATGTCCGGAGAAATCATCACTCACTGATTTAATCCTGACCAATGCCCCTTTTATGTACTCTGCAATAGGTGTTTTTGCTAATGATGTGAGTGCTCACTGTGTGATTGCTACTGTTAGAGATACTAAAGTGCTCAAGTCTGCACCTCGTATTGTTGAAAGGCGAAATATGAAAATGTTTGAGCAGGGTTTTTTATATGATTTATTTTATTTTGACTGGAGTAGAATTGCCTTGATTGATGATGTGGAATTAGCCCTGACTTTCTTTCAAAACTGTTTTCTTGATATTCTTAACAGACATGAACCTATTCGCAAATTTAGAATTAAGGGGCGGGACAATCCCTGGTTTACTTCTGAGATTTCTAATTTGCCCCACGAGAGAAATGTAGCCTGGGCAAAAGCAAGGAGAACAGATACTGATGCTGACTGGTTTGTTTTCAGACGGTTGCGAAACAGATTCACTTCACGTTTCAGAAAAGCTAAAGCTGAATTTTACTTATCTGAAACCACCGAGAATCTAAATGACCCCCAAAAAATTCTGGAAAACTATTAAGTCGTTATCAGCATCGACTAAACCAACAGGTTTTCCGTTGTTTCTAGTTAAGAATGGTGTGTCTATATCTGAGCATTTCATATCATCTGGTTTCTTGTTTGATTCTGTTGCCCCTATAGTGTCGAAGCCGGTAAATGACACCTTTATTACTACCGACAAAACTTTCAGTTTTAGCTCCTTCTCTGTTGCTTGTGTTTATAAAGCCCTAAAACAATTGATTCCTCAAAAACCTGTGGGCCCCGATCACTTACAACCTTTCTTTTTGAAATTCGCTGCAGATATCCTAGCTGAACCTCTGACTCATTTTTTAAATCTTTCACTGGTCACAAACAAAATTCCCAAGGAATGGAAGTCTGCATATGTTTTACCACTTTTGAAAGGAGGTGACCCTACCTTGCCTAATAATTATAGACCCATTTCCAAACTTTCAGCATTGGCCAAAGTGTTGGGATCTTTGGTTAGTGAACAAGTGAAAGAGTATTTAAACGCTCAGTCAATTTTATCTAAGCATCAATCTGGTTTCAGGAAAAAACACAGCACTACCACTGCTGCTATAAAAGTAATTAATGATATAGTCAAAGCACTTGATGATAAGAAACACTGTGTGTCTCTGTTCATTGATCTGTCCAAAGCATTTGACACTGTTGTCCATAGCATACTAGTTCAGAGACTGATCAGTATAGGTATGTCTTAGCACTCTGTAGGCTGGTTTATCAACTACCTCGCTGATAGGACTCAAGCTACGCAAGTTGATGGCCTAACGTCAAAATATGTATCAATATGTACCACAGGGCACCATTCTGGGGCCACTTTTATTCACTATTTATATAAACTGTCTGGGGGAAAATGTTCAACATGCATTTTTCCATATTTATGCAGATGATACGGTTATTTATTGTTGCGCAGCTACCATTAGGAAGGCGTATGAATGCTTGCAAACTGCTTTCGATAGAGTGCAAGCACAGCTTTATCAATTAAAGTTTGTGCTTAATGCAGAGAAGACCAAAGTAAGGGTCTTTTCAAACTCAAGGAAAAATTTGTTAGACCTGAATATTGTTACTGATCAGGGTAAACCAATTGAGGTAGTTTCATCTTATAAATATTTAGGATTTTTAATTGATGGTCACCTTTTCTTTTAAGCTTCATATACAGAATCTAGTAAAAAAAGTTGAAATTGAAGCTAGGTTTTTTTCTTTAGGAACAAATCTCGTTTTACTTTTTCTGCCAGAAAAAGGCTAGTCGATACCACATTTCTCTCTATTATTGATTATGGTGATCTGTTGTATATGAATGCCCAATCAAAGTGTCTTCAGATGTTGGATGCTGTGTTTCATGGAGCTTTAAGGTTGATTTCAAATTGCATGCCCTTCACTCATCACTGTACACTTTACTCCACAGTGAATTTGCCCTATCTGTCAAATCGCCGGCTTACTCACCTTTATATTTTTATATATAAGGTCATCATAGGCAGGCTCCCATGTTACATATCCGAATTTCTTTCTTTTACACAGAGTACTTATGGTTTACGGTCCCAGAAAACGATTTCATTGAATGCGCCTCAAGCTCTGACAGAGTTGTTCAAAAAGGATTTCATGTTTGTTGCACCTTCGACTTGAAATGACCTACAGAAAACACTTAAACTACAGTGTCTAATTTCCATAAATGATTGTAAAGGTTATGTTAAAACTATAGAACATGAGTCCATCCACAAGTGCCAATGTTTTAATTAATGGCACTCTTTATTTAATTTGAAATGCACTTGAGTTGTCTTTGCCTCTTTTGTATTTGTTTTGTGATTGTGTGATCAAATTTGTTCTGCTATCTTGGCCAGGTCTCTCTTGCAAAAGAGATTATATATCTCAATGAGACTAACCTGGTTAAATAAAGGAAAAAAAAAAAAGAGATACAGACAGAGACTTACTGGAGAGGACGGTTGTGAGGAAGATGTAGTCAGAGAAAGAGATGAGTCCACACTCCCCCAGTGTGTAGAAAATGCTGTCCTCGTCTGCAAACTTCTCCCTGTCCTGAGAGATCTTCTGTAGGTGCCCAGAGAGAAACAGAGGAGAGAGAGTCAGCAATGCTTCTGTAGAGCACCATATAGTGCATCTGAGTCCTGTTTCAGAGCTGAGCTCCACAGAGTCTGAGCAGAGAAGCGGATACAAGGGAACTAGCATGCTAACACTGACACTGCACAGTACAATCATGCAAGTGATGCAGAGTCATACAAGACACAAGCAAAAGAGATAACAACATGAAAAGATCATTAAAGCAGACATTTCATAAGTGTCACTTACAGAACAGCACATGATGGGCTGTTTCAAAACCTAGTGAGCTGCCTTCCTAGACTGCATTTTTTGGCATGGTCAAACAATTAAATCAAGGCGGTCGCCATCGTAGATCTCTCTCAATGTTTAAAACAAGTGGATTGCCTAGCTTAAACAACATTTTTGAGCACCATATTTGAGGCCAACTGTTTGACCAAAGTAGATTTCCTACCTAAACAGCGTTTTTGGTCATCGGAGATGCATTTGACCATTTGAATCAAGGGGTTATGCACATTTTCATAATCCCAAATGTTCAAAATTAAGAGAGTTGACCATCTAAACTGCAGTACAACATGTGATAATGGTGCCTATGATGCTCAACAATGTTGTCTAGGTAACCAGCTCTGATATATATTGAACAACAACACAGTAAACCACTGATTTGGCTTCACAAATCGCAAGATCACACTGTATTTGTCATTTCTGCAGTAAACTGGTTCACATTTTATGAGCATGTGCGAAGGTGACTCCACAGTGGTGTGAACACAGTTTTCTACCTGTTTTTGACATAGAAAGACACAGAAAATATACTCATTAGGACCCTCAAGTGTGAAAGTACAAACACAAATACTGTACGAACACACACAAATAGCATGCCAGAGTTCAGCTTTCTGCCGATTCATTGTTACCTCTGTCTGGGGTGGTTCCCATCAGTGTGTTGTGGGGAAGAGAGAACGGATTAAAACAACCTGACCATTGCGCAGACAATCAGGCCCACCACACACCATATGTGTACCAACACATCATAACATACATCCAATTCCAGCCATTTTCACTTCATGCTAACACACATTTATGCAGCGTCCCACACATACTTCCCACTCTTCCTCTGTGGCAACATGATACATGCGCCTCCATATTCACCGCAGCATCAGTAATCAAAAACAGAAAATTAGATTTCCCTCTGAAACTCTTATTAGCGGTGTTCGCTAATGCTAGCATTGCTACTGCTATTACTTAAACCCCTTCACTGAATTTTTGCACGTCTTTGAAATACCATTTCTGAATCGCCAATTTCAACATTAAACAAAAATGTTTGACAGATATTTGCAGAATGACACTGTGCTAGTTGTCATTCGTATCACTCTTTCTCACCAAATAATATAATAATTTAAACTCAACTGTTGAAATCACATGACCAACCAAATACCACTCACTTTATCTTAATAAATAAATAGTAATTTTGACCAAAATATTTGAAAAGATTTCCACTCACATCAAGCGAATATTCCAGTAATATCATTGGCCTAATAAAAGCTGTATAATCCTACATAAGGGTGGTCCATCCTCATGGTGGCCGCCATGTTGAAATCACATGACACACCAACCACTGCTCACTTTATCTTTGTCTAGGTTGCAGAATAAACTGCTGGGTGACAAACACACCTGTGAAGAATAAGGTAACTTTTAACTTTTGTGTGATGCTGCATCCACACTAGCCTGGGTGCCAGCCCGAACCCCGCCCACAATATTTTTTGGTCGGGAAGTTCGGTCTGGACTCGCTCCGTTGAGGAGCTATTATGCCCGAACAAAAATTGTTCGGACCAATCAAATTGTCAGGGCGGGCTTTATACGATGATGGACAGATGAGCAATGCAACGTAATCGTCCACGTCACCAAAGAGCGCTTGATTTGAATTAGTTTACAACAAAGACGACTGCTGCTGGAGAATTGAGATTTCACGAGTTCACATTTACAAATAAGTCAGATAGAATAAATGCGTTTATAAGATTTCACACAAATAAGTCGATAGAATAAATGCGTATATGACGTGCTGTCCGAGGAGAGGGCTGTGGGCTCGGTAGCCATGCTCCCCCGTATTCCTGGTTGTGAGAGAACAAGACAAGAGTGAGGATTCGGGGTGGTGGAGGGATGCTGAAAAACTGTCAAGGAGTGTTAGGTAAGTTTACAGAGTGAATATGCTTCCTCATGCTGATAGATAGGGTAACGTTAGACATGGTATTGTTTGATGACAAGTTTATATTGGATTGATTATTTGTACGTGCTCCTCCCGAACTTTGTTTATGAAACATCATGTGTAGATTCCGCCATCGCGTCTGTTATATCGACAGCGCATTCATTTTAAAAGAGGAACAGAGAGCCGCGACATTTTGTTGGTTGAAAATATGAATGAAGAACATGCGTCATTTACTCCGTTGCTCTGATTGGTTGTAGGTCTATCCAATTGAGTGCAGAGTTTTTTTTTTCCTGGTTTGGTTGAGACACGCCCCATAATCAAATCTCTATGGAAAAGTATCAGACTCACATTCTGACTAGAATTGAGTATGACGACGTCAGGCTACATCCACACCAATATGTGTTAGTATTAAGTCTATTTGAATCAGTATTTCATGTCCATTTGACCTCTTGGAGGGTCAAGCGTGTGCATTGGGGACAAGGAAAACACAGGTTATTTTTGTACCGGCTCTGAAACTAGTCAGAGTTGGAATATGATCAAGCAGCTAGCAGGTGTGGTGGTTGACGCTGACAAAAGCAAATGTGTGTGTGTGTGTGTGTGTTTGTGTGGGCTAATAAGCTCCGGGCACACTGTGTCCCTGCTGTCACCTTCAGAGACACTCAAGAGACGCAGTCTTACCCAACATTAGTAGCGCGGGTGTCAAACACACTGGCACTTCAGTACAAAACTATAACAGCCTTTCTACAGTCTCTGTAATCCACGATCTCAATGTAGACATATTGTCAACATATGTTGATAACGTTTTTTTTTATTGATTTTTCTTTTATCCATGCCATTGACGGAATTTTCTGGCTTTCTGTGTTGCCACTGTTATATGGTAGAGAGCGCTATTATACATCTTCTGAAAGAGTACAGAATCTCTAGATCAAAACATAAGCAAAAAAAAAAAAAGCAGAAACAAGTGATAGCAAATGTAAGCAGATGCATGTGTTAAAAAAAAAAAAACTGCATAATGTTATTGAATGAAATGTCGACCCAGGATGAGCTATAGGACTGTGAAGCTTTAGTGGTGTTATGGACTTGATCTTTTCAAAATGTTGCTTTTTTCAAAATGAGATGACTAAAAAATAATGCATGAAGCTAGAATAAAACGTTTCTGTAAATAAAACTTACTAGTTTTAACTTAAGTTCTTTCTTTTGATATTTTGCAGGTTCAGATACTCGTACAACAAATTATTCTGGGGGCCATGAAACTTTTGTGGAAAAAAAATCAAAAATCCTGCCTGACAACTTTGTTGGGAAAAAGTGTTCAATTCCATATTCATTTTTACTGTGATATCAAAAATCGGTATCACGCATGGTGAAATGTCATTGGAATTTCTCCATATTTTTTCAGAATATCATCTGAAATTCTATGGTATCATAACACTATGAAAGGGCGCTCAGCAGGACGTGTGTTTACATCACGCCGAACTCTATGTGAAGAGATGCTATGAGCATGGAGAGGAGAACTGTGAGGTGAACCTTCTCAGACAGTCGTCTGAATGAAAGAAAGGATGTGGGTGGTGAAGCAAACAAGAGAAAGAAACAGAGCTGTGAAAAGCTTTTAAGCAGTCATCTCCAGCTAGAGAAACAGGAGACATATTCAGAGCTCACATACCTCTCATTGGTGCTCATATCAAACTGGGCATGAAAGGTTTTGTCTAGGCTGCTTCACACACCTGATTTTAATTCTTAAATTAACTTATTTTTTATCAAGGGGCAATAGCTGACACCTAAAGCTAATTTTTATGAGATTTATTTTTTAGCAGCTCTCACCCCTGAGACAGTAAATCCAGATATCTGACAGCTGAAGGTCACTGCAGAAGCACTAAACTCAAACTAAACGCATAACTAGATTAGAATAGGACATCATGATATTTTATATGTCAAATATAGCTAACACAAAAACATCAACAACACAGGAATTCACTGCTGGCCTAGGGGATTTTTTGCTCCATATTTTTTCCCTAGTTCTTTTAAACAAAGGAGATATTGCCATAATGGAAAGAATCGACTTATATACTACACTGATTTATTCAAGTTTGTTCTCCAGGTTTGACTACCTAAATAACACTTGATTCTGGTTTCGGGATGCTAAGTATGTGAGCTTTCCAAAGGCCACTTCTGCTAAGACAAGTAACATTTGCTGTTAATCTTATCAATGAAATTACAGAAAAGAGCGTTGATGAAGTTTTTTATTTATTTAATTTCATCAATGATAATAAAGAGGGGTTGCTTTAAGATAATGAGAGTGCCTATTATGCTCATTTACAGGTTCATAATTCTACTAGAACAGTGGATCCCAACCCTGGTCACGGAGTACCCCCCCAACAGTACACATTTTTTGCACAACATTTCAGGTCTTGAAGTCTCTACTAATGAGCTGATGAGTTGAATCAAGTGCGTTTGATCAGAGTTGGGGGTGCTCCAGGACAAGGGTTGGGAAACACTGTCCTAGAATATGTTTAAATGATTTAATGCTCAAAAAACGTTAATTTTATTATGATTGCAGCACTCTGTATGAACGCTCGGTTTTAATTTTGGTCTCTTTAAAACCCGCCTTCCGCCGGGTTTTAAAGAGTCAGCCAGCCCAAGTCTGTTGTAATTGGTCTACCATTTAGAGTGTGCGTCGGGTTTGTAATGTCCATTACTATAACTGCCAAGCATCAGGCCCGGAGGCTTCATGAGGTGCTGTAAATACTACTGTAACTACACTAACTGTGGTGTCAGTTTTGCTGTTTCAGTTCGACCCCGAGTTCGATAATGACAGTCAAGAAGAACAAGTTGATCGACCCAAACCACCTTTGCAACAAAAGGTTGTGTTTATAATGCTGATGAATAGTGTTTAAAATGTCAACGTTACTGTGGTTTTGACACAGTGATAAACTCACAGTCAATCGCTGAAAATAATGGCAGGACTACAGACAAGCCATTTAAAGCAGGTGTTTTCTGTAAGAGATTCACTCCGTTTGGCATGGACTTTGTGCTTTGTAACTTTGCAGATCGTTTAAATGCATAAACAGTTATATTACACAATAAAGGAAAGGAGAAAAAACACAATTCCCCTTTAAACAATTTTAATTAAACCATACTGTTGATGTAAATAAAAGAAGAAAGTTATATATTAATTTACATATTATATATTAATGTATAGGGGAGTTATATAATAAATGAATAATGAACTAATAATGTTTTTAGAGGAAAGAAAATCCAGAAAGAGTTGATTCAGCTGATCCAACAACAGTACGTTGGGCATTGACTTATGACTTACACTTGAGCTGAAAGAGCTGAACAGCAGTTTGAACCACTTTGCTAATTAGGTTACTCAAACACATCTTATATGATATTAATCAGCCATATCCACAACATAAATGTACTATTACGAATTACATTTGCACCAATAATTCAGTGAAAAATGTGCTACACATATTGCAATATGCCAAACAGTCTTTAAAGTAGTACTAGAAACTTAACTGTATAGTAACTTAAAAATGCATGCTTGCAGGACATCACTTGTCCTCATAAATTGTGGTTCACTTACAAGTGACACTTGCAAGTTAAGCTGGATTACTTTCAATTGGGAATTGTTCAAGAATCCATACGAGAGTGTCAGGGTAACCAGACATGCCATAATAAGAGTCGTCATGGCAAATAAATGTTACAGTTTCTACTCAATATGTCTGAGATTCTTGACCCGCCCCCAGCTGCTTCTGATTTGGCTGTCGTTTTCAAAGACGAATGGCTTTATGTTGCTCTAAACTGCAAATGTTGCTTTATAGTGGACAAAGCTTTAGTGCATAAGCAGCGTCTGTCTGTGTGCTACTTTTATATTGTTTTTGAACATAATTATGTGTCTGCAGTGTGTCTTTTTCTTTTGTTGTTTGGTTCATATCAACAGCATTTCCAGCTGTAGGTACTGTATATTACTCTGCTGTCACTTTAATACACAGATCTAATATACACATGTGATTTCTTCACATTCACAGACATAACCGACTGTGTTTATGTGAACTTTGTGTGTTTTTGACATAACCTATTTGATCGTTTAAGTGCAATAAGACATGAAAGAGAACTTAGTTTAATACTCACAGGAAGCTCCAGCTAACATCCAGCTTTCTGTGCGGATGATTTGGATGTGTGCGCTCAGAAAACCATATATCAGAAGTTTAAACTAATATGGCTTTAAAATGTTAGTTTTTTGGCAGAGTATCAAAGGCACGAGATGTAAAGGCTCCGCCCACTTCTGGATAGTGTGTGGGGAGCAGCAGCTCATTTGCATTTAAAGATACATGCACGAAAACAGCATGTTTTTGCTTTAACTCAACATGGTAGAATAAATGGGGTATTTTTAGCTTAAACCTCACACATTCTGGGGAAGCCTGAGACTTATATTACATCTTGTAAAAAGGGGCATAATAGGTCCCCTTTAAAAGGTTACAATCATTTCACTTGAGGCTTCTTCCTTGAAAAGACAGCCTGATTCATTTTCAGTGCCGCCGTTTATGTGGAAAGGACAGAGAGCATGAGCATCCGAGCACTAGCAAGCAGGCCTGTGGAAAGACTGGGCAGGTCCTCGAGCACAGTCCTGTTAAGGCCCTGATTCACGTCAAGTGGAATCGAAGAACAAACTTCTATGACGTCATTTTTAACAAAACCAGGTCAAAACTATGCTCGTTTGGAGTTTGTTTCAGGAGTTCAAACCAGCCTGCTAAAGTGAACTTTCCAGAAAAGTTCGACGTGGCTGGTAAACACCTTTGAACTACCATTGGTCCATGGCGATTATGTAAAAAGGTAGGTGTGGCTCTGAGGCTCCGCCTTCTCTGATGTGGAAATCTTCTCTGGCTCATTTCTTCAGTTCAGTCCATCAAGATCAGATGTCCACGAGTAAAAACATGAACACACTAGACTAGAGAGCTGCTTCAAAGTATTGAATTGTAATTCTAATTGATAGAGACACTGAAACTATACATGTTTAATACTGTAAAGCTTCTTGCTTTTAAGCAATCTATTACATAAAGTTCTATATAAATAAATGTGACTTGACATGACTGGAGTTCCGGTGAATTGCAGAGCTCATTCAAACATTTCCACATTGCATCAGATGCTTTCTTAACTGCTATTTTCTCACCACTGTCATTTTTAGTTTGTTATTGAGAGGAAATCACGTTACACATATTTACATAATCATCTAAACTGTGCTCTCAAGACAGTGAAGAACGAAAAAGAACTTCATTGTGAGTATATAACTGCTTGTTTCTTTCTTTTTGGAAAAGGCTGTTCTTTCCAAAAGAAAGTTTCACTGCAGAGCTTTAGAACGACTGAAATGTTAGTTGAAAGTAGAACTCATGATAGGGAACATTTCTACATCTTGTTTTTTCTCGCTAGACGGAGCACAGCGGAATTGACTGGAGTACACTACGCAGGAGTCATGAGGATCATCAGTTATCCATGAAGTAGGCTAGAAGGAAATACAGTTAGCTCCTTTTTTCCAACAAACAGGCAGTTGCAGTTTTTAAAAACACTGTCAATGAAGCATACGAACGGCCCATTACTATTGATTTTCTGGCTCTTGTATTCAACTTCTTTCCTTTGCTATTCCCCCTCTGACATTTTAATAGAGATGTGCATAGCAATTTGCTGTATGAATGTAGTGCTGGAAATAAGATCTTTCAGTGTCTCTGTGGGATTTTGGAATCACTTGACAGGTACCAGTTTCCTACAACACAGAGAAGCTTTATACTGCCAACCACAAGGACTGAACCAAGTTATGGCACCAACATCCCACTGTACTTTGTGTTAGGTCCAGATATGCTATGCTATGCACTTTCCTCTAAATAACAAAAACACACAAAAATGAGCGCAGTGAGAAAACAGCAGTTTAGAAAGCATCTGATCATAGCAACGACGATACGTTTGCATGAGCGTTTATTTATATAGTACGTTTTGCCTTAAAGCAAGCAGAATTACAACTGCAATTTCTACAGCTCTCCAGTGCTTTCAGGTTTTTACTCACATTTGACCTCGACAGACTGAACTAAAGAAAAATATTTTGTGGAATGTCGGTAACCAGACAGTTGATGGACCCCATTTACTTTAAAATACTATGGAAATCAATGGGGTACATCAACTGTCTGGTTATTGACATTCTTCAAATTTATCTTCCTTTGTGCTCAGCAGAAGAAAGAAATTCATACAGGTTTAAAACAACTTGAGGGTGAGTAAATGATGAAAGAATTTTCATTTTTAAGTGAACTAATACTTTAAGACAGCTGTTTTGAACTCCAAAATGAACTTCGTTCTGGCCTGATTTTGTCTGAAATGTCATCAGATTCTCGTTCTTCGATTTTTCTTGAAGTATTATCAGGGCCTTTGGAATGCAATGTAGATAAATACAAGTGTGCATAAAGTTTCTGTGGTACATGTAAAAGGAATAGCACAGTAAACTGTGTCTTCTCTTGAGACACCATTCGAAATAGACACATACTGGGAAATAATAAAAATAAAAAAAAGGGGGAAGAAATGGCCTGAATTTTGAGTGAGTTTGATTCAAACATTGCTAATCGGTCGTCATGTTCATGAGATTATTCATTATGAACTGCTGCAGTTTAAACACAAACCACACTATGTTCATTTCTATCAACAATAAATCAGATTCCTTGCAAAATAAGAATGACATCATCTTTTTACTGATATACATCCGACTTCCCAAAAGTTTTGGCCTGTCCTGCAGCCCATCAATCACATGACAGCAGCCAAGCAGGAACAGCCACTAAAACAAAGCCATTTAACACCCTCCTGAAGGGTTTAAAAAAATGCTCTCAGTTTACTCTTAAAAATAAAGCTCCTAAATAGGGGATTTTCGCAGCAATGCCACAGAAGAACCATTTTGGTTTCCTAAAAGAACCGTTAAAAAGTTCTTAAAACAAACATCGTTTCGTTGTGTGAAGAACATTTCAATAATCTGAAGAACCATTTTCCACTATTGTGAAGTGGAATGGTTCCATGGATTTGAAAGGTTCTTCATGGAACCATAGATGCCAACAAAGAACCTTGATTTTTAAGAGTGTGTTGATTTAAAAAGTACTTCCTATATAACAAAAAAAAAATATATATATAGCATGTTAGTCAAGACCCAAAGTACCGCACAAACCGCCAGAGAAAGGACACACTACACTCATTCATTCATAAATTGCACATGCCAAAAAAAAAAAAAGGTATATACTATTTCCAATGAATTAAAAATACACAGTTAAATAAGGCGGCTGATCATTTCAATCCATCATTCCAGACTAGGGATGTAAAAACCGCTGTGGTAAAAACAGAAATAAGAAAAGAAATGTAATAAACTTTAGTCTGACTAAAGTATCTTTTTTCCATGGAACAGAAAAGTGAAGGGATGCTGCCGAGCTCCAAAAAGTGAGAAGAAATTCTATTTCAGATAGAAATGTACTGCCCATTTTCAATGAGATCAAATGAGATCTGAGTGCTATGGTAAGCCTAACTTTTGGTCTGTTCCTCACTCAAATGCCTCATACGGCTTCAGAGGACGTCACATGGACTACTTTTGGGAGTTTTTTTATGGTGCTATTTTACATTGTTATTTTATGGAAAAGAGCAGCATGCACATTCTTCAAAAATTCTCCTTTTTGTGTTCCAGAGAAGAAGTAAAATGTTTGAGGGTGACTAAATGATCACATCATTTATTGTGTGACCTATTCATTTTAAATGGATCAAATGTAGAATAAAGCGTACATGTATCACACTTCTTCAATATTGTTCATGTAAGACCCCTACTGAACCTAAAGGTCAAAATAGGGTCAACCACAAGACATCAGACTGGTTTCCATGGTGACAGCCCCATCAGCTTCCCTCACATAACAGACTCCACCCCCTCCCACCCATCCGTCATGTTCACCATACCCACAAGTGTTTCAGGGATTGTCCAAAATAACATGACATCTGACCCAAAGTTAGTCAACTCATGCTGTGTGCCTGGTGTTCATGCAGTTATAGGCCCAGTGAGCATAGATGTGCTGTGATGTGCTGAGGGAGCATGTGTTCCTGGATCCAGGGTAAAGTGTGGTGTCACCGAGTGCAGGCAGGGGGTGCTACATAATGCCAGCTGTACCCCGTCCCACTAGCAGCCTGTCCTGCAGCCAGTCAATCGCAGGCATTCAGCGCAGGGCATGCACAGAGATCTAAAGCACAGGCACAGGTCTCCGCTTCCATCAGAGAGACAGACACAGAGAGAGAGAGAGAGAAAGGAGGAACATTCGTCTTTTTGAGTTGCCAGAGATCAGATACTGGTAACACTTCATTCCAGAATCAAAAGTAAAAGAATTACACATAAAACTTTTCATATTTTTTTTTTTTTTACTATTTTAAGAACTATTGAGATTTATGAGAATAAAACATAATTTACACCTAAATGCAACTGGAAATCATAGTTATGCATTACTATTTTACAGAAAAAAAAATGTTTATTTTTTTTAATGTTTTTCTTAAAGTCAGCAAAAAGGTAGTGCAACAACCACGACAACATAATGAATAAATATGATACAAATAATACGAAATTCTTCTTGTGAAAATTTCACAATCCAAACAAATCTTAATGGTCCTAAAAAACTTTTTATGCAGAATATTTATATATATTTTTCTGTTGATTTTAAAATTAAAAACAACCCATACTTGGTCTTGTCAAGTCTTGTGAGATCTACTTGATAACTCTTTCCTGTGAGACAAAAAAGATGTCTTCCTCTAGGGGGCGCATACTGACCAAGTCCAATCCTCAAATTTAAAAGACTTCCAAATAATGATACTGAGGCAATTCAATTAGCCACTGAACTGAAACTATGCAAATAAATTAGAATATTGATCATTTAAAGGGATACTTCACCGATTATCATTAAGCTTTGTATCAGTAGAAACCCGGTAGTATTTTCGAATGGCCGTGCTTCCCTCCCTCATGTCCCCCTGAGAACAGAGATTTCTGTATTGTGTGTCTGGAAAAAAACCTCAGATGACGCAAAATGTTTGCGTCATCGGAGGCTTTTTTGTCCAGTGGCGAGAGACTACAGCCAGTAGGAGGAGCTAGTTCCGCATGTTTTCAACCCGCCCATAGGGGGATCTCACGATAAAACGCCGTCTTTTCAGTTTCGAGTCAACTAGTAGCCTAGCTGCTGTATCATTTCCTCCGATACTGCCCTCTGTAACCGGTAGGCGTGGCTTGGGAGTGGCCTCGTAGGGCAGTGAAGCAGGTGCATTCTGGGAGTTGTTGTCTTTCATCCACATGAGCCAAAAATACATTTTCTGGCTTTTCTAAGTCTAGAAGGCACCAACTTCTAAAACAATTTCACATTTCTACAACATAAATGACCCAATTTAAATACACATTCATCTTTCCAGCGGTGAAATATCCCTTTTAACCCATTATTCCAGACTCATGACATAAACTGTATATAGTACTTTAGTGTCAAGTTAATATGTACAACAAATAAATACTTGTCAGTCTACAGTATCAAGCCAATTCAAAACCTGAGTGCTGAATATATAAAGTTAAGTCAGCTGCCAAAAAACTGGTGTGTATAAAATATAAACACTTTATTTTACTGTGTCCTTGTTATGTTAGAAGTACTTCTTAAAATGCAGTGTAACCTAATTTGAATATTATATATAAGTTTAACTTATAATATAATTGTATCTTAATATTATTTATAAAAAAAATGTATGTTATCTAGTCAAATTTAGTTAGAAGATCTACACCGATAGTTTTATTATTATTATCTTATAAATTATATTGTACATAAAGAACATTATATTTTTGTTCTCTTGATTTATTTCTTCTAATGCTTGAAACTAGTTTACTTTAATAAACTTTAATAATAATGTGAAAAACATATTTACTCTATTGCTTTCAATTGACTTTGTTCTTATTATTAGCCGTTTACGTGATTAATAGTTAAAATATTTCAAGCAATATTTGTTTAAAAGTTTAAATATTTAAAGGTTCTATACAAGTTTAATTTAATTTGTTAATATTTAATGTTTATAATCAAGGAGTGTGTTTACTATTTTTGCTGTGGTATCCATTTGGGTTTAAATTGTAAAATGTACTGGTATTGTTTTTGATAACAGAAATTTTGGTATCATGACAGCAACACTACACTTGACAAATTAACAGCAATGGGAAATTTTAGGCAAAGAAGAACGCAACTATGGGTGAATAATCCCCTACTTATACACACTTGCATGATATCTGAAGATGGATCTTCCAACAGACCCGAGTCAGGGTGGACGGCATATTGAATTTTACACCTATGAAAACGAGGCTGTGAAAAATTTACAATGGCTTGCACTCTATAAAGATCGAATAACTATCAAAACTCAAATTGTTTTATGGAGTTTTTGTCTAATGAACTTGAAAAATGTTTCTCAAGCTGAACAGTTGCCATGCTGGTAGATAAAACACACTGTTCTTCCAACCCTCACAGCCTCGTTTTATTCCCGTTGGAAATCAAAAATGGCATTATCCTGACTAAGGTCTATGGCTGACTGGTCTGATCCCCAGTGCTGCATTATTCATGCACATGAGCATTTGCACATGCATGCACATAACACACCCTTGCTTTCTCTGTGCAGCACACAAAGAAGAGTGTCTACGCTCAATAATTCAGCAGGGAGAGACAGCTGGCCTCCCTCAATGCTATTCCATAACAGACTCTACTGCACATGTGCACACGCTAGACCTTGAGTGTGTGTGTGTGGTTGGGGGGTGGTATAAAGTGTGTGGGCGTCAGCAGAATGGAGTGGCAGAATCTTCTAGATCAATTCAGATTAATTCAAAGTCCTTTAGCACTGCCTTGATGTCCCGGGCAGGTCCTGTGCAAACTGGGGTGTGACGCATAGTGTGCATATTTGTGTTTTCCTGTCTAGATTGGTCTGAACATGCTGCATGTGTGCGATCTAAACAGTGAGCAAAGGTCACCACCGCCCACTTTACAAATAACACAAAGTCTTAAAGGTGAAGCATGTCATTTGTCAATGTGAAAATATCAGTTTAATATGCAGAGCATGTAAGTAAGCCACTAATTGTGTAAATATTGTGGCGGTTGCTGGAGCGGTTTCAACCGGTGAACTGGGACTACCAGTTTGATCAAACAACGGCAGAGGAGGGGAGGGATTGGGAAAGTTGTTTGGAAACAGTCATTAGTAGTGTTCGCTAAAGCATGTGTACTCATGCTTGAGGTTAGAGATTTGAATTTCCCTAAGGTATAAAACTTTGGTGCATAAGTGTTTGTGCTACAGACTTGAAAGATATCTTTAATTGTGTGGCTTATTGGGGAGAGGTGAGCTAATACACTGATAAAAATTATTTTGTGGTGAAGTAAATACTACAGAAAAAAACTATGTAATTTACATGAAAAAGTTAGTTCAGGCAAGAATTAAAAAAACTAAGTAAAAATCTATATTAGTACTCAATTCAAGCATGCAGAAATGAAAGCGTAAATATCAACGTTATAAAATTAAGTAAAATTACTCAACTTTTCTGATACTGGTGCTCCCATCATGCACTGGGGCCTTGAATAATTAATTAGGTTGATTTCTCACTGTTTTCCAGCTGTATTTACACTGTTTCATCATTGCTTTTGTTGTTAGGATTAGTAACTTGCCATTTTGTGACGTTTGGAGTTCATTCAAACACAAAAAAGATCCATCAGATGTTACCGTCATTGTGTATTGTCTACCAAGTATTGAGGTCTCTGCGTTCACGTAACGCGTAAGTTAAGAAATGTAGATACTGTCTCACGCAATATCTATTGTATTATTCACTTAGTTGTTTCTAAGTAAAGCATATACTTTAAAAGTGTGGTTTAATTCAATGTTATATTGTCTGAAACTTCAACTAAATAGATATTACTCAACCTTTTACTAGCCAAGTTCACATGACTTATTTTCTTTGTTACTTTCACTTAACTTAGTTAAGTAGTTTACTTAACTTAGTTAATTAGAGTTTACTTAATTCCATATGTGAAATTTAGTTAAAAAATATGCGTGTGAAATTTACTTAAAACATATTTGTGCAAAAACTTGCCAAAGAAACATTAAGTCATTTTTACTTTTTTTTTTTTTTTTTTTTGTGCATGCTTCTACATGGTTTTCATCTGGCTGATGATAAACTGGCATTAAAGGGATAGTTCGGCCAAAAATGATATTTAACATATGATTTACTCACCCTCAAGCCGTTCGAGATTCATATGTCAATCTTTTTTCAGACGAACACATTTTCAGTTATTTTAGAAAATGTCTTAGATCTTTCAGTGGTTATAATGTGAAGCAATGGGGTCCACCTCCTCCAAGTCCCAAAATGTGCACGCAACCTTCACAAAAGTAATCCATCCGGCTCCAGGGGGATAAACGAAGGCCTTCTGAGGGTAATCCGTGCGGTTTTGTCGTAAAAATATACATATTTAAAACTTTATAAATGAAAATAACTGGCTTCCGGTAGCGGTCGACGCGCGTTCACGGAGATGGATGCTGGCGTATGACGTAGGACGTAGCGTAGGAAGCGTCGTGACGTAGAACGAATGTGATAGCGCAGCCAGAGAGCAGAGCAAAACAAAACTCTACGTTCGTTCTACGTCACGACGCTTCCTACGTCCTACGTACTAAATATGTATATTTTTACGACAAAACCGCACCGATTACCCTCAGAAGGCCTTCGTTTATCCCCCTGGACCCGGATGGATTACTTTTGTGAAGGATGCATGCACATTTTGGGACTTGAAGGAGGTGGACCCCATTGCTTCACATTATAACCACTGAAAGATCTAAGACATTTTCTAAAATAACTGAAAATGTGTTCGTCTGAGAAAAGATTGACATATGCATCTCGAACGGCTTGAGAGTAAATCATGGGTTAAATATCATTTTTGGCCGAACTATCCCTTTAAAATAGACATACAATGAGGGAGGGAGCTGAGCCAAATCTACAGATCTGAATGTAATAAAGGGCTCTTTTTGATTCAGCCTAGTAACCACCCAGAACACCCTAGAAACTAAGTTACCAATATAGAAAACATCCTCGCAACACCACTAACAGATTCTTTAAAGTAACACTAAGTAACTTTTCAACCTTCATAATATATTTCCAAAATCCTTGTGATGGTACATCGACTTAAAATAGGTTGAATGACACGTCTGCCATAGCCTGATGGGGTTTGTATAGTTTTTAATCGTACTTTTAAACTTCGGGGTTCGGGTAGTAACACCCGTGCACAAAAAGAACTACAAAATTCGACTGCTTTACGGCATAGGCTACCTCACTTCCCCCAACACGTCCTCACATGCTGTTGGACTTGTAAGTATATTGCTTATATTGTATATCACTCGGACAAGCACCTGGCGTTCTTGTTGATGGATTAGTAGACATCTTCGGAGGCTAGCTGTGCTTGTTCGATGTCCGACGATTTGTAACGCGTTGTGTTTATTCCCCAATCGAACTCGTGTAACTGTCTGTCACACGTTCTACCGTCCACAGCATTACTTGATAGACGAAAATAGGACAAGAATGAGCGTCAAACAGAAACAACCCGCTTACGGGGTGTTCGAGGCGCACATACAATACAAACTGCCGAAAGTTAAACAGGGCGCGCGCAGCTCTTAAAGGGGCAACACCTTATTTCCACTCGTTACAGCTTCTATCCGACTGAACGGGGACCGGTATACAGGGGGGAGGGAATCTGGCCGTGAGTGAAGAGACTGCTCTGCGTGAGTGGTATTTACGACAGTAACGTTAAATACAAGTAGTCCACAGCGACTCTAGGGGTCGTTGTTTGACCAAAACGGAAATCCTACATAGTGGGGCTTTAAATCATTTAGTAATTTTTTTTCAAATCAGTTCGGGGCCACAATCACCACAGAACAAACAGCTGCAAGCATTTGCAATCATGGCAAATAACTACACTGTCCAAAAAGTATGCCTAGTTTTAGATTTCAAAAACATGCCACTGTATACTAAAGAAAAACTTAAAAACTGTTTAAACTGTTGAAAATGGGTGTCCATGTGGTGATTTAATTTTTTTTATATTTTTTATTGAGCAAGGATGCATTAAATTGATCAAAATGTGACAGTAAAGACTTTGCATTGTCACAAACCAAATTATATTTCAAATAGTATTTTTTAAACTTTCCATCCATTCAAAATTATGATTTTTACAAAAATATTAAGCAGCAGAGTTTTCAACATACACTAGATATCATAAGAAATGTTTCTTGAGCAGCAAATCAGCATATTAGAATCATTTCTGAAGGATCATGTGACACTGAAAACTAATGTAATGATGCTGAAAATTCAGCTTTGCCATCACAGGAATAAATTACATTAAAATAAACATTGAAATAGAAAACTGTTATTTTAAATCATAACAATATTTCACAATATATTACTGTTGTATGTTTGATCAAATAAATGCAGCCTCGATGTAACAGAAAACACCAAATGCTACAACTATCATCTGGCCATATGATATGTGATCCAGCGTGATGTTCGCTCCAGTAGCACAAACACTATTAGCCTCTCAACTCAACTCTCCTGGAAAATGCACTGTCAATAAACTTCACTCCTCCTTTGCTGTAGTCATACTATTCAAATCTCTCTTTTCTGCTGAGCTAATGCTCTTCTGCTCGTCTGGCCGGAGTTTATTACCCATCCAATGATTTTTAATGAAATGTAGAGGCTTTTAATGCATTGTTTGGCCAGAGCTCCACATCTGGGAACTTATGCTGATTTTGTCTCTGACAACTCAAGGAGAAGAAGGAGAGAGAGAGAGAGAGAGAGCGAGAGAGACCGAGAGAGATGGATTAGGAGGTCTAGTGAAATTTTCAGTAGACCCGCTACAGAGGCTAAATCACGCATACACACACACACACACGCAGTCCCATGCAGCTTGGCACTCGCCCCATACCTGCCAGAAGTCCTGCAGAGAGGGAGGGGCGCACGGAAAGGGAGGGGATGGAGAAGTAAAAAGATGGCAGAGAAGAGAATGATGGGGTTTATTGGTTAGATGGACACAGGAAGAGCCGGAAGAGCACAAATTAATAACAGTCACCACAAACGCAACAAAACTATCATATACTTAAATAAAAACAAAACAAATGTAGGACATCTTGATGCCTGGAAGAACAATGATTTCATGTGTTAAAAGAGATTGATCACAGATATACAGTTATATGTTCATACAGATAAATACATATCAGTGTTGGGGAGTAATTAGATACAAGTAGTGATGCTACTCTGGTAGGGAACCAAGAGCCACTTAATGCAAAAGACTGATAAATCTGGTCTCGAACTCATGAGTTATTGGTTTGAATTGGTGTAATGATTCACTCACTGACTGAATCAAAAAGAGCAGATATTTTAAAACGAACCACAAGTCTTTCATTTCATTCACGATATTGTGAATCTGAACCAGAATCATGGAACTCATTATGATTCTCATTTCTGTACACTACTGCTGTAAGTTAGTAGCGTGACAGTAGTTAACAAGTAATGTTTTCAACAATTAGCAGGGTTTTTATGCCAAATTTGACTTTGCAGCCTAAGGTCAGGTCCCTGTTGCAGGCAAAATCCATTCATTTTAATTTAAGGAATACACGTGATCCAAAATTTTGCATGAGTGTGAAAGATTTCCCCATGCAAATTTTGCAATGGGTTTAATGCCTCATTGACCAGCTGTTTGGTTTGAAAGTGACATCTTTGCGACCTGTGCTTCATACATCGCTACATGCTAAGTGCCATTTTAGTATGATAGATATATCATATAGATAAGAGCAGCTTGGATTGTAGTTGTAGCTGTAACTGTAGTTGCAACTACTACTTTAAGTAGTAGCTGTACTTGTAACGTGATAAACTACAGTTTCAAAGTATCTTCCCCAACACTGATGTCATATTGTTGGAAAACATATATAGTGTTTGCAAAACACCTGTGCGCATTAAAAGTGGGCTGAGTGGAACACACACATTCTCTCTCTCACACACACACACACGCAACCTGTTTTAGATGTGAAAGTCACACTTGCAAAGCACCAGCTCCGATGACCTGCAAATTACTGTTGATGGATGACGAACAAGAAGGTTAAAAGTGCTGGTGTGTTCACACATTTGCAGAGAGCAAAACAATTACACAAGAGTGTTTATTAGCATAGTGCACCCATGCGTTAACTGCAGAAAATACCGTTTCTGGAATTTCGTTATTGCCATCCAGGATTTAGTGGCATTGGCGACATGAGGAAGTGTGTAAGAAGAAGAGAGGGAGAGGGATCCAGCAGTCCTGCCGTGAGCCCGTATGGAGCAAACCAGGCACGAGATTTGACAGAAATATGGAAATGAAAAATCACAAGACATTGTCCACATCCCACAGGCTGCACGCTGGCTGACAATCCCCAGAAAAACAATTCGAGAACGAAAAAGAGATAGAGGGAAATGGAAATGGAAAGAGGGCATATTTCACACAATGTGGAAATCGAATTTAGCTGGTAAAATAACACAAATAAAAGACATCCAAGACATGTTAACGTATGTATCTTTACAGACTGAGGTACAACGCGCAGGATTTTAGCATGGTTCGCATAAACTGCTATAGTTACTACAATTATTGTTACTAGCATAAAACTGTAATTACTTATGTGATCTCTTTCAGACAATACAAGCTCACACAATCTTTTTGTATGGAGTGGTAGCCAGAGTATTGCGCTAATAATAACTGTGGTAACTATGGTTTTTGGTAAATAGGGTTGTCACAGTTTTAAGGTGGAAAAGGATCAACCAATGATGTGGGTTTGGGGGCGGGACTACCAACATTATTTTCTCGGGAGACCCGTTTAAAACAGGTTTTATTTTTCCAATTCCATTTGAATGGCAGGAATTAGACTCACTCAAATCATTGTATCCTTGAGCAACTGACCAAGAGCTACTTCCTTCACTTTCTCAGCTGTGCAGGAAAATAAAACAAAAACAAAGCTGATCTTAATCAAAAAACAATCATGCGTAATACAGAGCAATTGTGTGTGTTTCAGTGTACTGAAACGCTATGCATCTTGCATGTACAGATGATACAAAAAAAAAACCTGGTGCGGTTAGCTGTGAGACTTCATTGTGAAACTGAAGAGTGATTTATCACCATCTGACTTAATGATTCACCAACTCAATACTACTAATGTCGAAAACAAATATGCCTAGATAAAGTGTGCGTGTGAATGGCACAAACAGCACACACAGACATTAGGTGACCCAACCCAGTCCAGAGATCAGCCAGTTCAAGGTGCACCAGTACCGTAACAGCTGCTCTCTGACTGGGTCATTTGACAAATGTTCCCTCTTAATGACTATGGAGACAGGAGACTGTTTCCTGTACAAGGAAAATGGGACCTGAAACCACAAACAACCCTGAAGAAAACCTCAGCTGAGACCAGGATGAATGCTTGTGATATTGGTGGACTAGTCTAACCATAATGTTCACCAGAAAAACAGAGCCAACCATCTGCTGAAGATGGTTGACTCGTTGTACCATTGGTGGTTAGTTAGTTAAAATAATAGTTCAAGTTCAAAGTATGAAATTTTCAAACAAGTCTGGATCTGAGGGTTTCTGATCTTCTGTTTTCCATATAATCAAAATGAGTGGTGATTTACACAGCTAAGCTCCAAAAAGCACAAAAAACACCACACAAAGTCCACGCGCTAAGACTTCAGAAGCCACACAATAGTTGAACAGTTTGACCAAAATTTAAGTCACTGACACTGATTTTCATTTTTGGGTGAACTATTTCTTTAAATAGCCTAGTTGGGACAAACAAGCTTCAACTGAACATTTTTATGGCGAATAGCAAGGCTATGCTGGTTAGGGTTGGGTATTTTAATGATTCCGATTCCAATTCTGATTCTGCTTATCGATTCTGCTTCTTAACGATTCCCAGTTTCAATTCCAATATGGATTAAAAAAAAGTCAAACATTTAGATCTCAAACATATTTATCTCCATCTTTTTGCAAAACATTCTGTTGCAGCTGAATACCATGAACAAAAATCAGCAGCCTAAACAACTAACTAATAAACTAAACTAATCTAGTTTATAGATTAATCCTTATTTAAGTTATTCAGTCAAGATCAGTGAGCGATTTTCTTTTTCTTTTGTTCTTCGATTAACAGTAACTACACAGACAGCAGCTGGTTTATTAGGCTGCTGTCACTTTAAAACAATGCATGGATCCAATATACTGATATGCATGTGTTTTCTCTTTCTCAACTGTTTATGTTCACTTAAGATATTTGACAAAGTTTTCAAGAAGATGCAAAAGAGAACTCAATTCAGTATTCGTGCACTATATGAGAGGCAGATTTTTGTGTACGCTCACTGGATGTGCCCACAGAAAATAGCGCGCGAGTGCCGAATTGAGTTCTCTTTTGTGTCTTCTTGCACTTGAATGGTTTAAAATTAAATTCAAATGTGCACACTAGAATTGATAAGCAGAATCGAAATTCAAATTTTATAATAAGCATCCGATTCCAGAATCGGAATCGATTTTCGATTCCAAATCCTAATGCCGGACCAGCACTAAACAACATAAACCAGCCAGTCTAAGGGTAAGTTTACACGACAACAATGTACTAAAAACGGAAAAGTACAGACGACAATGCTGTCAAAATGATCCCTGTTCACACGGATTCACACAAAAAAACGCTGTATTCTGCTGCCAGGTCTGTAGTTGGCGATGTCACTTTGTAAAGAAACACTATGCGCCTATAAACTGAACATGTAAGCCTAATACGCATGTGCATTACGTTACTGTTTTCACAAATTTGTAGTTTACACAGCGACGATAACTAGCGTTTTCAAAAACTTGAACTTTGAAACCCATTTTCAAAATTTCACATTTTTAGGCGCCCGAAATGCCGTTGTCGTTTAAATTAGTTTTTAGTCTAATTGCATGATTTGTATTTTTTTAGAACTGTTCATTTCTGAAATATGGACATTACTTGGACACAGTCACCTCTGATAACAGATCATTTTAATGTAGTAAAGTTGTAGTAAAGTTGTTTTTGATACGATATGTATTGTGAAAAGCGCTATACAAATAAATGTGAATTGAACTTGACTATTTAATTTATTGTAAATTGAGTACATTATTTATAGTATTGGAAATTACATTTGTTATCAACCATCTCTAAAATTAATAATTGGTTTTGACCAAAATGACTATATCTGTGCCTTTCTAGTACTAACAAAATAACTAAACAGAGAGACCAAGCATCTGAGGCAAGGATAGACATGTATAAGACAGACAGAGGTGTGTTTAAAGAGGTTAGTCTAGAGACATTAAAAATAACGAGATCAGTCTTTTGTAAATAATAAAAAAAAAAAAACATGACAAAATAATGACGACAAATGTCCCTGATGACAATGTACAACTTTTCATGCAAATTTGTTCAAGTATGCAACGAGGTTTTTAGATTGTACAAGAGAGAATGTTTTAAAGCACGCTCACGATTGAGCTGTGGATGAGTTTCTGTGGAGAGAGAGTGAAAGATTTTTATGAAGAGTGAATGAGAACAAACGTCTCCATCCTGCGTCATCCTGTCGAGCTGCACAATGGCAAAGTAACTATTCGGTTCCCACTCACTCGCCCACATTTGCACACGCACACAGATCTCGCTGCTTACCTTTCCATCATAGCGTTTCACCACAAACTGATCCAGACCAAGGTCTAAGAGAGACAGAGACAGAGAGAGAAACAGTCAAACACGGTGGCTCTGCTCCAAAACATAGCAAATATTGGATAAAATAGGCAATTTTAATCACACTGAACAACATTTTTCTTATTTTTAAATGTTTTTGATATAAGTCTCGTATGACATATACGATATTTAGAATGTGGTCAAAATACATGATCATGCTGTCTACCTTTTAGAACGGCTTTCGCTGTGAGAAATGCTGACTAAATAGGCAACTTTACTAGAGTTTTAAGAGATTTTTTATCACACTTAAAAAAAGCCTATTTGTATAATCATCTCTGACTCCCAGTAGTCATTTACATTTATAGATGTCACTACAGGAACTGGGCGATTACTGACGTGTACGAGTGATTAATATAAGCTATTAAGGCTCATTTCCATGTTCCAGAAGTTCCAAATAAATGTCATAGTCGTTCAGCACCGAATCATTTCTCCATTAATCTAGTGTAACTGAATGCAGTACAGAGCCGAATGTGACAGAGTCTGCTGATCTAAGGTCAGCTTCATGAGCCAAGACTTCATCCATTGTACAATCCATTAAAGGAGCTTTCGGGTTCAATACAAGCTAAGATCGATTAACACTGAAAATAATTGACTCTTGTAAAAGATTGTGTTTAAAGTAATGCATTTACAATGGAAGTCTCATGCATTCATTTGATCAAAAATACAGTAAAAACAGAAATATTGTGAAATATTATTACAATTTAAAATAACTTTTATTAATAAAATGTAATTTATTCCTGTGATTTTTCAGCATCATTACTCCAGTCTTCAGTGTCACATGATCCTTCAGAAATCATTCTAATATGCTAATAATAACATTTCTTGTTATTATCCATGCTGAAACAGTTGTGCTGATTGATATTTTTGTGGAAAGCGTGATAAATTGTATTAAGGATTCTTTGATGCATAAAAAGGTCAATATATCAGCATTTATTTGAAACAGATTTTTTTTTTACATTATAAGTGTCTTTACGGTCAACTTTGATAAATTTAATGTGTCCTTGGTGAATAAAATTGTTAAGAAAAATAATAATAATATTTGTACCAACCCTAAACTTTTGCATGGAAGTGTACATTATATTTTTATATAAACATGGCAGATATCTAAATCATTATGACTAATCATATCTTTTGGTTTCTGTCTATCAAATTCCAAAGATTAAAAAGCACCTTTAAATATACCTTTTATTTGGTATTTAAATAGTATTTAAATCACTGGGTTATTATTATTTTTTATTTAACATAATTACATTAAAAAAATTATATTGCGATATATTTTGTTACCATCATATAAAATTGCTAACACCAAAAACTGTGTTAATTACACGTGAAAATGATAAGGAGATATGTGAAGTGAAATATGAAATACAGATCGGGATCGAAGTCCAGAGTTTTAGTTATGAAGGGGCGTTTTTTTTTTTTTTCTTCAATCAATGTCATGAAATTAAATACATTTTTGTCTTTTTGTTTTTAAATAAACCTTTGACTCAAACTATTCATTTATATTTGCATTGATCATACCTCCAGCACTAGCTGTTCAACCCTATTAGTCAAGTTAGTCAAACATTTGAGTGACAGGTGAGGTCACGACAGAGATTTCGATTGAAAAACCGGGCCTAACTCCTGTTTGAAGCCTGGATGGCCTTTGAGCCGAGCGTATCTCTCTAATTCTGCTGCTGAAACAGGATGAATTATGGAACAGCTTTCCTCGCAGCCGGATGAATAATGAATTTTATGTTCACTTCCACGCTCCCTCTTCTTCACAACCACTCTTCTCTCCCTAAAGAAAAGCCCAACTCTTTAAACTAACTTAAATGACATCCCACACTGCTCTGGCATGCCTGTGGGTCTGTGAAAAGAGAAAGAAACATACTTTACAGCGAGAGACTTTATGAATGACTGCTTGTTGCAGGTATATTTCACACTAGATAAATGTCAGCTAACAGAATCTCGACTCAAACACTCTTTAGTCAAACAGTCAGCATTTCTCGGTCTGGATGTCAGACGGTCTCTGTTATAAATACATCAAACCTTGGTGTTTATCATAAATGACAAAAGGGCTCAGTGAAAATGGAGACTTTATCATAATGGGTGCCACACATAATTCAAGAACTCTTCCAGCAAACAATTACTTATTCACTATGTTTACATAGTTGTCAGGAAAACAACGGAAAAAAAAACAAAAAAACCCCACTTTGTCTGGACCCAACGAGGCACTAAACTAATAAATCTGGTGAAACTGTTCTTTGTAATTACGGTCACAGGGCATTTGGCTAAGAGGAGAACAGAGGAAGCGTTTCGTACTAATTTGTGGCGTTTTCCACTCTATAAGGAAACTGAAGACAGGAGTAATGGCTGCTGAAAATTCAGCTTTGCCATCACAGATAAACGACATAGATTACATTTGAAAAAATATCAAAATCAAATAAACGCAGCCTCGGTGAGCATGAGATAATCCTTTAAACAACATTATAAAAATCTTAATTATTCCAACCTGTGGTGTATATGTAATTTAATGTACTGTTTCAGTATTCCTGAGTCTAGAGCAATGTCAAGGTCACGGGTTCGATTCCCAAGGAATATGGCTGTGAACATAAACTCTTGAAATAAATAAAAGTCACTTTGGATAAGAGCATCTGCCTAACGCATAAATGTAAATGTAAGAAGAAAAGATAATAATAGGGCTGGGCGGTGTGGTGGTATACAAGGGGCAATGGGTGATTCTACTATGTATTAGTGCAGCAGGCAGGACTGTGTTATTTACACTTGAGAATGATGAAGAGACATGAAGTGATGTAAAAATATAGATTGGGACATGTCCATGAATAAGTCAAGGGGTTTTAGTTATTAAGTGGTGTTTTGAAATTAAATGCGTTTTTTTTTTTTTTTACATAAACCTTTGACTCAAATTATTATAATTTAATTTGTAATGAGAAATTTCACATTAAATTAGAAAAATAGTGGTCTCAGACATTTGGAATGCTCTACAGACTTCAGTTAATGTGTAGTAATGTGTGTGTATATGGCTATTTTACAATGGCTTCAAACATGTCTCAACCAATCAGAAGCCTCAGAATTTAATCTGTTTTATAATATTTGTTTTCATTTTTGCTTGGTTTTTAACTCAGAAGTTATATCATTTGAAGTGTTTAGATGTCAGACTTCATTAAGTTCCAAATAAAATTAATAATAATAATTATTATTATTATTAATAGCATAATGGTAACACTTTAAAAATAAGGTTTCATTAGGTAAAGGTGCTGTATGTAACTGTTTCACTCTACTAAAGCATAAAAATACCAGAATATGTTTGTATATATTGAGGAAACACATATGATTTCACATACTCGTTTCTCTGAAGAACACTTTTACAGCCAGTTATTTTACTTTGAAATGTGCGTTTCCAGGCTGGAATGTTTGGTATTGTTTTGCTCTGTGATACTGCACGTTGCCAATTTGCCAATTTTCATTGTCCATTGCGCTCGTTCCTGTTACGTGTGCTCAAACTGGCAACCTGTTTCGACCACTATACATACCACATCATTCTTACACACTGCACCTTTAACATTAGATAACTACTTTAGTTAACATGAACTAAGAATGAACAATACTTCTACAGCATTTAATCTTAGTTAATGTTAATTTTAACATTTACTAATACATTATTAAAATCAAATGTTGTATTTGTTAACATTAGTTAATGCACTGTGAACTAACATGAACAAACAATGAGCAGCTAGACTTTTATTAACTAACAAAGATGTTACAAATGTATCGCTCATTGTTATTTCAAGTTTGTTGATGCATTAACTAATGTTAACTAATGAGACCTTATTGTAAAGTGTTACCAAAATAATAAAGAACCTTCCATTAGTAATCTGTTTAATTAATTGTATTATATAAAAAGATGGTTATTTATAATTGCCCAGCTAAAATGACTATACTGTGATATATACTGTTACTGTGATATAAATTAATGATAGTCTCTGGGTGAAATTTTGATCATACCACCCACCATCATGCTGGTAGATCAATGCTTATAATAAAAGGAAAAGAAATAAGGAGCTGGACAAGAAGAGAGCAGGAGAAAGCGATTAAAAGCTGTGGAGGTGTGTGTCGTGCGTCTCAGAGGACTGCTGAGGTGGGCTGTTTGGACACAGAGCTGGTCACTGCCATCATTTAGAGTCCAACAAAAGAGGATAAAGAGGAAGACACAGCCAGTACCACCGCTTACAAGTGAACAGTGAATATTGTACTTTCATTTAGTGATTGCAGTCAAATTTGTGCGTAAAGTGCAAATTTACTATCCACTCTGCTTTAATAGTGGCCATTTTTCTTAGCATGGTCTTACTGACACAGCCCTGTGATTAAAGCGCATCTGAATGTATTACATTACAGAAGCGCCCAAGCTGTCAGACCGTGGCACAGAACGAAGTGCACTTCTTTTGCACAAGTTTGGTCAGGGTTATGTCCTCTACTGTCTTGTGCATAAGTGCTAAAAGCCTTTATATATATATATGTATATATGTGTGTGTGTGTGTGTGTGTGTGTGTGTGTGTTTTGTTATTTAAAGGGCGCATTAGTAATATGCGCCTATAGGCAGGTCCACAACGCGTGTACACTCTGCTTATTAAACACACAGGGGCGCGCAGCAGCACACAAACATGGCAAATATTTAAAATAAAAGGATTACAATGTAAAAGTTTATTATTGTGTACATAAAGATATGGTTGAATCCGGCTTGTCCCGTAGATGGTCTGCTTGCCCGCTTTAAAGGAACACTCCACCGTTTTTTGAAATAGGGCTTATTCACCTTCTTTCCTACATTTAGATAGGTGGGCAAATGCATTTTTGTCTCAGTGCATGCATTGTTTTAGTTTGACAGGGTCAGCGCTAGCTTAGCTTAGCATAATGAATGGAATCCTTTGTTGCCAGCTAGCATGTCCTGAGTTAAAGTGATATAAAAAAACAACAACAACAACCTAATTACCTCTTGTGGCCTGCGTATTCACAACAGGTACAAATAGTGATGCAGATTAACACTAGGCGATTTCCTAGGCAGATATTGACTTATATATTAAGGACTATATAGCCCCTTTCACACAGAGATTCCGGAAAATACACGGATAAAGTGACCCGGGATTTGACCCGGGTTCATTTGATTTTGGTTCATTCACACTGCCAGTGATTTTCCGGAATCAGAGAGCGCGTTCACACACAACCCGTGTATGTCCCGGAAAGACACGTGACATCGATGTGACTTATAATGTCTCAGCAGCGTCTTCAGTTTGCTTATGAGCTGCGAAACCACGCTTGTGCATTTATTTCTCTGATTCGATCATAAAATTGCGCATTTCGTACCGTTTCACAGCTGGCGAACGATCCCGGCTTCAGCGTCATCACTACGACACGGCATTATTACGGTTTTTGTTCACACAGCGCGCTTTCCGGGACTGAACACGGCAATGTTACTAGGTCCCCAACCCGGCATCGATTCCGGCATTAAACCCGGGTCATGTTTGCGTTCACACAGAAGGCGTTCCGGCAATTTGCCGGCAATTTCCCGGGTTCAATGGGCTGTGTGAAAGGGGCTTATTAGGGGGAAGCACAGGCGAAGCACTGCTACTTGGGCTTGATATCTCTGCACCCAAGTAGCAGTGCTTCGCCTGTGCTTCCCCCTAATATAGTCCCAAGTCAATATCTGCATAGGAAATCGCCTAGTGTTAATCTGCATCACTATTTGTACTTGTTGTGAATACGCAGGCCACAAGAAATAATTAGGTGTTTTTTATTTTATTTTATATATTACTTTTACTCATGACATGCTAGCTGGCAACAAAGGATTCCATTCATTATGCTAAGCTAAGCTAGGGCCGACCCTGTCAAACTAAAACAATGCATGCACTGAGACAAAAATGCATTTGCCCACCTATCTAAATGTAGGAAAGAAGGTGAATAAGCCCTATTTCAAAAAACGGTGGAGTGTTCCTTTAAACTCGCGCACGAGCAGATCAGTTTACGGTCTGGCTATGCGTTCAGTTTTTCCGCTTCAAATTCCGCCATGTAAATAGCGAATCCGCCATGGCGCGAGCACAACTGGCTTTTAAAGGTGCAGTGTGTGATTTTTAGCGGCATCTAGTGGTGAGATTTGCGAATTGCAATCAGTCAATAATTCGCGGCCTTTCCTTGAAATTTCAAACTCGAATGAGAGGCTACGGTGGCCGACGTAGGAAGCCGCGTCTTTTTCTGCTGCTTCTCATTCAAGTTAGTGATGAAACGCGCTCTGTAGCGCTGTCTGTTCGCTGTCGGCTACGGTAGAAACATGACGTCACGATATGGCGACCTTCATAGAAGGGGTGGCCGCGGTTATGTACATATAAATGACTCATTCTAAGGTAATAAAAACATAACGGTTCATTAAGTAAGGTCTTTATACACCACTGAAAACATAGTTATGGATCTTATATTGCATTTCTGTCAATAGATCCTCAGAAATATCACACATTGCACCTTTAAAGGGAATGGGAGATGAGACTTTTTTTTTTTTGCATGTTACACCCAAAACACAGCCTTTACTCATTAAGAGACAACTAACTCTTTTAGACCATGTCCCAGGTTCGCAGACCATTTTTCCCATCGTTAAACTAGCAAAAGTGGATTCGGACACGGCCTAAGTGCGCTTGCGCCGTGCGCTTTAGACCATAAGCTTAAATCGTTAAAATAGGGCCCACTGTATGTATGTTTCTGTTCCTCGCCCAAAACTATAATGTGACTTCAAAACACTGTTTGAGCAGATATGGTCGCTACAAATGGTTATTTAATGTATGGGAAAGCAACTGCGTGGAGATTCTTTAAGAATCTTCCTCTGTGATCCACAGAAGAAAAAAATGCAGCATGCAGGTTTTTGGAACGACATGAGCTTGCGTAAATTTTTAGCTTGCAGTGATTTGTAGACAGGAATGCTGTTCCAGGACCAACAAAGCATGTTGTAACAGGAGCATTTCCAACTTGTGTAAATCACATTACAGGCATTTTCAGACCTGTAGATCGTTTGCTTTGTTCTGAAATTGGGATTAAAATAGTTACAATTTCTTCTTGGTGTGGCTTGCTTTCACAAGGCAACATTTCTAAACGGACCAAATATAGTTAAAGTCCCCCTTGTAGTCGATAATTTTATCCCTTAAAACTCATCTTTGATCACCAAAATTATATCTTTAAATGTTTTTTCCTTGAAAAAAAATGATTCATGCTTTAAAATAGCTTGAATTTAACTCTACAGCTACACCCTTGCTTAATTTAGTATACGCGATTATATGAATTTGCTAATTAGCCCCGCCTCCAGTCACTCGCACCCGCTCAGAGATCCACTCGTTGACGATCACACATTGACCTGATTGGTCAACAAGGTAGTTTGTGACGTCAGAAACACCAGCGATTTCAAACCGTGTTTTTGAGACTTTGGTTCACTGCAGATTTAAGGAGAAAATACTCTGCAATTGTTTTGACTTTTGCACATGGTTTGCCTTAAAGCACATTATAAACACCACATAGACATATAAACAACATTATAAGCTTGATTTTCACCACAGGGGGACTTTAATACAAGTCACGTGCGAGTAAACTGTTTTCTCATTGGTCAGAGTGCACCTGTTTTCCGGGATTCCGCACATTAGGATTAAATCAGAGAATTCATCAGACGATAAATCTTTGAGAAGCTCACTAAACGCCTTGTAAACTTCAGTATTTCTATGTGTTTTGGACGTCTGACCAAATTTCAATAAGGTATTTCCCTTCATCTTTGCTCCAGGTTAACCCATGATTTGAGAGGCACTAGCAAAACAAACACTGCTACTTTTAATGCCACATGTGTAACTACTAGGGCTGTAACGGGACATGTATTTGTCCCGACCCAGATGGTATAGGCGTCACGGTTCGGTGCATGCAGTCACACAACGAATACAGTCAGTCACAGGCGATCCACACTACAATCCAGAAGAGAGCGAGCACGGTAATGCAACACTGTTTGCTACCAGTAAAAAGCGCAGAAGAAGAAGAGACGATCGATGTTTACATCTCTCAATCAGTGTATCAACTGCGGAAAGATATCAATAAAACAGCTTGAGCACCTTCATTCATTTAGTGTAGACAGCAGGTTAGTTCGCTAAAGGAATTAACTCTAGAGAGAAGCATTTCGTAAATGCACTATATTAGCCCATTCATTATATTTACTTTAAATATTTAAAGGGGGGGTTGTTGAATGCTTGAATCTGATTGGTTGACGAACGTTCTAAGGTGTGCAATTATTTTCAGGGAAACGCACAGCTAAAGTAGTTCCAGGCCGGTCTTGAGCGCATTACAGATCCATATCACTTTACGTAGTTAACTGTAATAACTGAAAATAGGATACAATTCATAACAAGAAATAAAATGACAGACAATTGAGCTTGATCTGCCATTTTCAATGTCTAACTTCACAATCAATGGAAACATGCAGTTTAATTTGAATAGATAAAGTATTACAATTACATTTACGCATTTGGCAGATGCTTTTATCCAAAGCGACTTACATTGCATTTCAAGGTGCACATTAACATTCTTATCAGTTTTTGCTTTGCCTGGGAATTGAACCCGTGACCTTGGCGGTGCAAGCGCCATCGCTCTACTGTTTGAGCTACAGGAAAGCATATATAGTCCTATCTATAATCAATAGAAAATTAAACTGAATAATAAATTGAAACTCCTGCTGCACGGGTTTCGTTATTATAGTAGATAATATAACAAATAAAATAAATATTGATAGGCCTACTTGTTAAAAGGGCTTTGTGTTTCATTTATTAGGCTAGCCTACTGTCAATAATTGAAAAAAAGAATTAACGAATGAATTAAAATGAAACGGTTTTTCTTCATGGAAGTTTTGCATTTGGTGAGCTAATAAAATATTAAAACTCAGTCAAATCAATATTTTGTGTACAGTTATTTAATTATGCCATCCAGTATGTTGGACTCGCTCTCTCTCGTATCATCCGCTTCACGTCGGGGTCCTCATCTGCCTGTCGGGGGTTTATATTCTGAGATAACAACCGGCTGGGTGTCCATTATCCCTACCTGTTAGTAATGCATGTTTAAATAAATTTGTCATGAAAACAAGTTATGACAGCCACTGTGTAAAAGATTATATTTTAAAAATGAATTGGAGTAGAAAATTTACTTTATAATTAGATTTAGAAGTTAATGCAAAACCAGCCTTATGTGCAATGTGTTGATTATTAAATCAAAAAATAAAAAGCAACTGAATTGAATAATTTGGTCTCTGTTGTTAATTATAACCTTAAATATAATAGTAATGTGTAAGTAAGGGCTCCCTATATAGTTTACAGCATTAGCTAAGATTAGCTAAAACTTCAATTATAACTGAATTTATTTAAACACAGAGACACATTAGTAAAAAAAAGAAAGAAAAAAAACAGTTTAAAAAATAAAAGAAGCAGCAATTTTATGTTTAGTTTTCTCCCCCTTCACCGAACCCGTACCGAACCATGACTTCAAAACTGAGGTACGTACCGAACCGTCATGTTTGTGTACCGTTACACGTCTAGTAACTACCTATCATAGACTCTGATATAGCCTGATTCGTTGGACCGTTTTTCACCACAAGCGAACCGTGACCACCTTGTTGGGGCGATCTCTGATCGACTGTTTCAAACCAGGTGAAGCAAACGCTCCAAACGCGTCAGGTGTGAAAACGTCTAAGGCTAGAATACCAAAATGTGTGACCTCATAACAGTCCATCATCTAATTCATTAATCTAACATTTACTGTCCAAAATGACAAATTGTTATGTATAATGCAGACTGGTCTGAAAATGTTCTTTTGGCTGTGAACGCAAAGTCCAAATGCATTTACACACGCAAATACACACATTTGCAGCCATCAGCACATCTATCGGTTATTCATGGCCGGTGATCAAATCTCTTGCATCAGCTCGGCCTCTGGGTGACAGTCTTTCATTCTACCGTGCTAATTCATTTACCAAGCAACGTCACGCGCGCACACGCTTGATGAGCTGGGCTTCACTGTGGCATTCCCTCCTATAAAAGCCTCTGATCGGTTTGCCATCTCTTTACACGCAACAGCTATTTTCCTAGCTCAGCTGTCATGGTATCATGTGAGGGGTGGAATCGGGAACCATGGGGAACTAGGATGACCCATGAGGGAGGTGTGCAAAATTCAAGCCCCCATCAAAATGCTAATGCCAAGATGTTGCTGTTTAAATCTGATAAAGTAAATCATGTTATTAAACACTACGTGAAAGCAGATAATATGATGAAATTATTTAAAATTGACCGTCTAATGAATAAAACCAAAACCACTTCATCTTGGTAATGCCCCAGGCAGTGGTTTTCCAGTCACACATCTCCTGTCTGCTTCAATGGAGAAAAACTGCAGGCTAAGCTTAGAGTTCAGCAAAGGTATTTCAATTAAATCTGACACACACAAAAAATGTATAGCTTCTTTAGCTCAAATTGTGCTAAAAAGCTGTATTTCCTCAGGTTGGTCTAGCTAATGTGCATGCGTGTCTCTTTTAACTGAAAGGTGGATCTCTTATTTAGAGGTCTTCCACTTGGATCCGAAAACCGGAGGTTTGAGATTGAACAAAGAAGCAAACAAATGCAACTTAAAAGTAAAAATTATTCATTCATACTCATTCATACTAAAGATGAAACGTGGTGTATAAGAAAAATAAAATAAAAACATGCGTATGATTATTATCCTTTATGGTTATTTCTATGATTAATCCTTTCAAACATTATTATTGCATTGATCCATTTATACTTTTTGTCTATTACATCTTTTAATATAATATACTGATAGTTATACTCATATTCATGTATTCTATTCAGACCAGACATTTAGTTTACTTCTACTCTGACAAACGTACGTCTATTTACGGGCTAGACATGCTATTTGTTTTTTCCGTTTTCTGCTCAGTGTGGTGTCCTGTTTGTTCATGCGTGTTATCTTGTTTAGTTTCACATGAGATGGTTATCTTATTAAGGTACAGCTGTATTTGCATAAGTTCTATATTACATGATGGAAATACTTATTTGGACATTTCTGCTTCTTAAGGTCCTTGCACACTGAATCCGGAATTTTCGCACGCGTTTTTTTCGTATCCATCATTCTATGAAGGTAAATCAGTAGCAAAACTCGAGAGCACGTAAATGTGAATTTGAGAACTTGTACAATAAATATTTGTACTTGTACATGAACATTTACACTCACAGCTCCAATGTGAAAACCTGTAAAATAAAAATCTGAAGTTGAATGTTGAAATTTGCACTCGCATACAATAGTCACAAACCTGTATTCTGAATTTGAAGCTGCAGACAAGTAGACACAAATGTGTAAAATGCCATTCACAGCTAATACAACGACAGACACAAACTTGTAATATATATTTTGCGTTTAATCTTATGTTCACATTCGCGGTACTTACTCAATTAGGCACTTACAACTTCTCAAATCTGTCACTGCAATTTCAAATTTCGCGCCTTGACTTTTGCTACTCTTTTCACGATATATCAGATGCAAAACTAACTTGTGCACTTGAAACTGAGAGGCGGTGAGAGAGAAAGGGGGGCGGGAGGAGGGGGGGTCAAAGGAGTCGTTTTATTGGTTGGCAGCTAGCCAATGAAATGGGACTTCGATGATGTCACGAAACCCGTGTGCACTGAAACGTTAACATGGCTTAATGCATTAGACTGATATTAAAAGAAATAAACGATATTATCAAACTCAGTAAACACAATGCTTATAATGCATACTACAGAAAAGCAGATGAGCACAGAATATGACGAAAGAAAGCAAATGTGTGTTCAGTGCAAATAAACTTGCTGCCTGTGTTTTATTAATAATTTAACGAATTATGTGTTGTTGTTTTTTTATAACTGTTGGTCCATTAAGCCTTATTAAGCGTTTTCTTGGTTTTCTGTGGGAGGAAAACGTACAATTAAACTCGTTGCATCCATATTCAGAGCTCAATTGCTTTGCTTTATTTGTATGGTGTTTCCTGAGTTTGGTCTTTTAATACCACTGTCTCAATTAAACACGTTGTGTTCATATTCTGTGCTCATCTGCTTTTCTGTAGTATGAAAACCAAGAAAACGCTTAAGGCTTAAAGGTATAGCGGAGGATTTTCTTTTTCCGGGTGGGTAGTATAAACTATTGGTCCACCTAAGTGTCAATCATTCTGGTGATATGTTTACGTAAGGCCGTCGTACGTGCTCGTCCCTTAGTTTTCGCTTTCTGCGCATGCGCACTTTCAGGGGTTTGTTTATGTGTGGTGAGCTACGGTTTAAGCCATTCATTGAAGCTCGCCGTTTCACCGGGTCCTTTGAAAATGTCCGAGGGTCGCAAGAGAAAAAGTTTGTACGAACTGTATGAGAAGAAGAGAAAGGCCTCAGAAGAGAGAAACAAGATCAGAGTGTTTTTGGGAGATTGTTTCACACGATGGCTTGCGCTGAAAACACAGGTTGGGCTTCCCACTGATGCCTCAGTCGCGAAGTTTCTACTCGACAGGTAAAGTTTGGCATGCTATTTGGAGAAAAAGTGCACAATGCACATCTTTTTTTGGAAAGTAATCTTGTATGAGCGATGCAGACAGCAACTTGTAAACAGCGTGCACGAGGAGAACCTCGGCTCGCACACGTTTAATAGGCGTTCCCTCTCGGGAACAGACCGATTGTTGCGCATGTGCATTTTTTTCAAAAAGTGAAGAGGGCGGTTCTTATCTAAAATTCGGAAAGATCCTCCGCTATACCTTTAATGGACCAACAGTTATAAAATAAATAAAAAAACAAAAAAAACCCACATAATTCTTTAAATTATTAATAAAACACAGGCAGCAAGTTTATTTGCACTGAACACACATTTGCTTTCTTTCGTCATATTCTGTGCTCATCTGCTTTTCTGTAGTATGCATTATAAGCATTGTGTTTACTGAGTTTGATAATATCGTTTATTTCTTTTAATATCAGTCTAATCATTAAGCCATGTTAGCGTTTCAGTGCACACGAGTTTTGTGACATCATCGTAGTCCCATTTTATTGGCTAGCTGCCAACCAATAAAACGACTCCTTTGACCCCCCCTCCTCCCGCCCCCCTTTCTCTCTCACCGCCTCTCAGTTTCAAGTGCACAAGTTAGTTTTGCATCTGATATATCGCGAAAAGAGTAGCAAAAGTCAAGGCGCGAAATTTGAAATTGCAGTGACAGATTTGAGAAGTTGTAAGTGCCTAATTGAGTAAGTACCGCGAATGTGAACATAAGATTAAACGCAAAATATATATTACAAGTTTGTGTCTGTCGTTGTATTAGCTGTGAATGGCATTTTACACATTTGTGTCTACTTGTCTGCAGCTTCAAATTCAGAATACAGGTTTGTGACTATTGTATGTGAGTGCAAATTTCAACATTCAACTTCAGATTTTTATTTTACAGGTTTTCACATTGGAGCTGTGAGTGTAAATGTTCATGTACAAGTACAAATATTTATTGTACAAGGTCTCAAATTCACATTTACGTGCTCTCGAGTTTTGCTACTGATTTACCTTCATATCATTCTGTGGTTCTAAATTGTCAAAACGCCATTCAAATGCTTGTTATGGATGTGAAAAACGCAGAAAATCGAACCCGATCCAAATTTTTTTTGACGGACGAAAGTTTCGGAGGCAGTGTGCAAGTGTGATTGACATAACGTGAGGTCGTATTTATTTATTAACGTAACATAAATTTCGGACTCAGTGTGCTGGTTCACACAGAAAGTGGTTTTGCTTTGAAAAAGCGAGACGCGGGGAGTGGAATGTGTAAAAAGCGCAAGATCTCGAGACATATTTTAAAAGTTGAACTTATTTTAACTTGAGTGCCGCATTTTTAGAACATCGTGTCATGCACGAGACGCTGCAAAAGACGGCGTTGGTCATACATGTCCGTCTAGCGTACGTGGAATGGAAAAACGTGATTTTCCGGTACAGGTTGAGAGCTTATTAATTACGAAAACGATTATTTATTTTTGCTAATTAATATTTTATTTCAGTTAATTTTTAAGTAACTGTTGTTAGTTTCGTTTCGTTTTTCATTTGTGTAAAAAAATTCTATCTTATTTCAGTTTACGAAAATGTTTTGTGACCAATAGTTTTAGTTTTAGTTTCAGTTTTAGTTTACGAAAATAAGGTTCACGTCCAAAACCTTGAAAAGTGCCTCGGACACGGGTCGGGTATAATATTAGTATAGCCTCTGGTCTTGGGTAATTTTAAATAAATGTGCTTTTACTGAATGGACCCGAGAAGACCCAGATTCTTTTAAAATGTTAACTTTCCATTACACAATACACTGAGGGGCAAACAGTATCTACCACTATTTAAGTAAACATAGCATCTAACACTATATAAACTTTAACCTGAATCCTCTGCCTAAAAAAAGTTATTTAGTGTATTTTGATTGTTACTGCATAAAATATGTCAGAATATGATAGAATATGTCAAAAAAGCCAATATAGGTGTTTAGTGCTTCATCTTGTGGGCTGCGTTCCACTTAATTTTAAACATACACTCACTAACTTAACTTCTCTAAGGGGAATCCCTGCGTGTGAAGGAAGTTTCTGCTGACAGACCCTAAGACTATCAGATTTGACAAAGGGAGTGAGCAAACTCATATGTACGCTTCAGGCAGCTCCATCTCCCATAATGCAACGTTGATTGTGACATTACAGAAGATGCCGCTAAATCTACCCCAACTTATAATAAATAATCTTCATAGCAGATTCCAAGTGATCAAGGGCTTAGGCCGTTCCCTTCAGACACTAGTGGGCACTAGCACAATGCAAGCAATGTATATCAGAGTTCATGAGACGCAGGCAAGTCAGCGAGTGAAGGGCATAGATACTTGAAGTAGAGCGTAGCCAAGGTTTGGCTGAAAAGCATGACCCTGTCAGTCCCCGCTGGTTGATGGGGGTTAAAGTTGTAACAACTGTTTAAATTTCACATGACAGCGATAGTTTTCAGTTTGTTTCACAGCTACAACAAGAGTATGACAGGTCAAAACCCCATGACTTAGAGTAACTGCATTTCATAGCCTCAGCCCTCAGAGGAACATTATATACTCAGATTAGAGCACAGGAAATGATCGAGGAAGTCAGTCCGCTGCACAGGCTAGTGGCTATTGGTGTATTTATGACTTAGAGCTATTTACAGATACAGACAGAAGCTCAGCATGAAGTTACATGACTTCGGAGTCGGGCTGTCCCAGACTAAAGATTTTTCTAGTTGACTAGTAGTTGTTCATTTAAGCCATTAGTCGACTAATCGCACGATTATATAAATTTAATTACTTAAATATATACTGAGGAGAATACTAAACCATAATGGGCGTTTAATATATAAAGGTATAATATAGCCTATTTCGCGCTCAAGTGCAAGCATAAAGATTGCCGCAAGGCACTGGCAAAAGTAATGATTATGATGTGTTGGGGGAAAAATAGCAAGGAGACAAAATTTATTAGTAAACTAGTGTTTTCTGTGTCAGTTTTGGCTGCGAAGATCAAGTTGACGATGCTTATTCGCCATCTCCGCAGTAGGGATGGGCATTTCAAGCAAAAATAATATTCGATGATCGCTGGGAATTATTCGATTATTATCCGGAAATCGCACCCCTCCCCCACATACTCACCGGTAAAACGGCGTTTGCTCAAATCCCGCTCATAAATAATATAATGTTATTTCTTAATTTCATCTAGGCCAGTGGTTCCCAATTCCAGTCCTCGTGACTCACTGCTCTGCACATTTTGTATGTCTCCCTTATTTAACACACCTGAACCAGATCATCAGCTCATTAGGAGAGACTCCATGAACTGAACTGAGTGTGTCAGATAAGAGAGACCTACAAAATGTGCAGAGCAGTGGGTCACGAGGACTGGAATTGGGAACCACTGATCTAGGCTATGTTGATTATAGGAAAAGTGAACAGCATGAGTAAGATAGGATCATAAGATGTCCAATATATGGGGAGACATATGGAGTGGGTCAGACATGATTTTGACCACTTCATTAAGTTTTGTTTTGTAGATAGCTTTTCTTTAAAGTGAATTTCGTTTTGTATGAATTGTATCTTAATTTTAATTAATGTTTCATCAACCAATTGCCTGGATTTAATAAATAAGAAGCAAATATGCTATAGCAGACAATATAATCAGGGCATGGAGGTGCCCGCGCGATCACTTGCATTGCAGGTAAACAAGCTCGTCTCATAAATGAACCGAAACTCAGTCTATAGGCTACTTGCCTCACAGCCATGAGAAATATATCTATAGAAAGTTTGAAAATGTATAATTTTAAACAAAACAATTAAAAACAAAAACAGACCACTCTCTGCTTATGTAATCCGAATGAAATGTGCATTTCTCTCTATAGGCGCGTTCACAATAGTGCGAAGATGGCGAGTCAGCATCGTCAACTTCTTCTTTGCAGCCGACACTGACACAGAAAATGCTAGTTTATTAATAAACAATTAAAATGCCTCCTTGCCATATTTTTGTGACATATTCATAATCATTACTTTTGCCAGTTCTTTGTGGCAAGCTTTTTGTGTGCGCTTGAGTGCGGAATAGGCTATATATATATATATATATATATATATAAGCCAATACAATTTTTATTTATATAAAAAAAAAAATAATAATAATTTTAATTTAATTTTAATGTGTGAATATATATATATATATATATATATATATATATATATATATATATATATATATATATATATGTGTGTATATATGTATATATATGTATATACATATACGTGTATATATATATACACACACATTTTCGAACCAGCATATCACAAAGGGCATTATGGGCTGAGTGAGCGGCGCTGAGCAGAATGAGTGAGCGGAGTGGAATCTTCAGAAAGGCGATATTCTACAATTAAAGTGCTGTCCGATACAGCGATCTATCACACGACATTAAAGAGCATCAAAACATTATTGGCAGATTTACTAAACAGGTACCCTGGAAATCCAGAGTTCTCACGAGAGCACAAGTTGAATTTGCTCAGCGAGTTTACTCTGGCGTCGAGTGATGATGCTCATTAAATACGCCCTTGTATCCGAGCTGCACCAATCACATCGGGTTATCTGATATAGGCGGGCCAGAGGCGAGCTAAACAGATGACGACAGCGCTGTGACGTCGAAGTCATTAGTAAACATTGCAAGATGGCTATGGATGAACACCAGTGGTTTGAAATGGCTTCGGCCGCTACAATGAACGAGTTAGACTTGGCTTTTTATCTAAAAGAGGAACAGAAGACAGCGCTCGAACCGTTCCTTTGCAAGAAGGGTGTTTTTGCTGTTTTGCCAACCGGATACGGTAAGAGTCTAATCTACCAGTTATCTCTGCTGGTAGCTAAGCGTATGGGGCTTGTTGTGATTGGTCGTGGTGTTATCCAATTGCGTGCAGTGAGATTTTCAAATGCATGCTTGGTGCCGGCCCTCGAGCTGGCCGATTTTCATTATTTGATGCCAGACCATTAATCTTTCAGATTTAGGTCTGGATTTCCAGGCTACTAAACGGTAAATTAGCTTGAGAGCGCAATTCCAAAACAGCACCGATGGTACTGACCATCGTCTACTGACGATGCACAAATTAAAGAACACAGACGCAGTCAAATCATTTCCATAATGACCAACGCAATCTACCAGGTAGCGTATGGTTTAACACGTGCTTTTTTGGGGCGGAAAATAATGGCGCAAACACCAGTATATTGACGAGCGCAAACCTTAGTAAATCACCTTGCATGATTCATTTAAATACTCTCCTCCATTAATTGTGCGCCTGAAAGGGAAACTCCTACAAATGCATATGCAATAAGGTCAGCTGCAAAAATAACTGTGTCCACACCTTTTCGGCACTAATTTTTCACTGCATGTCTTTAATAATTCCTGACAGTGGTTTTTTTAATGCCAAAAGAGGGTTTGCGCTGGTGCAAGCTGTTAGTAAACCTGGCCCTTATTGTTTGAATTTTGTTCTAAAATTGACAGAATTTCAAAGCTGACACTTAGTTTCATATCAGAAGTAACAAAGCACAGAGCTTATTGCGATTACTGGATCATAGGCGTTATCAAATAAATTTTAGTTACTTTTTTGTTCATGCATCAACTGAAAACAGGAAGATTGATTAAAAACGAAAAATCGATATGGTCAACCCAGCCCTAGCATCCACACATCTTTACTGTACCTGTTGTAGCCTATTAACATTGTGTGCACGAAACAGACACTGACATGTAGTGTTTGGACTGGATCACGATGACCAATTAAGTTCTAAGCTTCAGAAAGCTTTTAACCTTTTTGGACTACTTCATGTAAATCACAGGCCTAGCGCCGATGAGTCTGGGTCAAATTGCCCCATTGTCACTTTAGTGGCCTGGCAGAGGCTAAACAGAAACACCTTCGTGAGGTTCAAAAAGATCTTAATCAACTCCACTTCCCTCCCATGGCAGGCACAAAAGGCCATGTGGCATGGACATGAGAAATGCAGTCAATATAAATATACACAGACATTCTTTCCATTTAACTCAAAATTAAGGCATCCCAGAATGCATATGATATATTCATGTGTGTACGTATGTCCCCTACCTTACATTAGCCTAGTTGCGACTTTTTAGTTGTGTTAGTTAAACTCTAAGTGCTTATATTCAAGTGTAAAAATGTATCTCTACTTTCATTTCTTCCAGCCATACCTTCCTTGGTATCGAAATACTCCTCTCGTTGCGCCTAAATTAAAGGTGAACTAAGTAACTTTTTTACCTTAACTGAACAGCTTCGGAGTCACTGGAATGGTTATAATACTTATTTCGGGTTGAATGGTGGTCGTTTCGCACCCCCCTGGTGCCCGTGAGCGGAAAATATGCACTTGCAACTTTGGGGCAGCGGGCCGCTGGCCGCCGCGTCAGGAAGTATCGCGTGATATCAGGTCTCGCGATGTAAACAACTGCTTTACGGCCAAAAGAAATCTGCTAAAATGCTGTCATTATTGCGCTCCCTCACGCTGTCCGAACCTGAATGAAGAAGACGTTTTAAAGAATGTCCCATCTGCTTTGATGTCGTTGATCTATTAGCCTCTGGTGTCTGAGAATCACCAACGAGTTTTTACAACAGTGTTGTCAAATATCTATTCCGAAGCTGTGGAGGGAGCTCTAGAGAGAAACCTGCGAGCAAAAAGCGAGAATACAGCGTAGAAATCCCGAAGCTACTGAGTGCTGCTTTAACTATGTATAGTATGTTACAATGAAATGTATTATACTATTTTTACCATCCTTTGGAGTAAAAATGATCAATTCTGACACCATCATAAAACATGCAAATTAGGCTGTCAGAAGGAGACGGTCATTTCACCCAAAATAAGAACGCCTCAGGCTCATGAACAACGCAACGAGGATCTACACACACACACACACACACACACACACACACACACACACACACACATTCTTGCTCAGCACCAAAGATCCATGCTAGTATTATTTCTAGCGATATTTAGATGTGTTTTAGATTGTTTACTCCTGCCATAAGGTGATTTGATTCTTTGCTGGCTCTCAAAGGTTAACTGTTAGTGATATTTGCCATTCTTTGACCTTCTTTCCCTATCTTTCTTTACTTCTTGTTATTCTGTATATATGTATTCTTTAAGTATAGTCGTATGTATTCGTATTTCATTTATTAAAAACCATCATACGCTTGATTGTCTCTGTTGCTGCTCATCGATCAGTCACTTAAATGTTTGATCTTTAGCTACAAGCTTTTATACTTTTGAGTACTTTAGTTAGTAATCTAATAAAACAGAAAAGTTATTCTTCATAACCAGAAGAATAACCTTTCCTAAGAGCTGATAAGAAGAATCTTTCTTGTGAGTTGTTAAGAAGATCGTTCTGTTGAATGAACAGATTAGTCGATGTGAAATAAAATTTGTTAAAAGTTATTCTGAAAACCATCATAATCATATCTATATATTCATAATTAATTATAATCCGTTGTAATTAATTATCCACAAACATATATCCACATACATACAGACACACACATACATACACATATACTGTATATATATATATATATATATATATATATATATATATATATATATATATATATATATATATACATACACACACACACACACATTTATTTATTTATTTATTTATTTATTTATTTATTTATTTATTTATAGGTACAAATACATGGGATATGTATTCCCTTTTTTGGGTGATTTAAATATTTAGGCAATAATTGATCATAACGAGTTATGATTATATATATTATTTTTTTATATATTAAAATATATAAAAAATTAAAAATAAAATGTCATCCTGTCATTCCAGTTCAACATCCTTTCTGATGTGGTCAATTATGATATCCAATTCTGAATTTTGCCCAACCCTGGTCAAGAAAGACTGAAACTCACTCTCTGGCTGTTTCTCATTGGGTGTGATGGAGCGCACAAAGTCCTGTGGCGTCATGTACACCTCGGCATCTCCGTGCTCACTGATGATCTTCAGGGTGGCAAAGTAGCGAAATATCTTGTCTGGGGTGGAGTAAGCTCTGATCCGGTTCTCATACTCCATCACCTGTATCAAACAAACAGAAAAACACACTTAGCAAACACAGACAATATCAATTCTGGGAACTACTTAATTTTTTCCTTTTGTCTTAATTTTCTACTAAATAAACTACATTTTTACCAGGGTGACAGCATTTCAGGTGTTTTTATAGTAACATGCTATTTTATCCAAGTAGCTTTATGACACAACCAAATGCTATATTGCTATTTTCATCACACTGTATTGTTGTGCTGCGTTTACCCTCTGATGTCCAGTCTCTCTCATATAGGATTGGAATGATTCATAATAATGAATGAATCTGAATCAAAATTCTGTTGTTGTGGCGCAAGTACTTTGCTTTTTTTTTTTTTTTTTACTCGAATTAATTTGGGAAAGAAACCACTGTGTGTTGCTGCTGTGGCTTGACAATTGTCAAGATAAAGCAAAAACAGACAATATTGTGTCTAAAATGTAAGTTATTTAATATTAACTTCTTGCTTACTGAATTGTTGTATAGTCAATTTCACATTTTCAACCTTGCTGATATTCGGAAAAACAGCATTTTTGCTCATGTGATATTGCTTGATTATAAATATAAACAAGAAAATGCACCCATAAATGTGAAAATGATCCACACTCATGGGTCTATATATAGGCAATAGTATGCATTTTTGAGGAATGTATAGGTGTGCATGCAGCATGGGGCCCCAAAGAGTTAAAGCCCCAGGGCCACTGATTGAGTTAATGCAGCCCTGTTGTTTTCGGTGCGAGGGCGGGACAACTTGTCACTCACAAGATCACAGCAATAGCAAACCACAATGATCCAACGTTATGAGTTATGAGTCAAAAACAGCCTAAAAGTAATTCATAGCCTGAAGCGACATGGCATACATTACTGAAAAATCATCCATTGCAGGTTGGCTATTGAACAAAGTGAAACTGTATAGCAGCGTTTCCACCGCAGGACTTTGGGGTGTTACTCCGTGTGTTTCGACCGCAGGAAACAGGGTCTAAACGAAGTTCCAGGTAAAAATATCCCGCTCAGAAAGTCTCTGCTTGCGAGGTAGAACTTTTGCAGGATGTTCAGGAACTTTCGGGGGTGGGACTTGGGCGCTGAACACGCTGATTGGTTGGGGGGTCCTGGGACAAATTGTTTCGGGTTATTTTGGTGGAAACGCGGCTTAAGTAATTTAAAATGTGTATAAATATTTCAGATACATAAACTGGACATTTTCTACTGGACTACAGCTGTCAATTTATTAACAGCGTAACGTGATCAACCACCTTGGACAGACTGACAAATTGAATTGAAACGGATTGCTGTGGACTCTGGGCTTATTATCAATGATATGAAACACAATATATTTGTCTCTAATGCCACTTTTGTGTGATGTCTATTAAATGATTTTTTGGCCTCAATAATGTGATTAAACTATCGTAATTTGGGGATATTTATTCAGCATATCATGTAACTCATTCCATTAAAATGTTTAATTGATTGACAGCCATTAATGGAGACAAATTAACTGTTAAATAAGAGCAATTACTGCAGTTTGTGTCTCTTAGTGTGATGAATATGTCTGTGTTTTTTATCAAAGATCATCAAAATGAGCAGTAATAGAGGTCAGTTTTATCATTCTCATCCAGCCTTTGTTGGTGTTTTCTTTTCCTCTTTCTGGCCATCTTTAGCAAATGCCCATTTTGCGACTCATTATGCAGCCTACTGTATGCTAATTTACGTCATTTCTATGCTAATTGACTGTCAGTTTGCATGCTGCTATTAGACAAGAGAAGTGATTGTTAATTGCAAGATGAAATGATGAGGATTTGGAGTTCAGGATCCTGCCTGAATGCATGACGTGCAGTAAGTGATGTTTGTAATGTGAAACTGTACTTGTCAAACACTGAGATTCAAGAGGTCACTGCGCACTACAGCTTATTTTTAATTTTTTAGTTTATACTTGTGTCAGATCATAGACATACTTGGTCACTGCATTGTGTCTCACCGTTATTTCAAGATTTTGCACCATAAAGTATTGTATTTTTAACACGCCATGTCAAGCTAAAAATATTACAATTTAAAAGTTCTAAAAACACATTCAGAGACCTTTGCCTTTATTCAGTTGCACTCCGTTTTGCTGTGAACACACTCCAATTATAAAGGTTGAGTGATGTTGACTTTTTTATTTCTCTGAAACAAAAAAGATATTTAGAATTTCCCACCCCCCCCATATAATACAATTTAAAGGGGTCCAATGGTGTTTTGGAGCCCATTGACTTTCATTACAAAAATAGTAAAAACATTCCAAAATATCTTCTGTATTCCGTAGAAAAAAATTTATACAGGTTTGGAATGGCATACAGGGCTCTTTTCAAATTTGACGTTAATTCATAGATCCTATTCATCTGACAAACAGATTTTGCATACGATATATAGGGAACTACACATATGTGACCTGATCCAGCAAAATGAGTCACAGTGACCCAAATTTCAAAACTGAGATTTTGGTATTAATGGAAAGAGGAGACCATAAGATTTCAAATGATATCCTAGTCAAAGTCATACCTTGAATGGTTGTAAATATATACACATTTGAATTATGGTCGTCTGCCCTCTTTTTCCAATTGAAAACCTGAGAAAATCGCTTTTAAAGTTTTTTGCCCGTTTTTTGTTGATATCTTTCAAAATCCATTGCATTTAAAGGGATGAACTATTTATTGTACAGCTTAATTTTACCAAATGACCAGAGCTTAGGTTAGAAGCCTCCAGTGAGTTCAACGCTTTTGGCGACTTTTTGGCGACTTTGCTCTCTTTTGACAGCGACATTTCTCAAATTAATAATATTTAATCTTTCTGAGGAGATCTGCTAGCTTGTTTACACAGAGCGCTGCGAGTCTGACAGGAGGATGGCTGGACCAATCGCGTGCCGGTCAGTCGAAATGGGGCTTCCCATTGACAAATGATCAGCGTTTGTGTACATTTCTAAGCTTTTTGATTGGTTCTATACAACGTGTAACACCATATTTGGAGAGCAGAGATGTTTCAGGGGATACCCGGGAAATGCTCAGAGGTGACGAGAGGAGTTGAGAAAAGCAATATTCATTTCCAGGGAATTTAGTAAAACTTTGTAAACTTTAATAGTCATTTAAATGCCTTTACCCAATTATCTGGACTACAAAACTTTAGGAGATTATTTTTGAATGTCTGTTCTTTGAAATTTAGCACAAAAAAAATTAATAAAATAAAAAATATTATTTCATTGTTTTTCCACATAATCGGCCCATATCTTAAAATGGAACGTTGCCACTTCCGACTCATTTCGCCAGATCGGGTCACAATCACATATTAACATTTGCTCTTAATTTGACAAAAAACAAGAAATGCACTGACTGAATTATTATGACAAAGTCTGCAAAGCAAGGTGATTTAAAAAAACCTAAAAAAACTAAAACCTGAACTACACTTTCCTGTTGCTGCAAGTACTGATATTTCCTTCAGAAAATGCAAATGTAGTTTTTCTTTTAGAGTGATCTTGATACTTGGTTCTGAAATATTAAAGCTCATGATTACATGAGCTGGCATAAGAGAATTTAATTTAATATCATAAAATAAACCCTCTTCCAGCACGTGAGTGATTGCTGTGTGACCATCTGTCTTTTGCACATAAGAAGCTCTAACAATAAAAGAAAAAGCTGCAAACTGATCCAGGCAGAAATTGAATGCGACGGTTCAGATGTCTATGATAACAATAATAGGACAATGCATGTTGTCTTTTTAATGAGAGCAACTGTACACAACGTTCACAAAGGTCACTCTATGCATCACTAACTGCCATCTCCATGACATCATTCATACAGAAAGAGGCTTGTTTGTGTGTGTGTGTGTGTGTGTGTGTGTGTACAGGTTTGGCTATACTTGTGAGGGCCAAATGTCCTCATTTATCTACTGAAACATTATGACTGACTATCGAGGACATTTTACTGGTCCTGGCACCAACAGTGGGCTGGCAGTGATTCCAGCTGACATTGGCACACCAAGAAAGGGTGGAGACAAAGTACACACAAGTACCAAAGCAAGGACATACCTAGAGGCATACATCACACACACATACACATAAGAAACACTTTCCTTGATCTTTTGAGAGCTCACTGTGCTATAAAACACTGTCTGTCTCAAACCTATGGAAATGGAATCACATAAGTGATTGCGAACCCTCTACAAAAAAAGCGACATAATGCGTCATCCAAATAGTATTAAGTGCCAAGGATACATGTGTTGCAGTTTAAAAAAAATTGGTTAAAACAAGGTATCTTAGGAGCATAATTATGGAGGCTGTAGGGTATTGCTAAACAGCAGTAGAACTAACAATAAAATGCGGTCAAACTTCATGCCGTTTCTGGTTGTGTAGCACCCGCTGCTCTGCAGTTCCTTCTGAACGATTCCAACATAAGAAACAAACGGCTGAAGTTTATTTTTTACAAGTTTCCTGATCATTTTAGTCTGATTCTTTTATGAATCTGTGATGATGTAATACTACCATTGTAAAGAGGAATTATTATTTGGATGGAAACTTGCAAGAGCTGTTCCTCATTTCATATGCAAAAAGGGAATTTACTGTACATATACGTCTTAAAGTGTATAGCAGAAGGGTGCAAAATGGTCTTGTAAAACTCAACTATGTTTTTGTTACGGTGTATTTTATAAATATCATTTATAGCGCCCCCTATATGATAACCCTGCATAATTCCTACTTCACACACAGACACTATCCTTTATTTTATTTTATTAATTTATTCATGTCATTCTTGATATATTTTATATTCAATAGGTTTTTTTTTTTTTACTTTGCTGTTTTGTTGTTTTTGCACTGTGAAACTAGAGAAAAACATTTCACAACATTACATCACATGCAAAAATAAAGAACCTTGAACTCTATATTTATGCAACCCCTCTAAAAATGTGATCCTGTGGTCCTCTGCATAATCAGAAAAACTCAAATGTGTAATTTAAACACCAAACGGCATGTTTTCAAATAGGTTTCTTGACCTATTGCATATCTAACAGATGCCCCCGAAACAACCAGTCAATGTTGCTGTGTCAGGCAGATCAGATCCTCAAAGAAACAGAGTAATGTTTTGATAGAACCACAGAAACACAATGTAATTTCGGGAGAATCAAACTAAGATTGGTTTACTGAACCAATATGAATATTTTCATATGAATATACTATGAATATTTGGATAAAAACACTATAGCCTTTCATAATGTCAACATAATGTGATACAACTGGAAAAATGCATGCATCTGAATGCATTAATCTCCATTATTATTTTTCTGTCGGCTGTTAATGGAGCCACGGTCCAAACTTTAAGTAGGACAAAGGAAAATATCCATTACAGAAAACATCAATTCAGCTAAAGATTAAAAGTTCATCTCAAACAAAGCATCAAACTTGAGAAGACTTTAAATCTGTGCAGAATGTGACGAGACATCCATTATAAGCAAAAATCTAGATACGCGGACTAAATGGATCGATACTCCTTCGGAAAGACATGGTTCTACTTTGAAACTGATTCAAACAAGATGGGAGTTTTGAGTGAGACGTAATTTGGGACAGGGATGGAGGAGGGGACAGGGATGAGATAGAATGATTGGCACCCGTCAAAAAGCATTTGCTTATTAGTTTCTTCTTATAATATTCCAATTTCAGAGTGCTTTAAGAAGATTACCAATACGACACTTTAAAATGAATCGGATTTTGATGGGAGCACTCAAAATGACCCAGATAAGTCTGAAAACACACCAAAACACAACACAAAGCGCATGTCAAAAAATAAACAGAGGTCCTCATTTATGAAATAAGCGTGAAATTAATTTCAGCAGAAATCACGCATAAATTAGCTTTTTAAAAAGTTGAACTTGTTTTTACCTTGAGCACCGCATAGGATACAGTGTCATGCGTGAGATGTGCAATGGTAAAAGACGCCCGTCTAGTGTGTGTTTACTTAGAAAAACAATGGCACATTTCGTACCAGGGGCCGGATTCACGAAAATCTTCTTAAAGCTACACTGTGTAACTTTAAGTTGATTCTTAGCAAAAAACATTTTGTTCTATCAAAAGTATATGTGCTCATTCATGTGTAATTACTTCCACCAACTAATAAAGTATTCTCGTAAGCGTAAAATCTGCCATTTAGAATACATACGAGCGAGTCGCTCGAATGGCGGAAGCCATGTTGCGCCTCCATCTTGAAAATACATTAGCCAAAGAGGGACATACCTGGAAATTCAAGCTTCGCCTTTCGCGTTTTACACTCAGTGACACCGTGACGAATGCGAGGGGGAGATTACTCGTGACTGCCGGCAGATTTGAAAGATTGCTGATGGAGGATCACGCTTATTTTCGAGCGTAGCAGAGTCGCCAAGGAAGCGAAAGAGAGAATTAAAACGTCAACGCGACAGGCAAATCAGCAAGACCAAAGTCAATACTGGAGTAACTTTTCCCAGATGGAAAGAGCTCATGAGGAGCAAAGATTTTAAAACGGACGCCGAAGTTGCCTGCTTTCTTCTCGACAGGTAATTCAGCCTATTTGTGTAAATTCGAAGTTTTATAGTTGTTTGTCTAACCATAGCATGGTTTTGCATAACGCCAGAACGACCTCTAGTATAACTTGCGTTACTTTTCCTCGCGTCAATGGTGAAAAGTATTGTTTACCTTGTAACATAAATCTGTGCTGCGACGGATCACAGGTGATGAATAGTTTTAAAGGCGCAATTTTTGCGAAGTCGAACTGGAAGCCATGTTAATCTTGGAATAATACGGCCACCGTAGGAGTTAAAACGCCCTCGGAATTGAAAGGAAAAGAAACTAATATTCACTGGGTAGTCATATACAATTTCACCGCTAGATGGGGGAAAATATCACACAGTGTAGCTTTAAGAAAGAAGTTAAGTAAATTCTTAAGATCAATTCTAAGAAGTTTGTAAGAAGGACCAGCTGACCTTCACAGACCACATTTCAAAGACAGCTCGATCATGCAGGTTTGCACTGCACAACATCAGGAAGATCAGGCCTTTCCTAACTGAGCATTCAACACAACTTCTCGTCCAGGTCCTGGTCATATCTAGGCTTGACTACTGCAATGCTTTTCTGGCTGGACTTCCATCATGTGCAACTAAACCTCTACAAATGATTCAGAACGCTGCAGCTCGTCTTGTCTTCAACGAGCCAAAAAGGGCCCACATCACTCCTCTGTTCATCTCTCTGCACTGGCTACCTCTCGCAGCTCGCATCAAGTTCAAGGCAATTACGCTTGCTTACAGATCTATCACAGGCTCAGCTCCCTCCTACTTTCACTCACTCCTACGAGTCTACATCCCTACCAGAAGTCTACGATCGGTCAACGAGCGACGTCTCGTGGTTCCATCACAGAGAGCCACAAAATCACTTTCCAGAACATTCTCATTCACAGTTCCATGCTGGTGGAACGCTCTCCCCACCCTCATCCGGAATGCAGAATCCCTGACAACATTCAAAAGACAACTGAAAACTCAACTCTTCCGTGAGCACTTAACCTCATAAAAAAAATAAACAAAAAATTGTCCTATGATCCTCCCTTATCGGGCTTATGCTACTCTGACCAATGCCTGAACTTTGTATTTTGAGCACTTCTTGCATTGTTTTTGCCTCTTCAAGATGACTCGCTTAACTTAGTCCTAAATTGTAAGTCGCTTTGACAAAAGCGTCTGCTAAATGACTATATGTAAATGTAAAATGTCCCTAAGTGCAATTCTTAAAAAATTCCTAAGTTCTCAAATATTTTCTTAAGAAAATGACAGGCTTTGGTGTTATTTGATTGAAAAAGGCTTATTGCTGAAGACTCGCTGACTGAAAAACACTTCAACGCCCGTCTTTTTGCACTGCCTGCAGATTACTGTAGATCATAATAAGTGTGCAGACTATTTTCATCGCGACTGGTTTCGCAGGAGGCAAAGTGTTTTTAATGTACAGTGTCAAGTTAAAATAGTTATTCTATAAGAGCCAGTCTCAAGGAGATGCTATTATAAGGAGATAATATTATATTTAGCAAGCTAGTGTTATTGTAACGCTTAATATTTGAAACAACTCAAATTCATTAAACATTTGGTTATTTAGGACAGGTTAGAGGTTATCCTAACTTTAAGACGTTATTTACGATGATTTTTAAGAACATTCTTTTCGGGAATATGAATACTTCTTAAACTTTATCCTAAGAACAATCTTAAGAAAAAAAGATAAGAACATTCTTAAGAAAAGTTTCTTTTTTCTTTTTCTTAAAGTGTCATGAATACACATCAGTTTAACACAGAAAGAGCATTGTTACGTTTTTGTCCATTGTTCTTTGAATTTTCTGTGTATCTACTTCTGTGTATTAGAATAATTCATTGTGTCATTGCGTTCATGATCAGATGTATCAGTATCAGTGTACCAGTGTCCTCATTTGCACATAATATATTTCATTTAAAGACAAAGTGATTAAATATATGAGCATACACAGTGCTGCTGGTTCATGTTTAGAACACTATATGAAGTATATTCATTAAAACTTGAAACATGCTTACTCGAGTCCATGTGTACTATGATCGGCGTTGCGAGCGTTGTTAAACTCATCGCTGCGTTCCGCGCAGAAACCGCTCTCAAGCATGCTCCCGCATGTTGTTACAATAGGCCTACTAAATATTGTTATTTATATTCATATTTTCGTTGTGTTGGTAGTCAAACTCCAGCTCTGACAGTATTGTGGGGAAAAGGAAACAACACTTTTGTGCTACTGTGCTGAGGAAACATACACTTATTACATTGTGCCTGCACGCAACGCTGAACTGGCAGAGGTGAAAAAACTGCTGAAATGGTCTTTCGTGGCCTTTGAATTCTCCGCTGTAATGCAATCTCATGCGTAATACAGCGCAGTGATTGGATTAAAACCGTTCATTCTCACGAATAAATGCGGAGAGGTGCTCAGAATCGTGAATGGCGTAGATGGCGTAGAATCGTGCCTCTCCAGCCCCAGCAGCCAATCACACACTCCGGATGCACGCTTCTACCTCAGATTCTGTGATGTCGCGCTTTTCAACCTAAAGAACGAAACTGCTCTAAAAAGCACAAAAATGACCAAGTTCTTTTAGTGTTTTCAGTGATGTACATATCCTTTCACATCTCAACATTTTTTGGGGGGGTTTCATGGCCATTTAAGTAAAAAAATATAAAGAAACTGGCAGTTAAGAACATTTTTATATATTTATGTTTTGTGAATCCCGCCCCTAGGTGAACAAAAATAGATAATAGAGGCATTTGCGAACTGCACAACGTTCAAAAAGTGTTCGAAAAGGCATAAAGAAATAACCGACGCCGTCACGTTTGATTTATTCAAAAGATATGGTGCCTGCAAATATTGTCAATAAAGCCGGCTTCCAAAAATTATACAGACAAGTATGTGTGTGAGGAAATATCGTTTCAAAATTGTGCTTAAAATCGAAAACCGCGCATATCGCACTTCCTTAGTTACGATGGTAATCGCACAACTCTACCACTACACATTTCTGCTGTTGCACGTTTATACACCTCCTAGTCCACAAAATGATCTACACACAAATTAGTTTTGTTTGCATTTCATGAATGAGGCCTATTGGTTGGAGAAGTGGCCTGGAGGGCAGAGCTCCCGTAAACGGCGACAGCCATTTAATGTACCCCGCAACGTGATGAATGGCCTCATCCATCAAAGGCAGAGCTCCACCATCCTACAACAAATCAACTTCGCTTTTAATGTGCTGCTGGTTTGATGTATGCTGTTTATTTTAATACTGCATCCATATGTCAGAGAATACCTACATTCTCTCCCTTTTTCTCAGCTTGTGAAGATTAGGTTCTAAACAAAAAGGTCTGAACCACTTCTGCCGCGTCTCGCTATTTTAGGACGCAGGGTAACAAAAATAAATCATCCTGACAAATTCTCTCCTTTTTTAAAGAACACATACACACAAAAAGCACAAGACATCGCCGAAGTAGCCATGTTGAGAAATTAAATTATTGAACAGCCATGATCCAACATAGATGTGTAAAAGCCAAAGCTAATTGTGGTGATGAATAGATCCATCTTCAGCAGGGCCTACATAGTGCTTTACAGCATACGGCACAATCAAAATACATTAAACGTTTCGCAAACACAAATAAAAGTGGTGCCACTGGACAGTTCTGATTGTTCGAGGGGGTTCCTCTCCGACTGTGATACAGTCCTCAAGTACAGCATCTGTTTAAAGTAAGCAATAAGGTACGAGAGGCTGTGCTGTATCGTGAATAAGTCACGGCTGAAGGGCGTTGTTAGGCACGACGCGAAGCGGAGTTAAAACGGTTACCCCACATACAAACATTGAAGCCGAAAAATATGCATCTATGCAACTTCCATGAAGTGAAATCACTAAAAGCCTTCCTTCCACTGGAAAAAATAGTCCCTGACCATAAACAGCAACAGAAGTTACATACATTAGATGGCGGCAGAGACTGTCATTATCAGTGAGTTAGTCAGTAGAGAAGACTTTTATATTGACAGGACTCAAACTTGTGATTACGGAGAAGGAAGACGTAACTGACAGATGACTACCGGTATAGGGCAAGGGAAAACCCCTTAACTGTTAAAAGGACAAGATATCGCAGGGGACATTCAAACTGATTTTTTTATTCTGAATATAGGACTGACCTGAAGGAAAATGCTATGTCTACTGTAAATGCAGGTACACTCGCTTACTCGATCTCTCACGATACTCTATAGCTTCAATGAACAATATCAATGATCAACATGTGTTTAAGTTGCTAAGAGTGGTTGCTAGGGATGTTGTGTAGTGATACATAGAACCGTTGGGTGAAGCGGTCATAGCCGTGTTTTATCGTGAGCTTTTGACCGATCAGAATCAAGGATGGGAACTGACCGTTTTATAAGGGAATATGTTGTACACTCTTGTAGTATCCACTTATGAAGTCAAATTTTCTTGTACCAAGAACTGTTATATAAACAGGATTGCTATTTTTCTGTCATCATTTCCTCACCTTCATTTGGTTCCAAACCCATAAACCTTTCATTACTTTTCAAAATACAAATGAAACGTGAGAGATTTCTGTACCTCCAGTCCATTTACCCAAATCTTTCATGCTTCAAAAACTTGCAGCAAACATAATCTATATGAATCGAGTGGTTTAATCTAAGTATTTTGAAAGGATATGATCTCTTTATATAATGAAAAGACTTAGTTTAGGATTGTATTCAATATAAACAGTGATCAATGTACATAAATAGAGCACATAAAATATGGTCAATGGACTCTCAACCGTACTTGCCTGCTGTAAATGGTTCTTGTGGAAGCTCAAACATGCTTGTGCCTCGCTGTCCTCGCTGGTTCTCTGCATAATTTTTGGTGAACTATCCCTTTAAGACTTTTTTTAGTCAGCATGAAACAAAAGTTCTAAGTGAAACGACTTCTTGAATGAGAAAACAAATGTAGTGTGGGACTTGATGTTGTCCATCAGGAATTGATTGGATTTTTGGAACATTATGGTTTGCTATAGATTGCATCAATCGGGTTCCAGGAGTAAATTCTCCAAAGGGAAATAGATTTTTAGCAATAACTTAAAGACAGCCCTACTGTGAGCTACGAGGTTGTAAATCAACAGTATTTGTTTCTGTTGAAGCCGCCAGCCTGCATTATTTCAACTTAGTTTTAAAATAATCGTGTTTCACAGTTAAATTCATGGTGAAAAACTACATTACCCATGATGCCATAAAGAAAAATCCACCAATCAGAGTCAGAACAAGCAAATCAAGTCAAAAGCGCAATTGATGAAATCAAGTCAGTCTATTTGATTATATAAATATAAACTTAATATACTGTTTAAATATATATTAATTTGGTCATGCTGTTCACAGTGCTTCATGGGATTCCCTCACTAAAGCCATTAAGTACACAGTCTGGTACCTTTGAATTTTAGTGACATTTTCCAATACTTTTTTGATTCAAATCAAAGTTTGTAAGATTAAGATTCACCTCGCAGCTGGTTGGCCTGGTTCATGGCTAATAACACTTTAACAAAAACTTATTTGAATGGAAAAAAAATACTTGTGAAAAGTGGGCGGGCGGTGTTTCACTCTACTGCTGTGATCTCATGTGAGTGACAGGTTGCCCTGCCAATAAATATGTCATCAGAGAAGAGAAAAGATCCTGCCGCGGCCCGCGAGGGAGACGGGAAGTTATTTTGATTAAAGATTACGAGGGCACATTAAAAAACATTCATCATAACAATGGTAATATTCCATAAAAAAATAAGAATTGTCAATTTTGATTTCAAGGTGACTTTTACAACCCTCCACATTGCGAGTACATCACTTGCATATGCAACTAAATTTTGTGCTAGGCAACTAAATAATGTCTGTTATTAGCCATTAGCTAATAAACTTTTAGATTTCACTTGCCAGTGATTGAGTTAGAAACTAAGAATAAGTTAAGAACATATTTATTTTCATGGTGTGTTATATATTATGAGCGCTTTCCACTAGAACTCTCCACTAGAACTGATCTTTTTATAGAAAAGACTGTGTAAGCTTGTTTATGAGGCCGTAGAAACAGCCGTTCTAAATTTGAATTAGGTTGGAAAACAGCGAATTGGACCACAGTGTTCCCTCGCATTTACAGCACACTATTCCTCTATTGATATCAACGGATTCACAACGTTCTCTGATGGACTGTAATCTATTGTGTGTGAACGCTCTTACTCACCGTCACTTTGCTTATGATATCACATAAAATGTATATTTGTAAAAGACACAAGCTGCGTGTGTGTGCGTGTGTGTGTGTGAGAGAGAAGTCTGGCAATATTGAATACTGTCAAACTCTATTAGGAAAAATATTTTTTGTGCCCCCTTTAAAGGAAACAAATCAACTACTGAGAAAAACAACTGTTATTTATTTCCCTATTTTCTCTTATCATTTCTCCTCTTTCCCTTTAATCAGTAAGTCCCACACTTGCCTGTCCCAGATGCTGCTTTAATAATCACATTTCCCCCACAGTTAAAGTCAGCTGCAATTCATTAACTCTGCTATTGTCGCTCTGCCACATTCCCACTGCTGGCATTTCGGTTGATTTTATGACTGTGGATTTGCATGTTTATTAGATGTGACGGCTTCACATTTCATCTGCACATGGTGTAGTCAGACGGATCATCAGATAATGACTGGATGACACTGACCTCATCATGATGCGATTAAGAGGATGTGCACGTGCATTGATCACCTTGCGGTCACGGAAGCCGACTCTCTGTTTCTTTTTCTTCCCATCTGATCCCGCCTCATCTTCCTCCTCCCCGCCACTGGACTCGAGAGCGCCGTCTGACACCTCCTCCTGCACCACATCATTCAGAGGCTCCTCCTCCTGCATCTGCTCCTCATGCTTCACTGAAGACGCTGCTTCAGCATATGCTCTGCCGGGGCAGGAGAGAGTACGCACATCAGTCACACTGACAATATACAGTAGTAATACTGCACATCTTAAATAGTCTCTTGTGCTCATTAAGGCTGCATTTATTTGATCAAAAATAGTCAAAACTGCAATATTGTGAAATATCACAATTTAAAATAACTATATTCTATTTTGAAATGTGATTTATTACTGTGATGCAAAGCTGAATTTTCAGCATCATTACTCAATTTTTCAGTGTCACATCATAAGAATATGATGATTTGCTGCACAAGAATAATTTATTACGGTACTATTATCAGTGTTGAAATTATCAATGCTGATGTTATTAATGTTTTTGCTGCTTAATCTTTTTGTGGATACACTACTATTCAAAAGTTTGGGATTTTAGAAAGAAAGAAAGAAAGAAAGAAAGAAAGAAAGAAAGAAAGAAAGAAAGAAAGAAAGAAAGAAAGAAAGAAAGAAAGAAAGAAAGAAAGAAAGAAAGAAAGAAAGAAAGAAAGAAAGAAAGAAAGAAAGAAAGAAAGAAAGAAAGAAAGAAAGAAAGACTTTTATCCAGCAAGGATGCATTAAACTGATCAAAAGTGACAGTAAAGACTTTTATGTTACAAAAGAAAAATGCTGTTCTTTTAACATTCTATTCATAAGAGAATCCAGAAAAAAAAATCCACAAAAATATTAAGCAGCAAAAACATTTTCAACATTGATACATAATAAGAACCATTAATAACAACTGAGCACCAAATCAGCATATTACAAATTTCTGGAGGACACTGAAGACTGGAGTACTGATGCTGAAAATTCAGCTTTGCATCACAAAAATAAATTCCATTTTAAAATATATTAAAATAGAAAACAGTTATTTAAAATTGTAACAGTATTTCACAATATTACTGTTGTTACTGTATTTTGATCAAATAAATGCAGCCTTGGCGAGCATAGAGAGACTTCTTTCAAAAACATTAATCATTCTAAATTATTACAAATTTAACCAGTAGTTTAATCTAGCAAACTGTGCCTTAATCCAAGGCCTTAATCCTTAGTCTAGCAAACTGTCCACAGTTTTTGTCATGTGTCCTCATACCATTCCTTTTAAGCAATCACACTTATACTTTCTGGCAGATATAATAAAATATCATTGATTAAACTGAAGCAATTTTGACTTGGGCCAGCAAGCAACAACCGGTAACACTTTACTTGAGGCGGTGTGCATAAGACTGACATGACACCTTTATAATCATGACATGGCAGATGTCATAAATATGAAGGAGGTCTTATGCATGTTTATGGCAAATGTCATTAAGTGTCATTCGCTCAATTATGACATTTTTAAGGCAAATATGACATTGTTTGAGATGTCTTTGTCATGACAACTTGACATTACCAAGACAACATAAATTGTCATAAATATGTCATAAACATGACATAGCAGATTAATTATCAAACTTAAGAAACCACTTAGCTTTATGGGTTAACATTTCATTAAACTGTTAGGTGGTTGGTTTTGACATTGGCTGTCATGAAGCCATTATAACTGTGTCATGAATGTTTTTCTTGACCTCAACTACAGTGGCACAAATTTAATTTGTCATTAAAATGTTATAATGTCTTCATGACAGCCAATGTCAAAAGCAACCACATGACAGTTTAATGAAATGTTAACCCATAAAGCTAAGTGGTTTCTTAAGTTTGATAATTAATCTGCTATGTCATGTTTATGACATATTTATGACAGGTTGTGTTGTCTTAGTAATGTCAAGTTGCCATAACAAAGAAATCTCACACAATGTCATATTTGCATTAAAAATGTCATAATTGAGCGAATGACACTTAATGACAGTTGTCATAAACATGCATAAAACCTCCTTCATATTCATGACATGTGTCATGTCATGATTATGACGGTGTCATGTCAGTCTTATGCACACCCCTTCAAGTAAAGTGTTACCCAACAACCTAGCACACCCTAGCAACCACATAGCAATGTGCTAAAAACCACTCTGAACACCTTAGCAACACCCTGACATGATGGTTTTGAGTTTTGCGTAGGTAAACATCTCTCATTTTTTCTTCAAAAATGTAAAAATCTAGTTTACTCAGCATTACACATGGGAACCAATGTTGTCAAGCTGTCTGTGTGTGTATATCTCTAGATGTGTGCCTCATACTAAAAGTCATTGAAGAGTGCAAGGAGGTCAATATCTTCAGGACACAAAGCAGTAATTGGAAAAAAGGCCTGCCGTTGTGTTGATGGGACGTGTGTTTGAAGGTGTGTTCAATAACTCAATATAATGTGACACAGGGAAAATGACTGCACAGACTGAGAACTAAAATGCCACCTTGTCCCATAACTCCTTCATTCTATAGATCACGTCCCAGATGCATTTCTCTATTTTGCTGACACATCAGATCCTCTATTCATACACACAGGACCCTGCATTGGACTGGCCTTCACCCAGACTGCAGATGAATCTCTGCAGATATGGGCTCCATAAGGACACTTCTATTACAACACTTTCTCCTATCCCAGTTTAATATAGCTATATGTTAGCCATTCATAGGAAGACTTCTCCAACAACTGGTGAATCTCACTAAATCATGAACATTTTACAGTCATATTGCACCATCAAATGCACCACCAAATATTAAAATTATGGCCTATACTGATAAAGCGATGTTATGGCTGATAACTGATATTAGGCTAATATTAATAAAATTCTATAGTAAACTATCTAAAAAAAATGCATAAAGGACACTTAAAATAAAATGTATAGTTTTAAGTGCTACAAGTGAATTTAGGAAACACAGCAGTTTGAAAAATGGATACTCGTTTTAAGATCTAGTGTATTTAAGAACAGTGCAATTCAATTATCAATTCTATTAAAGATTAACTTTAATGGGGTCTTATTATGCCCTTTAAAGGGATACTCCACTTTTTTCGGAAATATGCTCATTTTACAACTCCCCCAGAGTTAAACAGATGAGTTTTACCGTTTTAGAATCCATTCAGCCGAACTCCGGGTCTGACGGTACCACTTTTAGCATAGCTTAGCATAGATCATTGATTCAGACGAGTCCAGTAGCATTTCTTTCAAAATGACCAAAGAGTTTCAATATTTTTCCTATTTAAAACTTGACTCTTCTGTAGTTAAACCGTGTACTAAGATCGACGGAAAATGAAAAGTTGCGATTTTCTAAGCCTATATGGCTAGGAACTACTCTCATTCCAGCGTAATAATCAAGGAACTGTGCGGCCGTACCATGAGTGCAGCAGGCGTAGTGATATGACGCAGCGCCTGAAAATAGGTCTAATAGGTTAGACAAACTTAGTCCCGGTCACGTTGGAAGAAGTTACCGAGCTGGGGACTATTTTTAGCAACAGTTCTATGCTAAAACTGGTACCGTCAGACCCGGAGTTCGGCTGAATGGATTCTAAAATGGTAAAACTCATCTGTTTAACTCTGGGGGAGTTGCAAAATGAGCATATTTCCGAAAAAAGTGGAGTATCCCTTTAAGAAGATTTTGTTTTTGGGGTGTACTAGAATATGTTTTCATGCTTGATTGTTCAATAAACATTATTTTTCACACACTTTACAATATTACAGAACCTCTCTCCCCAGTATGGCTTGAACACACCAATTTCGATTAAGCCCCTCCTTCCGAAATACGAAATGTGCTGTGATTGGTTAGCTGGCCTAGCGTGTTGTGATTGGCACCGCTTAGCGCGTGTTCTGGAAATGTCCCGCCCCTCCATAACTGCGAGTTCTTCGCTAGTGTAAATATGAATAAGGATGGCGTCAATTTCAAAACAATTCAAGCTCGATTCAGACCCTGACAATGTTAACGAACAAAAGGACAGTGCAGAATGGATGTCATGCAAAGACTTTGCAAGTACGGATTTCACAGCACGTTTCAGAGTGGTATGTTTTTTGTAATTTTCTTATACGTTATAGATACAATGTTATCCATCATTTAATCGTGATATTTGTCGGAAAACTAAGGTAATACAAACAGATAACAAAACCATGGTAAATTTTCCTAAAAAGCGGTGAACCGTCTTACAAAAGTGAGAGCATACACAGAAAACAAGCTGTTCTCCATAAACTGTGCAGCGCATAGATTAACCCTTTGGTTTTAATGTTCAGTAACAGTGTTTAAAATAAATTCTAACCACTGTCCACTGTTCGTCAGCCAAATGGGTTGAGTTTCAGAAACGATGTGGAAAAAACAGTGTCTCTTTGACATAGTGACAACACTGTCTTCTCTAATGCAGTTCTCAACCAAGCCTCATTCCATTTATTGCGTTCAGACTGAGGTCGCATTGCAAAACATCTGACCTGTATCGAATCTAGTGGAATCTAGAATCCAATATGGAAGTGGCCCAAATCAGAATTGAAAAGATCAGATTCTATGTGGTTTGTGCCCTTTCACAGTCTTGAGAAAAACAGACCTGAGTCACATGTGAGCAAAAACATGGATTTGGATTTGGGCCACATTTACCTGCAGTCTGAACGTAGCATAAGTTACGTGCTAGTCAGAATGTGTAACTCCTGTTGTAGATGCGCTTTTCCCGTAACAACATTCTGAACGGCAACTAAACCCTAAGAATTCACAACGTTTTATTACAATAGTGTTCTCTTTATAACGTTATGTGACAGTCCCAATCATAGTTATTAATGGGGTGTAACAATACATCATTATATAGAGATATTGCGATATAAAAATTTGACGACATGTATTATCCAAGGCTCAGCTTACTGTATTTATAAAGGTATAATTCACCCAAAAATGTAAATTCTGTCATCATGTACTCACCCTCATGTCGTTTAAAACGACAAAAGATTTTCGTTTAACTTCCAAACACAAATGGAGATATTTTTATGAAACCTGAGAGATTTCTGTCCCTCCATTTAAAGTCCATTCCTCTAAAACTTAAAGCAACACTAAGGAACTTTTCCTCTTCGGTCGCCCTACAGGTTGGAAGCGGAATTGTCCATTACCGCTATCGTAAATAATTTCGCCGCCCGCAACCTACTGTCGCACGCACACTCGCTGTTTATCTAGCACCGGCTTTGGAATGAACGATGTCCACAGACAAGGTAGAGTATGTTGCATGATTTCATGAAAGTATGATGTATTGCAACATCAGAAACGAAGAAAAACGAAATAATGACTATTGTAACGCTTGACGTAAAGCAAGTCAAATTTGTAGTTTTCTTATGTCTCATTCGAACTACAGAAACACAACCCGGTTTGGCAAACTTGCATAGTGTGGTTATAGCAGATATAGGGCCGCAAAGCGAATCCAGAAGTGCCTTTCACCCTGTTACGACTTGATGAACCACTGATACGATTTTGGAAACATTATTTTTAGGTAAAAAATGTTCCTTAGGGTTTTTTTTCTAGATGAAAAAAAATGTCAAAACGGTATCGTAAAAATAATCAAATCGAGTGGTCTAATCCAAGTCTTCTGAAGAGAAACAATGGCTTTATATGATGAACAGATTTACAACGCTCATACCGTAGTAAACACGGACGCTATGCTTGCGTAAAGCTTGGAAACAACATGAGAGAGAGTAAATGCAGAATTAAAATTTTTGGATGAACTATCCATTTACAGTTTGGGAATAGTCATTTTAACATGCTTTCTTGCGATTAGAAGTGTGATTGATTGCATTGATCATCTGAGCAGCATATACGCTTCCGGCACTCATCAACGTGAAAGCGCAAACACTCCTCAAAGTGAAGGACATAATTTAAATCACCATATCACATTTAGTTTTAGTCAAAGCATTTTCGATGGTTTATTCTTATATGAATAGTGCATTAATATTGGGAGAGGCGGAACATAGCAGGCATCGGGAGTCTTGTCAGATCCAACGAATGCCTGAAAGCGCAAGTACTGCGTGAGGAAAAATTACGTTTACGGAATTTCAGTGACATTACTACATTAAACTACTATATATAATGTTGATATAAGTTGGCTTGAGAAAGCCGGACCAAATAGTTTGAAGAAGTTTGAAGAAGTTTCAAAAGCTTTACGTTTAAAGTTTAAAGTATAAAGTATTTGAAGTTTAAAGTAGTTTGAAGAAGTAGTAGATAGATAGATAGATAGATAGATAGATAGATAGATAGATAGATAGATAGATAGATAGATAGATAGATAGATAGATAGATAGATAGATAGATAGATAGATAGATAGATAGATAGATAGATAAACCAGATATATAGATATAACACAGGCGTACAAAGAACTCACAACATTATTTTACAGTAGGTTTCTCATTATAATTTTATGTAGCTTATATGCCAGACAAGCACGACAAGCACGTTCACTCAACTGTATTTTCCTTTTCAAACTGATTCCAATCATATTGATAATTCAAAACCATAATGGCGCAATTGAAGTGTCTCAGCCGAAGGAAATAACCAATTTTCTTATCGGGTCAATAACAATAACATATATCGCCCAATATCGATATAGTGGCCGATATATCGTGCATCCCAACATATCAGTGGACAAGTATATGGTGAGATAGCCTAAGTGTCCACAGTGGTCCATACCTCGTCCACAATAGTCCAGCGCTGGCTGAGATGCCCGTCACTCCCGCCAGGGCGGCCAACATCAGTCTACGCCGCTGATGAGAACGGAAGGCACCGGTATGATGCCTCCTTGACAACTGCACCATCCCGACGGATGCAGCCGTCAGTGCCCGCAAGCGGTACATACTGCAAGAAGATGGAAAGAGAGAGTGATTATTATGCAAATAATACTTTTAATACAGAATGAGAATTACATTCATATGCAAATATCTCCAGGAGTGACACAAATGACACCATTTCAAATATATAATCAGGGCAGTGAACTAGCGTTATAAACTATCAAGTTAAATGAAATTCATCCAACGTCGAACAGGTCCATTCCGCCCCTCTTTCATCAGGAGATTTGGGCCAATCCTAAATGGCAAGATATAATGTGATTCTGTCTGAAATTAAAACTGTAAATGGGGGTTCTGGATCCTTCCAGAACACAGCATGGATTATGCTGAATCCCTGCACTAGCACATCTCCCACAACCCTGAGCTTGCACTCCCAAAAAACTAATTATCCAGCAGTGCAGGAACAAGCCAGATTTTTAACAATAGACTTAAGAAAGCCATGAAATGAAATGGGGCTTTGAGGCTTTTAGTCCATGTCTTTTTTGTTCTTTCTTTTTTTGAGGTCATCTTTAAGCTAATGTACTCTTAAAAGTTTACAAAACAAACTTTTATGAGATGCAAGTATATAAAATGTAAAAATTTTGTCGTCTGGGCAAATAGTGCAAAAAATGTAAGTGAATGTAAAAAGTCATCACATTTGAAGTGATCACCATCAAATTGGTTTTGATGGATCACATCACATACTTAAGTCCATCTATGCATACGCTGTGAGTTTGGGTTGCTTATAACATTCATCTGGGAACGCAACGTGCACCATATTTGTAACCCTAACACAGGAGAATTTAAATATGAGAATTGTTGTTCATCGCACCCTAGCTCTGAGTTTACATGTTCTGTCCACATGTTCTTTTTCAAGAAATTACAGTGGCTGTTGCATTTCTATCGTGAAGAAGTGGCCAAATATTAAAGATTAAGAGGACATTGGAATTAAATGTTGTTTGGCCAATGTTAAAGAAGGATTTGATCAGGCTGTAAAGTGTAACAACAACATTCACCAGGCCGTTGGCACCATCTGCAAGCATTTGTTATAATTCATCATGAAAATAAGTTGATTATGTTTATATATTACATTATGTATTTTAACAGTGTTGTTCAATAAAACAATGTGATTACATGCTTTTGAACCATTTATTATTAGGGATGCACCGATATGAACATTTTGGCCGATATGATAACCGATAATTCTTTATATTTGAAAGCTGATAAATCTAAATGCATAATTTTTAACAATTTATGAGAGCCTGATTACAAAAACAACATTTTCATAATTAAAAAGCCATGTCCCAAGCACTTCAACATAAATCAAACATATACAGTACAGTAGACTAGTGAATTTTACACTACTATGGCCAACTGTCCTTATCAAAAAAAAATGTATTGCCTTACAAATAAATAAAACGATGCCTAAATAATGCAAACAAGTCATTGGACAACATTACTTGCGTATAACGAATCAAAATGCATCTGCCATGGATAAATAAAATTGAATAGCCTCCGCACAGACAGTTCATGAAATGATTTTAATTAAACAATATTGTTGATTAAATAATAAGAGTGTGATATATTATTAATAATGCAGAATTTTTTTTTAAAAAACATCTAAAATGAATATTACCGTTTCAAATAATGGCACTGAGCCGAAGAGCTGAACGAACACCGGGAAACTGAAGGGCTTTGTTAGCAGGTTAATTAACTCAACGAAATGCATCATAAATTAGATAAACCAGGCATTTATACAACATAAACATTATATTAGAACTTAATGACATGAATGCACAAGTGAACTTGAAGTAATGTGCTAGTCAGACTGTGTAATCCTGTTGTGGATGTGCTAATCCCGTAACAATGCACTAAAACAACAACTAAACCCAATTCACAGCTCACTCTCTATAATTGTATGTATATGACAGTCTCAATTATAGTTATAAATGTTGTGCATTGCTCTTAGAACTGAGTGCACTGCACTACACCAGTAAACTGAAGTGCTTTGCAAGTGCATTATTTAACTCAACAAAACGCATGAGATAAATCAGATATTTACACAACATAAACATAATATTATAACTTTAAAATATTGGACCAATAACATTAAAAATGAACATGCATTGACAAATATACAGATATGGTGGCCCAAATATATTATGCATCCCTATTTATTATTGCCTCATTGTTATTTGTATTTTAAGTCATTTTAAATGCTATTGTTCTATTTTTATTACCACAAAATTATCCAATTACTCGATTAATCATCCGATCATCTAACCAACTGATTATACTCAATTACCAAAATACTTGTTAGTGACAGCACTAGATTAGTTAAAGCATATCTAAATGCACCTGTATTGTTTTGCATTTTTGATCGTCTCGTCAGCTATAAGTGCATCGTCACACCCCTATAAAAAGTAAACTGATGCAGGGAGGAGATCCAGTCAGATGATTCATTCAGATTTGATTTCTTAACAGCAGACAGTCAAATAATAAATGAAGAGTAAAATGAATTCATTCATAATCAGGATTCAAATTTTAATTAAGAACCATAAATGAACAGTTAAAATCACTTCTAATATTTCTAAAACACTCTTGAGTATAATATTCTTGCCTAAAGATAAGTTGTTTAAGAGATCTCTTTTTGAAAGGACAGGTTGCGAAGGAGCAAGGTCTGAGTGCAAGGTAAGACTGACCTGTTCAGAAATGCTTATAGGAACAGAGCTAAGTTCCTCTTATCATAGTATATCGCATCGAAGCAGACACACAAGACACAAACACATCTAGTTTTCATGTTTTCACACACTGGTGTTAGCCCGTACACTGCAAGATGTTTAGCTAAGATAACATTCGTTTACAACTTTATTCTGAGACACTCTAGCATTTGTGGCCCGTCTAACGGAAACGTATAGATTTCTGCCCTCATCTAAACAGCAAAAGTTCACCCTAAGTCAATCAGCTACATTTGAGGCATAACGGTTAATAAAAGAAAGGCATTAAACATACATTTCAAATGATAATAATGGTAAACATCAAAATGATAATAATGATTTCTTAAAATATGATGATTATATTTGATTACATGATATTTAAGACCTAAATGATTCAATGATAAAACATTAAGCAAATGATAAACATAAGATAGATAGATATTTTTTTCTTTTCATGCTTCATCATAAACATTTTTCTTAGCTTTAGAAATAGACAGATAAAACCAAGAGGCCATGTTTAGATCCAAATATTAGCAACCAGCTAATCTAATCCTCAGAATTACACTTAAGTACAGTAACAACAACCAATTAGGCTACTTAAGCGCTTTACATCCCTGTTAACAAAGTTATATCAGAGTTTTAAAACAGGATATATGCATTTATTTAAACAGACAAAATGGAGGAACAGTGGGGAGCTCCTTTACATCTAACCAGAGTTACCAGACAATTTTCAGCCTTTATCAAATCACATCACAGCACCTACTGTAACCATTAGCTTAATATGGTATGATGCTATTTAGGTTAGCGATGGACTTATGAATCTAACGTTATTCAAGCTCTTCTGGAACTCTTCACTCTCTTCAGAAAGCTATATCTGAAATAATAATAGGCCAAACAATATGAGGACACGTCTAAATATGAGACATGTCTAAATGCACCGTATTTGATTCAAGGGCTACAGAACTGTTCATATTTGTATATTCCCCACACAATTCTACAAAATAGCTTCAGAAAAGATAGGCACACATATGTACCATTAGGATACTTTTATGGTGCTTTGTGCGTTTTTCGAGCAAAGCAGCATCCATCTCCATTCACTCTTATTATATGGAAAAAATAAGAAATTTTTCAAAATTCCACCTTTCAAAACAAATTTCACAATCATGTGTCCGGGAATATGATGACTCATGACTTTTCATTTTTGGGTGAACTGCTCCTTTTACGGGAATAACATATTGCAGTCAAACAGTGTACATATAACAACTTTTGATTGAAGCTGCAGGATTGCTCTTGAGACTTGAGATTTTCAATTTTCTATGCCAATTTTGCCAGACTCCCCCACATAAACAATCCAGCATCTGTTCATTTTTCTTTGAAATGGGCTACTTATGTCATTCACATCTTTTGACATCCAAGTGCAGGCAAAGAGGGACTGGTAAAATCTCCCTATGTGCTCTGCCTCGTTCGTAGGAAGGCAAAAGCTCCGTAGAGGCTAGAAGAGCCACCTGTCCGTTTTCCAATATTGACTGTAGTTTGATTGAGGTCCTGATTCAGCAGAACATAATGAGAGTGGGAGCGCTACATGCTAATTGGAGTGAGCGCTTGTGCGTGACATTGCAGACTGATGGCACTGGTCTCTGGGGCGGAGGACATTGGGGCCGCGCAAAACTCTTCAAACGGAGCGGATACTGCATTAGCCCAATAAACACCCTAGTGGGTTCTATCAGAGTGAAAGCAACTGGTTCCTGAAGAACACTTTATGTGCGGCTTCACATTGCAAGGATTTGGTTATGGCCATTACTATGTTATTAATGTAATATTTGCACAGTTTAATTGTAATTACAACGAGCTTTTTATTAAAATGTTACTTCCAATGGGAGTCGAAGGTGGTGTAGACAAACCATTTGGACAGCAATTAACCAACAGTGAGATTACTAGTTAAATGGATACTCCACTTTTTTTTGGAAATAGGCTCATTTTACAACTCCCCCAGAGTTAAACAGTTGAGTTTTACCGTTTTCGAATCCATTCTCCGGGTCTGGGGGTCCCACTTTTAGCATAGCTTAGCATAATGAATTGAACCGGACAAGACCATTAGCATCTCTCTCAAGAAAAATGAACAAAGAGTTTCGATATTTTTCCTATTTAAAACTTGACTCTTCTGTAGTTACATCGTGTACTAAGACCGACGGAAAAGGAAAAGTTGCGATTTTCTAGGCTGATATGGCTAGGAACTATACTCTCATTCCTGCGTAATAATCAAGAAACTTTGCTGCAGTACCATGGGTGAAGCAGGCGTAATGATATGACGCAGTGCATGCCGCCTGATAATAGGCTACTAAGCTGGGGACTATTTTCAGGCGCTGCGTCATATCATTACGCCTGCTGCACTCATGGTACTGCAGCAAAGTTTCTTGATTATTACGCAGGAATGAGAGTCAATTACATCATGGTTAAATAGGTACAGCATAGGTTTCATTATCAACACAATGAAGGTTTCTGATGAAGGACAAACTGGCAAATTGTGTAAGATAATACAGTATATGAGATGCCATGCCAAGTGCCTCATTTAGACAGATTACCATTGTTTTCCTTAACATTAACCTTCACAGTTCATGGAGATTCAATTGAGTGGTGAATGTGATAATACAAATTAGTCAAAAAGTTATGTGCAAAGCCTTTACACTTTAAAATATGAGATTAACTAACAGAACATCAGCATTCTTTTTAGAAAGCTGAATTATCCAAAAGTGATGTCCTATGAAACAGAAAATTTGATTCTTAGCCGGCTCCATTACAGTTGCTCTGTCTTCCCAAAATATCTTAAAACTTGTAAGCTAGGTTATATTTTGGACAGTAATTCAATTTGGTTTGGAACAACTTGAGGGCGAGTAAATGATGACAGAATTATAATTTTTGGGTGAACTATCCCTTTAACTAAAGTATACAAATGTATCTATAGCCTTGTTCAGACCGGCAGTCAAAATTAGGGCTTAACGATTAATTGCAAATTAACATGAAATTGCACTTAAACCGATTTGGCGTATTGTGATTAATAGCAAAGGCTGCGATTATTTTTTATGTGCAGCTTGTCAGTAAAGCACGGCTCTGTGATCAGTAGTAAAATGCTGCTCTTTCCGAGAGTCGCTTATAACGTGCAAATGAAAAAGCAACACGCGTCAAAAATCTTTCCAAACATGAGAAGCATTTATGAAGCTCTTGTCCAACAAAAGACAACATTTAATAACATGCTTTTACTCCAAACTCACTTCATAACGACAGTTGAGCTCATCCTTCTGTGAGATGATTTGGCTTCTTACACAGATAAGGCAGTCGTGTGTTAATTAGTCATGTTCAATCAAAGCGTTTCAATCTTCTGTTTATTCAGCTACAGATAGTATGATGCCCATTGGGATTTCCTGGAATGATGTGTTATTTACTTCTGCAGGGTATATTTGGAGATTATGTGAGCCTTTGCCAAATCGCGTTCGGTTTCATTTAGATTAATCGTGTAGCCCAAGTCCAAATCCGTTTTTTTGTGCATATCCGATTGAAATCCGATCAGATTTAGCAAGTGTGAACAGCAAAAACAAAAAAAACAAAAAATTATATGTTTTTTGAAATCTTATTAAAATCATATTTCTGGAAATCAGTTTCAGTCTGACCACTCGGATCAGATTTCGCATGGTTTATGTGACTTAGTGTCACGCCACATAAAATGTAAAGTCAGACATTGTTAGGAAACATGCTGAAAGGTTGTGTTGTTGCAAAGTGCCAGACGAGTAGAAAATGAAAATATAACGGAGACCTGTTTTGAAACCGGCAGAGACGACAGCACAGAAAACGCCACGCATACCAGCCTCCTGCGTTTCTGACGCTGCCTCATAAGACGAAGTAGTCCAGCGCAGAGGCTACACATCGTTATGTTGTAAATAAGACAACATCAGTTCTGTAAACCCCTCCATATTGAGGTTTTTGTTATATTATTATTATTATTATTATTATTATTATATTCTGGAAAATGAAAGAGTGGCATGTATGATTTACTCACTCTCCTATCATTCCAAACCCATATGTCTTTTTTTTTTCCTTCAATTACAAAAGATGAAAATTTGCTTTAAAAGAGTAAGATATGGACTACTCTTAAGATACTTTCATGGTATTTTATGTTAATTTTTTTAAATGGATCTCTTGTGAAAAAGAAGTGTGCCTAATTGTATTGAATGTGTGCCTGTGGTGTACTTAAAAAAAAATAATTCCAGAGAAGACAATTGAAAAAAGGCCACTAAAGTGAACTTAAAGAGAGTACAATAATCACTGGAAAAAGAAGGTTTATGATCAGGCAAGAGCTTTCGGACCTGCGTTAATATTAGGAAAGCGTTTCAGCGCTGGAGGAAGGCCTGAAAACAGATGGAGAGGTTGCATTGTTTCTGATTGGTTTTGCTGTTTCACAGAACCAAGATATGCTGTTGTTGTAATGTTAGACATACTAACAGTTTTGAGTGTCATTGAAGCATTATTTTGCTGATCGATTTTTTTATGATAAAGAGACATCCACTTTTGCATTGTATTTTGGGGGCAGAGCACTGAAGTGTGTTTGTTTGGATTTTTTTCAAATAGTGTGTTTCTCAGAAATCGAAATTTTGTTTCCTCTGTGAATCACCAAAAAGTGGAGTCCAAACAATATTGTACCTCACTCACTTTCTTTGTACTAACAAAACGCTAAGACATTTTTCAAACTATAATTTTTTGTGTGTTTCACAGAAGGAAATTTGGCCGATTACTAAGGCCAATTATCTCAATGTTTTAAAAAGCAGCCTGAACATTCAACAAAACATCTCTTTTTCTGTACCACAGAAGAAATAAAGTTACAGGGGATTGGAAGCACACCAGCCCACTGACAGGAAAAACTTGAGATAAACTGCAGTTATTGTGCGCCCAATTGGTTGAGCATAATTCCTCCATCCATGGGTTTGAAACTTTGAGATTCCCAAACTGTTCTATTCAAAGAGAACTCTTTAACCTTGCTTCTCTGCAATCTACAACAGAAAACAGACTGCAGCAGCCTGGATTTCACATATCTAGTGGCAATCTGGTATCAGCTTCTCTCTATGCACCAGTGAACAGCCACAAGCCTCTCAGATAAGGTTCTGCCAGGGATTGCACCAACAGGAGACATCAGGGCCAACTTCACAGGCAGCCGAGGACTAACTTGACTAAGGACCAACATTGTTCCCTGTGTTAAGTGTTAAGCCACATTTCGTCTGTCTCCAAGCATTGCATGGATAAGTGCAGAGAGAGTTCCCCTGGGCACTTTAGTAAAAAGTGCTAAAGACTTCCTCTAAAAGAGCAAAACACAGACAGAGAGCGTTTTTTTAAAGATGCCATTCTGCCTGTGTTTCTGGATGCAGTCGATATCTTTCAGCCTCAGATGGTCTCAAGTGTTTGGGTCTCACCCACACTGAGACAGCATTTGTGGATGGCACATGTCCTCATTGCGAGAACATGACAATGGCATCGTTGCCGGATGGAATCTTCCCAGACTCCCGTCCATGGCCTATAAATTCACTTTGTCTCTAACGGCGAAGGCTTACAGTTGAAGGATTACAAATTTAAGAATTTAAGTCAGATATGCTTTAAGAATCTTGTATTTAGCTTTAAAGGTTAAGATGATGATATCACACGAATGATTCTGCTCTGCTCAGCAAAGTTGCAATTCCTGTTTTCTCTTTATTGTCTTTAAAGGGATACTTCAGGATTTAGCATTAAGCTTTGTATTAGTAGAAAACCTGTAGTATTTTCGAATTACCGTGCTTTCCACCCTCATATCCCCCTGAGAGGAAAAAATCTGGAAAAAATCCTCCGATGACACAAAAATCGTCGTATTGCGTCATCGGAGGATTTTCTGGCCAGAGGCTAAAGACTACAGCCAGTAGGAGGAGCTGTCCCGCATGTTTTCAACCCGCCCATAGAGGGTGGGATCTCACTCACAGAATGTACACATAGTTCAGCCCTCTTTCTTTGGAAGCTAAGCTAGCAGGCTCTTGTTCTGTGGAGAAAGCTGAGTAGTAGGGGTTACCATCCTCTTTTTCCCGGACATGTCCGGCCGTCGAGATCGTCCAAAATGTCCGGGATTCGGCTTTTGCTTTCTGCGGTCGCCATTCATTGTTTACATGCACACCTTTTGTTTCAATCTAGCTGAATTCATTCAGATTGGTGAATCTGAATGTAGTGTTTACATGATCGCTAAACAAGTGATCGGTTGATGTGCGTTTTAACATTGCTAAGAAAATTCCCGCTCCTCCGTGAGAGATGCGAGACCGGTGCGTCTCAGTAATGACGCCACCGGCCTCGCGCCGTTCTCCCACGCCCCTCAGTCTTGTCCTGCTCGCCACAGTAAACATAATGAATGGCGACTGTAGAACGCAAAAGCCGAATCCCGGACATTTTGGGCGATCTCGAAATCCAGGGCAAACTCATCACGGAGACTTGCTAGTAGCCTAGCTTTGTTGTTTAACTGCGCGCTCTTACCGGTAGGCGTGGCTTGGGAGTGGCCTCCTAGGGCAGCGAAGCAAGTGCATTCTGGGAGTTGTTGTCTTTCATCCACATAAGCCAAAAATACATTTTCTGGCTTTTCTTAGTCTAGAAAGCTCCAAATTCAAAAATAATTTCACATTTCTTCTACATAAATGACCTATTTTAAATACACATTCATCTTTCCAGAGGTGAAGTATCCCATTAATGGCTCTTGGAGCCAGAGCCACAGCCCAGACGTTGAATCAATAGGCTGATTGGACTAGCACATATGCGTTTGAATGGTTATGCTGATTGGATTGAGACTGGTAACACGTTGGAGTCTGGGGCGGGTTCCTTAACCTGTATACTTCATTTGCATGCTTTGTTCAGAGTCTCCACCTCTATGTAGGCTACGGACATCCAGGCTACGGACGTTTGGTGATAGAGCGTTCTGTGTGGGTGCACCATCACTCTGGAACAAACTTCCTCATGCCATCCGCTCTGCACCTACCCTGGCAACTTTCAAAGAACAGCTTAAAACACACCTCTTCACTGAGGCATATGGGCTATAGCTATACAACCACCTTTGCAAGCATGACATGAGCAGAGCACAGTGGTAAGTAGCCTTTGTATAGCTGGCGTTGTACTCTCCCAGATTCAAGAAAAATGTGTAAAATGTGCTGTGCACAAGCAAACATTTGGGTTGTACTGCTCAGGACCAGCTTTATAAATAAATCTTAATCACTGATTCCTAATTTCATTCATTTTCGGAAGGCCAAACAAAGGGGTTTTGATTTAGCATTGAAACAGAAACAACACAAAAAAAAATTTGGTAACAAAAGTGCACTTCAACAGCGTAATGTTACTACTGCACAGTATATTCATCTTTTTTTGTGTGTGTGTGACTACTTGATACTTTTAAAGCAAAGTATTTATAATGACACATAAAGAATTTACTTCCAATATATTTGATCAATAAAACAAATGGAAGTGATTTGGCAAGTCAACTGTAAGGATACATTTGCCAGCATATGTCCCAACATTGCAATGAACCAACAGGAAAAGAAATGTGTGCCTGTACTAGCAGCAGTTAATGAATACAAACTTGAACATATATTCTGAATCTCTAACATAAAATAATAGACTTCTATCCATCCTCCTGTTAAGTGCAATGAGCAATATAATCCTTCAGACAAAAAAATAAATAAAAAATTTGCGGTAGCAAATCACAAACAGCTTTCATACAAAACAAAAAAGAGTATTGTACCTGCAGCTCTCAATAATTAGTAACATACAAAGCTGCTCTTAAACGCAAATAAATAATAAAAAGTCTAAGACTTATGTCTTGAAATTGTTGCTGTATACCACAATCAAAAACAGCATACAAAAAAAAAAGTAAATGAACATCTGCAGAGAGCACAGTCAAAATGTAACTTTTTGTGACAGCAGTTACAGCCATGGCATTGCACTGATACACACTGTGACTGTGGAGGGCCGTACAGTAAACCTACGTATAACATATAACAGATCTGTTTCTGTTTACAGCATATTGATGTGAAAACTAAACAATACATAAAGCAGCTCTCATACAAAAATACAAAATAGTCCACAATGAAATTATGCCTATTTTCCATATGTTAGCAAGAGGTCGCCGTTCGGATTTCGTGCTCAGCCATCATGCGTGTGTTATGTGCACGCCACAGACTGGCCGGGCCCTGCGCTTCCGCGCTTCAGAGTTCTGCCTTTTACATTCCATCAATATTACGTTTTATTATTATTATTGTTAGAAAAAAAAAATAGAAAATTGATTTTTGACATTTGTGAATCGATTCAGAATCGTCCACGTCCGCATCGCGATGCATTTAAGAATACATTTTTCCCCCACCCCTAGTCTCGCGCGACACTTGACACCAAAAATTCGAATGCGTGTTTTTTGCATTCGAATGTGCTTTTTAATTTATTTTATGAATATTCTAAATTCAAATTTTTATTTGACAGCCCTAGTCTCCTCAACTGCTCAACATGACAATGACAACAACAACAACACTATAATTCACTGAAGCATAACCTTTCTTTGCATGCCTTTGGATGGGAATATATGCTGATATGCCACATTGTGACGTAGATGTTTGCGGAAGTAATATCTGGACTTCGATCGAGGCGGTTTAGGCAGGTCTGGAGCTGTTCTCTGTTAGATAGAATAAATCCCTTTGTGGGAGATAGGGCTGCACAATTAATCGCAATGAAACCGCATGCGATATGGCAAAGGTAGTAAATGCTGCTCCATCTGAACGCCAGAGGGCGTCTCACACAGACACACAAAAAATGCCCTGCCACAGAAGTACGTTTATCTGTAGCTGAATAAACAAGATTGAAACGCTTTGATTAAACATGCTAATAAACACAGCACTGCCTTAGGGCCCTTTCACACCTACCTTGTTTGGTCCGGACTTTCGGACTTTTCAGTTTGGTCCGAATCAAAATTACAGGTGTGAAACCTCCCCCGGACCACGGTCCGGACCAAACAGACGAAATTTGGTCCGACGAAAAGAGGTGGTCTCGGTCCGGATCAAACTGTTCAAAGGTTTGGTTCGTTTCTAGTGTGAAAGCATTTTCTGTATGGTTCGGACTTTCGGACCATTTACAGGAAGTTCCGGTGGTTCCCGCGTAGCATAAACAACTGAAGAAGAATATTTATGTGCAGATCTGTCAGTCCTGCCCACAGCGTTTCTTCCAGCTGATTCGCGCGCGCGTGCGCGCACACGCACACATTTGTCCTGCGTCCTACCGGCGATGATTTGTTTGCACAACGAGGACGTTCATTTGGCGAATTTGAACTAGCGTCGAGTATAGTTGGTGCTGGAGGGAGTAATGCCTTAATAATAACAGCATAGTGGCAACGATAATATGCGTCTGTTCATTCATTCTTGTCAAAGTTACCCGCCGAATTGACAACACGCTGACGTCAGACGCACGTCCGTTTACAAACCAATCAATGTCAATATGCAGCCATGTAGATGATGACGACAGGACGCAAGTACGTCATGAAAAGTTCTTTAGTGCGCTCGCATAATTGCAATGTGAAACCAAACCAAAACTAACCAAATGTATACAATGTATCAAAACATGAACTTTGGTTCGGACCTTGGTGCGGACTTTCAGGTGTGAAAGGGCCCTTATTCTGTGTAAGAAGCCATATCAACTCACAGAAGGATGAGCTCAACTGTCGTTATGAAGTGAGTTTGGAGTAAAAGCATGTTATTAAATGTTGTCTTTTGTTGGACAAGAGCTTCATAAATGCTTCTCATGTTTGGAAAGATGTTTGACGCGTGTTGCTTTTTCAAATGCACGTTATAGGTGACTCAAACTCACAGTGCTTTCAGATGGAGCAGCGTTTATTACTGATCACAGAGCCGTACATCAATGACAAGCTGCACATACAAAATAATCGCAGCCTTTGCAAGTTCAAAATCGCCATAAGCCAACTCGATTTAAGTGCGATTTCATGTAAATTGCGATTAATCGTGCAGCCCTAGAGACTATGAGCTCTGTAACTTTGTAGATCTTATGTATGCACTTACATATATCTATACATTACACTAAAAGAAAATATATTAAAAAGCATCACCTGACCCCTTTAGTAATGAATTGCTTACTATAAATTGTATTCATTATATTTAAATAACTTTGGGCTTCAATTATATCAAAGCCAAATCAGGATGGCTTAAAGAAGCTGAATGAAATTAGTTTAGATAAAGTTAAAACAGTTTAGTTAAAGTTAAAACTGGGTCATAGACTAATCATTCAAGCTAATTAATTAGCTGCTATGTTGATGTTATTGCATGTGCTAATAACTGACAAACAGTAGCCTAGTCAATGGATAGGCTAGTTAACAGTGTTTGGAATTTTGAGTACATTTTAATAAGCATTTATAGCATCTCAGTTTTTTTTTTTTTTTTTTGCACATCTCATTTGTGGTTATTAAATTCTATGCATATTAGCATAGCAGTGACTGGTTAAAAATAATAATAATAATAATAATAATAATTCAGCAAAAGCCTACAAAACACTCCTCGATGATACCCCTGTTCTCTTCACTGAATATCATAACATATTGGAAAGCACTTCATAACTTTAAAAAGCTAAATTTTAATCTATAACTTACTTTCATAAACCCAGAACAAATCTTGTAAGGATGCATACAGCATTATAACAGGGCAGGATAACATATAGGCTAGTAGTGTGTAGAATATGTTCAAGTTTTAGCAACATTATGACAGTAAAGGAAAACATAATAACATAACAGTCTATAATTTTCGACTGATAAAAAAACAAACAAAAAAAAACAATATTAACATTTTCTATCTGAGAAAGTATCTCATGACATTTATCATTTGACCCTAAAGTCATTACCTTGTGGCAATGAGTTCTCCTACACAAAAGTTATTGTAGACCCTCTAAAATACGACGTAAACAAACCCAACACATAACTGTAAACACAAAAAAGAAAAAAGTAACATGATATAACCACGAGATATGATATTCACAGAAATGTCAGCACTATCTGAACAAATATGTGTTTGTCAAACAACGACGACACTGCTTTACAAGGACATTAACAGGGTCATAGGCAAATATTAGTCTCTCATCAACGTGAACACATTTTAGGAGCTTTAAAATAACGAGAGTTTGCAAAATATGAGCCAGAGTTTATGTTGAGCTTTAGCATGTGGATGAGCAGAGGCGCTGCGCAGCTGGAGCATTAGCATCAGCTACACAACGAGTGCAGCTATAACTGCTTTCTTTTCAGCGATAAACTGTAAGACGCCAAGCGACTGCATTAACTATTTGTAATTATGGACCTTTCAAATGTAGTATGGTCACGCAGGTGCGATTAGTCACGTACAGACAAGCCCAACTATCTGAAGACAGACTCTGGCTATATTCGCTAACCGCTGTGGCTGTCTGTCTCTGTCAGTGGTGTTAAAGTGATCGGGTCTGATCATATACTCACTCTGACACTTCAGGCGATCTCAGATAAAGTCCTTTAAGGAAGATGTTTTCAGTGAACGCTTCAGGTTCCCCTCCGATTCTCCTTTAACGTGAGTAACGTTAGCGTCCTATTTCTAATGAAGTTCCGCGTCTACGGAGGCCGAACACAAACATAACCCAACATAAACGTCAAAAGAGCCTCCTCCTTCTCTCGCCTCCTTTGCTGGATCTCTCTTCTGTTTGTAAACACGGGTTTTCATGGGCGAGGTCAAAAGGCTTATGTGTTTTTGTGTAAGTGTATAATTAGAGTTTTGGGGAGTAGATAAATGTTCTTAGAGGTGTCTATCTTTCATATCAAAGTGTAAAAGATGCACTTTTTGGATAATTATTGATCGCAAAGTATTTATGCAATCGTATTCTTCGTGGTGACATGTATGTGGTAGGCTAATCATACAGTAGGCCTACCATGTCAAAATACATAAAACAATGTCTACCAACAATACCAAAATGTTGAGGTTTTGTACATAATGTAGCATACAAACTTTACATTCTATCCCCTACCCTTACAGAAAACAAATCATAATTTAGTATATAAAACATATAAAAAAACACTATTTTCCTCATGGTGTCAAAAATATCAGGTCCCCCCAACAAATCACTTAGTGAGAACATTGCATAGACTTCTATTTACACATACTATAGGGATTGAAATTAAATTTCACTCTCTGGCCATTCAGAACTTCTAACAAAAGAGAAATGAACCAGATTATTATTTATATTATATAACAATTTGGATTTCATACATTAATTTCTTATCAGACAAAATCATGTTATCAGCCATCTCCTCCCGTCCTCTTTCATCCTCGAATGTTTTAGGTGGACAGATCAATACACTAAAGAAAAAAGAAAATAGTAGTATGTTGGGAAATAATGTCTTTTCTGTTAACCACATGCCTTTTAATCTTCGCTATTGCTTCAATACAAATGATCAAGCGTGCCGTTATTTGTTGCATGTTCAAATAAGCCAGATATGCGCAGACTCTGTTTTGGCCAAAGGGAATGTGCAGTGAAGGGATGGTGATGGGAGGACGACGAAACCCCTGCAGCAATGATGGTAGAGGCCCACTGACGCAGACCCAGAGCACAGCAGGGATGACAGCCCACGGTGGAGTCGAGAGAGGAACCAATTCTGGTGACGTCCGACGGAGGTGGAGCCGATGGATCCCAGGGTGCAGACGGAGAGCTGATGGACTGAAGCAACACCACTGGCACTGGAGACCTAGGCAGAGTCGCATCAACGGGCGTCTGGGGTGAAGCCAGAGTGCCTGAGGACTGAGGTGGAGCCAGAGGGAAGGAGGAAGCCGCTGGAGCCGCAGGGGTGGAGAGACTGAGTGCAGGGGAAGGCTCACAAATCCGTGGGGGAAGTAGAGTAACGACTGACCAAGGTAGAGCCGGTGGGACGAGGGAATGCAGTGGAGCCGAAGGTGGGAGGAGCAAAGGCAGAGCCGACAGGTCTTCGGGCCGAGGTGGAGCAAAGGGATCAGTGGCCAGAGGTGGAGCCACAGGATCCCCTTGCTTGAATGAGGCTAGGCTGGTGGTTGCACGAGCTGCGGCTTCACACCCCTGGTCAGATGCACTCTGGGGATCCGGCTCCAGGGCGATGGTCAGTCCTGTCCCCAGGCGGTCGCTCTCCGTCTGCGGTGGGCTCTCGCGAAGTCTCTGTGATTGAGGGTAGTGGTGGGCTGGGCTCTGGCTGTATCCTGGATCGAGGAAAGACGCTCTCCAGAGGGTGGCGTTAGTTGGCTCTGATCCAGAACAGCGATTTGAGGGTCTTGTCATCGTAGGGGCAGTTGACAGAAAGACGGCAGAATAGTTCAGTGAAAACAAAAAGGTTACCATCCGTTTGGGCAATCGCTGCAATCTTTGTTGCATAATCCATTTTTAGGTCCAGTCAAGACCAAACAAACACTGAGTGAAGGTGAGGAACTTAAATACACATGGTGATGAACTAAATGACGAACAGCTGTGATGATTAGTGTCCATGGAAACTGATGATTGCGGAAAGTCAAACAAAGGAACACATGTGACTAATGAAAACAACCTAAAAGTCTATAAAAACGAAAATCAGGGTACGTTTACACAACAACGATATGCTTAATACTGATAGGTTTTTCCTTTGAGTTTTCCGCGTACCGATGACTTCATTGGCAAAACGATCCCCATTCACACGGATCCGCGAAAACGACTAAAAACGCTATATTCTGCTGCCAGGCCATTAGATGGCGATCAAGCACTGTAGACTGAACACTTAATACACATATGCATGACGTCATCGTCTTCGGAAATGCGCGTCGTTTACATGGAGACCGTTTTCAAGAACTTGCACTTTAAAAACTGTTTTCAAAAGTTTTCTTTTTCAGGCACCCAAAACACTGTTGTCGTGTAAATGAACGGCCAAACCGCATACAAAGTTTTTACGTTTTTAGTTGAAAACTGTGTAGTGTAAACAGCTCCTATAAGAATAAACACAACTGAATAAGTGTGACACCTATAGACTAGCCTGTCTGTAAAACCATGTTTTTGTCTTTGTTGTGTTGTCATAAAAGGTCCATCACCCTGCTGAAAAATCCAGCTAAACCAGCTTCGGATGGTTGCTACATGGCTTTTAACTGGTTAAAGCTGTTTGTATAGTCACTGGGTACATAATAGGTTGATCAACTGTACAATCAGCCAAAGGAGCCCAAGTCAAGCTGGGTAAAGCTAGACCACCAAAGTCAATGGAGCTAGTTAGCATGTTCTAAAATACAGCCTTGATTAGTTGAACAGCTTGACAACTTTAGTATGGTTTGACCTATTTTTTACAGTCTATGGGTTTGACTTGACCTTTCCAGCAGGGTCTGGACATAAACACTTACATTTTTATGTTCACATGGTGTTGGGATTGATATTTGATTCAGCTGACTGATTTAATTTTCTCTTCAAGACGTCTGGCAGCCTCAGCGCAGCTGGAGATGGCTTAATATCAAAAGTGTATGCCCAAAGCACAGAACACAAGGGCTGGAGACCCGAAATAGGCCACATTTTTGAAAGTTTTTCTCCCTACATGTTTGAACTTGCTGAGTTCTATTAATTCCTCTTTCTCCAGCCCTCCTCTTTTTCTCTCTCCCTTATTTCTTCCCTACTTCTCGATATATAATTTGTATCACACACACACACACACACTCCCTCTGCAAAATAGATCGTCTTTGGCAAATTTCCTCTCTGGATCAACCAACCGTGAAACAGGATCTGGGCAGGCTTAGGTGCATAGAGGATCAATCTGCAAACTTCTCTATTTTGGATGGTCTTGAATCTTTTGAAGTTAAATGTAGGCCTATAATTTAGTCTGTGTGACGCTTGGCTTTGTCACCAGGTTATAATTGTTGCCATTGCACGCTAAATAATTAGCCACTGTTAGCATGCAAGATCCAGTTACGTCAAGTATTATATATACAAGTTAAACACAGGAGCAGCAACAACTGCAGGTCCATTAATCTAATAATGCTTGTCAAATAGTGATAAATCAACATTTTTATCCATGTCTATTAGCGCTGAAGTGCACGATTTTTTCCCCTCTAACCAGTTACGGTTAAACCCCGCCCCGTAGCCGATTCTAAAAATGTAATCGGTCAGGTCAATCACTGTGCTGACCCCAATTATAGTCTTCTTCTAAAAGCTGTCTAAAAGCTGGTTTGTTTAGCAGATACACTATTTTTAAATCTCTCTCCTTGAAAATTAGCCAAAAATACTGATACAATTTTATTATGCAAATGTTTGTCCATTAAGAAGCTCTCTGGAATGAGAATCTCCATCTAATACTTCCTCACTCTGCCTAGCAATAGCAAGTCGCAAATCTTTGTTTTGCCAGGTTTTTTTTACCTAAACTTTGACCTTTCTACGTCACCTAGCAACTTCCTTTGTCAGTAGTAAATAAAGCAACACAAGAAATAAATGAGCATTCATTAAACAATGCCAAGGAGTATTTAAGAAACCTTTCATATTATTATCAAGGTTGAAACCAGTTGTTCTGCTTTTTTTTTCTAAGGATTCTTTCAGAAAATACAGTATTTCATCGCCAGCTAGAGTCACCAGTGGTACAGTCGTTCATGATGTGTAAAATTGAGTAACTTACAGCAATATTTCAATTCAAGTCTATTTCAGTCTATCAGAAATGTCATTGATCTGTTAAGTGCTCTGCATAGCATATCCAATTTCTCTGCTGTCAGATTGTCAGATTCTCTCTCCTTATCATCGAGGGCTTCTAAATGGCTACTATAAGTCAGAATAAAACATCATGTTTTATTGTTCACTGAAAGAAAAACTAAAATAATCTGCACGCAAATCCATCTTTATTACAATAGACCTATTCAGATCATACGCCTACAGCATGACCGAACTAGCCATATTGGCGGCATATGTGTCCTCATCTCTTTTGTTTTTTTATCCCTTTCAATGTTTTTTTTTTTTTTTTTATATCACAGGAAAATGCATGACAACAATGACAGTATCATGTCTGTTTAATTTCTGAATGTAAATAAAGTGTATATCAGTGTTTGAGGACGTTACTTTGAAACTGTAGCTTGCCATGCCACTAATTTCATCCACAATGAAAGAAGTAGATGTTAACTATGGAAGCTTGTTTCTTCCTCAAAATAAAAAGGTAGAGTATAGTGACTTTATATTTCACAATTCTGACTTTTTTCTCACAATTGCAAATGTATATCACACAATTCAAACTTTTTTCCTCACAACTGCACAAAAGTTTTATATTTCACAAATGCAATTACGGTTTATATTTTTTAAAGGTCATTTTTTTCTTGCATTTGCGAGTTTATATCTTGCAATTCTGTTTATATCTCAAATTTTTGTGTTATAGCGCTAAAAAGTGATATAAATTCAGAATTGCAAGGGGAAAAAAGTCAGAATTTTAGATAAAAAGTCTCTGTTGCCTTTTTTAAAAAATTATTCTGTGACGAAAACAAGCTTCCATAGTTAACAAAACATAGGTAAACTATACATTCTTTCGACTTGGGCCGAAAGATAAGTAAGTAACCATCTAGCAGAACACCCTAGCAACCACCCAGAAAACCTTAGAAACCGTCATGCACTGAAACATCATAGAACACCTTAGTAACCGCATAATGACCACAGCACTGTGGCATTGTGGCAGTGACTTTGGCATCACTTACAATTGCTTTCAGAAAATCTAGTTTCTAAATTATTTATTTTTTAACCATTATTATTTAACAGTTTGTTTTAAAGCTGTCGTAACATTGACAATATGGATTATTTTTGTTGTTGCCCTAAAAGACAGATGAAGTGCACAGAAACATAATGTAAACTCTGTACAAAATTACGCACACACACTTTTACCGCCACCCCCCAAAATGGTCAAAATACTTTGTTCTGTTTTCCTGGAAGAGAATATCTGCATGAGAAAAAAAAAAATCTCATTTAGAGGAAATGGCCATTAAAGATATGTACTGAAACTGAAATTTAGATGCAAACAGATAAAGAGTAATGAAAGAAATCTGGTTTAAATATAAAAAAACAAAAAAAACAATAGTTTTGCCTGCAGTGTCCTGCCTTTAACGGAGCTAGAATTTATCCCTTAACAATTGAAAACCCTGAAAAAGCAGAGCTCTGCAGATACTGGTGTCATAGAAGTCGAGACGATGTTGATGCTGTGGCTATCTGTCGTCTGTGTGTGTGCATGAATGAAAGAAATGGACTCAGGTTACAAACTGTTAATCAGGTGTGTGTGTGTGATAGTTCCAACAGAACGAGTAATGCTGGTTCAGATTTCTGCTTATCTTGTCCAGTCGTGTGTGTGTGTGTGTATGTGTGTGTGTGTGTGTGTACTTGTACAACTATCTTTGTGAGGACCAGTTTGAGTTTTCGACCATTGGAGTGAGGACAAAGAGAGTAAAGTGAGGACATTTTGGCCGGTCCTCACTTTCTGAGACCCCTTTAAAGGCCTGTTTGAGGGTCAAGACTTGGTTTTAGGGATAAGATTATAAAGATAGATGTACAAGATAGATGTACAAGAAGATAGATGTACAAGAATTTGTGTGTGTGTGTAATATTCTGCCATGCACGAGTCCATTCGAGGTGTGGAGTCCATTCGACTATTAGGAGTGGTGCATACATCAGAAACTGACAAATGTTTCCGTGTCGTATTGGTTACCAGTCTCTCCTTAGACATGACTGCATTCCTGCAACATGACCATGAAATGGGCCGTTGAGTACCGAGTACTTTGTTTATCAATTTAAATTATATTAAACATTCCTTTAAAACATTACATTTTTCTTCTTCTTCTCCTTCTTCACAATTTTAAGCAATTAATTATTCCAAACCGCTTCGCCTCAGGTGTTCTATCTATCGCTTGGGCCTACCTGAAACTTTAATTTATAAAGTTTCTTTGGTTGCCTTGCAAGCACCACTGTTTCCTTCAGGAAATGCAGATCTAGTTCTTCTAATTCTTCTTCTCCACAATTAATTAACTCAAACCTCTGAACAAACAGACTCCACTCGAACTTTGTTTTGTAGATAATTTCAACCTTCTACTCTTCACACAGGATGTGTTCTTGCGTTCCATCTGCACATTTTTTTATTGTAAAGTCACAGTTGCACTAGTCATCATCATGCGCCATTCACTTCCATTCATGCACTTAAACTTGATTAGAAATGTGACCAGTAGTCAGAGACTGACCTCTTGAACTCTTGGATGGGCACACAAACTTAAAGGAGAACTCCGGTCAATTTTAACATTGAGCTCATTTTTTTGTACATTTGGAGTGCTGTCAATACAGAGAACAACGACAAAAATCGGTGTTGCCTACACCGAGTTATTCTATTTTTAAAATTTGCACCCTATTGACTTCAATGGGGCAAGTAGTAAGCCTGCTTTTTAGCCTCTTAACATCCTTTAAGTGTCATTACAAGTGCACAGAAAATGTGAGTGATTCCTTCCGAGTGAACACGAGTGGATCTGACTGCAGTAGATGTTAGAGATATTAATAAAAATGAAGTTAATTCAGCCAGCGCAAATACCTTTGTTTACATCCTGTTTTCGGTGGAAGGCCATAGTAATCGATTGTCGAGTTCACGCGCATAGGTTTAGTACCTATGATCACGCGCGTGAACTCGACAATCGTGTAAACAAAGGTATGAGCGCTGGCTGAATTAACTTCATTTTTATTAATATCTCTAACATCTACTGCAGTCAGATCCACTCGTGTTCACTCGGAAGGAATCACTCACATTTTCTGTGCACTTGTAATGACACTTAAAGGATGTTAAGAGGCTAAAAAGCAGGCTTACTACTTGCCCCATTGAAGTCAATAGGGTGCAAATTTTAAAAATAGAATAACTCGGTGTAGGCAACACCGATTTTTGTCGTTGTTCTCTGTATTGACAGCACTCCAAATGTACAAAAAAATGAGCTCAATGTTAAAATTGACCGGAGTTCTCCTTTAAAGTGAAATCAAAATTTGAGTTTTTTAGCTCTTAGGATGAATATGTTAGCCTTAATGTTATGAATAAGCTGGTGTGTTCCAAAACAATGACAAAATTTGCATTTAGGAGATATAAGCATTCAAAACTTACAGTCTCTCACTTTCGCTAAAATGGAACACGGATTTTTATGACGTCACCGCGGACTTCAGCTTCTCATCACATCTTCTGTCCAATCAAATGCTCTCTAGAATCTAAAGCGTCCCGCCCCCTATGCTATAAATACCACCTGGCCAAAGCGACCGTGGCCGTAGGCTACCTGTACGTTCGGTAGTAAACGCATGCTCAGTGTCAGCTGCTTGTGCTCATCAGTTCCATCAGTTAACTGTCGGAGTTACTGGAGTAACATATACTCCGGGATATTGTTTATTTCGAGTCGGACTGTCAGGCACGTCCGAAAGCGAGTAACTTTAGAAAACTGGATCAGCGCTGAATCTGTTTTGAACGATTCAGTTCGATTTGGTGAACTGGTTCGACTGTTTCACAAAAAAGAATCGTTTCAAAAGAACGATTCGTTCACAAACCGGACATCACTACCGTTGTCACATCACGGAGCAGTATAGGTTGGAGATGTGTGTTCGGTTGCTCAAACGCTCGAGTTTTATTCTGTTTTCAGAATGAAATGGCTAGAATTTATTCACATCTCTAACGTTACTATTACTATTGAATCCAACGTATCATCAGGGCTAGGATTCGTTTCCATGGTGCTGAGGTAAACTAAACGCTATTGTCTATTTGAAAAGGAGGAGGAGCCATTCAATTTATCCCGCCTTAGCTTCCTGTTTCAGTGTAAATTACGTCAACGCATCATACAAAGCTGCGCGTTTCAAGGCATTTCAGTGGGCCTTTAAAGTCCCCCTGTAGTCAGTAATTTTATCCCTTAAAACTCATCTTTGATCACCAAAATGATATATTAGAAATGTCTTCATGCCTTAAAATATAGCTTGAATGTAACTCTACACCCTTGCCTCATTTAGTATATGTTGTTCTATGAATATGCAAATTAGCCCCACCTCCACTCACTCACACCAGCTCAGAGATCCACTCATTGGCGATCACACGTTGACCTGATTGGTTACAAGGTCGTTCGTGATGTCAGAAACACCAGCGATTTCAAACCACGGTCTTTGGTTCACTGCAGTTTTAAGGAGAAAATATCTGCAATGGTCTTGATTATGAATTTGCACATGGTTTGTCTTAAAACATATTAAAAACACCACATAGACATATAAACAACATTAAAAGCTTGGTTTTCACCACAGGTGGATTAAATCCAATTGATTTGCTGTTCAATTCCAAACAAGCATGGTATATTAGCTATTTTTGATTTTATAAATTTCCATAAACTTTCAATAAAATATTACAATATGAAAAATAGGGGGTTTGCGTCATGCATCTCAGTTAATTGAACGACATTGTTAAAATATTTACATCCAGAATTGACATTTTGGCTTTGTCCGAAATCGCCCCCTAAACCCTTAAAGAGTCAAGTCAAGTCACATTTATTTATATAGCGCTTTTTACAATACAGATTGTTTCAAAGCAGCTTTACAGAGATAACAGGAAAATAATGCAACAAAGTTTGTTTCCAGAAGAAAATCAGTCCAGCTTAAGTAAGTTCAGTGATGTTTCATTTTGTTGAAAAAAAAAGAGTTATTAATTTAGTTCATTTATATAGCCACTCAGGAGAAAACCGTGATAGTGCACTATATGAGAGGACAGCCATTTGTCCTGAGCACTGCCATCAAGCTAACATGCTTTCTTTTGTTCAACTTTTGTTCTTTAGTCCTAAAGGTCATGAATACTGGCTGTAGCTATACCTTTGGACTTAAGTGTCAGCTAAATCAAACCCCTTCACTTGACTGAAGCACTCCGGTCCAGATTGCCAAGTTAAGAACAGAGCTTTTGTTTGGTTTTGACTTATCTGTCGGAGTTCATTTGACTCGCCTGTAGCCGCGTGCAGATTCACTGATAAGACTCCTCAGTATTTTTGAGAAGAAATATGTGCCTGATTATTCCCCATGGCAACAAAGGAGCGACTCAGAGAGAGTTAGGCAGAGAATCAGGATGTCATCCATGTTTTCAGGCTGGTGTCATTGTTAGAAATGGGCCTTTCGGGGTCTGTGACTCAGCAACAGGTGTGAAAAAAAGAAGCCTCAATCACATGGCTCAAGTTAACGAATTACATAAGCCTTACAGCTGTTGAACGCACATGTTGTCCTAAAAACTAATGACCATCTGTATATAAAGCTTAAGTCTTAAGATGAGTCGACGATTTGGTAGGTAGATATTCTTTAGTCTGAATAGTCCAGATTTGTCAAGCATTTAACACTTTAATTACACTGTTAATCACTTATATTACATAGTTTGAAGTAAAACATATAATTTAATATGACAAAATAAACGTAACTATAATAGGTTATACCAACAAAAGTTATTTTAAAAGGGGACCTATATGCAAAATTCTTCTCACCAGAGCATTTAACAGCAGCATTCAAATAAGAAATGTATTCTTATTATAGCTACTAATTTATTCAGAGAGTGATTTTCTGGTTTTCTTTAGTTGTATGATTTATATTAGCAACATATTCAGCAGTAGTACTGTATATTACGCTGCTTTCACTTTAATGCACAGATCTAATATACACATGCGATTTCTTTACTTGCTGTTTACATTCACAGACATAACCGACTGTGTTTATGTGAACTTTGTGTGTTTTTGACATAAACTTTTGTGTATTTGATAGTTTAATGCAATAAGATGTGAAAGAGAACTTAGTTTAATATGGGATGCTTCATCTTACAGCCAGCTCTCTGTGCGCGTGCTTCAGATGTGTGCGCACAGAAAACCATATATAAGAAGTTTAGACTGATATGGCTTAATAATAAAATAATGATATGGATAATAAACTTTCTTGATGAAGAAGAACGGCAATGTCCGCAATAGAGATGAGATGATAATCAAAACCAAACAGATGTTTTGTTAGTTTTTGGCAGAGTATCTGAGGCACGAGATGTAAAGGCTGTGACCTCTTCAAGCGGGTGTGGGGAGCAGCAGCTCATTTGCATTTTTATTTAGCGAATTATGCACGAAAACAGCATGTGTTTTGTTCCACTTAAAAATGGGCATTTACAACATGGTATAATAAATGATCTGTGGGGTATTTTGAGCTTAAACTTCACAGACATATTCTAGGGACACCTGAGACTTGGACATAATAGGTCCCCTTTAAGGGTGAGGTCAGGTAGAGAGGTTTTTAACTGAATATTCCTTGTAAAACAATTACAGCAGGGGAAAAATATTCCAGCATGAATTGTACTGTTAAAGTGAATTCATTAATATTGACCAAATTCTACCAGATGTGATTTTGAGCAAAAAAAAAAAAAACTCTATTGGAATAGTCTTTAGTCTCTTTGCTAAGTTGCCAGGAAAAAAAGTTTTAATTAGAACAATGATTCCCAAACAATTGCGAAAGTATGTTAGATTTATCCAAATAAATCATATGTATAAAATAAGAAGTAAACCTAGTCACCTAACCTGGCAAAAAAGAGTAGGCTAGGCAGACTATGGCAGATTAGGCTATATTAGGTAGCTAAGTAACACATTAGTATGCAAGTAATCTTATTAAATATATCTATATTTTACACATAGCTGAAATAAATACAAAAGGTATTTATCTGTTAAGTTGTGGTGCACATGATTTAAATCCATTCTTGTTTCTGTCAGGGTTGTGTCACTTCATTCTGTTCATTCTTGGTTTGGTGACAGAGCTCTGACACTCCTATTGTCTTGTCATGGTGAGTGTGAGGTTTTCGAGTTTGCTCGGGCTGTGCGCTCCTCTGTCCACGTGAGTTGTTTTTTTGTGCGGACCGTGGTGTTCGGATCCCGGCACTTCAAACTAATTTGGTTTCGGTTCTGTTTTCTCCAAATACTGAAGCTGGATTTATTCACTTTTTTTTGCTGCTGCCAAAAATTTCAGCCCGCCAAAATTGCCGGAGCCGATTGCCAACCCACAGTCCTCCTATTCGGACTGTCTCTGGCTCCACGCACTTTTACCAAGTGCACGGGAATTCGCGTCATGAACTACCTCAACATCTGGCTGGTGTTGGCTCGGTTGGAGAACGAGATTGCTGTTCCTTAGCCACCTGGAGCATTTTGGGCCCAGAAATTTGGGCTTTCTGTCTCCCAGCGAGCGAGTCGGCGGCTCGGATGCGGGCCTGGATCATGCCGGAACGCTCTCTGAGTATTCAGCAGCTAGCGGCATCTTTCAAAGTGGGGGCTGTCTTTCCCCTCAAAGCTTTCCAGAGGTTTCTCAGCCTGATGACAGCCGTCTCCTCTGTAGAACCGCTGGGCCTGTTCCACATGCAGTCCCTGCAGTATTGGCCTAAAGCTTGAATCCCGTCCCACTCTTGGCATCAGGGACATTTGCGCCTCAGGGTGGACCACAGGCATTTTATTGGGACTGACCTCTAGATGGAAGATTGTCATGACAGATGCCTCCATCTCGGGTTGGGGAGCTCTGTGCGAGGACAAGCCGGCGTTCGGCTCCTCGTCCAACCTGGAGCAACGCCTGCATATCAATGGCCTCGAAATGATGGTGTTTTTTCTGGATCTCAAAACCTTCCTGCCAGCCCTACAGGGACACCACGTCCTTGTCCGTTTGGACAACATGACGGTGGTAGCCTTCATAAATCGCCAGGGCGGCCTCAGGTCGTGGTCTCTTTACAAGATAGCGAGACGCCTCCTCCTATGGTGCAACCTGGGCTCCTTGAGGGCAGTGCACGTGCCGAGAATGGCCTCCTCATCTTCATTTATATATAGTGCTTTTAACAATGTAGATTGTTCCAAAGTGACTTTACATTGATAATAGGAAATTAAAATAGGAAATTTCCTCCTGGGCTTGGTCAATCTGAGTCTCCATTGGGGTTATTTGTGCGGCAGCCGGTTGGTCTTCGCCGTCTACCTTTGCTAGGTTTTAAAACATAGACGTCCCTGCCCTTCATGCACGGATTTTATCTGCTTGATTGTCCTGCACCCAGAATAGTGGTCCGGACTATCTTTGCTGAGGCTCCAGCCCTGTGGCCTGAGCCTCACTAGTTAGCCTATGTTGCCTTGGGCCCTCGTGGTAGCGCCAAAGCCAGAGAATATGAAACACGTCTTATTGCGCTTGAAAATTATTTAAAATCACATTGAAATATGCACACAGGAATCGAAATTTTAATTTTTATAACAAGTTTCCAACTCCTGACCTTAAGTATCAGATTTATTCACAATCCGTATAACAGATTTTAAAATGTTTATTTAAAATGAAAAGGTACATTACAGGCCACAGTTCAGGTTTATTTATTGAGAGCTTTTATCAATTGTGGTCATAAAAATGCAGGCAAAGAAAGCAGTAAACCACTCCTTAAGGGTGAGGAAGGAAACCTTGGGTGGAACCAAAGCTCAAAGGTAACACAAATCCCATCTGACCAGCCTTGTAGAGTTAGTCCTTGGAAAAGAAGTTGTTCAGAGATGTTCACATATAAAAAGCATAAAGATTTATTTTAAATATTTGAACATCAGCAGAGATTCAAGTAAGATGTAATGATCTTTCTAACAGAAGTGTATATGAAAAAAAATAGTTCAATCCCACAATAAAACAAGACATCTGTCACTGTGCAATCTAAACAGTGGCACTGGTTCGGATCAATGCTAAACTAATCCCTTATATTGATGAATGATCTTTTGGAATACTAATGGAGTTGCTGTGTGTACGTATTAGAATCATACGTTGAAGACGCGCACACAGTCAATCATAGGTTGAACTCTGGAATGTGTGAAACAGTTTGAGCTACAGGGTGTGCCCTACCATGCAACCCTTGAGCAGACAAAACATATATTTAAAAGCCTCAATTGTATTTGGCTGCTTAGAGATCAGAAACCACAAGACCTACACCGGGACTCAGAGAAACACCATATGCATATACCAGATTGAATATCAATGAGTGTAAATTGTGATGCTATTGCTTTAAGTGTATTAGGTGTCTTAATAAAGTATATTAAATGCGGTTTGGCATTTTCATGTCCCCTAACTCCAAAGAACTGTTTGAAGGACAGACTAATAATAGAGACATAATTATATAATGGACAGGATGGACCAGTTGCCAAGAGTCAAGAATGAATGACACAGTGACACAGTGGAAAAGCAGGTTTAAGGAATAGGTTACACTTTTTATTGAATTTAGTTGTTTCTTTAAAGTGATGGTTCACCCAGTAATGAAAAATATGTCATCACCTGCTCTCCCCATAGTCGTTTCACTTGTGTATGACTTTCTTCTGCGGAACACAAAAGAAAATATTTTGAAGAATGTTGGTTACCATTGACTTCCATTGTATGAACTAAAAGAACACTGAGACAGTTCTAAAATAATAGCCAATATTTTTTTATATTCCACAGAAGAAAGAAAGAAAGTCATACAGTTTTGGAATTATATGAGGGTGAGTAAATAATGACAGAATGTTCATTTTTGGGAGAACTATCCCTTTAACAAAAATGTTATATCTGATCTGAACTTTATAATTGATTTTTTTTAGTGCAATCCACATAGTTAGGTTGATTCAGTTATATTACAAATATATTACTAATTCATTTAAATGTGTGTGTGATGGAGCAATATACAATGCAAAGATCTATTTTGATCATCCACCATGTTAAAAATAGGAAGTGTAGTGAGTATGTAGACAAGTAGACCTATCCATAATAGGATTGTGTTGTTTATGCCAGTTTTTAAGTCAGCACGAAACAGAAGTTTCGATAGTGTTTTCTGAGTGAAACGGCTTCTCATACAAGAAAAAAAATGTAGGACGGGACTTGATTTTGTGCATTGGGAATTGATTGGATCATTAGATCATTGTCATTTGCTCTTGCTGCAATCACAAGTGACAGGTTGTCCCGCCCTCGCGCCAGAGTAAACATCATCATCATAAGTCATCAGAGAAGAGAAGTTGCTGCAAGAGAAATTATTTTGAAATTATTTTGATTCAAGGTAAAAAAAAAGATGTGCATGGATAAATCATTTTTAATAAATACTGCAATATTCCATGGAAAATAAGAATTTGATTTCATTGTGACTTAAACATGGCTGAAAAAAACCTACCTTTGGCATCCCTATACTGTCTTTGCAGTGAACAGACGTGTTACTCTCTCAAAATACATAATTTCGGAAATAAAATATGAAGTGTTTTACTTAGTGGTTTAATATTGTATAATAATATATAATCAATATAAACTTTTTTTTTTTTTTCACAGAGAGAGAACACAAGCGTGCCAGCGTCCCGCGTTCTCTGATTGGCTGAGCTGGCGTTCTCCTCAAGTTGTCAAAACTACAGAGCTGCGCCTCTTCTCATTGGACGAAAAGAGTTCCAAGCAGTGCCAGCAGGTAACCGCTCGGCCAATCAAAACTCTCCCTTCATGTTGTCCTAGAGACCGTGTCTACGACTTCCTTATACTGACATTTCAGAATGTGTCATGAGATATAACATTCGAACTGTCTCACCCATTAGAAATACTTTGCTTCGAACGCGGAACAACAGTATGCTTCTTTTGAAACATTTGTTGTGTAGGCAATACGTGTGTGTGTAGTGTTGCGTGTGTGTGTATGAAATATTAGCCCAGCCCAGCAGCCCTTCCTATTTCCCCTCCCTTTCCTCCAACAGTCTCAGTCGGTTCGCCCGCAGCTCTTGCGTTCTCTCGGCCGGGGATTCATTTCAGAGATGGCTGCGAAAGTGTGTAGATCGGTCCTCCTCCTGTCCCGGAGCAGCGGAGCCGTAGCCTCTTCCGCTTTCCCCGCATTCGGTGTCTCCTCACAGCGACAGCATCAGAGCACAAGAACGGTGAGTTCCTGGAATGGAAACCGAACATGGGTGCTGCTTCTACCGCTGCTGCTGCTGCTGCTGGACAAGGGGAGGGTTGTAATGGGAGCGATAAGGGGGCTGGGTTCCTCTTTCTGGAGAGGATTAGATAAAAACAACCCCCGAAGGAAGTGCTTTGGGACGTTGCTGTCCGCATTGAGTGTTGTCGTGCATTGTACAGTGATGATCAGCAGTGCTGCATCATTAACCAGTGCACTTTCAGTCTAGCTATACAAGACGTCCCGTTTACTGGAGGCGTTTACACATGTGCAGTCCGTGTCTTGGCTCGACTCATGTATGAACATTACATTTCAAGTTTGCATGCATGCTAGAGAATTGCACGCGAGCGAGCGAATGCGCTATTGGCGCATTGGCTCCGTGCAATCCGTTCCTGGATAACCTTGAAAGCAACAGTGGTCTCAACTTTAACGCTGACTGCACGGACAACTCTGAGGCATCATGCGCTCTCCGTGATTGATTACGTGGCACTGGACCGTTTCACTGATTTCAAGCATGCAACGTGTTCTTTCAAGCTTTGCCGAACTGGACGGACCGTATGAGTGTGTTTGATCCACTGCAGTGTCCGATTGTGTGTGTGTGTGTACAATGCGAACAGAGAGAGAGAGTGACAGTGCGGCAGGAGTCCTGCGTTCTCACAGGACGTTGCGTTCAAACGTTCTCGAGACGCGTTTTTCAAAAGTTGAACTATTCTTAACTTGACGCGCCGCCTAAAAACGCAACGTAACGCCCGTCTGACGCATGCGTACTCAGAATAAAATAAAATAAAAAAAACGCAAGAATGCGTACAGTGAGAACGCCCCCTGCTCGTCTGAGCACTGTCATTGTTGGGGGGGAAATTATTAGACTCTTTCTCTCTCAGGCAAAGCATGTTCAGTTCTTCGTTTAATTATGCCACTCCTCCTCTTTACTCCAACACACCTCCCTTTCTTCCTGCGGGTGTTTCCCGTTTCCATGGGCAAGCCTGTGGGTTTTCCTTTGAGCGAACTCCAGTGCGCATTGCTCAATGGCGCTCTAGCATGTTTTGGAAGCCCGTCAGCTGGAGAAAAACATGCGGGCAGTCCCGGAGACACCACCATCATAGCTTTTGATTTGTTCCACCTCGATGACTTTCTAGTCAAAACGAGAAGAATGTGAAGAGGAAGGCCAGGAGTTCCCTTTCATCTTGGAACTGTGGTATTACCATGAGAATATGGCCTGATTTTGGACGCTAACACATTTGATATACAGCTTAATTTTCCACATTTACTTAAAGTACATATTTTTAAACTAAGTGCTGGGGTAGTTCCATATTTTCTGGGCAATATTATTGTGGTAGTACCATGGCATTTCTTTTTGAAAAACCTTACACTGTCTGCAATAGATAATACTTTATACTTACTTCATTTCCCACATTAGCAAAAGCATGTTATGCTATGTTTTTTTGGACAAAGGATAGCATAGAAAAAACACGTTTTGGTACACTGGCATATTGCTAATACAGTGATATTTGATAGTTTACAGTGCCATATTTTATTGTCCATACTTAAAAACTTACTTTGTACCTATGGTTTTGGACAAGTTGGCAGTTTGGACCAGTTTTGTATATATAAACAATGATTTTTCAACCCAGGGTTACAAGAAAAAAGTGCCTTTGTCAACATTTGCAAATGATACGTCGTTGCTTCGTGAATGTGAATCTGGCTACTCTTACGTTGCTTCACAGCAGTTCAGAAATTAAATGTCCAGTCAATGGTGCTAAAAGGTTAGTGCTCTATTGCATTAACCTTCCCCATACACTAAACCCTACCCTAAATCTAACCAATTGTGTTTAACAAAGTAAACGTGATGAGATGAATGCATTTGAAACAAATGTTTTACCATGACTCGTATCTGAGTGCACCACACGATGCTGAACCAGTTCAGCTTCCAAGCAAGTTTACTACGTCAGAAAAGCCATACATATGTAGCATATTATGTAATGCAAACATAGTTTACAGACAGTGCGGGTCATGACAGCAAGGAACCTACAAAAATAAATCTTTATTAATCAACAATCTGCCCATTTAATCCCAAGGCATGTTTTTCCAATGAGTTTAGGTTGTGATTTTGAATTATTCAAAACTACCACTGACAGTAAAGTGATATTCTTTTAAGTTCCTCATGGTACACTGTGGATTAAGCAATCCCATCATGAATTTATTGTGCTATTTGTTTTGTTTCTCTCTGGGCAGGAATATTTGTGGCTCTGCTGGCATTTATAGTGTTTTCCAAACCAAGCCGTGGCCTCTTACGGTGCTCGGCACAAACCTGTCAGGCTGAGACACGGCAGTGACAGGTCTCTGACAGAAAGGCCACGCTGCCTGAGCATCAAGTCTCAAAGCACCGGTTTATCATAAACATCCGAAGCACAGCTGTGAGGTGTTTAACGAATTGCTACAACACAACGTTTTCCCGAAGGACTGTGCAGTTCAGTAGAAATAATAAGGCTTTGAGTGTCTAAAAACACTTTGATCCTTAGCTGGACACGAGCAGTGGAGAGTGCTAATGCTAAAAAACGTCCTCTTGGATCACGAGCTGAAACGCCAGTCGCAGTGTCAGATATTAATCCTGACTCCGATGTCAGACCCCTGAGATATGCACTTAACTCTTGTTAGCTCCCTATTGACTCAACTGTTCAATAAAAGCCTCCATTTTTGAATGTGGGCAAGTACAGAGACTGCTGAAAAACAAAGTAGGCTATACTGATAAGAAGTAGATCACCCTGTGATCTCTGTGGTCCACTCCAGTGGCTTTCTGCCATGTCTTTTTACGGGTCATCAATCTGGGCCGTGAATTGTTGAGTTTACTCTGTTTCTTCAAGCATATGCGGAGGGTGAGCTAGCTTCAGGGTAACGCTATGAATTCTGGGAGGTGTGTCCCTCTGCATACCTTAGAGATGTTAAAAGAAACATGCAGCATTAATTACCAACCATCTGGAGTCATGCATTCCGTACCAAAGAATTATAATTTTTTTGGTCATATTAGCCATTTTACAATGTTTATGCTCCATTCAAAACACATTAGATGAATCGCTTGTGGGGTCAATTATTGGGATTTACACAGACGATTAAATATCAGTGATGACATCATATTGAAGCGGCTCAAGCAAGCATGTATGGAGTGTTTTTCCCATCGGCATGGCAGGAAACGTGTTGAACCTGGCCTTTCAACTTGAAAACATTTTGGAAGGAGTGACAAGTTGCATATCAATTTAAAGGGGTCATATGATGCGTTTTCATGGTTTCCTATTTCTTTAGTGCGTTATGCAGCTGTTTGTGGTCTGCAAATTTACAAAGCTCAAAGTTTCCCACAAAAAGATTTGTTGTATCTAAAAGAGAAGGCAGATCCAGACCTAGCCTCGATCGAATCCTCCCTCACGAGCTACGTCACTAGGTGGAAATGTATGCATAATGCCACCCAAATGCATATGATAAGAAAGAGGGCGTGGCTTCAGTTATCGTAGTTGTCGGCGTCATGTCGCGAGACGCTTTGTGTTTCTGTGCGAGAGCAAAAGCACTTTATTTGGCCTTCCGAAAGTGGATGCAATTAGGTGATCTTTGAAAATAGCATCATGTGACCTCTTCAAATGGGTATATAAATGTCATTCTGGATAAATTTGTATTTTTACTGCCGTCACTCTCTCTTTGTGATCACGAACATCATGAAATCATTTGGTTCCAGTATTTTTTTTTAAGTGAACGGTTTTGAATTATAACCCTGCCCAGTGCCTGTTTATCCAATTTGGATTTAAGTGGCCCGGTTAACTGCCGTCGTGATTGACTGAGCGGCTTCACTGATCTAGAGTAGCAGGAGAAGAGGGAGATGCAACTATCATTGTCCGTTTTGACAGCCAGTGGTGAGACAACAACTCGGAACCGAATCCTGAATTATGCTCCAGGTTGTTTTGGCTATCTAAACTATCTAAAAGGACAATGCTTGATGAGTAACATAACATGACTGATGTGTTCCTGTGGCTTTATATTTGTTTAATTTATATGGTTTTGTGATACTGGTCTGCCTGTCTCTCTCAGTGAATGTCTCAATAAAGCATTCTCTTATCTGTTATAAGCTCTATAGGTTTTCAGATTGCTGTTGGCACACAACTATCCTTTGTGTTGATAAAAGAGAGCACCGCTGTGACTAGAATGCTGACAAGTTAAAATGTGATTAGATGCATGATCATATTAACAATTAACAAGATTTTTTGCATTTCATCCCCACTAAAGCACTGTTGCCAATTCATACAAAATACATGGGACACTATTTTAGAGCATCCTGCCACAAGCACTTTAAAAAGTGGACAAACCAACCAGCCAAATCATACTGGGATAGTTCACCAAAAAAGATAATTGTGTCATAAATGACTCATCATGTTGTTTTGGACCTTTGACACAAAATAAGATTTAAATTATTTATTTTTTTTTATAGATTTCTTAGTGTTTTTTTTTTTTTTCTCCATACAATAAAGATTAATAGGGTCCATGTTGTTTTGGACCCCATGGTATGAACAAAAACATTCCTCAATATATCTTCTTTGGTGTTGATGATTTATGGAGCTTTGCACATTGCTACCATTTATGGTTGCATAGTCATAGTAATGCTTGCCTTTGCAAACACACCTAATCAATATATGGATGCTGATTAGGCCGATTAGGATTTTAAGAATGAGTAGTCTTTTAAATAGAGGTCTCTCTCTATGTTTTAGCAATGGAGCGTGTCATTTATTCAGCCTTCAGGAATGTCAGAAAGGGCAAACTCTGGGCTGATTAATAAGCTCAAAATTATGCAATACTCTTCCTTTATGTCTCATAAAAAGATGATCCATTGGTACTGTGTTCATGGTTGTGCACCTAATTATGACTTGGTACAGTTTTGCCTTTAATCATTCTAAATCCTTAGATGCAGTTTTGCAATCGACCATTACTATTGCATACATTTGGGTAGGCGTAAACTCTGTGTAAGCTCAACATTGTGTCCCTGTGTATCTTTCCCCACTGAAGTATAAACACAAAATGCTTAAATAGAGGGATTGACAACATCATAAACAGAAGCTTTTCTTCCAGCTGTATCTCATACCGTGCATAAAAATATACTTACTTCCTTACTATTTAGGAGGCGAAAAGCAGTACATGGACTGAGTAGAATGTGTGAATTCATAAAACAGGAGGTGAAAAGTACCTCACTTACTTCTGCAGGATACTGATGTATGCATCCAGTGAATCGCATGTGGCCACGTAAGAGGAGATATGAATGGCAGAACATATTTGTTTAAAAAAAAATGCAAAGTTCGTTCCTCAAATGTTGTACTATTAGACATGTGATTTAGGAACCATGCCAGTGTCTGCTCCAAAGCCTAGTGAGCTGACTACTCCTGGTCTACTACATTCCTGAGTATCTTCTGTATGCAATGTCATTTGTAACTCCCTAAATGGGCAGCAACCCTGCTGTGTTTGCGTCTTCCAAATACTATGCCTCATGCATGGAAGACTTGATATTCACAAATGATATTAATAGAGTTTTGCATTTGCATATTGCTAAGCTAACATGCAGTACTTTAATAAGCATAGTTTAGCCAAAAGTATAGTCCTCTTTAATTTGATTATTATTATAATTTTTTGGGGTATTTTTTTTTCTTTTCCCACATTGCATGATATTTCAAGGATGCATAAAATGTTGCCTTAGAGAATTCGGTTAAAATAAGGTGACTTTCTTGGAACAGCCTTTGTCCCTGTTGCATGCCTATGATGTCTTAACTAGGTTTTGGAACAAAGCCTTTAAAATTTCTGTCAAATCACACAATTTATGCCAAACATAAAATTCAGCTTTAAATGAAGACCTTTTCACTTATCCTCATTTGCAGTATCTTATAGCCATTTTCTTTCTGTCCTTAATCAGTTTAAGTAGGCTAAAATTAAGTGGTTCTTGAGTGTGGAGAGGACAGGGTAGTATTTTAGGTGACAATATTAAAGGTCATTAAAGCTGCTTTTAGTATAAGTGCCCTCATATGAAGGCTTGACCTCCTCAGTGGTACTAGGCAGCTTGCTGTGCTTTTCTGTTGCGCATAGGTGCAAGTCATGCTTAATGCAGGCAGTAATGGAGGCCGGTGAGAGTAATATGATGATGGATGAGGAGATGGTTGGTTACCCCTTCTGCTCTGATGTTTCTTCTAGATTCTGATACTGTTATGAAGCCTGGCCCTCTCATTGGTTAGTGAATATTGGATGCATCACAATGTCATTACTTTTGACAGGAAAACAAATCTCTCTCTCCATTGAGGATCTGCATCAGCTTGGTAAATTAGGCTTTTAGACGAAGGTCATCCGAGCTGAGATTCCGGTCGGACGGATGCAGCATGTTAACTATTGGTGTAATGCTGAATGAATGCGTGATTGGGTTGATAATTGTTTCTGCATGTGCTTTTACATATCAAATGCTTCATGATGTGCTCCAAATATGAGTTTCAGGTATGCATATTTTCAGTCGTTGAGGGTCATATTTCAAACCTGTGTGCCAACGGTACTCTGCTTTTATCACTTTTACATTTCTTTCAGTCTTCTTTTTCTTTCTGGATGTCGTTATTAACCTTCTTCCGCTCGTTTTTATTATTCAGCTTTTATCTAATTGCACAGAAGTGAATGAAATCTGCCTTATTTTGAGCACCTCGCTGGAAACCCATGAGCTCAGGGTGGAAAAACATCATCCTACACAAATTGTAAGAGATTGCTTGCCTGGCATACTCAAGACCCTGTCATTTGTAGTCAGTGTGGGAAATAGTAAGCCTGGGATTTTTTTTAAATACGTTTTTATTGGATGGAATTGTGGAATATATTAATGGAATATGACTGATATTAAAATAAAAGGAGGAAACGGGCAATAAAGAAATAGGAAAGACTTATGAATATATTTCTAAGATGTCTAAGTTATAAGATGTTATTGTCATGCTTCCCAGAATTTCCATGCTTGATACAAATGGAAATAAAATGTTGATACCATTGCAAAAACTAATATCCACTCATTAGTTTTAAAAGTCAAATATTATGAGCATTATATAGCATGTAGCCTTCAATTATTTCTCAATGACGTAATTATTTAATGCAAGTAACACACATACAAACGATAAAACAGATATACAAGTGGAGTAAACAGTGTTTGAAGTGCAAAATATCAGATCTGTGCAAAGTCTAATGCATTTTTGAGACACACAGTTTTTGTCCCACTTGTTTATATTCACTTAAAACCAAATGTGTTACTTTGCATTCATTTGTTAGGAATGGCATTTTGGACCAAGAAGCAAATTTGACACATTCAGCCACATTACCGAATGGGACGAATTAAAGTATCAGTACTTTTGAAGTCCCTACCTTTGTATTTAAATATATAAGATAGTGTTTGTCAGTTAGACTGCATATAGCATCAGGAAATTAGCAGGTTTTGCATTTGGAGTGAGATTATTTTATTTGCATTTCCAGCCCTTGTCATTCTTATCAGTGGATTTTTATGGCTGCCTTTTTGCCCTTTTATCTTGCACTGCTTAGAAACCACAGAATAACACTTCACAACAGGAGTGGAGCCACTATCTATCTTTTCAAAAACCTATGGCAACCTCCACCTCTTACTTTTCCCTACTTTTTTGGTTTATTGTGGCCCATGTTTCCACCGCAGGAACTTTCCCCAGAATCTAGGGACTTTGGGGTGGTACTCGGTGTGTTTCGACCGCAGGAACCAGGGTCTAAATGAAGTTCCGGGTAAATAAAAATTTCCCCCTAAGAAAGTCCCTGCTTGCGATGTAGTACTTTTTTCAAAATTCAGGAACTTTCGGGGGTGGGACTTGGGCGCTGAACATGCTGATTGGTTGAGTTCATGCAGCATTTTGATTGGTTTACACCATGTAGCATTTTATTTCAACCACCATTTGTAAAAGTCTGTTGCGGTGCGTGCAGTAAGAGTTGTTTGCCATTTGAATCAATGGAGTTCAAAACATTTGCCTAATCTTCACGGTACTTTAGACCGCAATGGAAACGCAGACAGCAACAGATCTGGGGGAAATAAAAGTTCCTGGGTCAAATTGTTCTGGGTACTTTCAGCCTTAAATGGGGTGGATTTATTTAAGCATTTTTGTTTGTCCAAAAAAAAAGAAAGAAGTTGTTTTCTTTCTTTGGTTTGAGTTCTAAGCTTGCGAGAGGCTCCCTGTGCACGGTTTATCGATGTGCAGGGCATTGGTATTAATGTTTGTTTTGTAGCTGAAAGTTTAAGGGAGACATACAGTAGATCTATAGAGCATTCTGCACAAAAAGACCTTATTTTGTTCATGAGACCCTGATCGCTTCTTACCAGGGTCAGTGGGGCTGAATTTGCAGTTTGAAAAGTACCTAAAGATTTGAAACTGTTGTCAGAGGTCATTAAGGGGAACTGAGTGGAGAAGTAATAAGTTGTGACCTTGCTATGGTTTTGTGGTGGATCTGTTGCAATGTTGTGTGAAATACTTCTGCCTTGTATTTCAAATACCTAGGCCACATGTAACTCTCACACAAAGGGCAAACAGAAAGACGTAACCGAATTCATGTTAAAGAGTTACATTTACTCATCCTTATGTCATTTCAAACCTTTACGACTTTCTTCAACACAAAAGTAGAAACACTGAAGTAGTAGTTACTCTTGTACTCTTCCATGTAATGAAAGTGAATGAGGATCTGGGGTCTCATTTATAAAACTGTGCGTAGGAACCTTACTAAAAGTGCACGTGCGCCCGAAAGCCAAAAATGGCGTACGCAAAAAAATATTCAGACTTCGTACGCCAGAACCTGCGCAGAATTCACTTTATAAATCCCAGTCAGCGGAAGATTGTGCGCACATGCGTCTCCATCTCGAAATAACCATATATGGAGCTTACAACGCCTAGTTTTACTATGCAGATCCTCATCTGCATATAATTTGCATATGATTATTCATCCAGGTGATAACGTTTAACGGTACAAGACACATTACATACAAATCAAGTAGTTGCCTATATCTTGCCTTGTTTTTGAATACATAAATCAAATAGTGTAAAAAAACATTTCAGAGAAAGTTTTTCTCAATCTTTTCCACTGGCCGAATTGTATTTTTAATTGATTTATATTTTTAATGGAAACAGATAGGCCTTGGGCATTATTTGCACGAAACTATTTTCTCAGACAATCTGGTATTATCATGATAAGCAATTATCTCTGTGGTTAAAACATTAAAACACAGCACGCCACAGGAAAAGTGTTCAAAAACATCGCATCCACAACAAATATTTCTATTGATTGAATATACATTTTTTTTTTGTAACTTCTCAGTAATGATTTCATGTTTAAGTGTTAAACTCCATTAATTTGAATGGAATATTTAATCTAAATGTTTATATCAGATGTAAAAAATGGTTTAAATCATTATTTTATTTATTTAAACTGTTATTTGCGTCACTTTCACTAAACGGCCCATCGCGCTCGCTGGCGCGGACATTTAAGAAGGGATGGATATTTGCTTCAAGTGATGGTGAGTGAAATTATATTTTGTATTATCTTTCTGTATATGTCTTTAGATTTTCTGTCTAAAAGTGACCAAAAAGACATTTAACTCCAGCTCACCATCGGTGTCGCCAAACTGCTCCATCTCCAAAACGTTCGTACACATGGGTCAGAGTTTGCTTGCAGGTGCGCAAATTTTCCCGTCAAGTTTGTTTTTATAAATCACAACTTATGCGTCGGAAGTGGCGTACGCCTCTTTCAGGGCCTGTTTTGTGCGTAGGCAACGGTTATAAATGAGGCTCCTGGTCTGTTGAGCTCCAAAGTAAAAAAAAAAAATTATAAAAATATAATGCATTTGGTCCATATACCTTGTGTACTATATTCCTCTTCTAACAATACCTTTGTACCTTTGAGAAATAGACCCTAATATAAGTTCACTTCAGTTATCCCAAGCTATTCTTTAGCTTGGATATCGCAAATTCGTAGTTTGATTGGTCACAACAATGCATGTTACCATTTTTTATTATGACAAGAGTAGCTGTTACATTCTTCAAAATCTATGCTTCTGTGTTCCAACGAAGAAAAAGTCCTAAAGGTTTGGAATGACATAAGGGTTAATAAAATGATGACAGGGTTTTCATGTTTGGGTGAACTGTCCCTTTAATGTTTTACTCTTCAGTGAAGCATGCAAATGACTTTAAAAACTTCCACAATAAGTCACCTTCATCATCCTATCTTAGTTAATTGAGAATACAATGACAAAGGTTGTGCGCTTAAAAATGAACAATCATTAATGGAGGGGTTAGTGGAAATCTTTACTTGCATATTATACTGGCTAATTAGTGCAATTAAAATGCCACAAACAAGCCTGGGCGTCCACACAATGACCTGAAATTTGTGTTTACACTGTAATGAGTTACCACAACAACAGCGCTCTGCTAGATCTACCATAGAGCACTCTGAGAACGGCATAAACAAACAATCCAGCTCCAACTGGCTCAACAGCTGCCATGTTGTTTTTCTAGTCGATTACCTCGACTGCCCATTTCTTGTGCATACAATAGACAAGGGCAGAACCAGTCATACCGGCTATCTGATCAGTTTGTGATTTTTGGTTTAAGATGTGTGCGAGTGTATTTGACCCAGATATTCCAAGGACACAGTTGTTCTGCAAGCTCCCATCTGACTTCCTCGTCCTGCCAGGCCAGAATGGGAGGGGAGACGGACTCTGTGGGGCTTGATCTCGTCCACTTAAGCTCTGTATCACAACAGGAAATCAATATAATTACACAAAAGCTAAGCATGTTGGGGAACAGGACGTTGTGCAGGATAATGGTGACTGAAGGAATAAAAAGAAAAGGAAGGAATGAGGAAATTTTTCCTTAGTGGAAAAACTAGAAAAGCAACCCATCCTTCAAACTGATCTGTTAACCTTTGGGGCTTGATTTTTATTAACTGTAACAAAGCAGGATCACACACTGGCCTCCTCTGGGTGGGGTTGAGATATTGGAAAACCAAAGCTTCGACAACAACATTCCGATCCGGTTTTCTCAGAGATGTGCTTTCACATGCCTTAGCTTAGCAAATTAGACTGTAGGGTAAACTTGGTAGTGGACTAGAGTTTTGATCCATATCTTAAAATTTATTGCTGAGAATCAGGACAGATAATTCTGGCTTCCCATGATTTTCAGTCGCAATGTGTGGCTTTTATGTAGTCATTGGAAAACAAAGAACAAAAGTTTCATTGCTTTGGTCAGATCTGATCCAAAACTTTCCTTTTTAATTCACTCGATTACGGTTCACGTGGTGCTCCTGTTTTGGTGAGCCTCTACTGACTAGGAATAAGAGGGCAATGTCAAAGGCAGTTACAAACAGTCTGTAAGTGTTTACCAAAATCTAGTTAAGTCACGTAGTGAGATCTTGTGAGATATCCTCATGATACATGAACACAGATTGTGAATCATTAGTCACAATTCATCAAAATGCATCTTGGTATAATAATTAAGTGTAATTGAAACTGTGCCAAACTTGTGAGATACAAAAATTAATCTACCAGATCCATTTCAACATCTGCTGGATGGTTCTCTGCACAATATGCTGCTTCAAATTGGCTTTTCACACTGCTAGAAACACCAGTTTATCATCTTTTTAAAGCCCACTTTTAACCCCGATTATGCAGCATTTCACACTTGTAATTTTGAATGGTGGTTAGTATCGCTTTTTAACCTAGAGCAGGAAGAAAGTTTCCCTCATTTTTTTGTTTTTAATCCGTAAACTTTGAGGAAAATCGAAATATCAAACCGTGATGTAAAGCGTGTTAATTGGATTGAAGAGGAGACCGCTTTTTTTAAGTAGTGTGCTGTGTTCGTCAAGTGTTATTGACTTTGTAAATATGCAAAAAAGAACATTAAACCAATTTTATATGGAATCATTGGCCAATTACAGTAATAATCTCTTCTGATGTCTCTAAAAATGTTCAAAATTTTACATTTTCTTGTGAACACTCTTTTTAAGTGCGGTTTAATCAACTAGGTGACTACAGCACATTGAAAACATACATAACCAGAAACTAGCAAGCCACGATATTACAAAACAGAGGTGCATCACAAAGCTGATATAGCAAGTAGTCCATTGCGGTGAATGAGAATGCTGATGTAAACCTTGCACCCGAGTCACCAGTTTAATCCCTCACATCCAACATGGATGCAAAGAATCCAAACTATCCAATGTGGAGTCGAGTTCGTCATGGACAGCAATGCTACACTGTCCCAAGAGACCACAGAAGAAAAGCTTTTAATTCGCCTGCTGTCAGCAAGACAGACATGGTGGTTTCGTTATTCTACATTACAGGGCTTGTTTTAGGTCACTGCGGTTGGTTAAAAGTGTTTAGAAAGATGGAGATGTTCCATGTTTCCTAACTGTCAGACATATGTGGGTTAGCTATAATAGTCATGAGTCTTTCCAGAGGAGTAATTGTATGTGATGTCCATGTAGCCGAACGTTAACTGTTCTGTTGGAAGGCGTTCTGTCCATTGGGCTCTGCCGGACTCCACGTGACCTTCACTACTATCCCTCTAATCTCTCTATTGTACTGTATGTTAAATAAGCAGTCATGAGAGTGAATGCTGCAACCAGCTCTCATGTTTGAACCAAAGTTTGTGAGATAATGAGGGCAGTTGTGCGGCTCTCTCATCCTTAATTCAGCATGTGCCGCTGTGTCTGTGCTGAGTAATGGTGGTCCTGATGTAGATGACTCAGCTTCCCGCTGTTTCATTACTCCGTAGCCGCACGATGCCCCTAAGTGGATACAGCCAATGTTCCCATGGTGCCTGTGGGTCAGTGTCCCACTGCAGAATCCTTTAGGGAATGCTGCTACACATCGCGCCTCATTTAAGTGTTTAGAACAATTTCTGTAAAATATTCATGAAACCATTCTTAAATAAACAATGCAACTGTTTAAGAAAGAATGTTTTTTATTTTTTTTTTTTTTTTTTTTTTAAACAAACAATTTACACATTTGCTCTGCTTTCGTTCCATGGAGGAAGAATCATTTACTTTTGCAGGTGAAGAAGACCGGACCAGATTTAAAGCAAGTGCCTTGTCCATTGTATGGAATGTACGAAGCACCACCCACAAAGATGTCACCTCTGAACTTGTTATTGGTCACTGTAAACATTTTAAATTTCAATTCAGTGAATTCGATTCAATCTAACTGGCATACGAAAACCTCAAGAAAGAGCGACTCTGTTTTTTGCCTTTTATTTATTTTTCTTTCACTGCCATTTGCTCAACAAAAGTTAAATGGTTAGTTCATCCAAAAATGAAAAATATCCCATAATTATGGTTTATAAAGTTATAAAAATTGATATTTTTCTTAAAAAATGCATTACTTTTATGGTAAATTGATGCACTTTTTGGAGCTTCAAAAACTCTATTCACTCCCATTATAAAGCTTGAAGAGCCTTGAAGATATTTTTTAATATAACTCTGCTTGTGTTTGGCAGTCATATAGACCTAGGATGGCTTGAGGGGGAGTAAATTATGGAATCATTTAAATTTGTGGGTGAACTAAACCTTTAAGGTTGTGTTTAAAATTGAGCATATTTGCAGGAAACAGATGTCCGGGAAATAAAGGTTGGCGATAAGACCAAGATAAGTGCGATAACTAAAATCTTATATCCGCATTCAAAGCTGTTGTATATGGACACCTGTGAGCTCACATCATTTGAGTTCTATGTTAATGCTAGCCAACTGAAACAACTAAACTTCACTTCACAATTTTGCCCTTTAGTGACAAGGTCTTCTCGTCTTGACTTGTTTGGGATACATCCCAATTTATTCCTTCTTACTGTGTGTAAGTATACTGCAATATGAATGTAGCAGGAAAATCTTTAAAAAGTCATTTCCATGTCAAACAGTATTGTCAAACCACCTTGCCCTAGTCGATAGTAGTTCATTCAGAGGGGAGGATCATGTCAACCTGTTTAGTTATTGGCCTTGTTAATATTTTCACCTGCACATAAAACAATTGATTTGTTTGATGCGCTAAGTTGTCGAAACCCCACATGACCGTGCAGTGAACCCTAACTGGAAACCAAACCAGGCATTATAATTGCAAGGACGAATGTGAGGTTAAGTTGTTTGTTGACTTGGCAAGTAGGGGGTTAAGGCACAATTGTGTATGTGTGTTGTTTGTGAGTCTTGTGGGAAAAACTCTTGTTTGATGGGGATCAGTCTGCCAGCCTCGGCTCTTGAGCAGGAGATTTGCAGCCCTGCTGTAGCAATAGGCTGTCAAAGTGATGCAGGTTTACCCGCTATAAACGCTCACTTTTCCTTCTGCATGCTTATGCCGTTTCATCAGACCGTGAGTAATTTTGCTGTGGCATATAGTATTTATCATTTAAAGTATCTTTAAAGCACATCCCCTAATTTGAGTCTTTAACATGATGCAAGGTTAATTTCACCGTCAAAGTCAGTCCTTAAGCTTCTGTAAATAGAAATATTAACACTCACATGCACACACACTAGGATTACTCTTCTTGTTCTACCATTAGACGATGCTTGACAAGTTGTGAATTTTATGATTTGAGTTTGTGTTTTATAAGGCATTCATTGGCCGACCAGTTGACTGATGTTGTGGACGACTAATTGACTTCTAAAAAAGTAGTAACTCTAGCAGCTGGCAGTTTTTTGTTCACAAACAGAATTTGCAGTGCGTGATTTTCTGTGCACCACAAGGGAAATAAGACAATAGAAAAAACAAAGGAAAACCTTGACGCACTCGATAACTCTCAGAGGGGTTTAGTAGGCAGAGCAGCGTGTGTGAGGGTCACCCTGGTTAAAGAATTACATCAGGTCTCCTTGGCAACTGATAAAACCACCAGACTGTTGCAATATAATGCGACCTGCTTTCTAAAACTGAGGATATAAATGTAGAATTTTTTTTATTATTATTATTTTTTATTACAAATAGATTTATAAGATTTGGGTCATCTGAGGAGTTCAGTGAAACTCTACACATTGGCTAAGGCATAGTGGCTAAAATGAGTTGAACAACCAATGTATTTTTATACTTTTGCACAAAATATCTGTACTATATCGCTCATATTAGAGACTGCTCTTTTTTTTTTTTTTTTTTTTTGTCCCGACATGTTTTTTACACTTATTTACCTTTTGTCTAATTCTCTAACGCTCACTTCAAGTTAATAAATATCAGTTTCTCATACTGTGCATAATGTTATGATGCCTAAATTCATTTATAATTATTCAGACAAAATAGTACTGGTTTTAATATCAGACATTTATTGTTATCGTTGTTATATGTAAATATAATTTGCTTGGTCTGCAATGCAAGCAAACCCAGGAAACGCAAAATAATGTTATATGAAAAAACAAACTTTATTAAACAAGGGTGAAACTGCAGATGTATTTTTTGTACTGTAATTATTTGATATACAAGTGAATACTAACCTTGATTCACAACGATCACTTTAGTACAGGACAGGTCTCAGGACAGGAGACCAAATGACCATTGACAAAAGATACAGTTTTAAACTGCAGACCAGCAGTGGGCTACTGTAACCCAGCAGGCTGGGTAGTTTGTGAGAAGGTGCATAATTTCTACTGTCAGTGAAACTTAACCCAGTAGTGGGTTGCACAAAACTACCTAACACTGTGACAATAACCCAAGAAAATGACCCAACAGGCTGAACCTTGCGGTCTGGGTAAAAAGCCGGTTTTAGATTGTAGTCAAATGAAATGGAGCCATCTGTAGTCCATGAGGGTTGCAATAGACCATTGTTCACCACTGCACCATATCCTCAAAGTCACTTTTCAAGTTGGTTTCAAGTTCTGAGCTGAGAAAATGATTATTCTTGATAGCTCTTCAGTCTTGATTGGTCTTTTTTTTTCTTTTTTTTTCTAGAAGGGGAACAAAAGGAAAAATGGAAGTTGGATATATAGCTATAGCCAGGATCATTGCTGCTGATAAATCCCTCAGTGCCCGAATCTCCGGTTCACCAGGGTATCCTTGAGGATTCCCTCTTATTACCCAGAGAAATAGGGAGAGATACTTAAAAGGCAAGAGATTGGTTTATAAGGATTCCCATTTTCTTCTTGCACAGAAAGCAGACATGCACACAAAAGATTTGTTTCACTGGCAAACTGCCGCGATGTGTGAGCCTGCGGCGACTCCACAAAGGCATGTAAATCTAGACTGAGGTGTTCCACGCGCAGCTCAAGAGAAAGCATGAACATTCAGGGCAAGCTGCTTTTAGACAGGCAGGGAGTGAGGAGATGGCATTCACAGCACATATGACCTCACACTTTTCCCAGTCACCATGGAGTTGCTGTGGAAACGCTGCACTTTTTTCAGGAAGTTCCAGTTCAGCCTGCTGAAATGCGCCCACTCCGACACACTCCGTTCATTTACTGTGTGTGTGATCTGTGTAATATTACATTCAGCTGGTCGACACTAACACCTTGCATTAAGAGCACTGGCAGTTTGCCTCTCAGGTTTAAACGGAGTTGTTGTCAAGGTGTACATGCAGCTGTGGTGTTAGTCCCAGACTAATACGCTCTTGTATTGACTCACTAAGCCCATATCAAATTTCTTTTCAGAGTGATTTGATTGTGTGGCCCTGCGTCAATACAGCTCTGTGGTTCACGGAGTCTTGTAAAGGCGGTATCCTCACAACTATGTTCCTTTTTAGAAAGAAATGATATCTGCGAGGATTTTCAGCCAGGATTTAGACCGTACCATAGTACTGAGACTGCTCTCGTTAGAGTTACAAATGATTTGCTCTTATCATCCGATCGTGGTTGTATCTCGCTGTTAGTGTTACTCGATCTTAGTGCTGCATTTGATACTATTGACAACAACATTCTTTTAAATAGACTCGAAAATTATGTTGGCATTAGTGGAATTGCATTAGCATGGTTTAAATCATATTTACCTGACCGTTATCAGTTTGTAGCAGTAAATGAAGAGATGTCTCATCGATCACAAGTTCAGTATGGCGTACCACAAGGCTCGGTACTAGGACCGTTGCTGTTCACTTTGTACATGCTACCCTTGGGAGATATCAAATATACCAAAACGCAGCAGCTTGAGTTCTTACCAGAACCAGGAAGTATGACCATATTAGCCCTGTTCTGTCAACACTGCACTGGCTCCCTATTAAACATCGTATAAATTTAAAAATATTGCTGTTTACTTACAAAGCACTAAATGGTTTAGCTCCGCAGTACTTGAGCGAGCTCTTAACGCATTATAGTCCTTCACGTCTATTGCGAACTCAAAATTCCGGCCAGTTAATAATACCTAGAATATCAAAATCGACTGCTGGCGGTAGATCCTTTTCCTATTTAGCACTTAACTTTGGAACAGTCTTCCTAACATTGTCCGGAAAGCAGACACACTCTGTCAGTTCAAAGCTAGACTAAAAACACATCTCTTCGACCTAGCATACACATAACACATTATAGACTCAATGTTAGGCTGCGTGGATTAGGTCAGCCGGAACCGGGAATACTTCCCATAAATCCTGATGTACTCGTTACATCATAAGAAGAATGGCGTCTACGCTAATATTAGTCTCTGTTTATCCCGAGGTTTACCGCAGTCCGCCGTATCCAGATCTGATGAAGGGCCTGTGCCTGGACGTGACGACAACGCAGTCCTGAAGTGTCAACTGGTCTCTCCCCTGTGAAGGCCTCCCTCCCCCTCCCTTTACCTCTGTACAGATAAAGCGTTGTCAGGATAATTCCGGTTCGCGTGGCGATACAAATTCTGTATTATAAATTTTAAGGCCAGACAAGTAGTTTGTAGGGAAGGACTACACGCCTGCGCACATGTATTCAAACACGCATACCTATAGACTGAACTCGTAATACGCATGTGCACGCCATCAGCATTCTCACAAGTTCGCGTCTTTAAAGTTTGCGCAGAAAGAACTTAAGGGTTTTCTGTTAGAACGGTGTCGTGTTGGCGGTACTAATGATCGTTGCAACGGAAGTGGATCAATCAAAACTAACTGGACAATAACTTTATTCTAGAGCTGCTATGAAGCCAAAACAATCTCTGTTACTTTAATTTCCTATTATCACTGTAAAGCTGCTTTGGAAAAATCATTGTTAAAAGCGCTATATAAATGAAGATGACTTGACTTGACTTGTTCTATAGAAATACCCATAGTGTTGATCAAGTGTTCTTCAAAAGACATGGACTTTGTCTTTCTATGTAAAATATTCTTGCACAGATACCTTTTACATTTTGTAAGCTTGATAATGAATCCTCTCGTGTGGAAAGAAAATGGCATCTGTAACAATAATTAATTAAGATCTAGATTTTTCAAGCATGGGGTCTATGAAGGAGCCTGGAGGTACCTGTTAAAAACAGATGTTTTGCTGTCACTTAGAATAAATGTTTGTTGAGGAGTAGTAGACTGTGTGTGTGTAGACAGTGTGGGTAAATCTCAAGGAAGAGTGCGGGTTGGCTTCTCTGGTAAGCACTATCAGTGATCAGTAATATATGCAAAGCTCTTTGCAGTGCAAGACTAATGACCAACTCTAATGAAGGTAGTGGGTGTCATAAAACACCTCTTCTCCACTGTAAACCGCAACCAAATGACCATCACCATCCTTATGGGGCTTGTCAGGGTCAGATGTCAGTGAGTATAGGCCGTTTTCACAAGCTGAGATTATTTGATCACTGATACACAAACATGTACATTCCGATTGAGGAAAATTCCGAATCTTAAGATTTGGGTTCCCACATTTCATCATTTGGTATGTAAATTAAATTGACCACATCCCAAACATACGTAAAAAAAAATAAAAAAAAAAATGGTTTGACTCACACCCCTCAATTTTCTCACAGCTGCATTCTCTGGAAAGCCGCACTGTGTAAACGGAACCGGACTGAACAACTATGTGTGGTTTCGGTAACTTACAGTAATGGAGATATGAGCTGCGTGTCATCTCAAGGTTTTAGATCTAAACACTGTTCTTTTCTTCAGCAGAGTTGCTCTCGTCAATTTTTTTTTTTTTGTTCTACGAGTGACTCAAATGCTCTGCTCTGTAGTGATGGGCCGATCATGAACGATTCATTCATTTTGAACAAATCTTTAACTCGGGAACAACGAGTTGTCTCAGAGAGGGATTCATTCATTTTGTGTTAACTGTACATGCGCAACATCCTATAGGTTCTGTACAGGAAACCGAAATTATTAGTTCACCTTTCGGGTCTGAGTTGTTCGTTCATCTCGTGACAGCCCTATAGGTTATAAGGCTATGCAGCCGGTACCGGAAACCGAAATTATTAGTTCACCTGACAAGTCTTCGGGTTTAAGTCGTTCATTCTTTAGTTGCGTGACGTGACAAATGTATTGGATACAAATTCCCAACCTTCCTTACAAACAAGCGCATAGTTAGTTTTTCCTTAACTCTAACAATTTGAGACCAGAAACACATCAAATTACTGTAAATGTGTGAATTTCTGTCATGATGGTTCTTTTCCATAACATTGAATGTGGTAAATGTGGGGGAAGGGGTCACGTGACAAAAAGATTAACGACTCGAACCCGAAGACTCGGGAGGTGAACTAATCATTTCTGTTTCCAGTACAGACTGCATAGCTTCAGACTGGGGATGTGATGAGACCAAACAAAAGAAGTAGATGTGTTTGGGGATTTGGCTATTAACATGTAACATTTTAATTGTATTCTGCTGAAATTAACGAAATGACGAGTCTGTAAAATGATCCGAACTTCCCATCACTACTGCTCTCCACACAGATATAAAAAGCTGCTTTCGGTTAATGAAGATTTGACGGATGAACTCTCGGAATGATTTGACTTTTGTCATGCCAAAAGTGATAAGACATAATTTTTTTGCACTTCGCCATCTTTGATATTATTTTGGTCACTGTTGCTATGGTTACTGATAAGAGAATACAGACGTGACTCCCTTTGCAAGTTCATACAGGCAGTATTTGAGATGCTGTAAGTTGCTGTGTGAATTTCACAGACTCAGACCTGTAAGTAAATACGTTTGTCGGTCCCCAAAACTGACATTGTGTGAATGTAGCCTAAGTGTTTTTCTATCGTGGTCTTTATAAAGTGATATATATAACTTTGATTTAATGAAACTAGCTGCTTTCTCTAATCATGCTTGAAGCAGCTAGCTGCAGGATATGTTCTTGTGAGGGAACAACTTCACCCTTAAGAAAGATCTGCTAATAGATGTGGATGAGAGAGGGTGAAAGAAAATGAGATGGTAAAGAGGCTCTCAGGGGGCAACTGTCAAATTCCACGTTAAGCAACCAGCAGAGCTGCTCTTTGCTGTCAGACGGTTTACCAGCGCTCATCTCTCCACCATCTGTGTTCGTCCGCTCTTTCCTAATACGTCTGTATGTCTGTCTCACTCTCACCCCCACACCCCTACACCATCAGCATTTCTCCTGATATTCACCGTGATCTCCTTTCCACGCGACCTGCTTTGTGAAGGTGCGAAAATTGGTGAGGGTGCAAAACTTCCTGGCAACAATCTTTTTTTTTCCTTGATTTTTCCCAGTTTAAAAGGGCATACTTATAAAATGTCAGAAGAACAGTTAGAAAATCAAGAGAAAGGCCAGGTGAGAGAATATGCAAGTAAAAGGTAATTTGCTCCAATAAACAGAGGTGTAGTTTTCAAGTGCTGTATAGTCCCTCATGTTTACAGGGCTCTTGCTCTGTTATATTTTAGTGACAGTAGCTCCACAGCATGTGCACTTTTTCCCCCTTTGAGAGAATTTTAGTGTGAACACCAGTTGTAATATGTGTACATATGGTTTTGATATCCTTCCACAACATTACTAGAATTTGCACTTTCACTCTCTGTGCCTCTTTTTGTTGGGCTGCCATATTGAAGGTCTTTTATAAATGAAGAAAATCAAAGTAATTCATCTTTGTTTCTTCATAGTATAGTATCCCATAGTATCCTAGTATATAGACCACCTTAGACTTCTTATTTGATTGACTGGCATCTGTACAATCTATGGCCATTGGGGTGCAATAATCCACCTGGAAATAAAGTTACTATAACTTCTGTGCAATCATTGGATTTTTTTTTTTGGACTTCCAGTGTGGAATCAAGTATTTCTGACCAACCTGTTTTAAACCGTACATGAAAACAAAACGGGTTCAAAAGTAGATGGTTCTTGAACCATATTACACCTATGCTGCCCGTTTGGGCACTGCCTTTTTAAATTATCTTGAGCAAGGGTGGCCAAACCTGTCTCTGGAGGACCACCTTTCTGCAGAGTTTGGTTTCAGTATGCTCCAACACACCTGCATTACCTGGTTCAGGTGTGTTTAATTTTGGTTGGACTTGAGCTTTGCAGGTAGGTGGTATTCCAAGAACAAAATTGGACAATTTTGGTCTTGAGGTCCTATTTCTGTGGTGTCCAGCTACAACACATGCTGTTGTTGTTTGTCCATGGATTTTTTTGTTGCTGAAAATATTCAGGTACACAACCATGTGGCATTGACACATTTAAAGGCTGTGGGGCTGTTTTAAAAAAATATGGCATCCCTTCTGACACTTTCTGACATGGTTGCCTCAGTTACCCAGTTTTGTCCTTGGCAGAGATTACGCACCTGATGTAGGTCCAGAATAGATGAGATGGACGTGTGTGTGTGTGTGACTGAGTGCGTCAGCTGCTGCACATTCTCACATAGCCACTGTCTGACATATCGGTTTACTTCGCTCATGTGTTCCTCCAAGCACACTATTATGGCTCATTAAGAGGGATTCCTTTCATTTCCAAATCAGCACAAGATCTCATGTCTCCCCCTCACGACTCCTGCCACAGACTTTTTCTGCTACCGATTGAGCTAAGTCACATGTACACACACTCTCCTTCACTGAATGCATTGTAAAAGAGCCTGATTCTTGCAAGAACACACCTCATCACCTTCTAGTCAGTCTAACCTGTTCTCCATACATCCCCTGCCAATGTCCCTTTGGGTCATTTGGTGAGTAGTAAGACCATGTTGAATGCACAGATGCGCTTGTGTGTGTGTGTGTGTGTGTGTGTGTGTGTGTGTGTGTGTGTGTGTGTGGCTTCAAGAGATGATGTTTTATGTGTCTCAAGCCAGTTATGGGATTCAGAGTGGGTTCCTGAAGGAGCACATGATATGCAGTTGCAGTCTTTTGAATTTGTGATAAGGACTGTGTGCATGTTTCCATAAAGTCGGCAAATTTGTGGAGTGTCCCATTTGTCAATTTAGATTTCAGAAGGACTGTCACAAGCACCTGCACACATTTGCCCAGCCCATACTGGTGCTGGCGCTACAACAGACTTCTTCTTGAGAGTTAGCAAGAAGTTGGTTTCTAGGGTGTTACCCAGCAAACACATTTACGTTGTGGCACGTTGCATTTCTACTGTGGCAACGTCGCGGTCTACGTGCTCGCAATATTGTAACAACGTAGAATTGTGAGACGCGACAGGGCTGTAGCAACGTTGATGCATTCAGCAACTGTGAGACGACGTTCTGACAATTATTTTTTTTATGCTATAGATATATCCCCCATTTAGACGTTATGTTTTGTGGTTAATTTTTTATTAGTCAGATGTTAGATAATTAGCCTATTATGCTTTTTAAATATTGCTTATCCTTATTATTATTTATGGGCCTAACAGTAAATTAATTATAATCAACACCTGCAAGTGTACACTTTGAAGAGTAAAAATGACATAGAAGGTTAGCTAATTCAACTACTTTATACTTTATAGCTTTATAAACTGCATATGGTAATCAAATTGCACTTCCAAAAGTCATACATTTTGTGCAAAAAGAAAAAACCCGAAATAAATGAATATACACATTTCTTTTAAGTATAATAAATAAAACATAAAAAGCAAAGGCAGATCAGAACATTTAATGAACAAAACCGGGTTCTGTACATGGCAGACAGGGGAGCGTAGTCGAAAGCCGGACGATAACTAGGCACAACCTTAAAGGAGAACTCCGGTCAATTTTAACATTGAGCTCATTTTTTTGTACATTTGGAGTGCTGTCAATACAGAGAACAACGACAAAAATCGGTGTTGCCTACACCGAGTTATTCTATTTTTAAAATTTGCACCCTATTGACTTCAATGGGGCAAGTAGTAAGCCTGCTTTTTAGCCTCTTAACATCCTTTAAGTGTCATTACAAGTGCACAGAAAATGTGAGTGATTCCTTCCGAGTGAACACGAGTGGATCTGACTGCAGTAGATGTTAGAGATATTAATAAAAATGAAGTTAATTCAGCCAGCGCTCATACCTTTGTTTACATCCTGTTTTCGGTGGAAGGCCATAGTAATCGATTGTCGAGTTCACGCGCATAGGTTTAGTACCTATGATCAACGCGCGTGAACTCGACAATCGATTACTATGGCCTTCCACCGAAAACAGCATGTAAACAAAGGTATGAGCGCTGGCTGAATTAACTTCATTTTTATTAATATCTCTAACATCTACTGCAGTCAGATCCACCCGTGTTCACTCGGAAGGAATCACTCACATTTTCTGTGCACTTGTAATGACACTTAAAGGATGTTAAGAGGCTAAAAAGCAGGCTTACTACTTGCCCCATTGAAGTCAATAGGGTGCAAATTTTAAAAATAGAATAACTCGGTGTAGGCAACACCGATTTTTGTCGTTGTTCTCTGTATTGACAGCACTCCAAATGTACAAAAAAATGAGCTCAATGTTAAAATTGACCGGAGTTCTCCTTTAAGCAATGGCCCTGAACGGTGGTTCAATGTCAACACTGTGACAACGCTATAAGAACCTTCACCGCACAACGTAGTTATAGCAACCTTTTGACCATGTTGTTAAAACGTTGTTAGAAGGTTGGGTACGTTGTGCCAACGTTCTGTGTTTGACCTCACAGCCTGACTCCATGTGAAACAGATTGATTCAATCCACTTGATATCTTGTCAATCCTTTATTTACTTGAGATTTGATTTTTGGATTTTGCATATAGTTACTTTTTTTGTAATATTATTTCATTTTGGGAAATCTATGCTGTGGACAATAGAATCCTTTGGACAGTGAGCGTCATCAAGCCTTGTTTTTGTTCAGCCACCAAAGTGGACTATTTATCCATTAAAGTTTAAGTGCATCCTTCAGACCTGTCATCCATTTTATCGCCCACCAGGAGTATATCCAAACACTTATAGCAGTGTTTCCCCAACCTTGTTCCTGGAGGCACACCAGCAGTACACATTTTCTTCCCAATGAAACAAATCTGATTTAACTTTCCAGCTCATTAGTAATCATTCGATTCCAAGACCTGGGCAACCTTGGCCCTTGAGATCCATTTCCCTGCAGAATTTAGGGTACGTTTACGCGACAGTGAAATGCTTAAAACGGAGGAGTTTTTTCTTTGAGTTTTCCGCGTACAGACGACATCATTGTCAAAACGATCCCCATTCACACGGATCCGTGAAAACGACTAAAAACGCTGTATTCTGCTGCCAGGCCGTTATATGGCATATTTTCAAAAGTTTGCGTTTTCTGCCACCAAAACAGCTGTTGTCCTGTAAATGAACGGCCTAAACGCATAAAAAGTTTTGCGTTTTTAGTTGAAACCGGTGTCATGTAAACGGCCCCTTAGCTCCAACCCTGATCAAACTCACCTGTCTGTAGCTTTCTAGTGATCCTGAAGACCTTGATTAGCTTGTTCAGGTGTGTTTGATTAGGGTTGGAGATAAACTCTGCAGGAGATTGGATTTTGAGGGCCAGAATTCCTGCAACAAGACCTGAAATGGATGGACCAGTTAAGGGAGACATCCAAAAAGTGTCCTGATGGTGTGCCTCCAGAATATGGGTTGGGAAACACTAATGGGCTATTCACAGACTGTGAGTAGAGGTGACAAAGCAACCAGGAGTCTTTCTAGCAACATGAGCAACAGCAATCTTTTCCAATGCAACACATTTGACTTGCACTAGTTATTTAATTACTGTTAGTGTGAAATCCCCTTTTGAAAAAAGCCACAAACTACCAGATTTGGGGTGTAATGGCACAAGCACTTCAGGACAAGCTGCACACCAAAGTTTAAAACTTAGTATTTAGAGGTTTGTTGTTCTCTTATAGAGTATGTCCTATAGTAATAGTGATGCTTGTCATAGAAACAATGGCTAATAAAAAGAAAGGGTTCGAAAAGAGCCTAATATCTAGAAGGGCCTTTCATCATTTTACCAAAGCGTACCTTCCTACTGATCCCATATCATTACATTTACACACTCAAGCTGTGAATGCTGCTTTTATCCTCATTCACGCAGAAGTCATTGATTTTTGTACTCTTTGTTCCAGCAGCTGTCTAAAGCGAGATTGCTTTGGATGTGAGAGAAGACACACACACACACACACACACACACACACACACGCGCACACGCACACGCACACACACACACACACACAAGCACGTCTCAAGCCATATGATCAGCCTTTTTGGACATGACATAAAAATATACAAAAAAATAAACTAACTTGTTTGTATTTATAATGCAATTTGTTGAAAGTTTATTTATTTCGTTTTTGCAGTTTTGATTGGGAAATTATTCTAAGCCCTGATTCACTATTTCAGTACCCATATTAAGGGCAAAAAAAAGGTTACATTTTTACTGAGCCGATGCACAATGAGCAATGAAAGTTTATAAATATGTATCTATAACTTTGCAATATAGGTGACATGAACTTGGATGTTGTTTCGTTTCACGTGATGATCTCCAGAGCGTGCGCACGTTTGTCCTCGGGGTTCCCCCCCACACATTAGGATTTCTGATCTTAAATATTAAACGTGTTGAATATTTACGATTCACGATCGGGGCGGCCCCGACGTTCTTCCGATCAGGTTCGAACACTCTTAACACACCTCACACCAAGGGAAAATCCGATAAAATAATCTGTAGAACCATCAAGATAATCGGGACATAACTAGGATTGTCGGAAGGGGGGAAATCGGCCCAAAATCAGCCCGATTACCTTTTGGTGTGTACCCAGCATAAGGAGTCCTCTGTTCCCCATTTTGAAACCATAAAATATGAAAAGGTTGTTATAGTATTGTTGCACACACAACTTGTGTGTGGTGGATAAACGTAGCAGTTAACTTCATAAATCTATTATAGCATGTCATTATAGTGAAATACAGTCTTGAAAGTCTTGATTTTTTTTTTTTTAATGCTATGGTTGACATTTCTGTGTAATTACCAAATGGAGGACAAAGTTAATTAGATTTTTTGCTGAGAACTCCCAGATATATCCCAGATACTGAGGTCTGTTCACACCTTGCTATAATAAGTACAATTAATGCATAGTACAGCTCTTTCAGACCAGGATGTCTCCTGTGTCATGCTGTAGGCCTGTAAGCCTCTCTGGGTGTTTAGTTTGCGTGCAAGACTTTATTTACCTCGTACTCCTGTTTCTCTCAGCCATCTGTCTGTATTTAGAACTGCTGCACTCTGGTCTTGTGTATCACGGGGGCCTCATTACCACTTGCTCGTGTTTGTATGTCAGGTCGTATATTAACTCTAGGTCTGTTACTGATTTCTAAACTAGAGAAGAACTTCATAGGGAATCTCATTAGGAGAATGTGTTCTCTAAAACTGTGAGGAGAGAGTATTAGGACTATGTCAGAGCATATTTGTTAAAGAGGTCCTATTATACCCTTTTACAAATTCTTAATTTTGTTTTTGGGGTGTAATAGAATTGTTTTTATGCTTGATTTTGTTTTCACATACTTTACATTATTGCAGAACTTCTCTTCCCAGTCTGTCTCAAATGCTCTGTTTAGTTCCTGTTTCGATGAAGCCCCTCCTCTGGAAATATAAAATGTGCTCTGATTATTTAGCTGGCCCAGTGTGTTGTGATTGGCACACCGCTTAGAGCGCGTTCCAGAAGTGTCACGCCCCTTACCATAACTGCGAGTTTCATTGGCTCAGGTGTAAATATTGACAATGATTCAACACGATTCAGAACCTGAGAATGTTTATGAACAAGTGGATCGTGCAGAACCTTTGCAAGCATGGATTTTACAAGATGTTTCAGAGTGGGAAGTTCCTAAGGATCAGTGAACAGTCTTACAAAAGCGAGATCCCCATAGTTAAACACTACATCAACACTGTAAGGCTCTGTTTACACCTAGTATTAATCAATTGGATCACAAGTAGAAAAGGCAGATACATACACGTTTACACCTGGTGTTTTAATCAGTCTCTTTTATCCACTTTCAAACATTTTGTCCTGATTTCTTCGAGGGGAGGGTCTATGGGTCTATGGGCAGGTAAAAAATTTTTTTTATTTTTTTTTCAGATCTTTCAAACTAATGGACAAAATAAACTTGCGCAATTTACATATGAACGTGCCCGAAGACGACTGAAAAACACACGGAAAGCAGTAGCTTTCGTTTCTGCTCTGACAGCCGCAAGACTAGCTGAATGCCGTGAGTGTGTGTTAGATTGTTTGTTTTTTGCTTGTTTTGTTTTTTGTCTTCTAGCACACTTCCCATAATATTTGCACATTAGGCGGTCCTTTGTGGCTGTTCGAACACATTCGACCACATTAACGTTTACTAGGGGTTTAACGATACACTCATGTCACGATTCGATACATATCACGATACTGAACTCACGATACGATATTATTGGGATACTCGAAGACATATGCTGAAAGGTTAACAAAAAATGTACTGTTGATTTTAAAATGCTAAATTTGATATTACATTATGGGTGTAAATGAATAGGGCTGGTAACCCAATTCACAGGACAATAGTGACACCAGAACAAAAATATTCATGATTCTGAAGCTGAAAATACAGAATTATTTGAGACGATCCAATCGACCAAAACACATCTTAATACCAGGTGTAAACAGGGCGTTATGTTAGCTAGTGGAGCCAAAAGACTTTGTCCTTTGTTTACATCTTAACAACAACATAAAACTTATAATTGAAACTGTTAATATAAAACATAACAAGTAATAAAACATACTTGCAGGTTGTGATCCATAAACAACTGGTTGTTCCGACAAAGTGGAAACTCGGAAGCTTTTGTGCGTAGCCGGCATTGTATTATCTTAGGTTCTGGAAGCTGTCCTCTGTAAAATGTGCAGCACACAGATAAAGGATGGGGTTATAATTCAATTCAATTCAATTCAATTCAACTTTATTCCAGACTCATGATCCAGTATAGATACAAGACACACACACACCAAACAGAAGAAAACAACCATTTAAATAGGCATTTTAAAAAGACAGCTGTTAGCGGTAGCGGACTGCACTAAATCTAATGTTTGTTAGTGACATAGGCCTAATTATTTCATTCTCAGATTTATTTAACCTACAGATAAAGCTATACATAACTTTCACAAAGTTGCTTGTAGAGTGTTAATTTCAATAAACATTTCACTTGCACTAGTCCATCTTGGTCACTTTAAAAGCACACGACAATCATCATTTTAGGCCAATGCCTGGGCATTGGTTCTACATTGTCTAAAAATGTCTTCATCATCAGACATGTCCTCTGTGAAGATATGCCCAAGATACTTGATTTTCAACACAACATTTGACAGAAAGAAGTCCGGAAATTTCATAAACTTGTCTTCCTTGGTCCTACAGATCATGACCACACTCTTAGTTGCATTATACTGTATGTCATGTTCTAGACCATAGCCTGAACAAATGTTGAGTAACTGCTGTAGCCCAGCAGTGCTCGGACTAAACACTATAAGTATTACACACAACCAGTATTACACGCTCTGAGCCTTGTTGACAGTTCGTCCAAATACAAGTTAAAAAGAACTGGGGACAAGATTCCCCCTTGTCTCGCTACTAACTTTGAATGGAGCAGACACACTGTTCCCCCATTTGATCTGCATTGTTTGCTGTGCGTACCAGTAGGTTAACATACGTACTACATATTTGGGTACACCTTTTTGGATTAATTTAATAAATAATTTTCCGTGGTTTACTCTATCGAATGCTTTATATGCATCTAAGAAACACATAAAAATGGAGGAGCTCTGGTTTTTATATTTAGCAATTATCTCTTTAAGAGCATATATAAAAATGTCTGTGCCCAGCATAGCTTTAAAACCAAACTGGTTATCCATAGATTTAACAAAATCTGAGATCCTGCCCAACAGGATTATTTTCATAATTTTTGACACTGTGCTGGCCAATGCTATTGGTCTGTAATTGTCAGATCAGCCGACTTTCCCAGTTTTGTCTTTGACCACAGGAACTAACAAGACAGTTAACACTGAGTCGGGTAAAAAACCATGTACAAAGAAAAGCAGTACAAACTTTAAATGCTCAGCAGCAACACCATCCAACCCACTAGCTTTATTATTAGACATGTTGCAAATTGCTTTAAAAACTTCAAGTGACAGAATGATATCTGTGCTGTCAACTTAACTCACTCTTAACACATAGGACTCACTCTTAACACAATTAAACAAACTACTGTAGTGTTGTCGCCAAAGATCTAAGTATTATCAGTACCTGACGTGCCATCAACCACACATGGTAGTGACATCTTACTGGCAGTCATGCGTGTTGTTACAAAAAAGTTTCCTGGCCATTGAATCAGCCCCCATAGCTCTCTCATTTTTACCAATAAAACGTACAGCATACTTATATCGGGCATTGGTGACCCTTTTTTTGCTCAAAAACAGGCCAACATCTTGGTCTACCTGCAAGTATCCACTCTTTGGAAGCTTCTCGTGCCTGATCATAAGAGTCAGCTACATAAGTATTCCAGCCTGGTTTCACTTGCTTTTTGGTTTTTATTATTTGTGAGAGCTCACTTGAATCAACCAGTGCTTTAACTATATCATCATACATAGAACAAATTTCTGATCTGTGTCTCGAGTTTTTACAGTTAGAATCTCTACACAAGACAGCCTCCTTTGGCAGGTAGATATCTTTTAGCAAGTTATCCGTTTTCATAGAATATGGTATTTCTTCTCTTGAAAGAGTGCTCCAATCCAAATAAGAAACACTACTTTCATTTTCGAAACTTTGTGTCAAAGGTAAGAATTCATAGTTTATTTGCATCTCTAATTGAATATGATCAGCAGTTGAAAACTCATAGAATTTTCATGTCTGTTAATGAGGTGTGTGCATCTGCTGTAGCTACACAATGATCCAGCCACAAGATTGTATGCCATGCTTTGCATATGCATGTGTGTATGTGTATATATATGTATATGTGTATGTAAAACTATCTGTGGGCAAAAGCGCTTTCGTTGACAGGATTAGCCCATTGTCTTCATAAAACTGGTTCAAATTTTTTACTGTCAGTTATATCTGAATTCATATCACCAACAACAAACACATTAGATAATTTCTTGCAAGTCTATTAAGATATTCAGTTTCATTAAGTTGACACACTCATACGGGGTGTACACATTCAAAATAACATATTCCTTGCCAATTTGTTTTAAGTGTATAGTTATACACCAGTCCACTTCAAGTCTTATTATGTTAATGCAGGAGTCAAGTTTAATAATGTTCAGGAACTGTGTTAAAAATACATTTTAACCACTGTTCGTCCACTAAAGAAGGCCAAAAAAAAAAAAAAAAGGGGGTTTGAAAGCAGAAGGAAAAAAAAAAACTGTCTCTTCAGCATGGCAACAACATGCTACTAAAGCAGGTCTTCTTCATCTTCTTTAGTAGAGCTAAACCAGGCCTCACTCCCTTTTTTTGCATATTCCGTTGGCTGGGATTATTTTAATGAGTGACATTGTGACTTCACAAGATCTGGAAAAAGCATGTTGTAGTCCCAATGAGCCATTTGTTGTAGTTCTTGAATAGTGCATTCTGTTAAAGAGAATATCTTCCTGTGGAGTGGACTTTGAGCTTTGTAACCTTGCAGATCGGTTTATGCTCAAACAGCAACATTAAACACTAACTAAAGTTGGAAAAGTGAAAAATCATAATAGGACCCCTTTAATAATCTTTTTTTTACTGACAAGCTCTTCAAAATCTACCATAGCCCCTTATCTCTGAAACATGACAAAATGAGTTTCCTCCTTGTTTTATTTTCAGCTAAGATGTCGATTGGCAAACATGCAAAGTTTATAATCTCAAAATCATTAAAGACCTCCTGTGGTGATTTTTTTTTTTTTTATGATGTTTGTCTATGCAGTGTTTAATATGCATTAAGACAAACCATGTGCAAATTCATAAGTCAACACCATTGCTGAGTGTTTTCTCCTTAAAACTACAATAAAAAAAAGTCCGTCTCGAAAACGTGGTTTGAAATTGCCGGTCTTTCTTGGGTCACAAACTACCTTGTAACCAATCACGTCAACGTGTCGGTGGGCTTTAGCAAATCATTAACTGCTGAGAAGCCAGGTTATTTTGGTATATTTTTCTGTTAATATGTAAAATCTTACTTTTATATTACTAAAAATATTACTTTTATTACAGTAAAGTTGACCGAGTGGATCTCTGAGCTGGTGTGATTGACTGACTGGAGGCGGGGCTAATTTGCATATTCATAGATCCGCATACTAAATTAAGCATTAGAGTTATATTCAAGCTATTTAAAGGCATTTAAATATGTCATTCCGGTGATCAAAGAGGAGTTTTAAGGGATAAAATGATTGACCACAGGGGGACTTTAACAATTGAGAAGAGTTCAGGGTGTTTTTCCCCCGTCCTTATTCAGTTTGGTGTATTGAGGACCTAAGGGGTCCTTGCAAATATCTCACAGCTTGGTCCTTGTCAATTCATGATGTGCTCATCCCTAATAAATTAGTCTGCAAATCAATATTTAACCAGTTGCTGAGGCAATATTTGCGACTTCTTATTTTGTCACTTTAAACTGTGACTTGCCTGTGGTTTAAGCTTCCCACAGTGTTTTTGACATAACTGTCAACAACAGACCATTTTTTCCCCTGCCTTTGATAGCCAACGTTTTAGTTACCGTTTATAAAAATATATTTTAGCTGTTCAAAACCCCCTAAGACCCAATTGCTTTTCTTTAGTCTGCACATTTTGAATCTGTCAGCCTGTGCTCACGGTCACTGTGTCTACAGGACTCAAGAGATGAAATGTCCATAAAATCGCTGTCATTGTGCTGACAGAAGAAAACCAGACAGCTGGATTGTTGTTCTTTTGATCTTTGGGGAGAAACTTGTCATGGTGCCGTTAACAATGGCCGGCTAATAAACCGGAATGCACGTGGTTGCTTTATGACAGTTCTGCCGTTTGGCAAGATGACAGCACTCTACAGGGCAAAATTCAAAAGCCAGTGACCATGACATGATATTTCATCCCTTCACAGAGAGATAACTTCATAACTTTGTGTTTCTTGGAAATCCCCACCCAGCATCAAGTCTCAGGCAGTGATAAGGAGAACTGCTGTGTGAAGAAGATATCTGGTCGTATAAACACACAGGAGGAAGAGCAGCTCTGTTTTTGCTAGATCGGCATGACTGAAGAGGTGGCAGATTATTTTTTCTATTTTGTGAACAATTTTAACTTGTTTATTATCCTAAGTCGAACCTCTGAACCGCTGTTCTTTTTAATCTTCTCGCATATGAATCCACGGGGTACAATTAACAAATTACACTAAGCATGCACTTTTAACCTCAGGTCATCGTAAACAATTACCGCCAGTGTACTGGATTAATTGAAGTATCACAGCTGAGCACAACACTGGCTTTCCAGCAGACCTCTTACTTCATCTGAATGGCTGGCACAATAGATTCACCACATAAACATGCTCTATAACCTTTCATGCAACATTAAACCTTTGAGTTGTCAATAGGACTTCAACTTTCATTGTCCCAGCATATTTATCTTCTAATGGCGGTTTAATGTCATACAAGCAGAAGTACTGTATAGACCTTATATAGCTGCACTCATTGCGTTCTGTCTTCCGGTTTGTATTTCCACAGCATAAAGGTAAGATCTTACGGATTTATGAATGAACCGCTTGTTTTAAATTCTTCCCGGTTTACTGAATTTTATTATGACGTCTGCTTCAAACATGATAACTTCCGTTAACTCTACAATAAGTAAATCCACTTCACCAGCTAATTACTCTTCGACAGCGATGCTATAGAAATATACAGAGCTACCGCAAAAACTGAAGTTCAAAGACCACAACAGCGCTTCTACAAGTATTTCTTTCCTCTCTTATTACTTTCCACCTCTGCTGTAACTGCAATAAAACTATAACTAGTTTACTCATAACAGAGGTCATTTATAATTTGAATGTTCTGTTGACTATAAGTAACTTTGCAACTATATGTCAACTAACTCTCATTAGAGTATTAGTAGACTATCTGCTTAATATCTACTAACACTTTTTGATGTTCCCCAACAGACACTCTACTGACTAGAAGTAACTTTGCAACTACATGTCAACTTATTCTAACCCTAACCCTACCAGTCTACTAATACTCTACTAACACTCTAATGAGAGTTAGTAGACATGTAGGTGCAATGTTACTTATAGTCAACAGAATGTGTTGAAAGGACCATCAAAATGAAGTGAAACCTAATGTTTTTGTGCATAATCCACAGATACATTTTGTAAGTATTGTGAAGAAATTTAATGTGTTTTTTTTTTTTTTTACTGATTATTTATTTTGCATCACTCCCAGGTGTCTGAAATGACCAATTTAACGTTAGTATGAAACGGAGCTTGCGATTAGTCTTTTTTCTTCCCCTGTAGTGATGTGTAAACAGCTTCCTGAAAAAGAACAAATGTAAGGCTGGACTTAATTTTGTCCACTGGGAATTAACTGGATCGTTGTCATTTACTATTGCTGCGATCTCATGTGAGTCAAGCGGATTTGAATTTGTTCAACCAGGATGGTTAATGATGTCACGCAGGTGGTGGAGTAATAACTACTTTTAATGAAGCTGTTTGAGATCGAATTAATGTTAGATGTTTTGCTATAAGTTACGGACATGGCATCTGAGGACTATTTCTCCTTTGTCTCAGTTATTTTTCTTTATTTCCAGATTCAATCTAGACTCATTCATATGCACTATAGAGCATGTTCGCACACTCTTCAAAAACTGTGCTTTAGATCTTGACAAACTAAAAGATGTAAATCACATTTTTTGTGTATTCTTCTAAATAAAAGATACAGGTTGTACTGAATGTCAGCTTTTTTTTTTTTTTTTGCTCAAGATAAGGATTTATTGAGTCCACATGTCTTGCAAACAAGAAACTATGCTTCTAACCACAGGTCGAGATCTGTCGTTCCAATCACACTTTGCGATTGTTCGATGGAACCATGGTTTCGGGAAACACCGACTCGTTGAACTATGCTGATAACGACGGAACTTTTGACCATAGTTGGCTGATGATGCTTTCGGGAAACAGATTCGTGCTTGGCAGATTGAGAGAGTGCTTGCCATTTTTGAGTGCAATATGCAATCAGATGGTCCGTGAAAAAGACTGCAAGTATGATGCCTAATTGTTGAGACTACAAGAAACTCCTTGACTATTATATTATAAGTGGATGTTGCAAAAGTAATGGAGATTTTGATGAGACGATTTGAAAGAGGGATATCCTCACAGCCTTCAAAGGGCAGGGATAATTGGCGCTGTCATGGATGAGTGGCTGAGAGGTTCACTCATGCTTGAGACTGTGTCAGTTCAACAAAATGATTAAGTTGCTCGCATTGACTGTCCTGTCAGTACAGAGCAGTCACTACTCCCTGCTTAAACACTGGTGACACAGCGTGTTTTAAATTCCATCTCTGGCTCTGCATACACAGGCCTATTATTTTCTCTCTATTACTTTCTTCTCGTTCCTGAGGTGATGGACATGACACCTTTTATCTATCACTCTGGGAGATGTACAAATGCACTGCAGAAGTCGAGAGTGAGATCTATGGGCTCGGCGCCTGCATTAACTTAAGATGAGAGCTTTGCAGACATTTGAGTCCTTGACCCTGCTCAACCCGTGCTACACCTCGCCTACATATTCCCTCACATCCACACTCTGTCCCCTGCTGCTTTCTGCCTCTTTGATGCGACATACCACCTGCATCTGTCTGTAATGCTGAGCTTTTGCATTATTAATTTGTAATGTGTATAACTGGCTGTAATGTGATAGGGAACAGCTGCTAAATGTTGAGTAAAATGAAAGGAGGTGTATATGGTAGGGTTGTAATAGTTTAAATTTCAGTTTGTATCAGAAAATACTTGGTACATTGCATCAATTTGTCACAATGATATTGTAGATATTAATTTTTCCAAGAGCCTATTTTACTACACTTAAAAAACAAAACAAACATGATGACACTTTAAAATGACAGACACAAAATTAGCTTTCTCAGATTTTTTTTTTTCGGTTCTCTCTCTCCTTATAGTGCTGCAGTGATGACATAATATTGTTGGCCAACCCGGAAGTAGCATTTTTTTCCCCCTCAATAAAATAAAATAAAAATGAGGACTTTTTCATTCGTTTTGGGTTGCTGCAGAAAATAAGCTCTGCAACCAACGAAAGTTTATGATTCATACACCGTTTGTTCGTCATGATAATCTTCACAAATGAACACAATTTTGAATCCTTGAATTTTGAATGCTAATTTCATAGAATATATTTCTGAGCTTTACTGAAATAACTGAAACTTAAGTCAGGCTTTTGTTAGTCTCACGTAGCCAGATTATCGATACCGGTTCCTGAACGTTACTTTTTCCGATACCAATTTCATTAAATCTGTTTAAACAAGATTATAGAACATATGACCTTAAAAAAAAGGACTCAAAGATTCATATAGACCACTGGGGGGGCAGAATAAGATTGGCGCATAGGACTGGCAAAAGTAGCCTAATGATTATGAATGCGTCGGGGAAAAAAGAGTCATTTTAATTGTTTATTAATAAACTAGTGTTTGGAGTCAGTGGTTCATCTCAGCAGTATAGCGCCTATGGAGAGAAATGCACCTTTCATTTGGATTACATAATCAGAGAACATTTGTTTTCGATTTGAATTGATGCGTTTAAAAGTAGACATTTCAAGCTTTCTATATGCCTATTTCTCATGTCTGTGAGGCAAGTAGCCTATACGGCGAGTTTCAGTTCATTTGTGACGCGCTCCAGTTCGTCTTGCAGTCGAAGATGGAGCAACTTTCTGCTCGTAAGTTTATTCCGTGCACTGTCAAGTGCTTCGTCAGATTTGTCGTGTTGTCGGTCTTGGCAGCAATTATCTTGTCGCAAATATTGCATCGCAGGCTGTTGGCATAGAGCCTGGTGAAATGTAGCCACACTTTTGATTTTTTTTTTTCACATCTTTATCATCTATGGGGGTTGGGATGCTTTACACACTACAGCCTCACGTATGAGCCACGTCTCTGAGCGTAACCGGCATAAACTAGCGTTTTTCCTTGATGCCTTTTCACAGCCAGTCATGCTGCATGCTATCCATTTCTATCACTTATTTATACATGGTTACTTACTGTATATATAGATTACTGTTAATATGATGTTCTCTTATAAAACAGTGTTCCGCAATATTTCAAATCGATATGCCCCTTCCAAACTCACATCTCAGCAATTCATGTATTATATCGAATTTCATGTTTCCCACCTGTGAATACAGCTTCGCTTTCCACTTGAAGGGCACATTATTATTTTATTATCATTTCTTGTACTTGAACATCTCATTTTCAAAGACTGATATTCTATATTTCCTCCTTTCCTTCAGGAGGCGCTGTCCATTTCCCTTGGAAGTCACCAGACTGTCAGGAGAGCACACGGTCTGAGAACAGGTGCCAGGTCTGCTCTCTTCTGCCACCCCAGTGCCACTCTGACAGCCCAGGTGAGTGTTTCACACATCGTGATTTATTCACAGTCTGAGCTACTGATGCTTGAGAAATGCCCCAAATGCTGACCATAAGCCCTCAGTCTCTACAGTACATTTTTGATTTAACATCATATACACATACACAGAACTTGGTTCAGAATACAGAACTTGGAGGGCGCATAACGAATGCAAAATGTGTGCTCATGTACCCTCCTTCTGAACCACCTGCAGTGTTGTGGACTTCACACACTGGACTTCAATATCAGGCTGCAAATCCATATCAAGTGCATAATTTCTGAATGTTTCCCCATGGGGTGACATCTCCTGTTTCTTTCTCCAGCTTATTTATTTGCTCCAGCCCGAAAAGAAGCATTTAAAACTATAATTTAGTATTTTTGTTGAAGCTATTACAGGCTTTACTAATATAGACAAAAGGGTCACACTTTAGTTTAGGGTTCAGTTATCACTATTACTAACTATTAACTATGACTTTTGCCTCAAACTCCTAATTACTTATTAATACCTACTAACTTATTAATAGTAAGTTAGGTAGTTGTTAAGTTTAGGTATTGCGTAGGATTAAGAGATGCAGAAGAAGGCATTAAGATGTGTTTTAGAAGTACTAATGAACGGCCAATATCCTAGTAATATACATTATAATATGCAACTTGTTGATAGTGAGAATTGGACTCTAAACCAAAGTGTTACCGACAAAAGTGAACTAACTTTTCCTTTTGAGATAAAACTTTTTTTCCCCTGTGGAGGAGCAGCTGGTTAGGCGTTGACAGTGCAGTTTAAAGAGCTCAGATCCATGTAAAGACTAGTTGCATAACGTTGCATCATAGTTGCATCATTTCCTTTCCATTCATTTCCCTTTCTGATCTTCTCATACAGTCGTTGTATATTATATACAAATGTTTAAAATGTACATTTATTATTAATTATTTCCAGGTTGTTTTTACGAACAACTTTATGAAGGACCGAAAAGAACGACTACTATTCTTACCTCTGGTAGTAAACAGCATGTCACAGATGCAGTTCATAGACTGTACTTTCCTGGTCTTATTATGCTCAATCCATCAGTGCATGTTATTCCAAAGAAAAATAATGGTCTTTCATCAAAATATAAAGCCCAAAGTAGCCTTTCAAAGGATTCTCCATTTGATGGTGTGCATCAACGCAGGAACTCGCCAGTTGTTCACTCGCGAACAACAGCCATAGGTAGTGTTGTGCAAAAAATTCAAGGCTCTTGTGTGAGCTGAGTATACGGAGTATAAGCCCAAAGTATACTTAATTTTTTTACGCGTACATTAGGATATGCATACAATGCGTGCGAGACAAATTTCACCATGTGCATGTGTTGAATGCTAAGCATTTGTGTCGAAACTGCATGCTGATGGCAAAACTTAGATAACACACACTGTACCCATACCCTAGTATAGGCATAAAAAACAAAATACACAACAACTTGCTCCACCCCTGAAATTACTTTCCTCATTGGATGACATCATCAAGCCATTTTTTCACAATTCGGTCAATTCCCGATCAGCTCCCTTCAAACATTTGTAAAATTTGGTGCAAGTTGTCTCATGTTGACTTCATGTTAATAAAACACTATAATATTAATTTCAAGGTTTGAGTGTTTATCTCTAATGAATTATGATTCATATCATTGATTCAGACTCCCAGAGGCTTTTTATTTTGCCGTGTTCGTGAAGAGCAATCCAAGCATAATCGAATTGATGTCACCTGTAGCATGATCATTTCATCCTGGTTTTTACTCATTGTAATTCCCATTGGCAGGAGATCAATTCAGCATCTGCCCCGAGAAACATTAGGATTGTTTTTTCCTTCAACACTAGTTTGGTTTGCAAAACCAGTGAGGCTTACACACATGATATTAAAACATCCCTGTAAGGGAAAGTGTTCACATCTTTCAAATAGGGATGCGTATCATCTTCCTGCCAGTGTCTGTGACATGAAAAATGTATGATCAGAGGAGGATATTTGTTGTGTGAGTGCTCGACGTGCTTCTTGCTGGTGCATTAGTATGATTCTCTCTCCGTGTGTGTGTTTTGTTTATTGAAATGGGAAGAAAGTGTGACCTTTAGAAAAGTCCCATTTTCAAAGTGTTGAGTGTGAAATGGAGGCGTTCTCTTTCCTACCCGAGGGATTTGATGAAGGAATAGATTATAGCGCATTATCAACCTCTTTAGGATAGTAGAGGAAGGGTGCCAAGACTTTCTCTTTCTCTCCTTTCACCTTTTTATCTCTAGCTGTGTCTTTACTGCTGCAGAGTGTGTGTTTTTATAGAAAGAAAAGAGCATGTGTGAATGCCGGCTGTAAACCTCTTTAAAGTCATTTAAACCCATTTTAGTTCTGTAATCTGATGTATTTCCAAGTGAAGCAGGATATCAGAGACTGTATAAAGGCCCCCGAAATCCTCACTGCTTTTTCGTTCTTCTGTTTGGGATAAAAAGAAGTCCGAAATACGTGAGCAGGGATATACTGTTAGTGAACATCCTGGCGTCGTCCATGATGTTTAGATGAACATGTAAATATGTGCTGCACGTTACTCTCAATAACAAAATGAACTCGTAACAAAAATGACTGCCGTGAGATAACAGCAGTTCAGAAAGCATCTGATCATAGCGATGTTGATGTTTGCACAAGCTCTGCATATATACCACTGTATACAATAGATTCTTTAAAGCAAGCAGCTTTACAGTATTAAACATGAAACAATTAGAATTGAAACTGCATTTTCTACTATAAAGTGGCTCTCCACTGGTAATGTTTTTTCACGATTTCCACTTTAAAGAAGGCGGAGCCACAGAGCCACACCTACATATTATGTAATCGCCAAGGACCAATGGTAGTTTGTAGGTTTATTTACCTGGCAGAGCAATCTGAACTGATGAAACGAATACGAAACAAACACAAAACGAACTTTGTTTTGGCCTCATTTGGTTCAAAATGACATCACACGAGATTTAGCTTGAAGTATATTAGGGCCTTAAGACAGAGATGGTCCACCCGTGCATATGGGATAAATCGTAAAGTTCTGCTAAAGTTCTACAAATGTATCTAGTAGTTACTCATGAACGTGTGTGTGCATGGACTGGAGCAGCCTGAAAAAGTTGTGTGATTTGTGCTTAAAAAGCACTGTTTCTGATACTATATGTGTGCGTATGTATGTATTATAATAATATAATATCATATTTGTCTATCCACACCATGTGCGACACAGCTACAAGACAAAATCAGTTGCAAACTGTATGTATGTGAAATGCACTGCTGTTTTGCACTAGCAAATAAATGGATAAGTACATAATCAAACTGAAAAAAGAAAAGAAAAACATTTTAACGTTGTTCAAAATACTCAGTGACTGATGCAAACTTAGTCATGGAATATATGGATTAAAAATACACTTGTTTGTTCACACAGTTCACAGTTTGAACGTTCTTTTGAGTTATTTTCAAGATCTTAAAAGATCTCCATTGTCGCTTTCATTGTCTATTAAAGTTATGCGCAGTGTTATACAAACTCAAAAGAAACCATTGTAATATCATACAAAACATAATCAGTACCTGAGCTGTCAGCTGTGACGTGGCAGAAATAGAAACCATCCCAAAAATAGAATCCCCTGTCTCTCATTGTGTAACGCTGTTGCTTTTGGTTAGGACAAAAACTCTGATTAACATAGAAAAGATACATTTTATCGTGCGCTGCGTCTGGTTACGATACAGTGTAAAATATACAGGAGGAAATGTTTAAAAGTGTGGGTGATTGGAGGTGAAACATGTTAGGATATGATATGATTGGGTAATAGTTTCCTCGCCCACATGTCCTCAGTTATATCAGCAGAAAAGTTTAAACCAATCGGATGGTTGCAGCTTAACCAATGGCATGAGACAGAGGTTTTTTTTGTGGCAATGCAATAGAAGAACAATTTTGGGTTCCCCAAATAACCTTTCTGTAAACCGCTCTTAAAAGAACCATTTTTATTCTTAGTGTGAAGAATATTTGAATAATCTGAAGAACCTTTTTCCATTATAAAGAATCTGCACATTGGAAAGGTTCCATGGATGTTTAAGGTTCTTCGTGGAACTATTGATGCCAATAAATAACCTTTCTTTTTAAGAGTATATCTGACCAATAGCAGATGGAGGAAACCTCTTTGCAAATAGTAATTATTATGCATGGTACCTTTACTTTAACTTGCTCCATAAGATGTTCTTTACATTGTTGTTCTGAGAGTAGTTTACCTAAAGCGGTAGAAGTCCAACCACTCTAGTGCCTCTTGCTGCAACACTGAGAATACAACACATTTGTGCTCGGATGTTTCAGAACAATAATGTGTGAAATAGCGTTTGCATGGCTAGAGGGTTTTGTGTTTAAATACCTGAGTAGATGATAGGCTCAGGGGTTTGTTCAAATGAAAGCTGTCGTGGAGTTATTTTCCCAGTCTATAATATCATGCAAAAATAGTTTTATGAGCTTGTTCAAATGTATAAACTTGGTTGTTCCACAGTGTATTTCCCTATTAAAAAAATATCAAAAGATTAGGCAATATTTTGACAAAACTTATGTTCTAGTACATTGTATAACCTAATTAATAAATCTCTTCTAGGCTGCATGTCTCGCTCGGTGTCTGTGCCTGTCTTTCTCTCTCTCTCTCGCTGTCTCTCTATCTCTTTCTCTTCCTGCATTGCTGTATTGAGGGTCAGATGCTGCATCGATTGCCCTGAGCTGCAGCTCTCTTCCTCCACTGACAGGTTATCTCTCAGAGAGAGAGAGAGAGAGAGCTGTGCTCAGCATTATTCTCATATGGACGTGATTAATCTCTCTCTCTCTCACACGCACAAACAGATCAGGAATTACCCCAACAAACAACACGTCACTTTGAGAGAGATGCCGGATAGGTTAACTGACACAGCCATAAAGATGAGGGGAATAACTGCATTAAGAAAATGGACCTTTCGCTTAGACCCACCCTAATGGCACTGACCATTAAGAGCCTTAGTATCTGTTGCTTTCTGACATTTTCTTGATGTTACTCTTATCTAATGTATGTTAATTGAAGTCTTGTGTGTTCGGATTCTTTAAAAAACATTTTTTTTGAGAAATCATGCCTACACTCTAAAGAAAATGCAAGGTTAAAAACAATATAATTTGGGTAATTCAGACAACCCAGTGTTAGATTGGGTTAAATGTTAAATGCTGGGCTACATTTTTTAATTAACCCAAGATAGGTTGTAAATTAAAATCACTAGCACATGTGGAATGACTACAGTAGGCAACAGTAATAATCAAAAGATTAAGAACACCTAAAAATGGACAAAAATATAAGTAAACGCAAAAAAAAAGACATACTCACCAGTGTTTGCTGAAATTGCACGTCATGCTGAGAAGACCTATTTCTATTGGACCTTTAGCCACCTGAGTAAAAACACCCCATCCATCAGACCTGGGCTGTGTTTCTCAAAAGTATCATAAGCCCAAGTATAGATCATAGAGACCATTGATGCCAAAGGTTCTACGAACAACTTGGCTCACGATGCTTTTTCTATTATTAAGCAAGTAAAGAATGTGACAATATTTACGTGTGCCAAATACAAAATAACCAGAAGAAAGATATATATATATATATATACTACTAACAGCCAACATTACAAATCCATTCCAATAACTCTGATATGTGTATTTGTGTGTGAGTGTGTGTGTGTGTGTATATATATTTACATCAATCTTGTGAATGTGATGCAGTCTTTCCTGAGAGTTTTAGTTCAATTTTAGTTCCATATTAAAAATCAGTGAACATGCAAATGGACTGTAGTCGAAGTGCCATCCATTCGTTTCGCTCTGATTCAACGCATTCAAACATTCCAGTCTGCTTTTTCTTCTTTTTTTCTGTCTTTAGGGAAGCTATATCAGAATTGTGCAGCTGCACACACATGCAGCTTAGAGAGACCATTGCTCTCTTCAGCCATATCTAGCACTCTTCCACAGTTTTCTCCATGGAAGAAGCCTGTTTTTCTACACTCGATTGTTATCGTTCTTATACGTGCAGGCAGACACTCTGCCTAACAAGAGAATAGCAACTCTTGCTTGAAATGAATTGGCCTCTCATAAGTATATGCCGTGAGCAAACATGCTTCAGTACTGAGTCCAGAGAGCCCTATCAGAAACACCATTTAATAAGATTGCTCACATTGTCACTACTGCTTGAATCAAAGACGGTTCTAGTTTATAGTCAGATCAGTTCATATGATCAAATGTTTTTTTTTGAAAAACAAAGTGCAGCACAACAGAGGTTTAGAGCCCTGTCATACACCCTGTGCAATGCAGCGCCAGGCGCGACGCAGAAGTGTTTTTTGACAGTTTCAGCCCGACACTGTTATCATTTTCACGTCCTGCACCACGTTGTTTAAAGCTACACTGTGTAATTTTTTAAGTTGATTCTTAGCAAAAAACACTTTTTTTCAAAATATGTGATATGTGCTCATTCATGTGTAATTACTTTTACCAACTAATCAAGTATTCTCGTAAGCGTAGAATCTGCCATTTAGAATACATACGAGCGAGTCGCTCGAATGGCGGCAGCCATGTTGCGCCTCCATCTTGAAAATACATTAGCCAAAGAGGGACATACCTGGAAATTCAATCTTCGCCTTTCGCGTTTTGACACTCAGTGGCACCGTGACGAATGCGAGGGGGAGATTACTCGCGACTGCCGGCAGATTTGAAATAATACGGCCACCGTAGGAGTTAAAAAGCCCTCGGAATGGGAGGGGCTAGAAAGTAATATTCAGTTGGTAGTCATAAACAATTTCACCGCTAGACGGGAGAAAATCCTACACGGTGTAGCTTTAAATAGCAAATGCATTTGACACCCATGGGTGTCAGGTCTGAAAACGAGGTGTGTTCAGGCACATTGTTGGCGCATTGCTATTTTGAGGAACTGAAATAGACTACTCCATTGACCAACTGGAACCTGGTCTAAAGTCAATGGCGTGATATTTTTTTGTTATTTAAAGAGTGTGTTAGTAATAAACACCTATAGGCGGGTCCACAACGTGTCTCGCTTTAACCTCGCGCACGAGCAGATCCGTTTCCTCGCTATAGAAGCGTTCAATTTTTCCTCTTGCAAATTCCGCCATGTAAATAGCGAATCTGCCATGGCGCCAGCGCAACTGGCTTTTAAAGGGCATGGGACATGAAACTTTGATTGGTTTATTGCACGTTACGCCCAAAACACACCCATTACTCATTAAGAGAATAGATACAACCCTTTTAGACCATGCGCCAGGCACGCCGACCGTTTTTCACGTCGTTAAACTAGTAAACTAGCAAATGTGGATTCGGACACGGCCTAACTGCACTTGCGCCGTGCGCTTTAGACCATGTGCTTAGATTGTTAAAATAGGGTCCTCACAGTTGAAATTAAATAAATGATAACATGGATGAAAACATTTGTAATATTGTGTGATGTTATGTGACCGAAGTGACTCTCAGAGCAGCTCTGGAGATGAAGTTCCCAGGGAAAGCATGACAAGATAAAAAGCATACCTTAAATGCAATGTAAATCACTTTGGATAAAAGCGTCTGCCAAGTGCATACATTGATGTGCATGTCTTGATTTTAATCCCAGACATGTCTGTGTTGTCCTCGCACAACTTTCAGGATCAAGTAATATTAGTGTCCTCTGAGGAATCTAATCCCATTCAGATAGGAAGTTGGAAATGTGGTATATTGCTTTTTCACAATGCTCTCATTTATTCTGACCTTCGGCAAACTGCACACTATCTAAAGCTGAATTTCCTCTGCTCCCTCTGTTATGGATTAGACCTTTTGAAAATACTGAAGAAGAGGAGAATAATTCACAAAACTTTAATAATTCAATCATTTATTTAAATTTTAATAATAGTACTTCCCTATGAAATGTTTTATTTTTTTTCAGAAATTCTGTGTTGTCTGATCTAAATTCTGTTTTATAATTTAATACAAATACATTATTAAAAAAGGGTTTAATAAAATAAATTCAAACAAAATGGAATTATTATTTTAAAAAGTAATCAAATAAAATTGGAAAAATGCTTTGAGGTACAAAGTACAGTTTAAATTAAAAGAGACAAAAAAAGTGTTATTTTTTTCAAATGAAAGAAATAACATATATATTTGATATTATTTGAAATAATATCAAATGAAAGGGTGAAATGCTGGTAAAGTGACACTCAGAGCAGCTCTGAAGATGAAATTCATGTATTCATATCCTCATATATTGAGATGGCAGATGCTGAAAACTTGAGCATGTGTAAAACATGCAGACTTCATACTAAATAGCAGTCTTCTTGCCAATTTTTATTTTATTTATTCATCCAAATTTTGCCAAATTCCTCGACTTTCCACAGTATACAGTAGGGCTGCAACAAACGATTATTTTGATAATCGATTAATCTAACGATTATTAGAACGATTAATCGACTATTCATCGATTATTTCGCCGACTAATCAGTACGTTTGGAACGATTATTCAGCCTTTTCAATTAGTTAAAACACGGAGTTATACATATTCTAACTATAATATAAAAAAAGAAAATCACTTCAGCTTTTGAAATGGTTGTTTTAATGAACTTTGAGCAACTAAACAGGTCATTCTCTTTAAGTTTTCAGATTTCTGTCCAACTCAAATCACACACAAATGCTCTCTAAGCATTGTTTAAATATTCTGTTCTCAATAGAAAAAAATAAAAAATAAAAAATATCAGCTGCATTACAGACACACTTAAACTGCAAACAATTATTATAAGAATCTTTTTTTTTTATTTAAATTGATATGACAATTGAGCTGAGCTGACAGAGACATTCTCATTCACCTTTTAATTTACAACTATAAAAAATTAACTGACATGATATTCTTCATAACATCTCCTTTTGTAAGTCTTCATGAATATGTAACAAAATACAGGCAAGGGATAAGACTGTAATAACGTTACCTAATAGAGCTACAATAATAAAAACAGCCCTGACTCCTAAGCTCGATCAAGCTTTATTCTATGCAAAAATGAATCATCACATTATTATATTACTAGTGTTAATATTATTGCTATTATTAGTAGTATTGCATTCTCTAAAAAGAGATTTACTGCTAGTTATTTAGCTTCAGCTGGAGAATATTCACCTCTCACCGGCTCGTCTCGTGCCGGGTTTTTCCTCTTTAAGTGTTTTAACATGCATGTTGTGCTCCCGTGAAAAGCAAGTTCCGCCTTGCATGTATTGCATACGACAGCATTCTTGGTTTGCAGTTTTGTGAAACTTTACACACCTTACTAGTTCGTATTTGTTTGCACTCCGTCATAATTCGCGCTGTGTTTTCTTCTACCACAATAGCATTTGTAACGGCTGCATTACACTCTAGCGCTACAGCGCCGTAGCGGTCAAATCGCGATATTGCAGGCCCTTACATCAGGTCACGTGGGATCAGACGACTACTCGACAACAAAGATATTTGTCGACAATTTTTTATTGTCGACGTTGTCGACAATGTCGACTAATCGTTTCAGCCCTAGTATACAGTAAATTCCACTTTTATGACTGGATTCATCTGCGCTTTCTGCATCACAGAAAATCTAGGGCTCTATATTTGAAATAGACTGTTCTTCTATCTTTCACAGACGTATTTTGTAGTGTGAACTTCTCCTGTTCTTGTTTCAGAGATGCTAGCAGGGCCCAGAAGTTGAAAAGCCCCATTTTAGAAACTGCTGTTTTGGCAGTCAGGTCTTTTTTCGGCCTCACAGCCCTCTCAGTCCCGTCTAACCTTTCCTGTCTTAAAGAACAGCGTTCTGTAGAACTGAGGAAATCAAGTTACTACTGCAGAGCGAAATGAGAACACAGACAATCCAGTTGCTCGTGGTAATTTCTGCATCTGCTTCAATTAGATTAGTCTGAGACATGTCACATGGAGAAAGTGTTGTTTAAAGGTGCCCTGAATTCCTAAGACGTAATGCTTAAATAATGTGTGATACACTAGAGGAGGACGTTTGGAGTGTGGGAGTGTGTGAAGAGATGCATCACATTCTGTCTGTCACTGTATCGTACTGTACAGTATTGTACGTCAAGGACTGGTTTCATCTCTTCAAAAAAATTGGAAGGAACATTTTGGTTCTGGTCATGTTTTTTCAACATATGCAGTCTTCTTTGCATGAAAATACTCTGGCAGTGTTTCCTGCAATGTTAAATTTAGGTGTGAATAATTTTTTCATTTTTATTTTTTCAGTGAATGAAGCTCAAGCGGTGTAGTACAGTTCCAAAACAATTGACTCTTATGAACCTGTTCTTTTTAATGAATCTGTCAATGACTCAAGTCAATCTCCAACTCCGGATTGATGGCTCTCTCACTGATTGAATAAGTTGGAGCGGTTAGTGATTTACCATTAGACATTTATCTGACTCAATCATTTAACCACAGGTCATTGGTTTTGACCATATTTAACTCGAAATGAACCAAGAACTGCTACTGTGTTGAAGTCAGCATGAATGAGAATTCTCCCCATCTATTTTTCTAAATGCATTTTATCTATCTTATTGTGAATAATTCATCCACGATTTATAATCAAAATGTCATATCTCTATATTTCCAGAGAAATGACATTACTCTGGTGACATTTGCCAGACCTTTCCAATAATTTAATCCACTTAAAACCTCGTCCTTGCTTACAATCGCCTGCATTCAGATCTCTCTCCATCCATTCAACAATTGGTGTATTGAACCAGGTCCCCTCCCTACATTTTTTTCTTTTTAGATAATTTGTTTAACTGAGATGTACATCACAATATGGAAGAAAAGATGTCTCACTACTTCCGTTTCATCCCTGCTTCAAACCAGTATAATTTGTAAAAAAACCCAAAAAAAAACACATTTGTTGTTTAGTAAATGGACATGGGGAGAGTTGGCGGGTAAATTATACATGGATCAATGATATAGTTACGATTTCCCTATTGTACATCCAAATTATGAGTCAATCAAACAAGAAAGCACACTGTTGTAGCTTGCATCCTCAATCGAATGTTTCAAATCAGCAGCAGCTGGCAAACCTTCATTCACTCTCTATTACCAGACAGAACACCTGGTTATTGGCACCCGCTTTTTTATTCAAATGGTCTCTTTGTTATATATAATGTACTATTATAGATATTGTCTAACCACAGCTGCTGAAATCAGAAACGGATTGTGGTACAGTTCGTCAGGAATCAGCCCATGATGCAACACAACAGCAACTAACTAAGCAGCAGAGTTAAGCTCAGACAGTGTGAGCATAAGGTTTTATAATGTTGTGTGTGTTCAGTGTGTATGCCAGCTGCCAGACCTCCCTGAGTTCAGAGCGAGGATCCTCTTTTCCAAGGGGCATGAGGTCTGGCGCACACATCTGGCTTGCATGCAGCCTTTCTTTGCCTGGGATGATGGTGTCCAATTTACAAACACACATTCAGTTGAGCCAGCTTGTTTAATGATTTGCTACAGAGATGCAAATCATACCACTGTAACACAACATCTTAACCAGGAGTGACACTATAAAACTGCAAGAGTTTATCATCCTTAGCAACTACGATAAGCGACCAGACACGTTGTTGGTAGCTTGGTTTCTTTCTTCAGCTTTCATTGCTTCCTGGTTAAAAAGTATGTATAAAGGCATATTTTGTTGTTTATGGTACAATGCTTAATCCCAGTTTAATGCTAGAGAGAGCTATAATTTCATTCGGCAATCTCACCCTGTCAAAGTTTGATTACTTTATTAGAGATGGAAAAAATCCACACTCTAAATGGTAAATGCTTTCTCAGAGCGTTAAAGTGTTTTTGTGGTGGTGAAGGCAACCGTGTATTTTGGGCTCTGTTTGTGATACTGAAGCTGCCTGGAGATTTTCTTTTTCCCTGTGGAAAACGGGAAGATAATGTTTTTTGGCCCCATGTGATCTGAAAACCCATCAGAGCCTACAGGTAGACGGCATACACGCGTTTAACAGCACACATACACAAACATTAGACTTAACTGTGTTTGCTAGTGTTTATATCATGATGTGCTGTACATCAGATGAGTGAAGTTTGGTGAAAACCAGCATCATGACCAACAGTCTTCATAGGAAAGGAGCTTTTAAACTCAATTCGGATGAGGTAAATGTGTGTTTTGCAAGCATACTTGGTGATTTGAATCCCGTCCGAACACCCATCTTTGATTTTCTCTCACTCTAACAATGGATTAAATTACCTATTGTTTTTCAGCTTTTAACTCCTCTGAGAATTAGATAGAATAGAAATAGTTAGAAATGATAGATTAGATTAGATAGAATTTTTTTCAGTTTTATGTTCCTTTTATTTTGACCATAACTAAATGAATTTCTCGTTGCACTTGACTATACATTTTGTCAACTCATCATAGACTTTTTTGCTAACTTTTTGTGTAAAATAACAGTTACATTTGGTGCTGTTGCTGTGTAACATTAAAATAAACATTATAATTAATAAGTAGAGTTTGTATATATGTATTTATTTTGTATTCTTATTTCCATGACCAGAAATGGCTGAATAATTGTAAAGAGGAAGACTGTTTGAGCACTTGAATTGAGTCTTTCCCTTCGGTTAAGGATCAAATCTTTATGTGATCTCCTGGGAGGCGTGTGTGCCAGAGAGGAACGGCATCATTAACAGAAATGGACCGCAACTGTGAATTGAATAGATAAGATTTGATTTTAATGGCACCATATTTTAGTGATGTTACAGTGGAAAGTTTTTTTTGTCTGTTTTTTAGATAGATAACCATGAACCCGGTCAATACAGAGTAAATCCATTTGCGCTCGTTCAACCGTGCAAAATCTTTGCAGTGAAAGAGTGAAGCTGAAGTATTGGACGAATATTGATTCAGCCTCTTGTCTCTTAGGAAAATGAATGGGTCATGGCATTTTAATCTTTGATCCTGGTTTCAGTGAGCTTGCAAAAAACAAAAACAACAACAAAAAGTCATGAATATCCCTGATCGCTCTTGGCCTATGAAACCCATGTGACTGTATGATCATTGATTCGCTTCAGTGAATCATGTTTTTAATTGTTTCTCATCTCTCCAAGGAGCTTATGTTTAGTTTGTGTGTGGTTGTTAATTGGAAACTCTACAGATTGCATTAACTATAAGTAATACATTTGCAACTGTTGTGATAAGGGTGGGTTTTTAGGATTCAATACTGTTAATGAGTAACAGCTTTCACAAACATAAAACGCAAAACCGGTGTCCAAAATCACATACGACTAACGATCCGTTAAAAAAGTATGTTCTTCTATATATAATGAAGTGTTAACGGATTAGTTCACTTCAGAATTAAAATTTCCTGATAGTTTACTCACCCCCATGTCATCCACGGTGTTTATGTCTGTCTTTCTTCAGTCAAAAAGAAATGAAGGTTTTTGAGGAAAACATTCCAGGATTTTTATGGACTTATTGGACGGTTATCAACGGTTTAAAGGTCCAAATTGCAGCTTCAAAGGGTTCTACACGATCCCAGCCGAGGAATAATGGTCTTATCTAGCCAAACGATCTGCCTTTCAACGTGATTACGTAATGCGCGGCGCATCACAGCTGGTTCAAGACGAGCATTCTTGGTTAAAAAGTATATAAATGTTTATTTATTTTTTTATAAAATGACTGATGGTTTGGCTAGATAAGACCCTCATTCCTCGGCTGGGATCGTGTAGAGCCCTTTGAAGCTGCATTGAAACTGAAATTCAGACCTTCAACCTGCTGATAACTGTTGAAGTCCTCTATATGGAGAAAAATCCTGGAATGTTTTCCTCAGAGACCTTAATTTCTTTTTGACTGAAGAAATAAAGACATGAATATCTTGGATGATGAATTATCAGAATTATGAGTAAATTATCAGGACATTTTAATTCTGAAGTGAACGAATCCTTTAATGAAATTCAGATGTTCTACATCCGCCATGTCGTTACTGTCACGTGACCTACGCCGTCAGTTGCGTCGCTTCACCGCCGATAAGAAATCCTCTCCCGTTGCCTCATGGGATGGTAAAGTGTCCATTGAATTCGCCTACTGTTTATTATGTATTTGTTCATACTTCTCTGTTGGTGTACAGTTTTTCACAATCTCTCTAGTAGCGAAGTATTTGATTTTGGATGCAGCGAATGTCTTCCATAGCTTAATTAAAAAGAAATCATATTTCACACTTGAATACATTTTTTTTATTTTTGGCTGACTGCTCGAAGTGCAAGTTAATATGTTGCCAGATTTTGCTGGAACATTCACATTAATTGTCTTAGTGATCAGGCAAACTTGAATTAGTTCACTATGCATGAGACTTTAGCAATGGATCAGATGTGGCATTAATGCATGTGCAGGAATCACAATCGTGGGAAACGTATTGTGTTCTTGAATGCTACTGTATATTTTTGGCAGTGTTGCGCAAGACTCTCGCGGATTGTCATGACGACTGCAAAGTTCAAAGTGCTGCTTCTGATTCTAGCCACTGAGGAGTATTTTTACATCAGCTTTAATGTGTGATTTAAACCTTTTTTCTTTTCTTTTCAAGTGCATGTGTGTTTTATTTATTGTAAGCCATCTTCAGACACCATTACTCCAGTCCATTGACATGAACATTAAATTACTACAGCTTTGGGAATGAATTATGAGACTTCTGGAAAACTCCACAAACGCACATTGTACGTCATGTCCAAGCCTTTTGCTCATTTTTATTAATAACTATTTAATAAGTCTTTTGGCTGGGTGATATGTTAAATATTCATGATGTATTCGCACTGATTTTGCTCATGTTATAAAATTAAGCAAAATGATGAATATCTAAATGATTTAATGAGCTATTTATTGGCCATTAGTTTTCCTAAAGAGTGGTTTCACAATCCTTTATCTCGTGAGTATAAGATATGAGAATGAGCGTTAAAGCGGAGATGTTTTAGTTGCGTCTCTAATTTAAATTTCAATAAGAAAAATGGTCTTAGTAAGTTGAATTTTATTTCTATGAATCAGTTTAATGACTTACTAAAACTGACAGTTTAAACAGTCCCTGTCTGACATGTATTTAATTTGTTTAGTAAAATTGTGCTTTATTTATTTATTCTGTGTATTGGTGCATATAAATTAAAACAATTAAATATAATTTGTACTTCTTTATATTAATCATTACTTGGCTATAGTGGTATTTTTGATCTAAATGTTTTTTTCTTTTGATTTTGATTTAAAAAAATCATCCTTTTAAAGTTGTTTCTGAGCTGATAAATGCATACCAAAATACTTATCTGATGTCAAAAGGCAAAATATTTGCAGTATCACCCAGCCATACTATATCCTCACTGAGGACATGAGCCACAGAGAGAAGGCAGACAAGCAGCGGAAACTTCAACAGAGGGAAAGCAAGGGCTAATTCTCTTCCTCCCAGCCCAGTCGCGCCCCCTAGCCTAGCGGACCCTGCCTTGGCACTGGAGACGCCAGCATTCAGATACATAATCCATCAGCATTTCCACAAGCAAATATCATTCCTGCAGAGGAACGCTTAGCTGCATGTCTCCAGGATAGGAGGCCATTGTTGTAGGAGCCAACCCTATCTCACTGAAAAAAAAAACAATGTTGCGAGGTGACGATTTAGTATGAATTTGTATGATGTGAATCGTACTAAAACATACAATTAGAAAAAAGCAAGCATGAAGGCCCACCCCTAAACATACCCATCACTGGCCGTAAGCAGATCGAACGAAAACATGTGAATAAGATTGTACGAATTCATTCGAATTAGCCACCAATTCACCAAACCGTAAAACAGTTGATTTGCCGTGAGGTTGTGTTGTAGGAGCCCAAGATCCTCCAGTGAGTCTGTTGCTGGGGTTGGTGTGCACATATTTGCGCAACTGTCACTGAGAATTCTCCAGCGAGTCATGTGTGAGGTTTGTGTGGTCGGGTTACTCGCTCTACTCTGAAGCGTATGACCATCTGTCTCTATATGACTCATTGGGTCGGCAGTGCGCTCATTTCAACATGGAGAACAAATACATGAAGGCAGTGGTGGTTGGATTTAAAAAAAATAGGAGGGGGGAGGGGCGCGGGCGGAAACAAACTGAATTATTAATACAGAACTGAATGTTGGCTAATTGTTAAATAACCATTTAACAGTGATAATAATGTATCATTACTGCTTAGCTAAAAATGGAAAATTCTGCATTTAAAGCATAAGGTAGGGTTGGGCAATAGCCAATCAGATTTTTTGGGCTAAATGGCGATGTATGGTATAATCTCAGTATTTACATTTTTTTTGGTTCCCAATTCTTAAAGTAATGATTTTTAATGCACAATACGAGATACCGGCCAATTAGGATTTTTATTTTTATTTTAATTCTTTTTGGCATCGATTAATATTGGATGTTTAGTTGTGCATGCTCACTTGAAGTTAATATTGAAAAACAACAACTTATAAATCAGTACCACTGTTAAATGTAATCTTAAGAAAATAAAATAAGTTTTTCATACTTTACATATAATGTTGTGATGCCTAAATTCACTTGTAGCATTTTGTTATATTTATTATTTTTGTTAGTAAAAATTGTATAAACATTTTTCAATTTCAGCAGTAACACTTAAAATAATGATCAACCTGTCAATATCAGCCAGAACTTTTAATATCTGTGTATCCCTAGTAATGGAACATTCAGGGTACGTTCACACGACAACAATGTTCTAAAAACGTTTTTAAAAACATCTAAAAACCTCTTGCGTTTTTTTGCACACAGGCAAAACGATCCCCGTTCACACAGATCTGCCAAAGCGATTAAAAACGTTGTATTACTCTACCAGGCCACTAGTTGGTGATGTCAGTTTGTAAAGAAACACTACACGTCCATAGACTGAAGCGTATGATGTCTCCGCTTTCACAAATTTGCGTTTTTCTAGTTTTCACAGAGACGATTCTGTTATGCTTTCAAAAACTAGCACACTTTGAGACATTGTCAAAAGAAAGGAGCCCAGAATCTGAAAAAAGTCTATTTTATTTATTGGTTGAATGACCTGCTATGTTAAAAGTGAAGCTTTTGCGTGTCACAACCGGTCATGCCTTTTAGGAGGAACAGTTGGATTTAAATGCGTGAATAAGCCCTCTAAATTGTGTTTGTACAGAATACAGAAGTCACTCCTGAAATTGTGATAGTTGTTTAGTTTGGCTCTGCACAATCTAGGCTACTCGGATTGAATGTAAATTTGGTTGTCACTGTCTGATCAGAAATTCCAGTCAGAAATTGTAGAATGTGGTTGTCCTGTAAAAGACCAAACCCTAAATACATATTGAACCTTGCTTTGTTCTGTACACACAAAGGATAGACAAACGGTTTGGTCGTGCGTGTGCGTGTGCGTGTGCGCGTGTGCGTGTGTGCGTGTGTGTGTGTGTGTGTGCGTGTGCGTGTGCGCGCGCCAATGTTGGGAAGTAACTAACAGAAGTAACAAGGCTACAACTGGGCATCTTTTAGTACTGTGACATCTGTTGGAAAATGTGCAGCTTTTTCCAAGCTGTTCATTTCTAACAAGTGCCAATATGCGAGATGCTACACTGCTGCTTTCATTTCACGTTGAATTGCATACAGTGCAGTGTTGATATTGTTAACTAAACTATTACAAATTGTTTAAAGGAATTTAAGTAAAGCTGGAATAAAGTTGAAGTACAAGTCAATGATACATTTCATTCATATGTGAATCTCTGAGGCTAGTGATGCCTCAAAACACTCCAGTTGAATAGCCGTGGTGATATATTATGCACAAAATTATTTTAAATTTCTCTGAAAATGACCTCTGATGCAGCCTAGTCGTCACAGATTCACATGGTAAAGAGCTGAAGTCGTAGTTTAGGTGTTTTTACTATGTTCGGTGTAAAAATGTATTCAGTTCAGTGAAGTGCAGTGTGGGTGAGTGCTATTTGTGAAACTGTAGTACTGATGACGATTTGTAATTAGAGTAGAGCTCTTCAGAAACATGATTCTGGCTTCACATTTCTCTAAACCTCGCAATCATTTATGACATCATTCTGAGTTTATAAATATCTGTCTGGTTTAGTGTGTCTCCCTGCACTGAGAAGCGGGTGTAAAACATTGACCCAGTTGAACCCAAACAGGATGATTCAACTGCACTGGCAGTGCAGTTATTAATAAGTAATTTCTTGCGATTTTAATTTATTTGATGTATTATCAAGTAATTTTCTTTATTTCTTATATTCTCTGCAATACGCAGACAATCTTTTTTTTCATAATTCATTTCTCAGAATTGACTATATCTTACTGTTGTGAGTGTTTCTCATAATTGCTGCTATTTTTCATAAATGTGACTATCTCACGATTCATAATTGCATCTTTATATTGCAAAAATGTGAGTTTCTAGTTATTGTGAATTTATATCTCACAGTGTGACTTGGCTTATTATTTTAAAGTGCCCCTGTTATGCTATTTTAAAGGTTCTTAATTTTGTTTTGGAGGTCTCCTACAACAGGTTTACAAGGTCAAGAAACGCTTTAATTTTCTCATAATATACATTGCAGCATCACCTCTTTTCTCACGGTGCCTGAAATGGTTTGATCAAGGATTCTCTCTAAATCCCGCCTTTCCGAGAGCGTACTTTGTTCTGATTGGTCAGGTGGCCCAGTCTGTTGTGATTGGTCGACCGATCAATTTGAGCCCGAGTCCTAATCCGTTTGAAGTGCATGCAAAGTCTTCTCAACATGTCGACAACACGAACCAAACTCTCCTAGGCCTAGGCTACAATTACAGTGTTTGAAGGCAGTCAAAGTAGACGTTGTTTGCTGGCAGCCAATAGCTATGTTTCTGTTACCCTGTTTTTAATGCGCGTTTTGAAGCATCACCTAAGAAACGAGACGGAAACGCCACATTTCGAAAGGAAAAACCAGAGCCCGTCTACGGAGAGCCTGCCCACTCCCTATTAAGTCCAATTGTACCGAATTTTGGTTGTAGTTCCACCAGAGTTCCACTGGGGGCGATCGCCATGAGTGCAAAATGAATGGGAGTCTATGGGGCTAGACGGCTAAATGTGTCTCTTTCACCCGATTGCCGTTGAGAAATCTCAGATTTGAGTGTAGATTTTGCAAGTTCAACATGGGTTATAGGTCGAAAGTTGAATGAACGAGTACTTATGTCCTTTCGATTTCTTACAGGTTGAGTTGTTGTTGCCCATAACACATTCTGCTAATGAACGCTGATTGGTCAGTGAAGGACTGATTACGACCAGAGATACCGCTTGATGGCATCGTGGCATCCGAAGCGGGACCAGAAACAAACAAAACAAAAACTCGTCTAGCACGTGTATTTACCTGTGTCAGCTGTGTTGTCGATGCCTCGAGAGAAAACAAAGTGCAGAACGCGAAAGCACCAGAGTGAGTGAAGGATTGCCGTAAAGCAGTATCTCTGGTCGTACGATGTGTATGACGTCATTGACACTTTAAAACATTTTTTTAAGCAAATAAGTGACTCTAAAAAAATCGAACACCCAGCAATGTGTAATTTCTTTGCTTCTCCTTTCGAATACAACATTCAAATTACTAGACAAAAAATTATATCCTGAGAAAAGTGGATTTTGGTTGGTGTACTGCCATAGACCTCCTTTCATTCTGCACTCGTCCTGTGAGCGCCCTCATATGGAATCAGAGTGGAACTGCAACCAGTTCAAAAGCCGGAAGTGTACTGAGAGTGAAACTTCTCGCCATATTAGACATTCTCTGGAAAAACCCTTAATTTGAAAAAAAGTTTTTACACTTGCTTTAGGTGGTTTTTGAAAAAGAGTTCATGCGAATAATGGTAGATGGAAACACATTTGACGAATAAATTCTGACGTAGTGAACATTAAACACACGTGACTAATTTGCCGTGTCCTCATGATGGGAATTCCTATTCCCTAAAAAGAGCCAGATCATTTGGCTCAGCTCAGTAATAAAGAGTTTACTTTTGTTTACGGTGTGTGTGTATATATAGTATACAGCTCTCAGATGGGAAACGACTCTCACAGTTCACTTAAAGGAGTCTGCTCATAGATTCACTGTTTCCACTGATGGTGTTTTATTTACTGTTGGTTACTAGGTTACCAATACCACTGTCGTCCGCTCGAACAAGCTGATTGGAATGCACATATTTCTTTTCTTTTTTTTGAACTTGGAGAATATTTGCTTCACGTTTGGATGGAAACCCAGCTAATGAAGACCATAGGCTAGCATACAAATAATTTAAATACAAGAGATTTCAATGGAAGCCTCGCACAAATATTATAATATTATAAGCATGGCGTGTGTGTTACCATCTCATGCTCCCCTAATGGACGTGTTCATAGCAAGCACCAGTCAGTGAATCACGTGTGGCTATTGTGTGCTGTGTGAGAAAGACCCAGATGGGTGTGATTTTCTGCAGTAATTCTACAAAGTGCTGCAGCACACACTGATTAATGTTACAGGCATTAGAGTGTGTAGACGTGTTAAGGTGTTTTATTAACACCGCTTGTGCTCTTGCGTTTTGCACTAGCCACATCCTGTGTCGAAATCCTCACGTGCACGTGCATGCGGTGTGAAATGCATTTTGCTGAGCTGTTTCAGCGCAGTGCGGGGGTTGCGGGGGTAGCGGGGGCGTTATTACATATCAAACAGGGAAACACTAGGATTCAGAGAGAGAGAGAGGGAGGGAGGGAGAGGGATGCCTGCGAGAGGAGAGGCGAGGGGTAACCCTCCTTTCCAGGCAAGGGATTCCACCACTGCAGTAATCATGTTTCCTGCAGTCTCTCTGTGCTGATGCAGATTTCCCACGTGCACACGCTCTTACAGACGTGTTCCCTCAGAAATCCTTTCATCTGACTCCAGTCATCACGACGCACTCTCTTGCTCTCTCCTTCTGTCTGTACTGAACCGCTCGGGTTGTGCTCTTGCATTCAGACACAAGAGCTGCAGCGGTTGAGACACGGTTTTCAAACTTGAACTATATTTTACTTTCAATGTGAAATAGATTGTTTCCAATAATAGTTTGTATACACCCGTAAATTATAAAGCATTTAATTTCAAAATGATTTGCTTTTATGGGAGTTGATACTCTTTAACCAGGGTTATTATCGTTGGCTAAAACTAAAAGTATAAAAATACATTTCCATTGCTTGAAATAAAATAAATATTAACTGAAATAAAATAAAATAATATATTTTTTAACTATTTTATTTTAACAAGTTGCCAAGGTAATAGGGGTGGGTGATATACCAGTAGACATAATTAACCAGTATAATTTTGAACTATGATCTCTATCGCGGCCAGTGTTGGGGTAACGCATTACAAGTAACTCGAGTTATGTAATCAGATTACTTTTTTAAACTAGTTAAGTAACTCATTACTTTTTCAAATAAGTAACGCAAGTTACTTTGTTTTCCCATTTATTCACTGAGGTGCAGAGGCGTTGAGTGCGCTGTGCGAACATGATGGTTATTTTAGTTCTAGACTAAAGCATGCATTTACTTTTGCATGTACTTACTATTGCACAAAAAAGATTCCGTATTCCTCAAAATAAATAAAATCAGTGACATGCAAAATCAGAATACTATGTAAACCACCAATAATTAAATGTTAAATAAAAAATAAGATTTTTAGTTTTTATTGGTGAAGTAAGTGTTAAACTTTCTTCTCAAGCATTTTATTTTTCTGCAATCCAGAATGTCAGCACAGCTGAAAGGTTTGTTTGAGCTGCGCTCTCTACTGTACACGTGTGAATTTGCATTTTCTTCAGCCTTATTATTAAAATTTTGGTGTGAAAGTCCTTTACGTTTGCCCAAAAATACAACTTTTTTGTTATTAAAAGAAAAACAAGCCCAGCCCAGGTGAGAAAAGCAACTATGTTTCTTAAAAAGTAACTAAGTAACGCAATTAGTTACTTTTTAAGGGAGTAACGCAATATTGTATTGCATTACTTTTCAAAGTAACTTTCACCAACACTGATCACGGTTACGCTCACGTGACGTTACTCTGCTGTGTGGTTACAAATGTTTCGTTTGTTTTTAAGCAGCAAAAGACAACTAATTTTGCTATTTGCACACACTGTCAGAGAGATGGCACATGAACCCGCGCGGGCTCATCGAGCGCGCGAGAAGTGAACGGAGTTATTTTTGCCGCCTAATTTTGTTTGAACGGTTAAATACACATACTTACAGTAAGTGTCAAACTGCCCATTTTAGCAAGTATCCTAGTAAACAGTCATTTGTCTGAAGTGAAACAAAATAATTTTTGTCTTAAGTGAACGTAAACAGTTGAGAAACAAAACGCATGTGTTTCCATATATTAGATTTGTGCATTTGGTCTTAAAATGACAGCAGCCTAATAAACCTGCTGCTGTCTTTGCCATTAATGTCATTACCGTCTGATGTGTACAATAGAATGAAATCGTCACAAAGAAATTTAAGCAAAATAGTGGCTTTCCCAGTGACTACAACTTGCATCTATTTCTGTGACTTTTTTTTATGAAGGGATAGCACCCAAAAATGAAAGTTCTGTCATCATTTCCTCACCCTCCTCATGTCACTCCAAACCTGTATGAAAGAAGGCATTTTGAGAAATTTATCAGTGTTTATTTTTGCCCATACAAGGGAAGTCAGTGGGCTCCAATGGTCAAAATATCGTTACGCATAAGAAAGTCATACAGGTTTGAAACAAAATGAGGGTGAGTAAATGATGACACAACTTTCATTTTTGGGTGATCTTTCCTCTTCATTGTGATGTCACTTGAGGTTTAGATTAAACTTTGTGTTCTGAGAGGTAACAGTAGAACATTTCTTCTCTGATTGAATTATTCAGTCACATTACTTTTTTGATGTACATCTAGGAATTTATTCAGTAAATGTTTCCATCGTAGTTGATGTGCAGTGAGCGAGTGGCTACGTTTTTTTTGACACATTTTGGAAATTTTATTCACATCTTGCCATTTTCATTCCACATGTTTTATTCCAAATTTTGCATGGAACCCCACTAAGTGAGGTCAGAGATATTAAGCAGGAAGTCAGAGATATTAAGCAGGAAGTGAGGTCAGAGATATTAAGCAGGAAATGTAAGAGTATGTAAGTGGGATTTGCATACTATGATAGTGCGATTGAGGGAATAGACGGGTTGTGTGAAAGATGATCAAGATATTCAAATTCATATAAGATATTTTTCCATTTGGAATAGCATGCACAAATGAATCGTTCACAGTAAGACCAGGAGCATTAAATGGTGAATTTTAATTTCCTATTGATTTCAACTTTTAAACCAAGCACTCATGACATGAGGCACTGAAAGTCTGGCACAGCTGTACATTGACCAACAATGACCAACAAATAAAAAATAGCACAGAGGGAATGCACAAATGTATTGTGTATTATTGGTCCTCTCACTTCTGCTTCTTTATTTCGGTCTCTCACATTCTCTCTCCTCCTCTATCTGCCTGAATGACATTGATTCTACGGGTGCTGTGCTATTGACTAGCCCTCTGTTGAATATTTCAGCCGCTATGTGAGCCTGCAGGGGGACGGGAGGGGGTTTTCTGGTTCTCCGTCTTCATTACACACCACACACACCACTGTGAATGCAGTGCCATTCATTTAATCCCACACAAGCTGCTCTCTTCTAATAACCAACTGACACAACGGACAGTGACTCCTTACAGTGCATGATGTGTTGTTTTTTGTGTTATTTTGCGGCATGAATCTTCTGTCTCATATTCAATTCATAATGCAAGCTGACAACTCAGAAAATATATTATTTCTTTTGCTGAGACCCTGATTCAGTGGCATGTTCGGTCATTCTCTATCCGCAAAAGACATTTAAGAGCAGCAGTGGGACCAGTTCAGAATAGGAACCGGTTCTCGATTCTTGTTCTTATGTGGTCTTGCTGCAGAGCGGTGCTTTGTGTTATTCCCTGAGCTGAAAGGAGGACCTGATTTAAAAACAGTGGTGATGGTCATTAGTGCTGACAAGTCGTAAAGAAGTGTAAGCATCTGATCACGACACTAATCTAACCATAGTTTGGGCTTCACTTCATGCTGACTAACTATTACAGGTACCGTACATTATGAGAGTACACACTGCTGTGTGTGGTATTACCTCCGTTGTTATGACAAAATCCGCACAAAGGGGGCAATATCCAAAATCCTTGTACCAATTTTTGGTAACCATGAGGAAAACAAATCATACTAAGTGATGTTTTAGAAACTGTAAAAATGCAGAAAAGGTTTCTGTGATGGTTAGGGTATAGAATATACAGTTTGTACTGTATAAAAATCATCGTCTATGGAAAAACGTCTTTGTGTCTAGTGTGAGTCAATGGGATATTATGCTGAAGTGCTTAGTGTCTGAAGCAGCAGTGTTTTTTTAGTATTTATATAAGATCATGGTATTTATATATTGAATTAGCTTGTATTCAGTTTTCATTTTAATTTAAGTTTATTCATTTTGTGCGGTTTGCTTCTTTTTACTAGATTTTATTTTTTATATTTCTATTTAGCTTTAATTTATTTTTATTTCAGTTTTAGGAATTTTAGTACTTCAAATTGGAACTTTTTTTCTGTTAGTTTCAAAGGTAAGTTTTCATCTATTTTATTTTACTTAACGAGAACAATTTTTAAGAGTTAGTTTTAGTGGACAGGGCTGCAGTGTTGTCTATATGGGTCCTCAGTTAAAGCCAATACGGTCTTGACTGACTGGTAAGGGCAGGAATGAAGTCAACATTGCTGACAGCCGACCGGCACAGTCCTGAGAAGGAAAGAGCAGCACGGAGAAGAGTTAAGGGGATCAGAGATGCACTTTATTCTGTAAACGTGGACTGTACTGCAGTGTTCAAGAATAAGGATGGCCTGGGGCCAGTGTCCGAGTTTCAGCCACATGCCCTGTTGGGTCAGTGATTTATGATAATGTACTGTACATTTCTATTCCTTGCAAAACTTGCTCCTTGCTCATAAACTTGTCTGCTAGGACAGAGGTTTGGAACAAAATGTATTTGTTGTTCAGAAAGCATGATAGTCTTAGCAGCATCAGTATAGGTCCTTTGCACACTGAGGGACCTATTTTAATGATCTGAAACGCAAGTGTCAAAGCGCAAGTAACTTTGTGGGCGGGTCTTGGCGCTGTTGCTATTATACCGGCGGGATAAATGACTCTTGCGCCTGGCGCAAATCTAAAAGGGCTTGGTCTGAAGTAGCTTCATTATTCATAGGTGTGGTTTGGGCATAACGAGAAATAAACCAATCAGAGCGACATCTCACATTCCCTTTAAGAGCAGGCGCGCTTGTTCTAAAGCGGATTCCTATTATAACGGCAGATTTGCCAGGCGCACGACAGGAGCGGTTCAAGGCCGAGGAGACCGACGTTCTCGTCAGGGACGTTGGGGATGGAGAAACACACCCAAATTAACTTCGGTTAAACAGGCGTATGATAATTTGGGTAAATGTGTAAGCTAGATGTATGCTTTTATAATAAAATGTCTATCTATCTGTCTATCTGTCTGTCTATCTATCTATCTATCTATCTATCTATCTATCTATCTATCTATCTGTCTATCTGTCTATCTATCTGTCTATCTATCTATCTAGTAATAATGTATGATTTGCAAAAATAACTGTTGCGTCTGTGTGTAGATGAGAGAATCAAAGTGTATGCGCGTTGTGCACACGCTACATTGATTAAGGCCAAGCATGCGCCCTTAAAATAGCATATGAATAACATGCGCAACGCGCCACTGACTTTAAACTGTTTTTTTTTCGGTCAGTGGCGCAATTGTTTTCTAAACCTGTAAAATAGCATGAGGGAACGTTTGCGCCGGAACACGCCGCCTCTTTGCGCTGAACCGCCCCGGGGAGCGCAAGTGTATTTCTTAGTTAACCGACGTGCAAATGTGGAGGGAAAAGTCCGCTTTGCGCGGGTGCAAAATAGGAATGATACATGCGTCGGTGTACAAAGTCAATTGCACTGGGTGCAAGATAGGGCCCTGAGTCTGAAATTCTCGTATGCGTTTTTTTCCTATTTGTCGTTCGGTAGCTCTGAATTGTCAAAACAGCTCTCAACATGCTTGTTACGAATGCGAAAAACGCAGAAAATCGAACCCGATCCGAATTTTTTTATGACTGACGAAAGTTTCGGAGGCAGTGTGTAAACGTGATTGACACAGCGTGTTTTAACATGCGAGAATTTCGGACTCCGTGTGCAAGGACCTTAAAGGGGTCATCGGATGCCTATTTTCCACAAGTTGGTATGATACTTTAGGGTCTTCATGTAAAGTTTGTAACACACTTTGGTTAAAATTCCTCAATGGTTGTGTAAAACAACACGCTTATTACCTCCTCAAAAACAGCTCTGATCACAGCGACCCGTTGCGGTGCATGTCTCATTAAATGCTAATGAGCAACTGCTCATGTTTATGAATTTACTGCTACCTTGGAGTTTCATGTATAATTATACCAACTAATTATTCCAAATTTACCTTGAAAATACTATGGAAGTCAATTGGGTCCATCAACTGTTTGGTTACCGACATTCTTCAAAATATCTTGTTTTGTGTTCATCAGAAGAGAGGTTTGGATCAACTTGAGGGCGAGTAAATAATGACAGAATTTTAATTTTTGGGTGAACTATTCGTTAAATGTTGAGTTTGGTGCCTTGTTAGTGTTTTCCTCAGTGGACTTGGTAAGATAGATCTTTACACAAGGACTGACGTTTCTGTGTCAGTGATAATTGTTTGTTAAATAGCAAGTCAATAATTGCTTCACAGCTGAGCCTCCTCTTGAATTAACAAATTAAAACCAAACTCCTACACTAACAACCCATTCTCAGTTCTTACTTTAGCAACCGACACGCAGCTCTTGGCTAGCAACAGCGACCAAAATTGAGCTACAGAAATAAAGCAAGCAACACCACAATCTATTGTAGACTCCAAGTGACAATCTCTGCTATCTCTTCAGTAAATAATTGAAGGTCAACAACTTGCCGTCGACAACTGAACTGAGCCAGACAATGACATCATTTTTTGCAAAGCTGCTTTATAGATGAAATTAACTTACTTAATAATAGATGATTTTTACAATGGAACTGAATCAACACTGAACTGACTTCAGCTGAACAACAGCCGAAATGCATTATTTTCCTGTTATCACTGTAAAGCTGCTGTGAAACTATCTGAATTGTATAAAGCGCTATATACTGTAAATAAAGGTGACTTGACTTGATTTGCTTCACTCCTGTTGGTAGTTTCCACATTGCATCGCTTCTCATTTGCACAAAGCCGAATGTTGCTCAGCTTTGTCGAACTTTGTGGCCAGTGTCGCATACGCCACCTTAATTCATTACCTCTCATTGAAAAGTTATGGCTTCTGGTCTCTGCTAATCACTGTGAACACCACTTTAGACAAAGTCTGAGGAACCACAGTGCATTTATGAGCGAGTTGAAAATGGAGAAGAGGAATTAGAGGGTATGCGTTCACTTCCTACCAGGACACGCCGCCTCAGCCAGACTGAGTGGCAACATATCCTTAAACATGACTGGATTTAATAGGGGAAACTGCGAAACTAGCTGCTTCTCCAGAAGCTCTCATTGCAGCAGCTTGGAAACATTGTTTCCTGACAGGCCCTTGTTCTCCTTGTCGCTCAGAAAGTGCAGATGCCAGTTCAATATGATTGGATCAGATGCTTTATGCTGGCTCTTGCCATTTTTATATGCATCAGACGGTGTATGAGCTGTTGTTGTGTGTGAATCCGACACTTCTCTTTGTTTGTTTTGGTAAAGCTAAAGCCTGTTGTTTTTGTCTAAAGCCCCCTGACACCTTTTCACATTTTCAGTCGTAATAATGAAAGCACACATCACCCTCTAGTGTAGAGGGATTGACTCGTTATCTCTTCATTACTAATTAATGACTTTCCTCATCTGAAATTTGCACTTAAACAGCTGTCACAGAACTGCAGTCTCTTTCCCCCCCTCAGGATCAGCCCGTTCACTTATTAAACTCCTCCAGGCCTCTGGGCTGTCTGTCAGCAGTCATTTGCCATGTCAGATCTGCTCTCATCAATGTGTGTCTGATTGGCACTGGCGTTGTATTTGGACATATCGTGGTATTTTATCGACATGTGACATTCAATCATGATGTTTGTGATGACAGTAAGGGCTTTAGATCTGGTAAACCAATGACTTCCAGTTCTCACTGCAGCAGTAAACGGTCCAAATGGACCTTCATCAGTTGCATGGTATCTCAGTGTCACTTTAGTGTTAGTGTGAATCTTTAATTAAATCAATACAAATCGATATTTTTCCCACAGATTGAATTCTAATAAATTAGCCTTCATTTGGTGGTACATTGTTAGAGGCTCATGAATAATTAATTTGTATTGATTCCCACCAAACTCTGCCCCTGATTCCAAACAGCTTCAAACTGTGGGGGGTTTTGTTGTTCTTGTGTTTTTTCATTTTTTTTTTTCATATCTATTTAAAAAAAATAAAAATTTGTCACACAGTATAGAGAGATTTTAATTAATTGGCCTGTACATAATATGACAGATTGAAAACCTTGGCTAAAAGACTAAAAATTATTTCCTGACTAATTAGGGTGTTCAAACTTGGCATGTTTGGTTGGATTGAAACGAACCCTGGTGAGATTGCTCTGTTAGTGCAGTTTATTTGAATAAGTTTGAAAGCTGCCATCTGAACCCTGGTCCCTGGAGACCGCTGAAAAGATGGGTCTTGATCCACTTCCAAACAAACTCTGGTGTAGTTTGAATGAAATATGAATGCAACACGGACCAAAGACATGTAAACGAACCGGAAACGTGAAGTGATGTCACAAGTTGCGACCCTAAAAAGGACAGAATGCTCAACCCTAACCCTAACCTGCTTTTTCTCGTCATAGTCGCGATGTTGCTCATAAAACATAAAAACCGTGTCTCCTCGCATCTTTGTTTGTGTGTGTGACAGAGGGATTCCTGCCACTGTTTTGACTACTTTACACATTTTATAAGCTCTCAGCTGGTCAAAATACCATCATACGTAGGCTACGCACACACAACGAGTGCATTTATCCCAGCACACAGCATTCCGTCTCGAAATATACGTCATAAAAGCCGACAAATCAGGTTGTGAACATATCCCTATAACTTTAGGATCGGTGTTAAAATGCCAATGTGAACGATAAGCGGACCAGGACTAAATTATTATTTTTTTGCCCAGACCAAACGAACCAAGAGACCCGAACTACAAATGTGAACACCCTTAATATCTTGATAACCTTTTAAGGTAACCATAATGATGCTAGGGTTGTCATGATACTTGAATAATTTAACAATAACAGTTTAGTTAACTCAAAAATATAAAGTGTAATTTATGTAGTCTACATGACTTGTTTGCTATATTCCAAATCTTCTGAAGCCACAACGAAGAGATTGAAAAAGTAAGGGTTGTTACTTACTAATCTTCTGGTTTTTGACTGTTAACAGCATCATTAGGTCAGAACTCAAGAATCAGATGTGTCCAAAAGCACCATTCAGGCAGATTGTGTATACTATGGACTAGATTCATGATACTTTTTAATCACACATTGAACATGCTTTTGGTAATATCCCATTCACTTCCGTTGTACTGAAAAGAGTGACCAGGATATTCTTTACAAATTCATCTTTTGTGTTCCACTGAAGAAAAAGAAATTCATGTAGGTTTGGAAAAATGAGGAGTAAATAATGCCAAGATCTTCATTGTGAACTCTTTCTTTTAAAGCTGTGGTTTTGAACATGACAACCTAACAAGTGGTCCACCATATCTAAATCTGTTAGTCCAGCTGATCATCATCATCAAACCAGCTTGGACTTTCATACTTGCCCTTGAAATTTCAGGAATGTTTGAATATTGTTTGTGTGTATATATATATACACCAACTGGCAGCTGGGCTACAGTGCAATAATTATCCTTTCACAGATCTGGATCATACGGTTGCACCAGCCGTTCATAAGTTCTTAAATAAATTGGAACATGAAGTTCACACTAGAGGCTTAGGGCCAGATACTGCAAATTAGTGTGAGAACGCAATTCCCAAAAAGCGCAGATGGGAGTAGAAAGTTCTGTGCCTGATCTACTGACGACACGCAAATGAAAGAACACAGTGCCAGGATCATTTCCATTATGACCAACGCAATCTACCAAGAGCAGCACAAAATTAACGTCTGGTTTAAGACTCAGTTAAATAATGACTCAAATACCAGTGAATTGACTAGCGTAAATCTTAGTAAATCACCTTGCATGATTCATTTAAATACTCTCCTCTCATAAATTTTGTGTCTGAAAGGAAAACTCCTACAAATGCCTATGCAATAAGGCCGGCTGCAAAAATAACTGTCCACGCCATTTCAGCGCTATTTTTTCATTGTGTGTCTTTAGTAAATCCTGAGAGAAGTTTTTTAATGCCAAAAGAGGGTTTGGCGCTGGCTCAAGTTGTTATTAAATCTGGCCCTTAGTAACTACTAGCTAGTTTGTAACTAACTCTGTACTTTATTCTGTAGCACCATTTACTCTTAAGGCAGAACATAACTAGTAGCTCATAAGCACTCCATAAAGTAATGTCTATAACATGACATTTGCCATGGGTTATCCAGTAGCTGCCTTCAAATACTTGAGCAGCATTGTGTTAAAATGCTGTGAATGTCAGTTTATCAGTGATTCTAACTTCTTTTGCCTCACTTAACTAACGGTACTAATGCTTCCATTCAAATACAATAAAGCATGAATGACATACAGCAATTGGTAAATAACATTCAGAAACTGTATTCAAAATTAATAAGGCCCAATTAATTATTACTGAAACAAGAAAAAACATGATTTTTTTGTGTTTTTGTTTTGTTTCTTCAAAACAATGACAAGAAATGACATAATATTCTCCGTCTTAAAATGTGAATGAGTGTAAATGTCTGTCAGGTAAAAACAAGGGTTTACTGATGCATTTCAGTCAATCTGCTGTTTTATTCCAACCGTTACTCCTGGTCAGAAGTTTATGTATTTATTTAGTTTATATGTAAACTAAAATTACATTTCAACTAAGATTAAGGGTGCAACGCAAAAATATTTAATATTGCGTAAGGTGTAACTTAGTGCCCCTTTACATCAAAACTAGGCTTAGGTGTAACTTACAAACAGCTGGTTCAACTGGCACCTGGTCCCTTGTGTTTTGCATCTAAGCGTGTAGGTCATGGTACAGTGACAGTAGAGTGAGTCTTTTGCTTACAGTAGGAGCAAGTAAACAGTCGCTTTTAGCCAAAGTGAATCTAATAAAGGGACAATCCACCTAGAGCAACCAAGAGCTCAAGGGCACAGTGCTGATAGTAATTGACTTGTTCCACACTTGTTCCCTGTTTGAACAAGCAACCATCCCATTACAAACCCTGAGGTTTGACTACTGCACCCCAAGTGACTCAACGCGAGTAAATCCGCTGTGCGTATAAACGCTGTCAGGTTAGTGGGGCTCTGTGTGTGGGAGGAGAGTCCGTGTGTAGATGCGTGATGCGTGGGCGGAACTGTCGAGAGCTCTATTTCAGGAAGACATGGAGCGGCTTGCGAAACACGCTGACAGAAGAGTATGGATCAGACCAGTTCACCTCAACACTAGTCGGACACCAGGTGCACACCAAAACAACCAAACTGCTCATCTCCGGACATTCTACACCCAAACACACTGCTGCTGTTAACTCCGCAAACTGTGTGTTTGCTCATAATGCCGTGTGTGGCAAAGGTCCCTTGAAATTCACATGATCTCAATATAGAATCCCCATTCAATTTGGCCACAACCCACCCTCTCTCTCTCTCTGCTCTCTTTCTCTCTATATTTGTCTCGCTCGTTGTGGTAATTGTGCTCTCCAGAGGCACAGTGGAAAATGTGATGCATTTTCCCTGGATTCAAAGCATGTGGTTCCCTTCTGGCTGCCTTTCACTTCAGAAACGCCCAACTGCTGGTTTGAGACAGAGGGTGTTCCGTCAGACTTTACTGTCCATTACCCTCACTTGCTTACTTTTTTCTGTGTTCTGGTATTTATGTTGTTGTTGCATCAAATGCAAGCAGCATTTTCAAAGTTCATATACCTTAAGGGTTAGTTAACCCAAAAATGAAAACTCTGTCATTAATTACTCTTTCCAAGCCCGTAAGACATTTGTTTATCTTTGGAACATAAATGAAGATCTTTTTAATTAAATCGGAGAGCTTTTTGTCCCTACGCAACTACCACTTACTCTATTTCGCTCTCTAAATTTCGCTGAGCAATGATAAATGTGACTGCACCTTTAATGGGATAGGGCATAAAGGCATCATTTATCATCCTTCATGTTGCACTTTCTTTAGTTGAGCATAAATGGAAAAATAAACTTTGCAGAACATTCTGGCCATTCTTTTCAATACAATCAAACAGGAATTGTTCGGACCAGTTTGGTGGACTGGATCAGTTGATTCATTGAATAGATCTGACTCAGGTTGTCAAAATTAACTGTGAATAATGACTGGCTTCAGTCAGTTTCTCACACAAAGCTATCATATGAAGACTTGGATATATAGTGCAAAATGTCATTTCGGCCACTTGTATGATACTTTTATAGATACTTATATTTTTTTCACTTTGGAGAATGGCAACCCCTGTTCCCTTCCACTCCCATTATACTGGAAAGAGTGATCTGAATATTGCATTAAAAAATTTAAGTCATATTAAAGTCTGTGTTTGGAATGACATTAAAGAGTAAACAATAACCAAATTTCCATTTTGGGTGAACTATTCCCTGAACCCTGTTGTTGTTTCATTTATCCAGCAGTATGGACCTCAGACAGTTTTGTTCTTTATCGAACCTGTTCTTTGTCAGTCTTAAAAATAAGAACTCAAAATGGCTTCACATTTTCCATGATTCAGTGGTTCCTGCCGCCTCAGTGTTTGTGTGTATCCTTTGTGTACATGTTCAATACCAGTGTGTTCCTCAGTGCCAACTCGCATCACATTTCCAAGACAAAACATTTCCATTTATCCCCTAAAGGATTGTTTTAGATCAGACACACACTGTTACGCATACAGCAACTACTCAAAATGAAAAAAGCCCATCTGTGATCTCAGCACCGTCATATCTCACACTCTGCAGTCAGACAAGCCTGGACGAATGGGGAATGTCTACGATCATTTAAACAGAGTAGATTGTGCACACAGTTTAGTAAGAATGTTTGTGTAGCTGTACTGCTTACTAAGATTCAACAACAAATGACCTCCTTTTCTCTCTCTCTCTCTCTCTTTCTCTCTCTTGTTGTAGGGCTGGAAGGATTCCCCCTCATGGCAGGGTCAAAGACTACTGTGTTCATCCTCTTCTACAGAAGGTGAGTGTTCATTCATGTTCATGTTTATTTAAAAACATGGAAATACATGTGGGTTTTTGCATCACTGAGATTTTCACTTAGGTTTACAAACTAGTGCTCTGCTGTAACCGCCTACTTATGGGTCTCCGAAGCATGTTTTCCATCGGTTTTCTCTTAAGACATTTCAGAAAATTGTTTAATAAAGAGTTCAAAGCCTTGAACCAAACCAACCAACCAGCTAGCTCTGAGAACTTACCGTATACTCAACAAATAATAATTGAAATTAAGTAAATATTTGAACATCTGGGAGAAAAGACAAAGAGTAACTAACTTAATGTAACATACTTAATTGTATCAATTGCAAGTGTAATCAAATTAAATTGAGTCTAAGTTTTTATTTCTACTACTGTCTTTTATGCTCTACATATCCCAAAATGCCTTACTAACTAGTTAGCTAGCTAGCTAATGTTATGCCTGGTTCAGACTACACGATATCAGTCAATTTTCTTGGCGTCGGGACGCAAGAATCGATCTGTCATCTCGTGTAGCGTGTCGGTGGACAACAGCAATGTCACGACAGAAAGACTAGCATGTTTAATTTTTTTTTCGGTCCTGCACAGTGGGTTCCATCACATCTGTGAAGTTGAACAATAGGAGCACAGAAGCTCTTCTGTACACACCTTTCAAATATTGTGAAACGAAAGAGACGTTGTTATTGGTTGCTATTAAGTGGAATTATGCAATTATGCCTTTATGATGTTTCCTCGAGTGGAAACATCACACAACAGAGTGAAAAAAGATAAATTCTGGCGAACAATAGCGGAGGTGCTTCAGCAACCTGGGGAAAACTGGATTTAGCATTAAGATAACACGCCGCTCATCGCGCATATCGTTAAAGATGAAAAGTGATGATTAGTCGGGAAACAGCGTGTAGTCTGACATGTTTAAGAGTCAATCGCATAATCTGACTCAGTGACTAGCATTACAGACAAAAATATTGTGTAGTCTGAACCTGGCATTGATCGACTCTACTGTAGAGTCTGAAGCAATTCCCATTTCTACATAGGATCTGCAGGCCTGTATCAGAGCCCTGCAATGACAGTCCCGACAGATGAACCGCTAGTAGTTGATGTTACGGGTGGAAACATTTTTACGTTGTCATTTGCGGTTCGGGTCGGAAAGAAAATAGGCACGGGCGGACCCTGTATAGTTGAATAAAGGATGCTATGCAATGCTAGCATTGTTCTGATCATTTACTGTCCCTGCGTCCCAATGTCCATACTATCCATCATAAATAGTATGTGAGATTAGAATAAGTGTATCCCAAAGCATAGTATGCTGAAAAGAGTATGTCAAAAGTCCCCAGATGGTCTACTATTTCCGGTGGATTTTCGAAGTGTGGATGCGTGCGCACAACCCATTGTGCTTTGGAGGACGATTCTGTTCAGAACTACAAAAACAAGTAAAAAGTGTTTAAAAAAAACTTCAAAACATGGCGGATATGCACGACCGACGGTGAGGTTTGAGTGACTAATAATCAAAGTTTAACCTGATAAAAAATAATTTATTTAATGTTATCTGTGTTATATTTCATCCGCAATAACAATGTGGACTTTTACAATGATCTGTTTGGCCATTAACTTTTAAACACATCATTATGCTTTAATATTAAAGAGAGTTCTCAAATGAAATGCGGAGGATTTTAACTGTGATTTTGAACTGTCTTTTTAATCTTGTCTTTTTTCTTCACAAAAAGAGTACATACCTTTAGGCCGTAGTATAAGTAGGTGAATTGGGACACCACATGTTTTATACACCCGTCTCTGCAAACGTTTTCCAGACAGGTTTTATCAGAATGTAATGTAGGAAATTTGCTTTTACATGCACCCAAATCACCCAGATTATTAAATCAGGCCAGGCCAAACCGTTTTTGTCGCTTAACTCGTGCCGATCCGACCTAGCGTGTATGGATATGGTTTTATTCTCCACTGTGGGGAAAATCTACAAATGTGTCAGTCATTGCTTCCGTAACGCAAGAGTTTACAGATGGTATGAGATGTAAAAAGCGACCACGTTATAGAGGATGATCAGATGTTTCTTTTAATTTTATTATTAACTTGCGTTATCTCCGCTCAAATAGCACGCTTAGCCAATGTACAGAGAAACTGGCAGCCAGGCAACAGACAAGTGACCAATCCTGAGTGGCGATGTCACTATGCACGCGGGTATGGCTAACCGTGCTAAGGAGTCCAGGCCGAGAACGGTTGATAATAACCAAACCAAGCTCAAAAGAAATGGAACCATTTACAGTTCTCGGAACCGTTCAGCCCGACGATGGAAAAGAGGCTATTGATCGAATCCATAATCAGATTGATGGCTCAATCAGACTGAAAGCCTTCAGGTAAACACCTCAATCAATCCAACTGAGGTCAATCCAAATAAAATTTCGATCGGATTGAAATGGGTGTTGGAGACCTGAAATAATCTGATCAACAGGAAATAAATCAAGCTTGTAAATGCTTGAATTTGACTTTTCTCAATCAGATTCAAAAATACCTTGCACACTTATGAACATGCATATGTTTATTTACGTCTTGCGTCTTACAAAATGGCCAGTGGAGGAGACTGAATATTTACTGTTTGCTAAAAAAGCTCTTCTGACATAAATGTCAGCTTTCTTTTTAGAAAAGGCTGAAACTGCATTTATGCTTACGGTAGCTCCGGTGACATTATCACGGGTTGCCTTCTCTGATTCTGTACGCCAGTGGTTCTCAATTCCAGTCCTCGGGACCCGCTGCTCTGCACATTTTGTATGTCTCCCATATTTAATACACCTGAACCAGATCATCAGCTCATTAGGAGAGACTCCATGAACTGAACTGAGTGTGTCAGATAAGAGAGACATACAAAATGTGCAGAGCAACGGGTCCCGAGGACTGGAATTGAGAACCGCTGCTGTACGCCATGACTGGAATACATGTAATGCACAAGTAAATAATACATGAATCGGATTGCAAAAGTTTAGGGTGTTCATATAACCAAAACTTTCAGAATCTGAAATCGGATTAGATTCATTCATTTAAAATTACTGCATGTAAACAGGATTTTATTTGCTTAACTTTTTATGTCATCTTTCTGGATGACATATACCCACATCTCAGCAATAGATTTGACATTTTCACAAGTTTCTAATTTTGGAAATGTGACTTCACTTGGCATTCTCTTGCATTTTCCAAAAAGGACGTCTGACTTTCGGAGTTAGAATGGAATGCAAGTTTTGGCTAGTTCAGTTAACCCCATGCTGTTAAATGCCATAACTTAGCCGTTGTTCACCATTTATGAGCATTCAAAAATAGATATGTATTATGATTACTGTCATTAAGATGAATGAGAAAGCTAATAAATAGCTCTCTCTACCTCCTTGAACTCAGCACGGCTCCAAGGCAGTGTTCGTAGTGCTTTGTGGGTAATGTAGTTCTGTTGCCACAAGTACAATGCTTTAGAGTTGATCTGACTGGATGTGTGAAGGGGGTCAGTCTGCATGAAGAGAGCAATGAATCTCTGTGGCACTTAGATATATTATACCCAGCAGGTCGGGAGAGGTGAACACATCGAGAGGAGTATGAATGCGGCCTGTTAAATCTGTGCACTGAAGAGAGAATGATTTACCTCACAACGGATTTTAATAACAGTTGGATCATGACACGCTGCATCAGAGCTGCTGATTCAAAGCCTTAATGCTGTCTGGGATCTTCTGTACTTCAGCTGGCTCACTAAAGACTCAATACACATAAATCCTGACCAGTGTTGAAGAAGATAACTGTAACTCGCCCCCAGGCAACAAAATACTTCTAATGTCATTCAAGCTGTGTGTTTTTTTTTTTTACAAATCGAATTACCTAATTTTGTCTTTTTAATTAAATTGTCTAAAATCAGAGCAGCACAATCTCAATTAGGGGAATTGCATCTTACTAGAACACACACTGTCAGTACAGCTAATAAAACATAAAAGGTCCTGAGTGATCATTGAAATAAACCTTTTGAATGAATCTTCTAATATTAAAGTTAGTTTAAAGCTTTTCCCTGAAACTCATCCTGAATAAAAAAAAAGGCCTTAACAAGGATACAAATACAAATTAACATCAAACTTTAATAATTTAAATAATGTTTTAAGATGTATTTCATTTAATAAATTATTTTTGCCAAATAAAGTGCTGCACAACAGAGGTTCACCCAAATTTTTTTATTCTATCATCATTTTCTCACTTCTATGGAAGTCAGCGGAGCCCATCAACTGTTTAGTTACCCCTATTCTTCAAAATATCATCTTTTGTGTTCAGCCGAAGAAATAAATTCATAAATGTTTGGACCAACTTGAGGGTGAGTTTGGGTGAACTATCCCTTTAAGCTTTCTTGAGTATGAGTTGTAGACAAAATTGTGCAGCTCATTCACACAGAAACATGCAAAACATTCAGACTTCATATTTAAATAGTCTTTTATATTAATAGTATTCACAGAATCAGACACTAGTGTACATCTCATTTTAAATGCATGCATAGCCCTACTTTCGATTTATTCATTCCTTTTTTTATGACTGGATTCCGCAATTCCATCCGCATTTTCTGCATAGTGGAAATCATAGGGTCCGAATGAAACTACAGCCCTGCATATGCCCATGACAAATGCTCTTTGAGTCATGGTGCCAAAGCCGCTGACCCATCTTTCGTCGCGCTCATTTCGATGTGAAAAGGCAGTTCTGAGAAAGAAAGAAAATGGCTCTGCGCTAGCCCCTTTAACCGTCTGGTCTCGCTCTCAAACCGGGAATTCATTCTGACCAAGCTGCATAATACTAGTTTGTTCCCATTATAATCAATGAAGCTGTCTGCACTGGAAATGTGTTCAGTTGACACATCCAGTTCATAATATGAATCACATCGCACAGAGGCTCCAGCCACTTTATTTTCCCAGTCTGTCTAAAATGAAATAATTTTATTTAGATTTAGGAAGAGTAGGATCCATCACCGTGAGGGGGCTGAGTGATGACTCCAGTCTTCAACATCCAGACATCAGATCCTACTGCAGAGCATCACGGACCCCCTCAGACTCAGGAATGAGGCAGTATACAGTATAATGGGACGCTGCAAGCCCCTTGGCAAATACGGCTTACGAATGACTCTGTACAGTCTACGGGACAGCTCGAAGGGACAGGAGATGCACTGACAATAAACTGTGATTTACAATGACATCTAATGACACCACAGTGACCAGCTTTGCTGTTCTTCTCTGGAGATCGACATAACTTGACTGGCAGGACCATTGTAATGCTGCAGTCGTGTGGTGAAAACTCCCATCATTCAACAAGGCCCTGTTGTTCCCCCTTACTGTCACTACAATACTGCCCCCTGCTGGTCCCTTACACACTCCCATACACACTCTCAGCACTCCAAATCTTTCTTTTGCCATTTAAAAGTCTAAGAAACTTGCTTGGCAGTTGTTCATTCAGTGGCACAGTTCAAAATCATCCAAAGGCTCAGTCTAGCCCAACACCTGATAGCTAAGCAAAGGATGCATAAAATGCTTGTGTGATTTGGTTACTACACATCTAACGGCCATTTCTTTGGCTATTGTGTCCGCAGACGTCACGGTGGTGTATCAGAACGGATTGCCGGTGATATCCATATGTCTGCCGTCCCGACGAGAACGCTGCCAGTTCACCCTCAAACCCTTGAGCGACACAGTGGGTGTTTTCCTTCAGCAGCTGCAGGCCGAGGACAGGGGCATCGATAGAGTCGCCATCTACTCTGAAGGTACAGTACATCTCTGACACTACTGTGGTTTTCTTTCCATTATAAGCTGATTTGTCTGTGGATACTGTGGATACAAGTACAGCAAACCTCTAATAACTGCCTCAAATCAGCTTGTAATATTTTAAGGGGCAGATTTACTAAACAGGGCAAATTAGCGTGAAAGCGTAATTCCAAAAGAGCGCTGATGGGAGAGGAAAGTTCTGCGCATGATCTACTGACGTGAAGATGCGTAAATTAAAGAACGCAATTGACCAACTACCAACTACCAACTACCAGGCCAACTACCAGGACCATCTACCAGGCAGCGTCCGGTTTAAGACATGCTTTTTTGGGGGCGGTAAATAAACGCGCAAACACCAGTACATTGACGAGCGCAAACCTTAGTAAATCACCTTGCATGATTCAGTTAAATACTCTCCTCCCATAAATGTTGCGTCTGAAAGGGAAACTCCTACAAATGCATATGCAATAATGTCAGACGCAAAAAATAACCCTATCAACGGCTTTTCAGCGCTCATTTTGCACTGCGTGTCTTTTTTAACGCTAAAAGAGGGTTTGCGCTGGTACAAGCTGTTAGTAAATCTGGCCCTAGATCTTTACTGTCACATCAATTTAAAGCACCCCTACTCCCTAAAAGCATACCTCTAACGTAAGTGTACAGACAATACAATGACAACAGCATTTTCACTTTTGGGTGAACTATCCCTTTAAGAATAGTTAATGTAGTATTGTGCATGTGCATTGTTCGCAGTTTTATGGGCAAAATTAAATTAAGCTTCCATTTTGTAGTTTAATCCACAAATCGCAGATGAACTTGAGGCTTTATCTGAAGTGTTTAATTGTTAGTACATCTTTAATCTAACTGAGGAACATGAATCATTTTTTCTCTGTGCAAAATGCATGTCTGCTCTGTTTCAAGCTCAATTATTCCCGTGTGAGAGGTGCTTGAGCTTTCTCTTGCCTGTAGATGAGTGAGAGAGGTTATCCGCTGTCTTTCACCTCAGATTGGAAATGATTCTCTTCCTGATGAGCATACTAACGCACAGCAGGAAACCTTTGTGATAAGCATTTAGATTGGCTCTCGTATTTCACAACTATTTCAGAGAGAGGATTGCGGTTAAAGAGACTGTACACTTTCAAGCACCTCTAATTTCCCTCTCTTTCTCTCTCTGTAGATGGAGCAAGGATAGCGTCCTCTACAGGGATTGACATTTTACTAATGGACAGCTTTAAGCTAGTCATAAATGACACAACACACCTGGTGCAGCCACCCAGGAAAGGTGAGTGTCCCCTGCTGCATTTTGGGTCATTATTTGCGAAACTTTGCAGAGGTCCAGAAGAGTTTTTGATATTCTGTTGGCATCCATTGCAGATCTGCTACCTCACGAGGATACAGAACGATTGAACGACGTCAAGCTCTTGGTGCAGCAGCTCTACAGCGCTCTGCGCATAGAGGAGCATCAGCTCACCAAAGAGAGAGAGCTGATTGGACGACTGGAGGACCTCAACTCGCAGCTCCAGCCCTTGGAGAAGGTGTGTTGTTTGGGTTAATGTCACGTTATATGTCATGTTGACATCAAAAGCCGGACTAATTTATTGCCCTCAACCTGAAAGTAATTTTTTTTTTTTTTTTACAGTTTTAGTCTATTTTGCACAAAAAGAACGTAGAAGTCGTTTCCACCTCAAATTAAGTAAACAAATTAAAAAGGTAATGATATGAAAGTAGCAATTTTAGGAAATGAAGTTGCATTATGGAAAAAGCCATATTGCAAGATATAAAGTTACAATTACAAGAAACAAAAGCCCTTTTCAGACGGTAATTGTTTCTCATGGGGACGTAAGGTATTTGCAACATTTACTGGGGTTAGTCAGTGATTTTATTGTCTGAATACAAAATCGCATACAAATCCCTGGCCGAATTACCTATTGTTTTTTGACGCACACCAAGGTCATGTGATCATTTAAACTGCCGTCCAAATCCACATCTCTGAATTTGCAATTTAAATTCCCCATTTAAATCCTTTTTGGCCACTGCCGAGCACCGTATGCACGGTAACTGTGTCGCTTCGTGGAAGTTTGCATTTGAAAGATGTACACTTTTTTGCCCATTTTCTAAAATCCAATAAAATCAAGAATCTGTAATTTGTTCATTCTCTTGAACCTTTATTTAACTGACGAAAGAACACAGAAAAGATTTCCAATGTTCTCACTGACCAACTTAATTGCATTTTGTAAATAGAAACAAATTTTGATTTTGATGGCTGCAGCACACTCCAAAAAAGTTGGGATAGAGGAAAAATAAAAGTGAAAAGATAATTGAATATTCAAATTAAGCTGTTTTGAAACAGTCCACAATTATCAGGTGAATTGGTAACCGGTGAGGGTGTCGTGATTGGGTATAAAAGGAGCATCCACCAAGGGCAAGCAAAGATGGGTCATGGCTCAGCACATTTGTGCCAAATTTCGTGAGAGAATTGTCAAACAAAACAAAATCACATTTCTCAATGCAAGATTGAATAGAGTTTGTCTTTCACCTTCTACCATACATAATATTGTGAAAAGATTCAGGGATTCCAGAGAAATCTATGGAAGCTTGTTTCCGCCACAAAAGAAAAAAATGTAAATGATAATTGCGACTTTTTATCTCACAATTGCGAGTTTACATCTCGCAATTCTGACTTTATTTCTCAGAATTGCGAGATACAAAGTCAGAATTGCGTGAAATAAAGTCGTCCCAACTTTTTTGGAGTGTGTTGCAGCCATCAAAATCTAAATTTGTTTCTATTTACAAAATGCAATTAAGTTGGTCAGTGAGAACATTGGAAATCTTTTCTGTGTTCTTTCGTCAGTTAAATAAAGGTTCAAGAGAATTAACAAATCACAGATTCTTGATTTTATTGGATTTTAGAAAATGGCCAAAAAAAGTGTACATCTTTAAAATTGCGTGTTATAAAGTCAGAATTGCGAGATATAAAGTCAGAATTACGTGAAGTAAAGTCACAATTGCGTGTTATAAAGTCAGAATTCGAACTTTTTTTCTCGCAATTGCGACTTTATATCACGCAATTCTGACTTTATAACACGCAATTGCGAGTTTATATCTCGCAATTCTGACAGATTTTCTCAGAATTGTGAGATATAAACTCACAATTGTGAGATATAAAGTCCAATTCTAAGGGGGGAAAAAAAGACTGACTTTTTTTTTTTTTTTTACCTCAGAATAGTTTATCTAACAATTCTGACTTTATAACACGCAATTGCGACTTTATATCATGCAATTCTGACTTTATATCTCCCAATTGCGTATTATAAAGTCAGAATTGCGTGATAAAGTCGCAATTGCGAGAAAAAAAGTCCGAATTCTGACTTTATAAGACGCAATTGCGACTTTATTTCACGCAATTCTGACTTTATATCTCAAAATTCTGAGAAGCGAGATGTAAACTCGCAATTGTGAGATAAAAAGTCGAAATTATCTCTTAAAATGTTTTATTCTGTGGCGGAAACAAGCTTCCATAGAAATCTCAGTCTGTGTAGGGCAAGGCAGGAGACCTCTGTTGAATGTGCGTGACCTCAGACGGCACTGCATGAGAAACCGTCATCTATATAGCCACATTGAGGCGCCATGCTACTTTTTACAGAAGTCCACAAGAAACAATTACCGTCAGAATAGGGCTATAGTCACAATTTCACAAAAGTCATATTTAGTCACAGGGAGACTGATATAAAGTCGCAATCACAAGAAACAATTACAGCTGCAAGATATACAGTATGTGTCGCAGTAATGGTTGTTAATAGCAATGTGCGATATAAAGTCACAGATATATGTTTTGTACTCTTTGGCAGCTTCAGGCTTCCATTTGTATCCAGCAATGCTACACAGTTAAGAAAAGTGTAACTTTATGCAAATGAGCATAAATGTGATGCGTGAAAAGTGTAGACAGTGGAGCTCTCGTGATTCATCTTCTGTCAAAGAAGTTAATGTGACTGTGAGCAGTTTCCCTGCATTCGTCTCTGCCCACATGCAGAGATATAATAATAAGTCATACATGCATTATAAACTGCTGATGTTTGTGTCCCTGCGTTATGTAAATTTACAGTATAGTGGCAAGATCAACCAACATCTCATTTGTGATCAGATTTTCAAAAGCTTTGGCCAGTAGTAGTTTACCAATTTCTTAATGGCATCCAGTAGTTGAACAGCCAGTATGATCAAGAACACAGCCAAACCTTCAAAAAGTTGCATTCATCTGAGGAGACGAGCACAGAACCAGGACCAGTGTACATGCGCTGCTGTTTGGATCAGTGGATGGTACACTGGTTCTGTGGTTGTCTCCTCAGATGAATGCAACTTTTTGAAGTTTGCAGGCATGTTTGACTTTTGGCTGTTGTTACTGAACATCTAAAATTGTTTGTAAAAATTTGAAATTCTCCATTTCTTATTAGTTTCACCAACCGCTGAAGCGCACACACAGGATTGTGGGATATCACAGGCAGGAAACATCTAAAGTGATACTAACACATTATCTGATCACAGCTGATGACAGCTGATAATTAAGCTGAGAGTCTAATTGCACAGTAGATTGATTGTGGAATAGAGCCTTTTCACACACTGAGAGCTGCATAAATACTGCTAATTTTGTAATTGCAAAGTTCTGCTCAAGTCAACTGAGACTTGCTTTCGGGTTTTTTGTTTGTTTCTTTTTTTGTTGTTCCAGCATTAGAAGTGAGCTAAACTAACCTAATAGCGCAAACAACAACTTCATTGAAAGCATTGACCACTCCACTGACTTTTAAATGGACTACAGTTTCTTTTGCATTGTCATGCATAGCAAATCAAAAAGATGTATTTAGTCTTAAAAAGGAGGGTGCAAAATAGACTAAAATGGCAACAAACAAAAAATGCTTCCAGTTTGAGAAAATTAACATGACATATTTTGGATTTACATGTACTTATTTGGTAACACTTTATAATAAGTACAGTAATAAAGTATTTACATATAATTTTTAAACTATTAGTTTATAGTTAATTCATAGCTAATACATATATATATATATAGTGGTAATAGGCTAAATACAAATAGTGAGTTCTTCATACATTGTCATTGTAATTAACACAGTAATTATGGTTTAATTAGCTCATATGTAAAGGGTTAGATAATCGAAATGTCTGGGATAGAATATACAGTTACAGTATAAAAACAATTACATCTATGGGGAGTCCCTGTAAATCATAAATGTCTGTGTGTGTGTGTGTGTGTGTGTGTGTTCTGTTCTTAAACATTTTAAGGAACACTGAATATGAATGCAATTAATCTCCAATAAAGTTTGGTTTAATGCACTTAATGACATTTTCCCATAGGCGTCGATTTCGGGGGGGACGCGTACCCCCCAGATTTCGTCATGAGTCATTTTGTACCCACCACTTTTAACTTCCGTCCATATTAATTTGACTTTTGGTTCGATTTTTTTGACCGTTTTCAGTGGTTGTGAGGAGCAATATGAGAGAGAAATTTGGTAATCATTGTCTGACCCAACAAAAAAAACATTATAATATTCATTTTATTTTATTTTCCATGTTCGCATTTATGAGGGAAAAAACAACGTGTCAGTTTAGGTTACGGACCAGAGCGCTCTGAAAGCGGCACTAAAAGACTGCTTTAAAACTTTCACAGAGACCTCAAACAGAACAGCTGCCTTTCTTTAAAGTGAATTTCGTTTTGTATTAATTATATCTTAATTTTAATCAATGTTTCATGAACCAATGGATTTAATATAGCTATAAAAAGTAAATATAGCAGAATCATACGTGACGCATTGCTGCCACATACATATTATTTTTTCACCTCAATTATGTCTACTAACGAGATCTTATGTCGTTTTAAAATAACTATGCATTTTAATTGTTTATTAATGAACTAGTCTTTTCTAAATCAGTGTAGGCTGCCTGCATACTTATCTCCACATCTCCGCTGTAATGTAGCCTAGATGCGCCTTTCATACAGACAGGATTACATAATCAGATGGTAGCTACCGTATTTGCTTTCGATTGGATTTTTTTTTCGTTGGTGGACATTTTTTTTAGTAACTTTATAGTTATATTTCTCATGTCTGTGAGGCTTGTCTATACACTGTTTGTCAGTTCATTTTTGAGGCGCGCTCCAATTCACAGAGATCATGAAAGCGCGCCCTGTTCGTTTTCTTTTATTTTACAAAGGCACACCGTTTTCTTGTTGTTGTGAGTTTACACAAATAAAAGTAGTTGCGACTGATGTATTATTATATTCTGTATGACCAGAAATGGAGTATTTTAAGTTGTTTCCACTGTTGATAGGAAAATGCGAGTGATGGCACCGGCGCCTCCATCCACATAGGCTATAGTGCGCGCTCCATACTCCGCACAAACACTTGGATATGCGCTTCCTAATAGCAAACATTTATTTAGGTTAACGTTAGAGCGAGCGGCCATGCCAGACGGATAATCCTCTTCATGTTTAACTAATCAAATTCTGTTGCATTTTATTGCGCCAGTTTGAAAAGGGCGGCTGAAACACTTAGCCTACAGATAAACGCCAAACGCTGGTGTTTTTCCTTAAACAAATTCGTTTAGGCTTTAAAATAAATATTGTTTATGGGCTAATTAATGCCACAATAATTTATTTATTTTATTTGTTTTGCATTGAATACCATTGCATATTTTCATTGAATGCATTGAATATTTGCTATGCACCGCTATGCCATCCTCCCATAGAAAGACACGTTAAGAGCCACCTATTTTCCTTATAATAAAGGGTTTCTACGAAAGGAAAACGCTTAATGTATAATTAAATGCATTGCGTTCATATTCTTTATCACTGAAGCTTTTTCTTTATTATAAGGGTGTATTATTCCATTAAAAAAGGGACTGTTTATAAGGTGACAATCCGTTATACATCTTGAAGATTTTTGTATTGTATTGTATCTTCTGTTATAAACACGAAGATTGACATTTCGTTAATTAAACAAAATAAAAACACAAGGTGTAAAAAATAAACAACTTAGGCTATGTTCTGTTAGATGTGTTTTGACTAGTTTTTGTTTAATTATATCTCTATGAAGATATAGCCTATTAACAATCATTCATAATCATTACTTTTACGAAGTGGACGAGCGGAGCGGAATATTCAGAAATGCGCTCTCCACTCACGAGCTCTGATCGGAACAAACCCGAACCTCACTGTCTGCTGAACTTGCGCAGAAACATCAAAATATAACCAGCTTTTTAAAATGTTTTTTAAAACTAAACACTATTTTAGCACAAATTATGAGCTCATTGGCGATTTTTTTATAATTATTGACAAAATTAGAATATAGTAAAAGTTGTTTTTTTTTTTTTGGGTGGGCCTGTTGAAAAGTGGGGCCGTGCCTGAGCTACAGGACATCGTCTTCCAAAACATAACCTGCGCGAAAGAGAGAAAAAAATGAATGCGTCATTGTACCCAGCACTTCTGAAAATGCACTTCCGAATGCGTCTCTGTCCCCAGCACATTTCAAACCAAACTGACGCCCATGCATTTTCCCATTTTTTCGTGACCTAATTTGAAGTGAGAACGATTTACTACTAAAAAAAACAATTAACAATTCCTTTACTATGAGCTGATTCAACAATAATAATTGTCTTAATTACAGTGTCAATGAATGAAGAACTCACTATTTGTATGTAGCCTATTAACAGAGGCGGACAGAGTACACAGCTTCATTACTTGAGTAAAAGTACAGATACCCCTTGCTAAATTTTACTCAAGTACAAGTAAAAGTACTACAGTCAGATGTCTACTTTTTAAAAGTACTTGAGTATCAAGAGTACAAGAGTACATTTTCTAAATATTGCATTATTACATTGGTAAACACAGCAAACACTTGAAGCGAAAACTATCATTAACTTGTTCAGAAAATTGAAATAGTCTGGCGAGGTGGGGCCACGGGGAAGACTCATGAATATTCATTAGGGAAGTCATCCCTGATTGGTCTGATGACCTACCACTCCTAAATCTACCCGTCACTGGGGGTCTTATGACCTCCCTAACCCCGCCCCTAAACCTACCCGTCACTGGGGTTAAGACCAATCAGGGATGACTTCCCCTAATGAATATTCATGAGTCTTCCCCTACCATCCTGGGATGGACCTGCTGCGTCTTCATCCATTGTTTCGTCCATGGTTTCATCTTTTATCTAAATCTGACCATGGAGTTGACTTTGGTGGAAAGCTGAAGGTGATTGCTGATAGGCTGTCCCAATCAGTGGTGTCTGCACAATCCAATCACATTTGAGAGGGAAACAACAAATTGAGGGTTTCCAAGATGTTTCTTTTTTCTTTTTTTTCCTTTTTTTTTTTTAGAAGAAGTATCGGGTACTCACAGTTATGGATAGAAATGTAGTGGAGTAAAGAGTACAATATTTGCCTCTCAAATGTACTTGAGTAAAGTCATGAGTACTCCCCAAAAATGATACTCGAGTAAAGTACAGATCCCTCAAAATTGTACTTAAGTACTGTACTCAAGTAAATGTACTCCGTTACTGTCCGGCTCTGCCTATTAATATATTAACAATGCAGTGACTACAATATATAAACTATGAATAAACTATAAACTAATAGTTTGTTAATGATTCGTAAGTACTTTATTACTGTATACTTATTATAGAGTGTTACCCTATATTTTTCTGAAACTTGTCTAATTATTTATGTATACTGGTGGTCAAAAGTTTGTGGATTTTTAAATATTTTTGAAAGTCTCTTTGGCTCACTAAGGCTGTGTTTATTTAATCAAAAATACAGTAAAAGCAGTAATATTGTGAAATATTATTGCAAGTTAAAACAACTGTTTTCTATGTGATTATATTTTAAAATGTAATTTATTCCTTTGATGGGAAAGCTGAATTTTCAGCATCATTACTCCAGTCTTCAGTGTCACATGATCCTTCAGAAGGTCCTTCAGCTGCTCAAGAAACATTTTTTATTATTATCAATGTAAAAAACTGTTGCGTTGCGCTGCTTCATAGTGTTTATGAAAACCATGATAAACTATTATTTAAAAGCTTGGGGTAAATAAGATTTTTTTTAAAAGAAAAGATATTAATACTTGTATTTAACAAGGATGCATTAAATAGTTTCAAGTGACAGTAAAGTAGTATTACTGTATATTATATATTAATATTAAATGTATATTGTTACAAAAGATTTCCAATTTGAACAAATACTTTCTATTCATCAAATAATTAATCACAGTTTACACAAAAGTGTTAAGCAGCACAACTGTTTTAACATTGATAATAATAATAACCATTATTATTATTAAATGATCACTATTAATAATTCATAATACCAGTTATTGAGCATTAAATCCGCATATAAGAATGATTTCTGAAAGATCATGTGACGCTGAAGACTGGAGTAATGATGCTGAAAATTCAGCCTTGCCATCACGGAAATATATTTTACATATAAATATATAATCTATTTTATATATAAATATACATAATCCCATGTTGTTAATAAGGTGCAAAGAAAAGTACTTAAAATGTATAAACAGTTTTAAACAAGTTCTTGTTAATGATTTGTCATTTTACTTTTAAACATGTAGCAAAACCTAGCAAAAATCTTAGCTGAGGACCACTGTACTGTAATGCTAAAATCCGATTTTTTTTTGTTTTTGTAAAATCTAATGTAATCTCTTTTCTCAGGTTAAAGAAGAACTGTGTAAGAAAGCAGAGCGCAGGACTACGTGGGTGCTGTGGGGTGGGATGGCTTACATGGCCACACAATTTGGCATTCTGGCACGGCTGACCTGGTGGGAGTACTCATGGGACATCATGGAGCCCGTCACGTATTTTATCACCTACGGCACTGCCATGGCTATGTATGCTTACTTCGTGCTGACACGTCAGGTGAGCAGCTCCAGCTCTTTATCTCTAGATCAGTGGAATTTCATAAGGTCCCTGTGAATAAACAGCAGGTGGAGATCCGTCTGACCTCTCTGCCATTGTTCTCTCACACAGGAATATCTTTACCCAGACGCCAGGGACAGACAGTACCTGCTGTTCTTTCATAAGGGAGCGAAGAGAACACGCTTTGACATTGAGAAGTACAACAAACTGAAGGATGCGATTGCTGATGTAAGCTAGTGCTCAAACAAACATCACTCTTTTCAGCCATTATGTACTCACTAGACATGGTGATTTGGTAGTATGGTTTGTCACAGTAATTAATATGTACAGTTTGGCATGGTGGACAATTAATAATACAGTGAATCAGTAAGGGATAATGTACATCCAGCTGGTTGTTATTGCAGAATAAACCCCAACCAAAAAAGTAAATAATTAGACACAAAATATTGACTTGAGGTGAATATTTTATTAGGTCTTTAAGCGCAAAACTTCCGCAAAGAAAGCAGTTGCTAGAGCAAGCAGCAAGTTCAAACTAGTCGGACATTTAAGGGATATGGTACAGTCATACAGAGCCTAAACATATTACATGGCATTTTGCAACATAAATTATTATGGGGATAAGAGATATTAATTATGAAACTGTTTTAAAATCGTACCAATTTCTTATCTTATAATCCATTACAGTGTACAAAACAATCATTGCAAAATGGAAGCAGCTGCATTTATACGAAACAAGAGAGCGAGTCCGCGATACCCGGATGACATAAAATTACTGTACACAAAATATTGATTTGAGTTTTTACATTTTAGTAGCTCACCAAACACAAAACTTCCACGAAGAAAAAAACATTCCTAGCAGTTACCCGGATAAGCGTGTGTTATCAGTTTTTAGCGGTTGTTATCGGGGGATAACGTACCGCTGGATGGCGCAATTGACCAATCAGAATCAAGTATTCCACAGAGCTGTGTAATAATTCTAGATAAGCTTTTGTTCATACTTCTCTGAACTCTTTTTTTTGATAGTTTAATCAACTCACATTTGTATGAAACGTGTGAACATAAACAATAGAGAAAGACAAGGCATGTGTACAGGATCAGGATCTTGGATCCATGCATTAAGTCTTAAAGTGAGAGCAGGCTAATACTCCTGTTGCTGTCTATGTTTTTAATGTTAATCAAACAACAAAAGACAAAGAAGTCACTTACTGCTCTTGCCTGAATAACTTTAACAAGGATTAGTCTTTATTTAATTTATACAGTGAAGATTATATGCAGTGTTATCTTACATTTGATTACTTTAATCAATTTCTGGGCCTGAAAAGTACTGTTAGACCTACCTGAAAAGCACTGTTTATTTTTATTTGTATCTTTGCTCTATTGTATTTGTGTGTGCTATTCCTTGTTGTTGGATTATTTGTTTTTATTTTCTTTATTTTGATTTGACAGTAGTCCTTTGTCCCCCTGAACATAGCACACACCGAACCGAACTGAAACAGTGAATGTAAAACAGTGATACAAACCAAACTGTGAGTAATTTGAACCGTTACACCCCTAACTGATAATAAGAATCATTATTAATAATTGAGCGTCAAATCAGTATATTAGAATGAATTCTGAACGAACATGTAACACTGCATAGTCTTCACTGTATAAATTAAACATAGATTAATCCTTATTAAAGTTACAAAAGTTCAATCAAAGGCAGTGAGTCATTTTCTCAGGGTAGATGGCAGCAGGTATATATTAGGCTGCTGTCACTTTAAGAGCTAACGCGCAGATCCAATATACTGATGCACATGCATTTTCTTTCTCAACTGTTTATATTCACTTAAGGCATAACTGACTATGTTTATGTAGATACTCGCCAATACGGGCATTTTTAAGCGCAAGAAGACATGAAAGAGAGTTAAATTCAGTATTCGCGCACTGTTTTGAGATGCTGATTTCTAGGCGTGCGCTTCCGGATGTTTGCGCACAGAAAACTTCCCACACAGTGAGTAACGAATTGAGTTCACTTTTACGTCTTCTTGCGCTTGAATATTTCAATTAAACTTAATTTAAACTTAAACTTAAACTTAAACTTTCGTTACGATGCAGCACTGGCCTGTCAACTGTCCCGAGCTTCATGTTCTCACAAAATTAAGATTTTATAAATATATGTTAAAGATATCATAAAGATATTACCAGCCAACAGGCGAATGACTCCGTTTCATAAGCCTTCCACCGAAATTACCCCAAACAATTTTTCCCAGGAACGTTTTTCCCCCAGACCTGTTGCTTTTTGCATTTCCACTGCGTTTTTAAGTACCGTGAAGATTAGGCAAATTACTCCGGTGACGTAGGACTGCATGCACTGCAACAGATTTAAAAAAATGGTGGTTGAAATTAAATTATCAACCAATCAAAATGCATCATGAACTCAATCTATTAGAGTGTTCAGTGCCAAAGACCCAGCCCTGAAAGTTCCTGAACTTAAAAGTACTACCTCACAAGCAGGGACTTTCTGAGGGGGGACTTCGGAATTTTTACCCGGAACTTCATTTAGACCCTGGTTCCTGCGGTCGAAACATACTAGGGGCTTTCTCACCGGAGGAACCTTTTCATAGTTCCTAGAACTATTGGCGGAAGTACCCGGATTTTGGCGTGTTCGCACCGCAGGAAAAAGGAACGATTTTAGTTCTTTTGGAAGAACTAATTGGCTCTATGCACGATCGCTTCCGCGTTTTGTCTCAGCCCGCCCACTTACATCCGGTGCTGCGTCGGAAATCGTTTTTGCATTCGGTGGAGATAATGGTAAATTACACTCGCTGTTTACAAGAACTTACAGCGGTTAACGTGAATGATGTTAACAATATTGTGAGGCAGTTAGCTGTCACACCTAAGAGTAAGAAAGAGAAGGGCTTCAAATTATATATTTTGAGCTACACCGACAACTTTGAGGGTGAGTATTCTCTCATATCATGCGAAATCCGACTAGCGAATCGGTTTCTAAAATCGCTGTCTCCGTTTCTGAGGAAATTAATTTTAAGAAAGTTTTCGTGCTAGTACACTTCGCTATAGAACGCGCTATGCGGAAGTAAAGACGCTGGCTGAGATTCTACCGGAAATACGTCAGCAGCATTCGTGCATAGAGCGTATTTAGCTCCTACTTCAGAGTAGGGTCTAAACCAGCACTATAGGAACTACCAGTGACGTTTGTGTAAGCTGATTGGCCGAACGCATTCGAAACACCAGCACCCGCCATTTTTAAAAAAGCTGTGTAAACACTCCAGAAACTAACTCTACGCACATGGAAAACGGTGATAGATGGGCCTCTCAACCTTTACGCTGAGGAGAAAATCCAACGCAACTTTGAGGGGACCAAGTGAAACATGATTATGTATTTCTGCTCAGCTAGCAACACTGGACATCAACCACACGGCATACGCTCATACCCTTTCATATACTGTCTTTCTATGTATAACAGTTATATCTAATAACGTATTAGACAGATCGTAAACTAATGAATACGGAGAATGCACTGGCTCTGGTGTTCTCAGCGCCGTCAAAATAAAAGTCACAACAACAAAGCCGGCTTACGTCACTTCCTACTGGCGGTGCGAATGCAACCAGGAAAATGTTTCTAAGGGAACCATTTGTTCTCGGGGAACCACCCTGGTGGATAGTTCCTAGAACTACCTGGTGCGAAAGCCCCTACTGAGGACCACCCCAAAGTTCCTAGCTCCTGGGGAAAGTTCCTGCAGTGAAAAAAACTGCTATTTATTCCAACTTTTACATATACAACTCCAATTTTACACTCATTTGGAGTTTGGCTAGTGTTCATTTTAGGCCCTATATTGTCATCTGTCAAAAAAAACTAACTTTATAGGACTTTATGGGTCACATGGATTACTATTAAGATTGTTATGGTGCTTGTTGTAATTTTTAAAGCCCCTGATTACTGTCTGTTTTTGTTGTACGGAAAAGAGCAGTGTGAACATTTTCTCCAACATCTTTTCCTCAGGCGGAGTTGGATCTAAAGCGTCTACGAGACCCGCTGCAGTTGCACCTCCCTGTCCAGCAAATCAATCCCAGCGAGGACTGATGAGAACGTGAAGCCCTTTCTGCCTCTCGCTCTTATTTCATTCACTTCTGCCTCTTTGCGTTTAGTTTTCTGTCTGTCTTTTTGTGTTTTGTTTTATCTCTACAACCTCAATGAAAAACCATATCCACAGCAAGCTTCTGAGATTTATTATTATCCTTTTTGTTGTTTTCTTTAATTTGGTAAGTCTATGCAGAGGAGAAGAGATACAGTTAAATGAAATGGCTAACTGCATCCATGACAGATGCTTGCGGATCAGGCGCCCTCATAACGCTACAGGACCACACAGAGAAACACAGCTACTTCAGACAGGAAGTTGGTTGACTGGGATTCAAACAGTACGTTGCTATGAGACAATGACCCCACGTCTTGCATGGGACACGGACTCTGAGGTCTAAAAACCATCTGCCCTCGGTTTGAACAGTTTTTCTTCCACATTGGAGTACTGCTGATATCCCTAACTCTGACACTTTGCAGAAGAGATTTGGGGATGTGTTGCTCTTTTCCATCTCGGAAAAGATCCGTTTACCATCGAACCAGTCCTCTTGTGGCTTAAACGCTGCATTGACACCTGTGCCCAAGAGCCTAAGCTAAACCGTCTTGATTACTTTCTCGCTTCCTGTACGGACATGTTAAGAGCTGAAGACAGACCTAACAGCTAAAATATCACTGTGTGTTCTATTATTCCAAAAAGAAAAAAGAATCAAAGAAATGTTGGCACTTTTTTTAAAAGCCATATTATGTTTATTATAATGATGAAAAAAAGAAAGAAATGAGTAGAAACCTTTTCTTTTACTCAATATTAGATGATTTTATTTTTATTTGAACCATGCCACCAGACATTACACACATGCAGATGCTCTGATGCTTTATTTTCCGAGATTCCCATCATCAAACGACGCTCAAATAGTTCATCCCTAACGCTCTGAGCTTTCTTTCTTTAGAAATATGATGTACCTGTACACACGCCATCGGTTTACATTGTGATGGGAAACGCACATACACATGCTCGCTTGGCAGATGGATCCTTTTTTCAAAAGGTCGGCTCTTTTCTCTATGAATCTTCTTTGGAACATCATCAAATGGCATTTTCCCACAGTGCCTCACAGCATCTGCTGCAGCGTGCTTGTTACTAAACACCTGTTTATCAGACGCAATTACTCATCGAACGGTCTTAAGGCAGGTCACTGTGTAAAATGCGATTTCTTTTTCTTGAAAAAAGGTTCTGGACGCAATCAATTTCTCATCAGTCATGTGGCGTTTTTAGCTGCATATATCTGCCTCGATATGCCAAGTCTTCGGGAACGTGCAGAGAATGTGTAATATTTTAGATCTAGAATTAGCGTGTGTTTTGCACACTTCGTGGCATGCTATAGAGAGAGATCGTCGCATCCTTTGTCTATATGTGCTATCTTTAGCCGACAGGCCTTAGCAATGATTCTGGCTGGGTTGAGCTGATCTTCAACATCATTTATATATTAATACAATTATGAAAACGAAGTTTTCCTGTGTTTCGACAGAGGTGGTCACCCAGACTGTTTGAATCTGAGGGATGTGAAATCAACTTGACCCTTGTTGTTCTCAAAAAAAAAAAAAAAAAAATTGCTCATATCACGATTTTTAGGCCAGTATCCTGACCCATAATCTTGTTGTCTCTTAAGGGTATTCCCTACGCACTCAGAACCTCATCAGAGAAATAGCTCTATGATTCTCTAGCAGAAGTCCATCCATTATGTCAAACTGTCCACGTTTGTGCTTATGGTCGTCATCGTGCGTTTTTGAAGCCATGTTTGTGTTCTGTTCGTGTCTCTAGAGGCGGATAGGGCACATAAGAGTTTCAAATCCCCAGAAGAAGCATGTCTTCATTCTTACTGTGTGTTAAAATATTACAGGGTTGAGACTCCAGCCTACAGCTTTGAAAGAAAGAACATTAAAAAGATAGTTCATCCAAAAATGTTCTTTGAAACTAAAAAAGAAATACTATATTAAACGCTATATACAGCGCTGCAGTGATGAAGTATTTGTGTATGATAACCCGGAAGTAAGACTCGACAAAAACTTTCGTGATGACGTGTGATATCCCTGACAACCTCAACATTGTTAGAGAAGTTGGGTTAGGGTTAGTTCACCAAAAAATGAAAATGATGTCCTTGTTTACTCACCCTCATGTCTGAAGATGTCCTTTGACAGTCTACACAACTACCATTTTGATACTTCAAAAAGTCCATAAAGAGTTCGTAAAACGAATCCATATGAATCGCGTGGTTTAGTCCAAATTTTCTGAAGAGGCTCGATCGCTTTATGTGATGAACAGATTGAATTTAGGCTTTTATTCACATATAAACATTAATCAGCAAACATAAACAGAAGCTCAACCGTACTTGCTTGAAAGCGAGAACAAACCTCATTGGTTCTTGCTGAAGCTCAAACGTGCTGCGTAACACGAGAATGAACCTCATTGGTTCTCGCATGTCCATCAAACATGTTTAAGCTTCCGTTTACCATATCTAATGTGTGGGTTGATGAAAGTACATATGTGAATAAAAGACTAAATTAAATCTGTTCATCAAATAAACTGTTCGTCTCTCTTCAGGAATTGGACTAAAGGATTTAGGACAACATGAGGGTTATAAATGATGCGAGAATTATCACTTTTTGGTGAACCAGCCCTTTAATCTATATCAGCAATACCCCTTATGTCGGAAAATAAAACGTAACATTTTTTTGAGTTTGTGTTCACCAGACTTTATTCCAGGCATTTAACCAAAACCCCTTTCAAAAAACCCATTGACTTTAGGACAGTGGAACTGGAAGTGCTAAAATGTTAACTCGTTTCTGGGATTTGACCCACAAAATACGTCACCCCTGCAGCACTCAATTCCAAGTCTTCTGAAGCCATACAGCACAACAATTCTGAGGAACAGAATTAAATCTTTTACCTTCCCCCAAAGCTCTGAAATGTCAGTCCTGTTCTGATTCAAACACTGATGTTAGTTGACTCATCCTCATGTCATTCCAAACCCTTTCATCTGCGAAACACATATGATTGTTAATATTCTCTCATCATTTTCGTCCATTCATTGAAAGTTCCTGCAACCAAAACTTTGATGCATCATTTAGGCTTTTATTAATATAAACAGCACACCTACATGGGCCATGAATTAAACCACTTGATTCATATTGATTACCATCTTTTTTGTACTTTTTGATGCAGCAAAGTTTTTGTTGTGTGGACTTTTAAGGGATTGATAAATGCTATCCTCATTTGTTGTTTCAAAGATTTGGATGTTTGGATGGTGATGTCAGAAGTTTCATTTTTGAGTGAACTAACTTTTTAAATTGAAGTCAGTTCCTCACACTAAGCTGTTGTATGACTTTAGGAGACCTGGAAAATAGTCATATTAACTACTTTCATAATGTTCTTTTTGGAGCTTGACAGACATGATCGCTATGAACTGTGGTTTAATGGAAAAGAGCTACATCAACTGTGAGAATTCTTCAAAATTTCTCTATTTTGTATTAAAAATAATAATAACAGCCTATGACTTTAAATGTGACATTGTTAAATAATTTCCATTTTACTATTCCTTTAAACAGACATTTTTGGGAGGGAAAGCACAATCCAGTTATTATAAACCAACCTGTGGTTTGTGGATTTTGCACATCTGGCTAAAAGTGCAAGTGTTGTGATGGAGGCCCTTCAGCAGTGATTTTTTTTTTCTTTGGTGAGGAGTTCAGGTCAATGAGATTTACCCAGCATGCTTGACTGGATTACGCTGTAATTTAACACAGCAAGACCTGAGCTCTAGGTGGTTATTTTAAGGACGACAGCCTTATAATTGCATTATATGCAACCCAGCTGGTTTCAACGGAGCTGCTTCTCTCTTTTACCCGAGTTTGTGCGTTTTAATTGGGTTTGTCAGATAATAAACTGAAGTTTAAACTGTTTCCATCACTCTTGTAGCTAATGAGTAGAGGGTACTTGCACATCTACCATTAGTCCTGGAACAACTTTGTGGCGTATTGCTGACCCTAAGCATTAATCGCCCTATAGGAAACAATCGACTAAATATATAAATCCAAAACCTTAAAATCTGACCGGTTGAATGTGATGTCATTCCAGGAACAATGAGGATGTTAATGGAAGTCAGAATCAAGATCACTGTGCACATTTGTGACAATATGGTAATATGGAGCATTTGGTGCGAACATCTCGTCTCATGATGACGTTCATGAATTTTATATTCATGCATAATATTCGTCCATAGCAGTCCAAATCATTGAATCCATCATAAGCCAAAAATACATCCATTCCGCTTCACTTATGTGATCAACAGTCATAAATTCAACCCGATACACACTCCGAACTGTTATTGTAGGGCAAAAACACATCTCCTGCTCAAATAAGCCCAGTACACTGACATCCCTTGACCGTCTAAGAGGTCTTGGGCCTGGTCTTTATCTAATACGTTGATTTAAAAAAAAAAAAAAGAATTATTATTATTTTATTTGTAGAGTTTCTTTTTGTTTCAGGTTTTTTTTAAAAAATATATCCAATATATGGAATCTATTCTAAAGCGGGTGTTGCATGAATGTATGTTTACATGGGGAAATTATATATAAATGAATCAAAAAAGCAAAGATTATTATGAATGCTGATTGCCGATAAACAGACTCCTGGTTCATCAAGAGTTTAGTTTTTAATCCTAGTCCCTGGCCCTCCATGACCTCATCTGCTGCACAGGCTCTGATTGGTCAAGGTTCTCTCCTACATTGTCTTGTTTTAGCCTGTCTTTGCTCTCTCTCAGTCTCGATGCTGCTGCTCAATCACTGCAGTGCTGCCTTTATTCTAAACACTGACCTGAGAACAGAGAGTATGAAAGACCTGAGCGCACTATATAGTCTCCTTCTCGAACACCCCTTGCTCCGCCCATTTGCCCCTCTTTCTTTAGCTCCTCATTATACTCTCACACTGATTACGTTTTAGATACGTGCATTATTTTAAAGTTTTCTTCATGTGCACTTACAATGATAATTATATTTCGGGGGAAAAAGGAAATGGGTGACTTTGAATGAAAAACGTTTTTTCATATTCTTTATTTGTTGGTTTTGTCATTGGCATCGGATGCTGTAATGTTAGAAGACTTTAAAAATGACAATGTAAAATCCTGTATCATTTATGAAATGTGTATAAAAGAGAAATGTAATTCAATTATCAATAAATACTTATCCAGTTTTGAATCCGGTATTGGTTGATTGATTGATTTAAATACCAAGCTATTTATAGGACAACATATAGTATGTGGCCTGTCATGTTAATATACTGTACATGTAGGGTAAGATGGATGTCCCCAAACACAATTTTTTTTTTTTTTTAACACCATAGACCGCACAGCATCTCAACACTTTTGATGAACACTATGCTCTGCTATGAATGGCTTTCTATTCATCTGAATATTCATCTTCTTGCCCCAGTTAGGGGACCATCTTGCTTGAGTAGTGGGGTAAAATAGCCTCTTTGAATATTTTTGTAAATTAAAAGTAAATGCACAATTTAAGGGCGCCATCTTCCCCTATATATTACAATTCAAAATGCTGGATTATGCATTCATGTATGCAGTACGATATGGTATAATTTGTCTAAAACTACATACATTAAGAGACTACATGTTTTACTTTTAATTCATTTGTGACACCACAGGACTATACGAGTGTACTGCGGAAGAAATTGTGACCAGTTAGGCAAAAAATGACAAATTGGGCACCAGGTCAGGAAGCAGACAGACTGGCTTAAACGACTGTCTGCTAGCGGCCTCGCGTCACCAAGGTCAGATAAATCCCATCACATAGAGCCTCTTTCACCTAGATATCATCATATAGAGACTGTGTCTGTTCCCCGAATTTGGAAATCCAAAAAACGTCCAAACCCATCTAAGGTTAAAAAATTAATTGATGTTCAACAAATAAAAAACAGATATAATACAGATGAGCAAATGCTAAAGCTTGGGTTGCTGAATATTCAATCCCTTACTCCAAAAGCACTCATTTTTAATGATATGATTTCAGATAATAACCTAGATGTGCTGTGTTTGACAGAAACCTGGCAACGATTACATTACTTTAAATGAGTCCACCCCGCAAGATTACTGTTATAAACATGAACCTCGTCTGAAACGCAAAGGGGGAGGTGTTGCTGTAATTTATAGTAATATTTTCAAAACCACTAAGAAATCAAGTTTTAAATATACTTCTTTTGAAGTGTTGGTGCTTAATGTAAAAATATATAGTGTAAATGATAAATCACGTTTGAGATTTGTGCTGGCTACTGTATACAGGCCACCAAGGCACCATACAGACTTTATCAAAGAATTTGCGGACTTTCTATCAGAATTAATATTGACTGCAGATAAAGTACTAATTGTTGGTGATTTTAATATACACATAGATAATGAAAAAGATGCATTGGGATTGGCATTTAAAGACATTGTAAACTCAATTGGAGTTAGACAACACGTGTCAGGACCTACTCATCGTCGTAATCATACTCTAGATCTAATATTATCACATGGAATAGATGTTGATGCCGTTGAAATTCTGCAGCAGAGCGATGACATCTCAGATCATTATCTAGTCTCGTGTAAATTACATTTAGCTAAGGCTGCAAAGCCGACTCCGTTATAAATATGTTAGACTTATCACTTCTGCCACTAAAGATTGCTTTATCAATAATCTTCCTAATCAGTTTCATCATCTCAGCATCCCGGATAGCTTAGAAGAACTTGATATTGCAACAGAAACTTTTAACTCTCTCTTTTCCAGCACTTTAGAGAAGATTAAAGAAAATAGTCCAATGCCGTGGTACAACGAGCACACTCGGGGCCCTTAAGAGAGCAGCCAGAAAAATGGAGCGCAACTAGAAGAAAACAAAACTAGAGTTATTTCAGATTTCATGGAAGGAGAGCTCGATTACTTACAGAGAGGCTTTAAAAGCTGCTAGATCTGCTTATTTTTCAACCCTATTAGAAGAAAATAAACATAATCCTAGGTATTTATTTGAAACAGTGGCTAAACTAACGAAAAAGAAAGCTTCAAGCCCAGAAGTTGCCAAGCAACACAGCAGTAATGACTTTATGAACTTCTTCACTTATAAGATTGATAATATCAGGGACAAAATTATAAATATGCAACCGTCTACTACAGTATCGCATCAGGGAGTGCATTGTAGTCTCCCTGAGGAAAAATTCGATTCATTTATTGCTATAGGAGAGGAAGAATTTTGCAAACTCGTTAATTCATCTAAATCGACAACATGTATGTTAGACCCTATTCCGACTAAGCTACTGAAAGAGATGCTCCCAGAGGTCATAGATCCTCTTCTTACTATCATTAATTCGTCTTTGTCTCTAGGATACGTACCAAAAACTTTTAAGCTGGCTATGATTAAACCGCTTGTTAAAAAAACGCAACTTGATCCTACAGAATTAGTCAATTACAGGCCGATCTCGAATCTACCTTTTCTGTCAAAGATACTAGAAAAAGCAGTATCCTCACAACTATGTTCCTTTCTTGAAAGAAATGATATCTGCGAGGATTTTCAGTCCAGATTTAGACCATACCATAGTACTGAGACAGCTCTCATTAGAGTCACAAATGATTTGCTCTTATCATCCGATCGTGGTTGTATCTCTCTATTAGTGTTACTTGATCTTAGTGCTGCATTATGTTGGCATTAGTGGAATTGCATTAGCATGGTTTAAATCATACTTATCTGACCGTTATCAGTTTGTAGCAGTAAATGAAGAGATGTCTTATCAATCACAAGTTCAGAATGGAGTACCACAAGGCTCAGTACTAGGATCGCTACTGTTCACTCATGTACATTAGGAGATATCATTAGGAAACATGGAATTAGCTTTCACTGTTATGCTGACGATACTCAGCTGTATATTTCTTCAAAACCTAATGAAACTTACCAATTCACAAAATTAACGGAATGCATAGCTGATATAAAAAATTGGATGACTAGTAATTTCCTACTACTTAATTCTGAAAAAACAGAGATTCTAATTATTGGACAAAAAAAACTCCCACGTAATAACCTAAAATACTGTCTAACACTTGATGGCTGCTCTGTTAAGTCTTCGTCGTTGGTTAGGAACCTGGGTGTGCTCTTTGATACCAATCTTTCATTTGAAAGTCATGTGTCTAGTATCTGTAAAACCGCATTTTTCCATCTTAAAAATATATCTAAATTACGTCATATGCTCTCATTGACAAATGCGGAACAATTAGTTAATGCGTTCATGACCTCAAGGCTAGATTATTGTAATGATCTACTGGGTGGTTGCCCTGCACGCTTAATAAACAAACTACAGCTGGTCCAAAACGCGGCAGCTCGAGTTCTTACCAGAACCAGGAAGTATGACCATATTAGCCCGGTCCTGTCAACACTGCATTGGCTGCCTATTAAACATCGCATACATTTTAAAATATTGCATATAAAATGGTTTAGCTCCGCAGTACTTGAGCGAGCTCTTAACGCATTATAGTCCTTCACGTCTATTGTGATCTCAAAATTCCGGCCAGTTAATAATACCTAGAATATCAAAATCGACTGCTGGCGGTACCTTCTCCTATTTAGCACCAAAACTTTGGAACAGTCTTCCTAACATTGTCCGGGAAGCAGACACACTCTGTCAGTTCAAAGCTAGATTAAAGACACATCTCTTTGACCTAGCATACACATAATACATTATAGACTTCTATAATTCAATGTTAGGCTGCATAGATTAGGTCAGCCGGAACCGGGAACACTTCCCATAAATCCTGATGACTCGTTATATCATAAGAAGAATGGCATCTATGCAAATTTTAGTGTCTTTGTTTATCCCGAGGTTTTAACTTCATTAAAGAACCGCTATAAAGCCAAAACAATCTCTGTTACCTTAAATTATACGTTTATCTCTGTAAAGCTGCTTTGAAACAATCTACATTGTTAAAAGCGCTATATAAATGAAGATGACTTGACTTAGGACATATTCACTTTCATTTACAAGGGCGGGTGGGTCTATGTCACAATGGCTTTTTTTTCTGTAATTAATTAAATGTCCAAAAACACACTAGCATACAAGAGTGACGTATATAATCAAGGCTGAAAGGTTCGACTGTGTGTTTTTTTTTTTTTTGCTTTACTTACTTTAATGTCAGGTCAGGGCAAGTTTCACATGTTTTATACTGTTATACAATTTATTATCTAATAACTGGCCAAAACAAGTATGTGTGTGTGTGTGTGTGTGTGTGTGTGTGTGTGTGTGTGTGTGTGTATGTATGTATGTATGTATGTATGTATGTATGTATGTATGTATGTATGTATGTATGTATGTATGTATGTATGTATGTATGTATGTATGTATGTATGTATGTATGTATGTATGTGTGTATGTATGTATGTGTGTACGTACGTATGTCCAATGGCAGTCATTTATTTAGTGTAAATTTATATTTAATTTGTTTTTCATGAATTTAGTTTTTTACAATTTGGCAATTTACCCTATATACTGTAGTATAACCAAAAGGTTAACATTTGTTAAATGAACATGCGTCTTTATTTCCCTGCAATAACTTTTTTTTTTATGGTCAAGATGTTAAGGTACTTCTGATTTTCAATCTAAACATATTTCTATGAGAAATAGTCACTTGAGTAAAAAAAGCCCTGGTTTCCACAATGGGGTCCACAAGTTTAGAGCCACTAATTTAAGATATTTCTATTAAATTGCAAATTGTAGTATTACCATTTAAGTAAAAAAATTCAAATATTTTCCAGTGGCAGTTTTGTATTTTTGCTTCACCAAGAAAATGGTTCCAAACAATGGCAAAACAACTGTTGCAACATACATTCTCCACCACTAAAACACGATGCTCAGCCAATCAAATGACTGGATCTATCAGTTTCCATGTGGTATCGTAACAGTAAACGGTTTGTTTCTAAATGAGCTGCAGCATTTGTTTTGAGTCATATTTACCTCAACAACACCTTGACCTGCTCAACTCCTCAGTTTTTCCCACATTCAGCTGGACTTCCTACCAGATAGGAGGCTTCGGTTTGTACACACTGTACCAGCAGCATACTCTAAACTGCATTAATATCCAATCAAATACCCTTAAAGATGGTTCTTCCCTTCCTAAGCGAAGAAAACCAGATAGTTGTTCTCCCATGATCCTGTTCTTGCAGAGTCTGCATTTACTCTGTGACTGATCTTAAGCAACTTGACACATTCCAGCCCATTTCCCTTCTTTACTTAAATGAGAGGGGGAAAAAAGCTCTGACCAAATTGACACATCCATGCCTGTAAAGACCAGCAACACCTCTCCAATTTGTCTATCTCCTCTAGACTTTTCCGTTTCTGTGATAACCTTCAGACACTTTCCTCTACTCTGTGCTAATGATATCAATGATTAGCACATTGTCCTGCCTTTCCTGGGCTGCCGTGAAGGACAAAGGAAAGACGACAAACTTGACAAAGTACAAAGCAAAGTCGGACTGTTTACTGACTAATAAATGGCTTAAAGAAGTAGTTCACTTCAAATTGACCCCTTGCAACATAAAAGCAACCTAAAAGTATGATAAAAATGACTTGCTTTAAAACTGATTTAATTTGTGATTTAGTAATTGTTAAATGATTGGTTAAACATATAACAATAAAATAATACATTAATAACTTGAATTTTAAACTTAAATCTGGGTCTGTTTCACAAAGCTATTGTATGACTTCACAAAGCAAGTCATGTGAACTACTTTTATCTATAGAAAGAGATAGTGTGTGTATATATATATATATATATCTTTTTTTTTGCGATGGAAGGCAAAGATTCTTGGTGGAGTGCAAAATATTTGCGGGGGAACGCAAAACCATTGACTTATTATTTTTCCTCCCATTTCATATTTTTTTCATCACCATCTCCGTACAAACCCAATGGTTGGGTTTCAAATTTGAATTACAAATTTTAAAGCAGCAGTTGGGTTTTATCCATATTTGACCCAAACATGAGTTGAGACAACCCAGCCTAATCTAAGTGTTGAGCTTCCCTAGATACAGTCTGACTTATAGGCCAGTAACACCTATAGGAAGTTCTACAGAGAGCAGGAGATGAATCTTCGCCTGAATTTCCTAACACACTGTCTACTAGAATGCATCACATCTGCTAATGCAGGCAGTTGACTGGTGTTGGGTCGGATGATAAAGGACTCTGGATGATGTATCAGGGAGGGATGGATAAGCCAGACTCCAGTAACAATGAGAGGATGGTCCTGTCTCTATCCGGACGGGTGGGTTTTCATAGACGGGGGACAAGAGGACAGGAGAAGGGGTCAAGGTGAGATCGATGTCCTGTCCATGGGAAGACAACATACAAATTATTTACAGCCATTGTGTTAGACACATCCCTCATAATGACAGAGATAACAGACTCCACTATTAAACCACAAAGCTCTTCCACAAACTGAAGTGTCAAGACTGGGATGACAAGGTGTACATCTGTGATTTTCTCACCAAATAAAATCCTCTCTACCACTGGACATGCTTTTCACTTTGGTTGTTCTTTTACAAGCTGTGAGTACTGCACAGACCATAGGTAAGCACTTCTTATTTTACACTGCTTATTATTATTAATATAATGTGCTTATTACTTGAGCTTCATTCTAAAGGATGCCATTTTTATTGCATTGATATAACCACATTTTTCTGAAGGACATGTGAGTGGTGCTTGTGCAAAAGTCATGATCATCATGATAGAGTGTTGTGGGTGGTTGCTAGGGTGTTGAAATGCAGTTGCTAAGGTGTTCTGAGTGGTTTCACTGTGTTGCTATGTGGTTGCTAGGAGGTATTATCTTATACTGGTCCTTCCCCAAGTCTTTATGATTTTCTGATCTCTATGGTCCAGATAACTCCTTCAATGAAAATCAAAAATCAAAAGTATCGTACTGTAGTTATTGAGTTATGTTCAATATGAGCAACAGTAATAATGATGTTTTCCTTGGCAAAAACATTTAATAACAATGTGAAAGATATGGCTGACCAACACTGAATGGGTAAATGTCCTCACACATGACATCTAGATTAGTTTACACTTTATTTTAAGGTGACATTGTTACAGTGTAATTGCATAAATAAGAACTGAGGGTAACACTTTATTTTACAGTGTCCTTGTTACACACGTTACATGTAGTTACTATAGTAATAACTATAACTTATGCATAGTTACATGCAACCAACCCTACAACAAACCTAATCATAACCCTATCCTATGTGTGCTATCTGGGTCAGGGTTAAGGTTGGGTTTAGGGTTAGTTGCTTGTGATTATGCCTAATTTACTGTTATTACTGTAGTAAGTATGTAACTTGTGTAACTATGTCACCTTAAAATAAAGTGTTATGTAATTATAGAACTGTAGCTGTAAAGATAAAGATACTTTAAAAGATTTAAAGATTTTTTTCTCTCGATCAGTAGAGTTAAAAGGAGTAAATACTTTTGCCTCAGTTAATATTCTATTCTATTCAAATTTTTAATCGGTAACACTTTATTTTAAGGTGACGTAGTTACACATTACTACATGTACTTACTATAGTAATAACAGTAAAGGATGCATAATTACAAGTAGTTAATTAATATTACTCAGTACTAATTTGAGTTAGTACAATGTAACTACGTCACCTTAAAATAAAGTGAAACGTTTAAATCTTCAAGAAATATCCTTAATTTCAGCATTTAGTATACCAAAAGATACCCAAGAAATCAGCAATGTTTGAAGTGATAAAGAGCTTTGTGAGTGTAAGTGGATATGCAGCAGATGTGAAAGAGGACATGATTTATTATAGCGGTGTCCAGGAATACAGTGTTTACAGCAAACATTCTTGACCTGAACATCCGTTTCTCCTTGACCTCCAGCTAAGGTATCAACTGAACATGCCTAATAGATAACCCTATCTACAGTCTGCCTGTGCTGATAGAAATACACTATTATTTACGCTCAAAAATATTTTGAGAAATTAGTCTTTACTCCTATTTTCTAAGGCAATATTACAATAAACCTCTAACCCTAACTACCAAACTTTGATGCAAGCTTGTTTGTACAACAGGGATGAATGATACCACAAATCAACGGACATGTAATGAGGAGGGGTTTCATATCAGAATATCAGAGACTGGTGGGGCTCTTTTGCTTCAGGCTAGTAAACAATCTCCTGCAACCATTCTGGACACCCAGAAAACACTCTAAATACCTTAGTAAACAAAAGGCAACGTCCTGGCATCATGGTGGTCATTTCCTTCAGAAAATGCAAAATTCACATTTAAATGCATACATCATGTGTGGAAGGCAAATGTCCACCTACTTGAAGTTGTTCGAGTTTGCACAGAAAGCTCTCTGTTGTGATGATTTGGAGATATGGCCAGGGAGAGTTGATTCTATAATGTATAAACTCCCCATGACCCAGGGAACAGTGTGTTGTTGCCAATTTTCATTTGAACTGAGTTGATAATTTACTGTGGAAAGGATTCTCCCTCTATGCCTCATCAAGCGGCTGACGCTTCCTGACTAATGGTCATTCACACTTTATGCTGCTTCAATTTTCATCTCCACATGGTCCAGCAGAGCAGCCCAACTTCATATAAAGACCTAACTCATTTGTGGGGAGTGTTAGGGAGAGAGCAGCGGTGCAGTGCAGAGTATTGATTAGACACCTTTTGAAATCTACCAACCAACTGAAGGAAAATAGTTTTGCACTGACAGATTTAAACAAGCAGTTCCTCTTAAAAACACATTTCTTGTTTTCCTCAAACCACTTCTGAAAATACCTGCTTAAACCAGCATAAATTTCCATGATGGTCCTGAATGGCTAATCCCTGTTATTGTTAGTTGATGGTGGTCTAGCATGTGCAATAAAACTTAAAAACTTGTAAAGCTTGTTGATCAGCTCGTCTTTTAAGTGAAGCTTGCTGGTGAAGTTATAGGTTAAGTGTGTGACTTCTTGCCTCTAGCATCACCAAATAATAAACATAGATTTTTCGGTAACACTTTCTTTGAAGACCATGCTTATAATGAATTATAGCTCCATTTATACTTATTTATAAGTAACTATTAATATTTTATAAATACATTTATAAAGACTCATTACGACCTATACTGCATTATAAGAACAATTATAGTTACATTTATATTATTTTTTTATAATTACTTAATGCATTTGTGTTTTCAATGCGCATGCTCATAATCCATTATACACTAATTTATAAGTATTGTCATATGGTTCCATGAATGTATTAATAAAGATGCAGCCTGCATTGCTTTAATGTTATTATATTATAGTTGCAGTGACTTTTTAGTAACTCGGATTTATTTCTGTCAAATAAGTGAATGTGTTTTTATTATTAGCTGTATTGTGTTCTTATAAATACTTATTGTGAGTGATAATACAGTTACTAAGCTATAAATGCATAACTGATGGCTATAAGTAAAGTCAAAACATAGGATGCAATTTTCCTAAAGCAAATGTTAAGAAATCATGAAGATGTGCTCATCGTACATTTTAGATAGTTTATTTGTAAATGTAACTAATGAACAATAATTCCTGTTATAAAAAAAACATAAATTATTAATACAAAGAGTTGAAAACAATATATATATATTTTAATGTTACATACATTGACAAAAAACTGCAACAATATATATTTTTTTTTTAAGTATAATTCCAAACTGCTATAAGCAATATCATGCATATGTAATATCATAACAAATCATAATTACTATTCGTGACCTCTAATGCAAACATTAGCCATTAAATACATAATTGATAACTAATTTGGTACAGCAAACAAGGGTCTCTGGAACTCTTTTATATTTGATCATTTATAAATCGGTGTATGTTATGAGCATGCGCATTGAAAAAGCAAATGCATGACTTATAAGTCATTATAAAAATAATATAAATGTAACTATAACTGTTCTTATAATGCAGTATAGGTCTTAATGAGTCTTTATAAATAGATTTATAGAATAGTAAATAAATAAGTATAAATGGGGCTATAATTCATTATATGGACTTCATAGAAAGTGTTACCGATTATTGTTAATCGCAATCTAAATTTGAATGATCCTGATATCAGTTCTTAAAATCACTTACTGGTGAAGTACGCAAATGCTTATTAACACGACCCCGATCTACCTTTGGTCAACAGATTGTCCCCTCCACATGTCTTACTTATAGTTGTCTCCTGCATATTTTCCTCTCTTCCAAATTAAAATGCAGTGTGTCACCAGTGTGTAACAGATAATCTGTTCTGACCAATTGTTACCTGTCTCTGTCATTGGTCAGCCCTAGATCCCTGCTCAGCGTATATCACTCTGAACGAACCATGGCGGAATACAGACTACCATGTCAACAACTCTGCAGGAGTCCCTCTGTGCGACCGGCATGTAGCGGGGGAATGGTATCGCTTTACAGGGATGGCAGGGGATGCTATGCCAACCTTCTGTATCGATGAGAACCACTGTGGGACCCATGCCCCCATCTGGCTGAATGGCAGTCACCCTCGGCCTAGTGATGGCATTGTTACCCTACATGCTTGTGCTAGCTTCAATAATAACTGCTGTCACTGGACAGCTAGTGTTGACGTAAAGGCCTGTGCTAAGGGTTACTACGTCTACCGCCTACCCCGACCCTCAGTCTGCTTCCACGTCTACTGTGGCCGTAAGTCTTCCTACTGCCTCATTAGGTCTTTCTGACATGTTGGTTAAGAATTGACCTCCATCAGACGGTTTCGTTATGTGTGTCGCCATAGATTTCTATGACATATGCGATGAGGTTGAGTGTAATGGAGCCGACTGCCCTATCGAGCCAGAATGCCGCTGTTCTGAGGGGACGGTTCTAGGCCCTGATGCACAGACATGTCTGGGTGAGTAACAGTGTGGTCCAGGCCTGGGCAAGAGAAATGCTTATAGAGCAGAAGAGTTATATTGCGATAAGAATGAGAGAGGGCTTTTGCAGCGATGGGAAAGAGACCACAGGACTGTTGAGAAACAATCCACTAATGTACAAAGGCAGCCAGCAAAATCAATGCCTTTAAAGATAAAAAAGAAAGAAAGAATAGAGTGCAAATTATCCAGCAATTTTCAGGGTGTCTACATTTTTAAAGGATTTTCTGTTGGTAAAATTAAGGACACAATCTGTTGAAATTTGTCTTGCAGAACCCAAGTTGTTTATTTGTTCCCAATTGGTACTGTTGCTATGGTTACATCTCAGAGTGAACGTAACTTATGTTCACAAGTCTATATTTTAAGGATATGCAGTTGTTACAAGAACAGCCAGAGGCCTGGGGTAAATGGATGTTCAAGACCGTAGGGCATTGGTGTCCAATCCTGCATCTGGAGGGCAACTGTCCTGCAGAGTTTAGCTGGATCCCTGATCAAACACATCTAAATCAGCTGATCAAGGTCTTCAGGATTATTCTAAAATTCCAGGCTGATGGGTTGGAGCAGGTTAGACCCAAACTCTGCAGGACATTGGCCCTCTAGGAGCAGGATTGGATACCTGTGGTGTAGGGCCAAGTATCCTGACACAATCTGACCCATTTGAAACATTGTTAAAATCTATACTTAAAAAGAAAATGTACATTAAAGATACTCCAAACTTCCATTTTTACTTGGGGATTCAAGCCTTAATTTCAAGAGTCAGACTCATCAAATCCTTCCTTAATTTGCATAATGAACATATTGCATGAAGCAGTTCTGCTTCATAAGCTGGTAAGAGAAAGTGTCAACTTTAAATGCTGTATTGAAGGGCAAATATTTAGTAGGACAAAAATGAGTAAATGGAATAAGTGAAAACAATTATATTTAATTGAATGTGTTCATTAACTGGATTGGATGTAATTAAGGACATCAAGCCCTCTGTCTCCTCATTGATCTTCTCTGACGGTCTTTTCCGTCAGCATTTAATTACATTTTTTACGGTGGGCGAGAGGGCTCAACGTGCTGCAACTGAAGAAATCACATTCAAATAGAAAAGACACCAGCAAATTTAGAAAACATCCTCATCAGTTTGACAACACATGTGCTGCAACTACTCACAATGCAACCCAATACAGAAACACACTGCAAATTCTCCCAACGCACATACGATCAGGATGTTAAAATAAACAAAACAAAACTCACCTTTCAGGTCATCGACAACAGCACTGACGAGTAGACATTGAACTATAAGCATGTCTCAGCCAAGTTTGTCACTTGTTGGAGTCCCCTGGAAACATTCTGTGCTATTTGCAGCGCGTGTCTGTATTTGGTTGCATTGTGAGTATTTGCAGCACATGTTGTCAAACTGATGAAGATGTTTTCTTAATTTGCTCGAGTTTTTCTAATTGCATGTGCTTTCTTCAATTGCAGCGCACTGAGCCCCCTCGGACACCGTAATTTTACCCTCCACAAACAAGTTAACTAATCACTGTCTATTCCAATGCCAGAAGAACATAAATGACTGGCTTTGTTGCAAAACAGTGATCTCCCTAAAGAGGGAGCATATTGAAAATAGTCCCCAGCTCGGTAACTTCCAACGTGACCGGGACTAAGTTTGTCTAACCTATTAGACCTATTTTCAGGTGCTGCGTCATATCATTACGCCTGCTGGACCCATGGTACGGCAGTAAAGTTTCTTGATAATTACGCAGGAATGAGAGTATAGTTCCTAGCCATATCAGCCTAGAAAATCGCAACTTTACATTTTCCGTCTGTCTTAGTACACGATGTAACTACAGAAGAGTCAAGTTTTAAATAGGAAAAATATCGAAACTCTTTGGTCATTTTTTTGAGAGAGATGCTAATGGTCTTGTCCGATTCAATGATCTATGCTAAGCTAGGCTAAAAGTGGTACCGCCAGACCCGGTGATCGGCTGAATGGACTCGAAAACGGTAAAACTCAACTGTTTAACTCTGGGGGAGTTGTAAAATGAGCCTATTTCCAAAAAAAGTGGAGTATCCCTTTAAGGCAGAATTTTGTCGCTCCCGACACAAAGATTGTTCTAATAAAGTATACAAACAAAGTCTAATGTAGCATTGCATGTATCCTTCGTATAGAAGGCAATCCCTTGTGTTCCAAATCAGTCTTTTTCAGTTCGGCATGTAGACAGCAGGGGCAACTAGGTTTTAGAACAGAGCCACAGCTCCATCTGTTTCTTTCCCACATTCAAGTATCTGTTTTAACTGTGATCTGGTGTGTTATGTGTAAGATGTAAACGAATGTGAGAAAGGGAATGGAGGATGTGCAGAAGTATGCATCAACACCAAGGGCTCTCGTCGATGTGAGTGTGGACGAGGTAAAGTGCTGGACGTAGACGGGAAGAGCTGTAAAGGTAAGAACGTGGTAAGACAGCGCATCCTGAATATGGGCAGACTTTCATTTAAGTCATGCATTGTGGTTTTTGTGGTTCTGTGTAGAGACTGAAGGATGTGACAATGTGAATGGAGGCTGTAGCCATGGATGCTCCTCAGAGGACGACTCCTATTACTGTCACTGTCCCCGGGGTCTGATGCTGGGAGAGGACAAACAGACCTGTCAGGGTGAGCTGAACCTCTCTCCCTCTTTCTGTCAGGGTTTGTGGACTTCACTTTGACATTTGTTTTGTGCGCAGTCCCTGTGCAGTGTGATCCTAGTTCCATAGAGGTCTCGGTTCCCAAAGATCTGGTTGGAGGACTTGAGCTCTTCCTGTCTAACACTTCCTGCCGTGGCATTTCCAATGGCACTCACATTAACCTCCACTTTAGTCTGAAGACCTGTGGCACTGTGGTCCAGGTAAAAATGATTATGGATCTATCAAGCTTTGATTTGATTTTAAATCTAGACTGACCCTGTTTACTTCCATAATGCGTATTTTTGGTGTTATTTTACATGATTAATAAGTTTGCGTTAGTCCAAATAAAAAAAAGTTTGTTTTTGTAATCTAATAATAAAGTTGCTCCATCTGTAAAAAGACTTTACTTTTTAACTGACATTACCTTGTGTAAGTCATGTGACATTCTCCTCTTATCCATCATATTAATGACCTTGAGTGGGGAAAAGTAATGGCAGTGACGAAAAAACTAACAAACAAAAAGAGAGATGCAAGACAAAAATGTCTTTTCGTGTTTTTGTATTCGCTGCCTTTACTTTGCCCCACTGATGGTAACAAATATGGCAGATGAGCAGAAATGTCACATGACTAAACCGGATTCGTTTTTTGGATAACAAAGTAATTTAATGTCAGTGTTGTTAATGCAATAACACCAAATAAAGCCAGAGTCAATAAAAAAAGCGTTATAGATATACTGTTCCAGAATGTGAACTTGACCTTCAGCCTCCATATCCTGGTCAAAAAGTCAAGTCACATTTATTTGTATAGTGCTTTTCCCAATGTGTATCATTTCAAAGCAGCTTTACAGAGAGTCATACTGTTATGTCAATAACGCCTTACCATGATTTATCATAGAGCAAGCTTTAGGGCTAGACCCTAAAAAAGTCTCCTCAAAAGTACAGTACTTGCAAGTGGTGTTCCTTGAAAAACCACAGCAAAATCGCATTCAGGTCTGGTTCCATTCATTTTCACATTGCAGCCCTAATGGATAAAATCCCAGCCTACATTTTTTTCCTCACTGTCACATTACTGAAGTAAAATAGATGGCAAACGGTATTACATGTAGACTTATAAAATACTTGATAGTTCTCTGCGAATGTAGTGGAAAATCCTGTCCCTTTCTCTCTGCCTCAGGTGATTGATGACAAAATCGTTGGCACCAACTTGGTGACAGGGTTGCCCCGGTCCAGTCCCAGCAACAATGGTGATTTGATCGTGCGCACCAGTAAACTACTGCTGCCAATCACGTGCGAGTTTCCGCGGCAGTACGAAGTGTCAGATGGATACCTGCCGAGTCTGAGCAAAACAGCGCTGGAGTTAGCGGGACACAGCGAAGGAATATTCCCTTTCAGTTTGGAGCTGTTTAAAAGTGCAGAATTTTCTGAACCGTACAACCAACCTCCTCAACTGCGGTTGCGTGACTCGTTGTACTTCGGCGTTGAGCCTCGAGAGCGGGTGGATGGCCTTGCTGCCTTTGTTGAAAGCTGTTTTGCCACACCTGGTCCCAAGGCTGACCAGGCCTTAAAATATTACCTCATCAAAGATGGGTAGGTATTCAGAAGAATTCAAATATGAAGGGATACTGTTCTGTATGCTCACAATACCATACTGTATACTCCATGACTGGTGCTATAAGTCATTTTATTACAAGGCACTGTGGAATGCTTGACTGTGATTGGTCAATCGCACCATCCAGCGGTATGTTATTCCCAGATATCAACCGCTCAAAACAGAAACACAGGCTCATCCGGGTGACTGAAGTCAGCAGCGCTATACGCTTGCTAGGAACGTTTTTTCTTCGTGGAAGTTTTGCATTTGTTTAGCTAATAAAATATAAAAACTCAGTTGAATCAATATTTTGTGTACAGCTATTTAATTACGCCAGCCAGTATCGTGGACTCGCTCTCTCGTTTCATAGAAACGCAGCTGCTGCCATTTTGTGACTATGAGATACAAACACTACAATTTTAAAACAGTTTGAAATCAATATTCTTATCTCCATAATTATTTATGTGGCGAAATGCTAATAAGTGGTATGACTGTATCTCTTAAATGTCCGTCTAGTTTGAACTTGCTGCGCTAGCAACTGCTCTATCCACAGAAGCTTTGCGTTTAAAGACCTAATAAAATATTTCAACTCAGATCAATATTTCGTGTCTAACGATTTACTTATGTGGCAAGTAGCCGTGTAATAAGCGGGATAATGTGCGTTATTCATTACTTAGCCATTTTGCTAACTTCAACTAGCCACTGAATTAGACCGTCCTATCTCTTCTACCACAAGATCCCTCTCCAAAACCTGAATACTTTAAGCAATTCAGAAAACACCATCATACTCTGCCTTTTATGTGTCAGGTTTGCTAAAAATCATTTTTAGCTGTTTTTTAGAGCCTACGCCTCTCACAGAGCGAGGACACCTGAGTGTTATGCCATATCTATCGGTATAATTTATGTGTGATATTTTGAGGAAAGATTGCTTACAGCACCTTTAGACAAAAGCAGAGTCTATATTTAGAGACTGTTGAGCTTTAATGGCCTTATGTTTCCCAGCTGCATTTCAGACGAAACAGTGCGTCAGCTTTCGGCTAAAGACCAGCTCTCCAAACACTACCAGGTCCCGGTCTTCAAGTTCATCGGCAAGGACAACAGAGTGAGTAGGGAACAGGTTCATGCTGGGAAATTCAGCTGTGTCCGATGCATGTGTTTTTGTGTGCTAATGAGGTAGCTCTAATGAGTGTGTGTGAGAATGAGTGGGTCATTAAATCAGTTATTTTATGCGTATTGTGTGTGTTAGGAGGTGTTCCTGCATTGCCGTGTGCTGGTGTGTGGGCAGGCACAAGGGGAATCTCGCTGTACGCAGGGTTGCAGAAAGCGCTTGAGGCGACATCTCTGGACAGACCAGCACCAAGAGCAAGACGTTCTGTCCAGCGGACCCATTCGGATACTGCCAGACCCATGAGACCACACACATCTATAACATCTCTTATACCTACATAAAGAAAACAACGCCATCTACAGGCTACTTTACCGTATTTAAATACATGCATGTATATCTACAGTAATCTTACATTTATGAGTAATATAAGGAGCATTTGTTAAAGTCTCATCTCACTTGCTTCCTTCCACTGCTTCTGACACTATATTAACATAAACATCTGCTACCAGACCAAAAATATGCATTTACTGTAGGTGATGTGTGTGCAATTAACAGTATAAGTCTGAGCATTTCAATAAAGCTTAGGACATGAAACTGAGTGCTGGCATTTTACAATCTTGAATAATTAGCATTTATATTCAATACTGTTTTACTAATGGGGAAAATAAAATGATTTTACAGCCAATAAAGGTATTTTTCACAGTCTGTAGTCACATTGTCTCTCACAGGGCAATAAACATTCCTGTGTAATACTGTTCAACACTGATTCTACATTTAATTACATTTAAAACAAAAAGCCAAATTAAACTATTTGGTTTAGGATAACATTTCAGTTTTCAGCATATGATATTCAGACAGTTAAACAATATTATTTAAATAAATATCACTATTTGCATTAGTGAGGTAAAAAAAAAAAAAAAAAAAAAAAAAAAACTATTTTGATTATGCCAAAACAAACCAACTTAAATTTAGTTTGGAACATTGTTTATTAATAGTACAATAAATGTTTAAAAGGTTTCAGCTATTGTGGGACGTTTGTATTGCAATTTTCCTTTTCTCTATATTTTAATGAGCTCTTTATTTAAATCTTAAGCATTAACTTTAACAAATATCTTTTTTTTTATTGTACATATTCAATTGAGAAATTTTCTTCCTATATAATAAACCCATTCACAAGCACACACACTACCAATTTATGGGACACTTTTACACATGCAGTATAAAATCTTTTGTGTTTATTTAACTAAATTGGATCCATTAAGCACCAGGGTTACTGGGTGAATCTCATGATCATGTCAAGAACATGTAATGGTCATATTTCACCCCAAAAAGTTAAAAAATCTATTGCTGCAATGCAAAGAAAATAAAGATACATAAATTAAATAATATATGTTTTATTAGTAGTATTTATATGACACAATAGTATGATAAATATTATAATAATATAATAATTCGAATTTAGAATGAAAATATGCCTAATTTCTTCTTTGAATTTTTGTGGTGAAATGTGACAGTGGGTGTGTTTTAAAGAGATTCGTCATAATACTGACCCATTGTGTAGAGTAGTTTAAACCTGTAAAGTGTTTATATGTGTTGAATGTGGTGTGTTTCTGTGGTTTGTAGGTCTTCACAGCTCATCCTTCTCTTCTCCTTCACAATAGCAGGATGCCCTCTGGCCGTTCATGAAGGGCCTGCAGCCCAAAGTCCACACAGTGTTATACATGGTGTCCGCAAATGTCTCGCATGCTAGAGAGAGAGAGAGAAGGGAAAAGAGGTTGAGGGGTTTTGTCCGATTTGTTATTACAAATGACAATCCATATTGTGTTTTTATTTCTCTGCACTGTTTGTAATCTATCTATCTATCTATCTATCTATCTATCGATCGATCGATCGTTCGTTCGTTCGTTCGTTCGTTCGTTCGTTTTTTTTGTTTCATCTGTCCATAGAACGTTTGACACTACTGGAACTTCAAACAGGACGGTAAATAAAAAAGTACCCCATGTGTAAAATGAAATACTCTGCTTTATCTTTAATGCTGTGGGCCTAATTTTCTGCCAGAGGTCCTGGACATCTTGTTCAGATACATGGCATCATGGATTCGATCAAATACCAACAGAAAAAAAATCAAAACCTGACAACCTCTACTAGAAATCTTATAATGGGCCATGTTTGGATCTTCCAACAGGACAGTGATCCAAAAACAAACATCAAAATCAACACAAAAATGTATCACTGAGCACAAAACGAAGCATCTGCAATGGCCATCCCAGTCCCAGACCTGAACCCTATAGATGATGAGTGGGCTGAACTGAAGAGAAGAAGTGCCAACATGGATCTGGGAATCTGAAGGATCTGGAGAGATTCTGTATAGAGGAATGGTCTCTGATCTCTTGTCAGGTGTTCTCTAAACTCACCAGGCATTATAGGAGAAGACTCGGAGCTGTTATCTTGGAAAAAGGAGGTTGCAAAAAGTATTTAATAAAAGGGGGCAAATAATTGTTCCCAATGTGTTTTGGAGAAAAACATTTATTGCATAATGTGATTTCCCCCCACTTTCAATATTTTACTTCAATGAAAGATTTTTTTTATCTTTGATCATATTTACCAAGGGGGCAAATAATTCTGACCAGCACTATATATACACTCAGCTAAAGGATTATTAGGAACACCTGTTCAATTTCTCATTAATGCAATTATCTTATCAACCAATCACATGGCAGTTGCTTCAATGCATTTAGGGGTGTGGTCCTGGTCAAGACAATCTCCTGAACTCCAAACTGAATGTCAGAATGGGAAAGAAAGGGGATTTAAGCAATTTTGAGCGTGGCATGGTTGTTGGTGCCAGACGGGCCGGTCTGAGTATTTCACAATCTGTTCAGTTACTGGGATTTTCACGCACAACCATTTCTAGGGTTTACAAAGAATGGTGTGAAAAGGGAAAAACATCCAGTATGCGGCAGTCCTGTGGGCGAAAATGCCTTGTTGATGCTAGAGGTCAGAGGAGAATGGGCCGACTGATTCAAGCTGATAGAAGAGCAACTTTGACTGAAATAACCACTCGTTACAACCGAGGTATGCAGCAAAGCATTTGTGAAGCCACAACACGCACAACCTTGAGGCGGATGGGCTACAACAGCAGAAGACCCCACCGGGTACCACTCATCTCCACTACAAATAGGAAAAAGAGGCTACAATTTGCACAAGCTCACCAAAATTGGACAGTTGAAGACTGGAAAAATGTTGCCTGGTCTGATGAGTCTCGATTTCTGTTGAGACATTCAGATGGTAGAGTCAGAATTTGGCGTAAACAGAATGAGAACATGGATCCATCATGCCTTGTTACCACTGTGCAGGCTGGTGGTGGTGGTGTAATGGTGTGGGGGATGTTTTCTTGGCACACTTTAGGCCCCTTAGTGCCAATTGGGCATCGTTTAAATGCCACGGCCTACCTGAGCATTGTTTCTGACCATGTCCATCCCTTTATGACCACCATGTACCCATCCTCTGATGGCTACTTCCAGCAGGATAATGCACCATGTCACAAAGCTCGAATCATTTCAAATAGGTTTCTTGAACATGACATTGAGTTCACTGTACTAAAATGGCCCCCACAGTCACCAGATCTCAACCCAATAGAGCATCTTTGGGATGTGGTGGAACGGGAGCTTCGTGCCCTGGATGTGCATCCCACAAATCTCCATCAACTGCAAGATGCTATCCTATCAATATGGGCCAACATTTCTAAAGAATGCTTTCAGCACCTTGTTGAATCAATGCCACGTAGAATTAAGGCAGTTCTGAAGGCGAAAGGGGGTCAAACACAGTATTAGTATGCTGTTCCTAATAATCCTTTAGGTGAGTGTATATAGCATTCCATATATACCAGCACTAGTGTATGATTGCAGAAAAAAATGTTTGTATTGAACATTTATGGACCAACAGATTTTGTGTGAAAATAAATCATAAAAGTGGTTTATTATGTTTAAAAATCTTATAAATGTATGAGGTGGCAAGGCTCACCAGCATGGGGCAAAATGCACATAGTACTGCTACAAATACTTAAGCTAAAACAATGTGTTTTTAATCATTCCTAAGTTTATACTTGTTCAAAACAATCACGTTAGCAAAGTTTGCACTATTTTCTGTTTATTTGGATAAATAAAAGAATGAATTGTTATTAACTTTGTTATTAATTGTTATTCTCATTTGCTACTTAAATCTACAACGTTTTAAAAAACATAAAATATTAGATCAAAGTAACGTAGAATCAACTTTGCATTGCTGCCCGCGATCGCATCAAGGATCAGCCAAAAATCAACGTGCATCTTGAAAAGCAGATGTTTTGGAAAGTGCTGCAGCAAGTTTTTGTGCCTTCTAGTGATTTAGAGGAAAATAATATCAAAGGAGTCTTTAACCCCGTTGTACCCTATATAGTTCAGTCTTCTGAGAAGCTGATTGGTTCTCTTAAAGCCGACTGCTTTGGCCAATCAATCTGTTTGTTCTATCTGCAAAACCTATTTATTTCCGTCCCATATTGGCTCAACTTGCCATGGGAATTTTCCTAGCCCTTCACCCTCCCCAGCACCACCTGCCTTGATCTGCTAGAGTGTTCTCCCTACTTTCCTTGCAGCAGCTCACATTCTATTCACTGCATTTATTAAGCATGTTTCAGCAGTAGCCTTCGCTCGTGTCCATTATAGTCAGTTTTGGATGGATGTTTTTCAATGAGATTGTCACTCTGCATTATGGGATTGGCTTCTGCTTTAGAACTGTTCAGGGACCTTTTGGAAAACCTTCTGTGTCTCAGCTCACGAGGTTTTGTAACAGGGTTGAAGTGTGTGTTGCATGTGAGTATATCGCACCTTCAACCTTTGACATGAGGCCCAGGCTCTTCTTCAGGTCACCACAGATGCTATGGAGGCACCAGCGGAATTTGGTGTCACAGCGGTACTTGTTAGAGCCACAGGTTTCATAGCAAATGTCTAGCTGGTTACAACATTTGGTCATGGCTGGAACACCCATATCAAACTGTGGAGTAACAGCACATTACACAACATGCGCATTAGAACTTTTACAAGAATAAATAAACCAATTAACCAAAAACAACCATTGGTATTACTGTTGTACTAAAACCAGAGTGATACACTACAGTGCTGTCTATTAAATAAGAGAGGAATATGCAGTATAAGGAAAATAGGTTAAGATTTTAGTTGTACTGTTAACAAACAAACACACACAAGTGCAGACATACAAAGAACTTGTTAGTCACACAAAATGGATCAACCTGTACACCCTTTCAATGTCCAACTCAAATTATAATGTAATGTATTTTAAGTCTATACATGTCAAGTCAAATCACACTTATTTATATAGCGCTTTTTACAATACCGATTGTTTCAAAGCAGCTTTACAGAGATAACGGGAAAATAATGCAACAAAGTTTGTTTCCAGAAGAAGATAGCGTCACAGTCCAGCAGTAAGTTCAGTGATGTTTCATTATTGTTGTAATAAAGTTATTAATTTTGTTCATTTATATATAACTGCTCTGGAGAAAACCGTCATGTCATCGTCCAGCTCAGTTTAGTTATCATATAATGGTGTCAATGCAGGCAGATCAATAATACTGTTGAATATTAAATTAAATGTCCCCAACTAAGCAAGCCAAAAGCCAGTAGCAACAAAGGTGAAAAAAGGTGACAAAGACGAAAAAGGTGACAGTGGCACTGTTGCATCGGTAATGATTATTTACTTTATAAAGTAATTCTATAAAATTATGCAATTTTACTTGCTTTGCAATGTAAGCAAAGACTGCAAATATACTGTATTATGGTGCTACGCATGTTCGTTTGGTGCCAGGCTTAAAATAAATAACAAAATTTCAATATCTAGCAAGGAGTTCCTGCTCCATCTTTGGTGTGAAAAGGATGAAAACTCTTGATTTGGTTATAGCCATGGTTATTTAAGGGATGCAACAATGGTGGTTAGACTCGCATCGTAATTCATAATGTTGAAACATAAGACAATTACATTTGTCGCCCATACTAGAGGATGATACAGATATATTGCCTTTATAATTGCTTTCTAAATGGACATCTTAAACTTCATAATTATGAAAAAAGTCAGAAATTACATAGAGGGCTGTCCATGAGTCTTGTGTGGAACGTATTTGGCACAAATGCCTTCATCTTTCCTGACAGCAATCTCATCAGTGCTTTGGCTGGATTCCAAACTTAACTGTCCAGAACCTGTTGGATGTTCACTCTCTCTTCAGAGTCCTTGCTATTCTCTCAGGTTTAGGAGCCACATATTTGAAATTTTGTCAGGCCTTTAACTTAATGCTATAACTTAAGGTCTGGTCCACATAGCAACTTATATGGCCAAGAACCACCCAGTTAGAAAGGAAGAGCCAGTCTAAGTAAGTCTGATGTAAAGTAACCAAACTCAGTTTTTTGAAGTTAGGGGTTTAATTGAAATATATTACCATATTACTTGTGAAAACATAGAAACATACAAGATTTTTTATATCTAGTTTACTTGTTACTAAGTGCCACAAATTATTATTATTATTATTATTTTATTTTAGTCAGATTTGATGCCATTAACCTGGCAGCTTCTCTAAAGGCCAACGCTTTAAAGTCACTGTACTTTGAATCCCAAAGTCATTGATCAGTGACTTGTTTCCATTTAAACCAGCAGGGCCACCTTTATGTTATCAGATACACATTGCACAAAATGATCTAATTTTCTCTTCTGTCTAACTCTAACATGTAAACATTAACAGGTTGATTTTGATGGATCCTTTAATTATACGTTTGATTGATTTGTTGACCAGTGCACACTTCATAGGCCGGACTCCCGCAGGTCATTCATGGAGATGGTTCTTGGCAAAGCTTCAAGCCAGCTGGCCACTGGTTAATGTTAGTAGAGATAAAGGGACACATACACTGTTCGGTACCTGGAAACCAAGAAGTGAGGTGCTACAACCATCAGGTTCTGGCATCTGATAGCCAACACGAGGCTGAGGAGCTTTACCTGAAAAACAAAAATGATACAGTACATTAGAATATAGAATATATTATATATTTAATAAAAAAAAAAGATCTTCATTAAAATACATTTCACATAACAGTGACTTTAAAAATGTTGCTTACAAATCTGATGAAAATCAAAAGCAGATATATATTGTTGTGTGGACCCCTGAGATCCACTAAAATTAAAGGTTGCAAAAGTTATTATTATTATTATTATTTTTTTTTATTATTTTTTTTTTGCAGTGATGCCATAGAAGAACCATTTTGGGTTCCCTAAAGAACCTTCCAGTAAACAATTAGTAAAATAACCACTTTCTTAGTGGGAAGAACATTTAAAGTTCCCTGGATGTGAAAGGTTATTCATGAAACAATAGATGCCAATAAAGAACCTTTATTTTTAAAAGTGTATAATTATAAAACATTAAAACATTATTATTTTTTGGCTTCACAATGTTTCTTGAGTCGTACACAACTTTGTCAGCTTTTATTAAATAAAGTCGAATCTTAACAAGTAACACCATGTTTTGTATTACAGATTTAACATTTGAGACCAAAGATGTATTTTTGTCCTGCAAATTCCTTTTTAGAATTTCTGTACCCACTACCATTAATTCAATCTTATTCAGTATTATTACATTTTAAGACATCTATTGAGAAATATCTAACATGGAGTTGTGATCTTCAGATGAAATAGAAGGGTACAGTTGTATATCGCTTGCATAGCTATGAAAAAAACTAATTCCTGAAAACATTACCTAAATGTAACAAATGGAATTAAAACAGCAGAGGTCCTAAAACTGAGCCCTGGGGATTTCCAATGTCAATAAAATATTTGTGATCAGTTTTGTCCAAAGCAACAAACCACTGTCTAAATAAGGCAAGATTTAAGTCATTAATTTTAATTGCCTGATTAATTACAGAGAAATCTAACATATATGGTAGACATGTATGCATTCATTTATACATGGAGCATTCCAATTGACTGCATGGTGCAACAGTATAAAACATTTCCATGTTTGGTATTCAGAGCATGTTCTTTCTCAATGCAAAAGAAGGTGACACTGTCTATGGAATATTAGTTTCATTATAAGATTAGACACTACAACTACTCTATTATCTTAGCTTTAGCATTTAGTCAAGGCTCAATTACCAAATGTGACTTTTGAACCCTCATTAAGTATTACGCAATTATTTAGCTAAAACTGTACATAGGCCGATACTGACAAATTTGACTGTGAGTGAATAAAATACACTCACTGCCCTTCTTAGGTAACATTAAACATTAAGAATATTGAAAATTTGCACTTACTCACATCGCTAATTAGCTCAATGTATGGATTTGTTCTGGCTGCATTAAGTTATATTCATTTGTATTCCATTTACACTTTTTTTTTTGAAAAACTAAGCAAAGAGTGCAAGTCTGTCATTCTGAAACCAGAAAAGTAATACAAAGGAGTCAAGATATAAAATAACTACATTCTCTTATTCATAGGCATATGAAATATTCTGATTCATCAGTGTTTTCTGTAGAGTGGTGTGATCTACTTGCCCAATGCCATACTGTGTCTTTCAACATGAGGACTTAGGACAGATCAGTGAGGGCATGTTTCAGATGTTTCAGCTTATCAACAAAATGAATTCTGCTTTTCATTAGTATCACACATTAGTTAATATTCAACTCTGATCTTAGCTCTGTAAGCTCAACTAAGTTTTACTAGCTAAACTTAAATGCAGTTCATCCAAACAGTAATATGAAATCTTTATTTATTCACCTTCTTTACTCTCTTATTTTTAATGGAACACAAAAGGAGAAGTTTTGTAGAATGTATACACTCTTCTTTAACATTCAATGACAGTTCATGGTGAACACATCTATCAAGATCCAAAAAGAACACAGAAGTGTCATAAAAGCAGACCCCTTTTGGAAATCTACAGTCTTGATCACTTTGAACAGTCAACATTCTTCAGAACTTCTCTTTTTGTGTTCCACAGAAGATAGAAAGTAATACAAGTTTGGAACAACGTGAGGGTGATGAGTAAATCATTTTTGGGTGAACTGTTTTATTGTTACCGTCTTTGTCAAAAGCATATAGTGTGACACAATCTCAGATCTGAGAAGTGTCACCCGATGTGCACTGAGACGATACTATTTCACTTACCATGTCTACAGCGGTACTGACATACACCATCCCGGCCTCCCATCAGCTCCAGTATAGAGTCAAAATAGCCATTCACTGCCTGGAAACTCCCTCTGATAGAACCGAAGCCCCAGTCCGAATCATCCTCAGATTCTTGTGTGGTACTCTGGGTCTCTGCAGGTTTTCCCTCAACAGGGGCATCTGCCATCAAGATGTGTTCTGCCTGGTACTCCCCATTAACCAGAACATCTGGGGTATCACCAGCTTGAGCTTCAGGTAAAACAGACCCGTCAGCAGGCGAATCCTCTGCCGCCCCATCAACAGAGGCCTGGATAAGTGTGGCAGCCAAGCTTGTGGAGATACACAGCAGAAGCAACGGCAGCGCACGTGGAAACATGATTTGACAACAGGTCCTTGGAGGTCTGTAGGCTCCAAGGAGAAGGGGAGACAGATAAAGTCAAAGCGCTTAGAGGAAAAGAGTGAGCAGCACAAACAGACACTGTTGATAGTGCTTCGTGGAAGGGACTTTGACCTGTGATTAGATCAAGCAGACAGCAAAGCATTGATTGGTGCTAAGGTTAAAGGTAAGGTCCAATCTCTTGCTGAGGCTTGCTCTCTCAGTGAATTACAGCCACACTAACCCCGTGTAATCGACTCTTGGCTTTCATTATCTGCAGTCCACACTTCACCTGCAATATGATCTCCTGACACACAGAGTCATTTTACCTGTCACACACATTTTATCTATAGAGCTCTCGTGTTTCAACTATTTTTGCTATTGACACACTGTTGGTAATCTCAAGGGCCTATGTCTTGATTTGGTCATGCGTAATTACTATGAGTATGAGCCATGGTGATTGCAGGTATGAAGTAAGATTTTTTTCTAATTACACTTGAATACACTGTATAACAAACATGGTTTTATTTTCTGGATTCAAATTAATTTGGATCTTTCTTTTTTTTTTAAAGAATGAAGTAAAAAATGTCAGTGTGATAGTTCTGTTAGTTTAGTCAGAAAAGACATACAGTGTCAGGCTGAAGGAGCAGGCAGAATTTAGAGAACATTTTTCAAAAATTATTTATTTATATTTATATTTGGGGATTTTGATTTAGAACCCTAAAAAAAGTTTGTACATTATGTATGTGTGATTGACAAAGTCAACATACCAGACAGCAACATAGTTTCGGCCCAGATCCGGCCCACATCTGGTACGCATGGAATCCACATGCACCAGATGTGGCCCGGATCTGGGCCGACACTCTTCCCCTGTATGGGCGCTATATTAATGTTAATAGTTAATAGTTATTAGAAAGGTGTGTCTGTCATTGAATGTGCAGTTGTTCACACTGTTTCTTATCATATGGACTGCAATGATAAGCAGTCTCTCCCTGTTTATTGAAGTCAGCTGGACCCCGGCTGTATCCAGATCAGATGGTGGACCTGCACCTGGACCCATCCATGACGCATCCCTGAAGTGCCAGCCTCATCAGACCTGTGAAGGCCTCATCGACACGACCAATGTTCGCTCGTTGGCCAGAGGAGAAAAGGCCCCCAGACTGAGCCTGGGTTCTCCCAAGGTTTTTTTTCTCCATTCTGTCACCTGATGGAGTTTTGGTTCCTTGCCCCTGTTGCCTTGGCTTTTGGCTTGCTTAGTTGGGGACATTTAATATTCAACAATATTATTGATCTGCCTTACTTAGGGTGGACGATGACGCAATTGTCTTCTAGAAACAAACTTTGTTGTATTATTTTCATGTTATCAATGTGAAGCTGCTTTGATACAATCTGTATTGTAAAAAGCGCTATATAAATAAAGGTGACTTGACTTGACTTGACAATGTCCCTGATTTCAGACGTGCACTGTGTAGGAACATGTTCTGGTTGATAACCAATAAGTGGAGTTATGAGCTTTCACTTCTATTACTGCAAATAGTGATTTTATTCTCTTTTAAAACACTAGATGGCACAAAAATTCAGCTTAGCACTTTTCTTAAAGGAGAACTCCGGTCAATTTTAACATTGAGCTCATTTTTTGGTAAATTTGGAGTGCTGTCAGTACAGAGAACAACGACAAAAATCGGTGTTGCCTACACCATGTTATCCTCGTTTTAAAATTTGCACCCTGTTGACTTCAATGGGGCAAGTTTTAAACCTGCTTTTAGCCTCTTAACATCCTTGATGTGTCATTACAAGTGCACAGGTCATGTGAGTGATTCCTTCGGAGTGAACGCGGGTGAATCTGACTGCAGTAGATGTGAAAGAAATATATAAAAAATTATGTTTATTCAGCCAGCGCACATACCTGTATTTACATCCTGTTTTCGGTCGAAGTCCACAGTAATCGATTGTCGAGTTCACGCGCATAGGTTTAGTACCTATGATCACGCGCGTGAACTCGACAATCGACTACTGTGGACTTCGACCGAAAACAGGATGTAAATACAGGTATGTATTTACTGCCATGCAAGTAATTTATTTTGTGTTTAAAATAATTAAAATAATTATCCCCAAAATGGAAGAAAAATCAATGTATGAAAATTTTTGGGTTTTCCTGTTGAGCAACAAGCACGTACCCTTAGGGGCCGCTCCCAAAGAACGCGTTTTTCCATTCCAATGGTCAATACTTTTCCATTGTTTTTCTAAATGTGCTATACAGACGTGTTTGACCGCTGCGCTCACGTCTCACGTCTTTTGCAGCGTTTTGCACGAGACCCACGGTTTTAAAACGTTGTGTCAAGTTAAAAGAATTTCAGCTTTTACATGCAGCGCTGCTCATCAATATTAGTTCCATAGCCAGTGCAATTTTCATTTTTCCACGTCAAAAATAATAGCTAGGCTACAGTATATTTTCTGCTGTTTGGCCATTTCTGTTATTTTGGTTATTGGATCACGTCTCAAAACGTGTCTCGAGACCCTCGAGTTCAGCACTTAAAAAAAAAAAAAAGAGAAGACGTTTAGACGCAAAGATGCATTCTGTATGAACAGCCCCTTCACACAGTATGTAGAAGGTGTTATCAAGTTAAAATAACTCAAACCATTTGAGGAAACCGATTGCCTTTTACAATTTATGTTTAAAAACTAATATTTATGAGTACCGTGAGTACTTATTCCATTTGAGCTCACATAATATTAAATTAAACTATAATTTCACTTAAATACTTTGTGTAACTGAAATTCGAAATCATATACTCTCTTGAGTAGGTACTTTGAATAAGTAATTAGCCTACTTCACAACCGCTAAAAAAGTATGTTATAAGTGTGTGTGGTATGAATGTAATCCGGACATACTACATTCATCATATTGTCATTATCATGTGACCTACCAATCCTCTCCAGTGGCCTCATGGGATAGTTTTTTGGGGGCAGACCTGACCTGTTGAAAAGAGATGGTATTCATCCCTCCTGGGATGGTGCTGCTCTTCTCTCTAGTAATATGGCACATAGTCTTAGAGCTCAAACATGAATTGGCTCAGGTTAGGAAGCAGACAGACTGGCTAATCCGACCGTCTCAAGTCACTGAGGTCAGATAAATCCCATCACATAAAGACTATTTCACTTAGATATCATCATATAGAGACTGTGTCTGTTACCCGAAGTAGGAAATACAAAAAACTCCCAAACCCATTAAAGGGTAATCATTTAATTGATGTTCAACAAACAAAAAACAGATATAATACAGATGAACAAATGATAAAGCTCGGGTTGCTGAATATTCGTTCCCTTACTTCAAAAGCACTTATTGTTAATGATATGATTACAGATTATAATCTAGACGTGTTGTGTTTGACAGAAACCATGGCTAAAACCAAACGATTACATTACTTTAAATGAGTCCACCCCCCAAGATTACTGTTATAAACATGAACCTCGTCTGAAAGGCAAAGGGGGAGGTGTTGCTGTAATTTATAGTAATATCTTCAGAATTACTAAGAAGTAGTTTCAAATATAATTATTTTGAAGTGTTGGTGCTTAATGTAACAATATATAGTGTAAATGATAAATCACGTTTGAGATTTGTGCTGGCTACTGTATACAGGCCACCAGGGCACCATACAGACTTTATCAAAGAATTTGCTGAGCTGGTACTGGCTGCAGATAAAGTCCTAATTGTTGGTGATTTTAATATACATTTAGATAACGAAAAAGATGCATTGGGATTGACATTTAAAGACAATCTAAACTCTATTGGAGTTAGACAACATGTGTCAGGACCTACTGATTGTCGTAATAATACTTTAGATCTAATATTCCATCCATCCATCTTCGTCCGCTTATCCGGGGCCGGGTCGCGGGGGCAGCAGTCTAAGCAGGGATGCCCAGACCTTCCTCTCCCTAGACACTTCCTCCAGCTCTTTCGGGGGGACACCGAGGTGTTCCCAGGCCAGCCGGGAGACATAGTCCCTCCAGCGACACGCAATCATATGGGATTTATGAGGTCTTCCCTCATAAAGGTCTTCCCCGGGGCCTCCTCCCTGTGGGACATGCCCGGAACACCTTCCCGGGAAGGCGACCAGGAGGCATCCGGAAAAGATGCCCGAGCCACCTCAGCTGCCCCCTCTCGATGTGGAGGAGCAGCGGCTCTACTCTGAGCTCCTCCCAAGTGACCGAGCTTCTCATCCTATCTCTAAGGGATCGCCCAGCCACCCTGCGGAGAAAGCTCATTTCGGCCGCCTGTATCCGGGATCTTGTCCTTTCGGTCATGACCCACAGCTCATGACCATAGGTGAGAGTAGGAACGTAGATTGACCGGTAAATCGAGAGCTTCGCCTTGCGGCTCAGCTCTTTCTTCACCACGACAGACCGGTACATCGACTACATTACTGCAGAAGCTGCACCGATCCGTCTGTCAATCTCCCGTTCCATCCTTCCCTCACTCGTGAACAAGACCCCAAGATACTTGAACTCCTCCACTTGAGGCAGGAACTCTCCACCAACCTGAAGTGGGCAAGCCACCCTTTTCCGACTGAGAACCATGGTCTCGGATTTGGAGGCGCTGATTCTCATCCCAGTCGCTTCACACTCGGCTGCAAACCGTCCCAGTGCATGCTGAAGGTCCTGGTCCGTTGGGGCCAGCATGACAACATCCTCCGCAAAGAGCAGAGATGAAATCATGTGGTCCCCAAACCTGACACCCTCTGGCCCCTGGCTGCGCCTAGAAATTCTGTCCATAAAAATTATGAACAGAACCGGCGACAAAGGGCAGCCCTGCTGGAGGCCAACATGCACCGGGAAGTGGAACAAGTCTGACTTACTGCCGGCAATGCGAACCAAGCTCCTGCTCCGGTCGTACAGGGACCGGATAGCCCTTAGCAAAGGGCCCAGGACCCCATACTCCCAGAGCATTCCCCACAGGACACCGCGAGGGACACAGTCAAAGCACATGTGGATTGGTTGGGCAAACTCCCATGAATCCTCCAGCACCCTGGAGAGGGTATAGAGCTGGTCCAGTGTTCCACGACCAGGACGAAAACCGCACTGTTCCTCCTGGATCCGAGGTTCTACTATCGGCCGTGTTCTCCTCTCCAGCACCCTGGCATAGACTTTCCCGGGGAGGCTGAGAAGTGTGATCCCCCTATAGTTGGAGCACACCCTCTGGTCCCCCTTCTTAAAAAGAGGGACCACCACCCCGGTCTGCCAGTCCAAAGGCACTGTCCCCAACCGCCACGCGATGTTGCAGAGGCGTGTCAGCCAAGACAGCTCCACAACATCCAGAGACTTGAGGTACTCGGGGCGGATCTCATCCACCCCCGGTGCCTTGCCACCGAGGAGTTTCTTGACTACTTATATATATATATATTTATTTATCAAGTACAATGAACTTTAGGTTATATTTAGTATATTTAGAGTAAAATGAACTCAGTTCATTTAGTAAATTTGACTAAATTTGTGTCAAACAGAGGAAAATAACACTCTCGGAATCTTTTGATCATTCACAAATTTGGTCTAAGAAGAATAAGGAAAGGTTTATTGATAATCAGGGTCATCCAAGAGTCCTTTGACTTATCACTTAAAAAAAAATTTATCCATATAAATCTAAATGACATACTCTATATTTGCATTACTATTAAACTAAAGAAATAATTAAATTCAGTATGTTTATGCCTATTTAACACAGGCTTAAAAATAATATCCTGATGATGCTGTACATTTGATTCTTATTTGCTGAAAAGTCTTGCCAGGATTGCATTTTTGACCAAATGGTCATAACAATCTTGCATTCACTATTCACAGTCTTTAATTCAATAAATCACTATTTGGGCAAGTATTCACTATATTTAGGGCCCAAGCCCTGACAGGTCAGAACCCACGGCCATCAGGGCCGGGCTGAAGCTGGTACCTGGGCGTGGCAGGGGGCTCGACAGCGCCCCCTGGAACGGGATCCGAACACTTGTCCATAAATCAAACACGCTTGCATGTAATAATATGAAACTCGGTACACATATAGATCTCATCAGGCTGAACAACTTTCGTGCTCTAAGTTTTACGCCAGCCCAACAGGAAGTCGGCTATTATGGGTTGTTTGGAAACGCATGCTGGGGAATTTGAAATACACCTCCTAGGGAATTCATTCAATCGCCACCAAACTCGGTCAGCATGAAGTCAAGAAGACATTGAGGATGCTAAATTGCGGACGGATTTTTAATATCTCGAACGGTTTGGCCGTGGTGAGGAAACGAATTTATAGCGAGAAAATGAAACAGGAAGTGTGTTATAACTTCTGCATACATTAACTGATCTTGATGAAACTTCAGTAGTGTGTTCGTTGTATGAGGCCGATCACATGGATGTGACTATTGTGAGTCAAAGTTATAGCGCCATCAACTGGCAGCAGGAAGTGTGTCACTTTCAAAATGCTTTGAAATCACCCTCTTATTTTTACCCGATTTGCTTCAAAATTTATGTGTATAATGTAAACACACGGCAGATGTAGACCTGTGAAAGGATTATTGATATCTTAGATACTGTTGCCGTGGCAACGCATCAAGCTTTAATATTCTTTTCTGATGTTTTTGAGACTCTTAGCATGCTTGAAATTGGATGAAACTCAACAGACATATCACATTTATTAGCCAGTAGACATGTGAAAAGTTTCAGAAACGGCCGTGGTGAGGGGCTCAGTAGCGCCACCTTTAGTCAAAAATGGGGGCTTAGTTTTACCTAGAGTCATAAAACTCAATACGTATATTGTTCTTATCAAGCCGGACAACTTTCTAATTTACAGTCATTAGCTCCGACCAACAGGAAGTCAGATATTTTGGTCTGAATGTGGATTTTTTGCAAAATCAGCCTCTGAATTTTTAGCCACTCCTCTTAAGTGGTTTATTTTATTCCCACCAAACTTTTTCAACATGATAAAAATATATTAATGATGCTAAATTATAAACGGATATTGAATATCTCAAACGGTTTAGCTATGGCGAGGGATTAAATTAATGTCAAAAAGGAAGCAGGAAACGTCTCATATCTTCTAAAAATTTAATTATACACCATTTATTTTTATATAAAATTATACAAATATTAGAACTAAACCCATTTTATTCTGTTTTTGCATTTCAAGAAGTATGAAAAGTTAAAAACAGGCTATTTAGTGCTATTTGGTTAAACAAAAAAAAGCATACGTAGGGCTATACTGCCCTCCTGTGTGCAAAAGGATATCACAATAGTATATAAAACTTTTTACCAGGTATATATTGCCTATATTGTATTTAAATATAAATGTATTAGGTATGTGACTGTGAGGATATTTTCCCACCGGTTAATCAACGTGTGACACGAGCGGGTGCTTTTAAATCGCTAATATAAAAGTGAAAGTAAAATACGTTCGTCCGCACGGACATTGATAATTGTGCACACACAAATCACACACACGTTGGAAAGAATGATACTTTTAAACATAACACTAAACCGCCATTAGGTGTCGTCAGGCGACCGTCTTAATGAGCGAGTCATTGATTCATTCGTTCAAACGATTCATTCATGATTAAGACAGATGTTTATGGATTGATCATTCAATCTTTGAGTCAACCGATTCGTTCAAAATGCAGAATCATTCAGTAATGAGAAAACACGTTGCTGTGAGATGCGTGATGGTTCTGCTGTGATCTTTGTTTAACTATTTTCGCTGCAAAAACAGTCAATATTGCATCTAAAATGTAAGTGACTTAAAGGTGAACTAAGTAACTTTTTTACCTTAACTGAACAACTTCGGAGTCATTGGACTAGTTATGACTTTTTTTGGGTTGAATGGTGGTCGTCTCGCACCCCCCAAGTGCCTGTGAGCCGAAAAACCACCCTTGCAACTTTGGGCCGGCGGGCCTGCATAGCCCTGCTTTAATTCGCTCCGTGCACAGCGACAGTTGACGTTCGAACTTGAGTGTGTGGGCCAGTACTTCCGGTGAAAACTTAGGTGATCAACAGCGACCGAGCTCCATTACCACAGAGATATTTTTTCACAATGAGTGTTTTTAGGATTCAAGAGAGGCGACTTGCCTTTCAGAGGGTGCCACTGACAGCCTCAGCAGTTCATCGTTGTGTGCCGTTATGTACCATTTCGTCACGTTACAACAAAGACGTCAGCTTTCATGCATTCCCCGTTGACGCTGCGGTACGGGCATGAGTGGATACAGAAGATCCGGAGGGATGATTTCAACCCGACCAAATTTTTAAATGCATACAATAGTCAGTATGTTGTTAACTGGGTTTCTTTTTTGTGTGCTGCGCTCATTTGTTTACATTTCTCCTGGAGAATCTGCACGAGCCTCAGCAGCGCAACTTTGTTACCATTGATCAGGAATACATTTATTATCAACTATCGATCGCAACTTAAAATGAATGTAATAAAATCAGAATAATCTCTCGTTTTAGTGATTCCCAAGTTTTTTTTTTTTTGTCATTGACGTTCTAATCAGGCTACTCGTCTGGTCGGGTAAGTAAAATTCTCTTTCCGGTAGGCCTATTGTATTTATATATAAATATATTAGGGACGTGTGACACTGCTGGGGGCTTTTAAATTGCTAACCTAAAGTAAAATACGGACGTCCACTCAGACATTAATAATGGTGCGGAGTAGAGCGAGCGTTTTCAATGAATTCCTATGGAAGTAGGAATGAACAAAAAACTTTCGCTCTGTTCTGCTCGTTCCTCACCGTGGGCGCGCACAGTTATGAATGCCTGTTTAGCCGTGAGCTTTTAGTTAAAATTTAAAATTAGCGCCATTTCGGGGGCGGATTGCTTACATTTATTTTACAAAAGCACAATGTTGTGTTTTATTGCGAGTGTACATAAATATAAGTAAACACTTTGCAGTTTAAATGATGTCCTGTATGAACAAAATGACGGAGTATGTTTTTGTGTATCTACTGTTCAATCGCGCCCGCACCACACACATACACATACACACACACACACACACACACACACACACACACACACACACACACACACACACACACACACACACACACACACACACACACACACACACACACACACACACTCCAGTATTGCAATCTTGGCATGGCAGCCTGTTCATTATAGCCTTAATAAAATATAATAATAAAATAGCCAACCTAACATATAAAAATTACACTGCTCTGTTTAAATAGTCAGTAGTAGCCTACAATTTGTATCATTCATGGTAAGCACCGCTCCACTGTGATGTTTCCAAGCACATTTTTGCGAGTGTGAAGAGTGTGTTGCGATTTTTTCCGTCGATATTGGAACACGAGTGAAGTACAAAGCCTATAATAAAGAATAGTTTAGCATCCAAATACATCGCAAATGTTGAAACATTTTGATTCTAATGAGAGTTACGTGAGCCCAACACTGCTTACTTTCGTTTTTATTTTTATTTTATTTCGTTTAGGCTTGTTTATAGTTAATTTTTTATTCTTGTTTTGTTATGAATATCATTACATTTAAAGGATTTGTTGTGGAATATTTTGAATGTATCATAAAATCAGAATAAATCTCTCGGTTTAGTGATTCCCTAGTATTTTTTTTTCATTGTTCTAATCAGGTCAGGCAAGTAATATTCTCTGTGTCTTGTCCCTTAAAAAAATAATACTATATTTGAATAGTTCAGATGCAAAAGCCTCTAAGTGCCATCTGAAATTTCCTTCTAGAATGATCATTTTTATCAAGCTTGTATATTTAAGTTCAATAATTTCACTTAAATGGCAATGCAAATGACCTATTAATTGTCATTTAAGTGAAATTACTTAAATATACAAGCTTTATAAAAATGATCATTCTAGAAGAAAATTTCAGATGGCACTTAGAGGCTTTTGCATCTGAACTCTTCATATATATATATATATATATATAATGTAATCTATGTATTTTTATATATATAAATAGTATGTGAAATATATATATATATATATATATATATATATATATATATATTTATAGCTGCGAGCAGCGATGACGGGCCCAAACCGGTGGGTAACTCGGGCCCGTCATCGCTGCTCGCAGCAATATTATTATATTATAACACTATACACTGTGTTATTTTGTGGGTTTTAGTGAAAATGGCCAGATGGAAGGAGCTGTCCTCTGCAACCAAGGAGGATATTGCTAAAATGGCGTAATCTGGTCAGTCAGTTTTGGATATTGCTCATGTGCAGAATTGGTCACAATGTCCACAAAATTATTTCAAAGCACTACGAGACCACTACTGTACCATGCAGAATGTAAAGTGCTGTGGCTGGTCAAAGAAGACTATAGTGAGCATTTTGACAGAAGGATGAAAATCACTTGAATGTGGGACTACCTCAAAACAGCTTCTAAAGCCCTGGATGAGACTTCCAACTTCCAATTTCATCTTGAACTGTAAGCCAGTGGCTATAAGAAGCTGGATTGAGAGGTAGTGTATTGTTGTGTTTCTATACCACTGTAACATCTGAGTCCTTCTACAACATACCCATAACCTATTACAATCAGAGATTGACCTTACCTGCCGGTTAAAGATGCTATAAATGGTCTCAGGGTCCGATCCAGTTCAGTCCTGGGTCCGTTTCACTGGGCTTTTGCTTAGTATTAATATCTAAACTATAACAAAGTAAAGATAAAGATAGGGAAAAAAATCACTCTGAGACTTATTTTAAAAGTTTTTCGAATCACCAAGAATTGGTTTCGTTTTACTTAAAAAAGGTTTCAGAATAATACAAAGACAATAAATTAAAAAAGGAAAAAATAACAGAAATGCGTATAGGTCTTCACCTCGAAATGCGACCCGAGCAACGGGAAACAAAACCTTTTATATGGTTTGATTGGGGCCGTCTTAAGCGTTTAGGGCTGTCCCTTACAATGAAGCAAATCTTTAAAAGGTAAAATAACTGGCCTGGAATATTCCACAGTTTTAAGGCTATTATGCAATAAACATATGTGTATATCTCATACGTGCCATACGTGCTTAATATACATTTTGACCGTTTCTTCACCTGCAGGTGTTAAAACCACAGCCCGCTTCTCGCCCCATCACTAACTGTGAGGAGGCCTCTTTCTTTCTTCCTAAATCATGTTAAAAGGTCAACTAAGCAGACATGGCCTCGACATCTATTGTTCCACTGAACCTATTCAGAGAGATCAAAGAAAACCACAAACACTGTGGTTGCAAAGCAAGCTTGGAACATGCTTCTAGCGCTGCAAGCTTCTTTTGCAAGCAATGACATTTAAACTACAAACTATCATCACAGGTCAAGTTCGTATCAAGTGATTCGAGCCTCTCCTGTAAACAGGATATTTCACAATTAGGACATTTAAACTGATTCTCATACATAACTCCCCTAACAATACTAAGTAATCTTTTATACAATCTCTCCATCTGCCTGAGAATCCTCATCATTTGTTTGCTTTGATAGGTCAGCTCATTCCGTGGGAGTTGGGTCCTTCTTCTTCCTCTTCTCCGTTTTCTTAGCTTTATGAAGTTCTCTGGCATGGTTTTTCTGGAGTCGTGCAACTAAAAGTTCGTCCATAGATATTTCAATTTTGTCAGTTACGTTTGAGACATTATAAGTTAATGTAGGAGCCATATATTGGGTTTGACTTCTCTTCTTTGATATTTCCTCCTTTTTCTATACTGTTGTGTATGTGCATGTGCATAGTGACATCATTGATTACTGTGGGTGTCACCGGGGGTGTGGTGTCTGTATTAGTGTGTGTGCTCACCTGTGTGGCACAGCGGGGTGTTTGGATTATGGCTGCAGGGTGAGCATGTGGAGAAACTTTCTGTTGACCGTCACCATCTTCTGTTACTGCACTGTCTGAGGTATCTTTGCACGGCTGATGAAATTAGATTAGATTAGATTCAACTTTATTGTCATTACACAAGTACAGGTACAAGGCAACGAAATGCAGTTTAGGTCTAACCAGAAGTGCAATAGCAGCAAGTGCAGGATATACAGTGGTTCCATAAGTGCAGAACATGGATATGTACTGAATAAATATAGAGTTGAATACTATTATAAACAAAAATTTACAGATAGATTGTCCTATGAATATAATATACAGATAACTATTACTGTGAACAGAATTTACAGCTAGATATGTACTGAATATAATATACAGATGGCTATTACTATAAACAGAATGTTTACAGATAGATATGTACTGAATATAATATACAGATGGCTGTTACTATAAACAGAATTTTACAGATAGATATGTACTATGAATATATATACAGATGGCTGTTACTATAAACAGAATGTGAGCATAATATACAGATGGCTATTACTATAAACAGAATTTTACAAATAGATATATGTATAAGTTAGGCTAATGAGCAGTATAACAATGGATTTAAAGTAGTGCAAATAAAGTTTGGACAGAAGCTATCCGAGTGAAAGTGCAGTGGAAAGTAATTGCATATTACAGTTAAGGTACGATATTGCAATGTATATATAAACAGTCGGTGCTGTAAATAAACAGTCGGCAGTGCAAATTGAGCATATTCCAGTCAAGGTAGTAGTGCAAGATGCATATGTAAACAGTTGTTACTGTAATAACAGTCAGCAGTGCAAATGAACATTATAGTATTGCAAATAACAAAATGGAGGCAGGTGTGAGGAGGGAGAGGAGAGTCAATCAGTATATGAGGGGAGTGGGATCAATGAGGGTTAGAGTTTAATAAAGAGACAGCTCTGGGGAAAAAACTGTTCTTTAGTCTGCTGGTCCTGGTCCGGAGGCACCTGAAACGCCTGCCGGAGGGCAGGAGAGAAAACAGTCTGTGGGCTGGGTGAGAGGAGTCCTTAAGGATGCTGCGAGCTCGATGCAGACAGCGTTTCCTCTGGATGTGCTCGATGGCAGGTAGTGGAGTCCCAGTGATGCGCTGGGCGGTTTTCACCACCCGCTGCAGTGCCTTGCGCTCTGCAACAGAACAGCTCCCATACCACACTGTAGCACAGTTGGTCAGGATGCTTTCTATTGCACAGCGATAGAAGTTCACCAGGATAGTGGAGGAAAGCTGATTCTTCCTCAGTGTCCTCAGGAAGAAAAGGCGCTGGTGAGCCTTCTTGACCAGGCTGGAGGTGTTGGTTGTCCAGGTCATGTCCACCGAGATGTGGATCCCCAGGAACTTGAAACTGGAGACACGCTCAACAGCCATTCCATTGATGTGGATGGTGTCGTGTGTGCCTCTTGACACTTTCCTGAAGTCCACGATGAGCTCCTTCGTTTTGGTGGTGTTGAGGAGCTGGTTATTTTCGGTGCACCATGTGGCCAGGTGCTTGATCTCCTCCCTATAGGCAGTCTCATCGTTGTTGCTGATGAGACCAATCACCGTAGTGTCGTCCGCAAACTTGACGATGGAATTAGATCCGTACACAGGCTTGCAGTCGGAGGTGAAGAGGGAGTAGAGGAACGGGCTTAGCACACAGCCCTGTGGTACACCAGTGTTGAGTGTGATGGATGTGGAGCAGTTGGAGCCTGATCGAACATTCTGGGGTCTGTTGGTCAAGAAGTCCAAAATCCAGTTGCACATGGAGGTGTTGAAGCCCAGGTCTCCAAGTTTGGCTATTAACTTAGTTGGGATGACAGTGTTGAATGCTGAGCTGAAGTCAACAAACAGCATGCGTGCATAAGTGTTCTTATTGTCCAGATGTGTGAGCACAGAGTGCAGTGCCATGGAGACTGCATCCTCTGTGCTCCTATTGCTACGGTAGGCAAACTGGTGTGAGTCCAATGTGGATGGTAGAGAGTCTTTTAGGTGTGCCAGGACCAGCCGCTCAAAGCACTTCATTACGATGGGTGTGAGTGCTACAGGGCGGTAGTCATTAAGGCACTTCGGGCTGGAGTGTTTTGGCACTGGCACAATGGAAGTGCATTTAAAGCATGTTGGTACAGCTGCTTGGGCAAGAGACAGGTTGAAAATGTCTGTAAAAACCCCAGCGAGCTGCTCCGCACATGCCCTGAGTACGCGTCCAGGGATGTTGTCTGGTCCAGCAGCCTTGTGCGCGCTGATCCTGCTCAGTGCATTGCAGACATCTGTGGAGGAGAGTGTGATCGGTGGGTGGTCAGCTGAGGATTTGAGCTTGGTGGCAGTTTCTCTGTTGTCTCTTTCAAAGCGAGCATAAAAGTCATTTAGCTCGTTCAGGAAGTTGACATCAGTGGCTGCGGGGGTGGAGTGAGAGGGTTTGTAGTCACTGATGGCCTGAATGCCCTGCCACATGCGCCGAGGGTCAGCGTTGGAAAAGTGTCCCTCTATCTTAAGCTTGTAGCAGTGCTTGGCCTCTTTGATGCCCCTTTTCAGATTTGCTCTGGATGTGCTATAGGCTTGTGCATCTCCTGATCTGAAGGCAGTATTGCGTGTCTTCAATAGGAGTCGCACTTCCCTGTTCATCCATGGCTTCTGATTTGGGTATGTGGTGATCTGCTTCTGGGTTGTAACACTGTCAATGGTGGTATTAATATAATCCAGTACAGAGGAGGTGTAGCAGTCAATGTCCGTGTGAGAGCCACTGGTGGCTTGAGAAGCAAACATACTCCAGTCTGTGTGTAGAAACCTTTCCTGGAGTGAGAAATCTGCCCCCGCAGGCCACACCTTGATGGTCTTCACTGATGGCTTCACGCGATTGATCAGAGGTGCATATTTGGGGGTGAGGAACAAAGAAAGGTGATCTGACTGTCCCAAGTGGGGGAGGGGTGTCGCGACGTAAGCTTCAGCCATGTTTGTGTAAACATGGTCTAAGGTTTTGTTTCCTCTGGTGTGACAGGAAACATGCTGGTGAAATTTCGGTAGCACTGACTTTAAGTTTGAATGATTAAAATCACCCGCAACAATAAACGCAGCTTCCGGGTGTACGGTCTGTTGTTTACTGATGGCTGCGTGAAGTTCTTTCATAGCAAACTTGGCATCAGCATCCGGGGGAATATAGGCTGCAGTTATAATAGTGGAAGTGAACTCCCGCGGTAGATAAAACGGTCTACATTTAACCATGAGAAACTCAAGGTTAGCTGAACAATGTCTCCCAACAATAGCAGAGTTTGTGCACCAAGCTTTGTTAATGTAAATGCACAATCCACCACCTCTGGTCTTACCGGAGCCATCTAATGTTCTATCCGCCCGGAATGTATGGCGTCCCGCTAGCTCAATAGCGTTGTCCGGTATTCCGCTGTTTAACCATGTTTCCGTGAAAATTAGAACATTACAGTTCAAAAGTCTCTTGCTGTATGTGATGTTGAGTCGAATCTCCTCCATTTTGTTCAACAGCGACCGTACATTGGCAAGGAAAATGCTGGGTAAAGAGAGCCGGTGTGGTGTTAGCTTTAGCTTAGCTCTTAGTCCTCCGCGCTTCCCCCGCCTTTGTTTACGATCTCGCCGCCGCCTGCGAGCACTTCCGCCCGGCCGGGAAGAGTGCATAGCCTCGGGTGATCTGGCGATCTCAGGAAGGAGTCGAAGGTTGTCCATAAAACTGTCGGAAATTCGCAAACCAATATCCAAAAGCTCACCTTGGGTGTACGATGTTAAGGCACAACTGTTCTGGACGAACAGACCCGAAATGAGCAAGAAAAATACTGCTAAATTACAGAATCTGGAGAGACCGCGAGCCTCGCGATGTACTCGCGCCGCCATCTTGGATCAAATAAATTGCAGAAGTATAAATTGGGCTTAAAGCCCATTCATTCACAAATTTGCTGTTACGATGCTTATTTGGTCATCTCAGTCGCCTCTATTGAAAGGTACACTATGTTTATAAACATTGTGGATTGTTTGTCAATGACGGATTGTATTCCCTGCTAGGCTCAGCGGTACTTTCGCATAAGGTGATTGTACTGGTTTGTTTGTTTTGGGACTTTTTGTAGTGTTTTGGTTTGTGCGTCAAGCGGGTGAAGCATTGTGCTTGGGAGTGCTGTCGTAGTTCTGGTTCGAGACTATCGGTATTAAGGTACATAAATACCCACCGCTAGTATGCACAGAAGACTAGGGTTGAGTTTAGCTTAGCCTCGGTAGAAGTTAGGGGGAATCAAAGACAATGCATTGTACCTTGTTCACGTGGAAACACAAGTCATAAAAGGGGCGCTGTGTTTAGTGTTATTAGCAGATATTTTTTTGTGATTATTGGATTATTTTGTAAATGAAAAATGGAGTTGAATGATACCAGGTCAAATGACAAAAGACAAATAACACTTACACTTTTGAATATAAATTGGAAAAGCTCCAAGAAGAACGGCAAGAAAAAATAAGAAAGATTAAAGATGCAATAAGAGAAATTAAAGACCTAATGCAAAGTGCTGATAATGCTGAAAAAATACGGTCATGTCTTGAAAATATATCGAGCTTGTTTAAAGAATTAAGTCATCTTTATGGTGTTGTGGTTCCTATGCTCCCACCTGAAGAACAAGAAAAACAAAATGCTTGGTTTGACAGTGTTTAAGAACATAAAACTGCCTTTGTGGAGGAGACAAATAAATGGCTGCTGGAGGCGCCAGATAAACCAGCAGAGGGCATTGTTGCCCCATGTTTAGGATCTACTGTTTCCAATGATGAGGCACGTATATTTAAAATTATGGAAAATGCAGTAGAAGATGACATTAGACCAGAGGTCTTCAAACCTGCTCCTGGAGGGCCACTGTCCTGCAGAGTTTAGTTCCAACCTGCTTCAGCACACCTGCCTTTGAATATTCAAGCGATTCTGAAGAGCTTGATGAGCTGATTCAGGTGTGTTTGATTAGGGTTGGAACTAAACTTTGCAAGACAGTGGCCCTCCAGGAGCAGGATTGAAGACCTCTGCATTAGGCCAAGTGATAGTGTTTCTAATGTGTCAGTGAGGTCAAAGAAATGTAGTACAGTGGTGAGTAAATCTATGTCCACTACATCATCAGCCAGATTAAGGGCTGAGGCTGAGACAGCTGCTCTTATGGCTCGTCAAAGGCTGCTGAGTCAGAAGCATGCCCTAGAGGAACAGCAGGAACTGTTGAGGAGAAAGAAGGAGGAGCTGGACATGGAGCTGGCAGCATCTATTGCTAAAGTGAGTGTGTTCAAGGCTTCAGAAGGATCTCGTGTGTCTAACGTTTCTGTGGAATCAGATGGGATGAACTCTTATTTGGAAAGAGGGAAAATAACACAGTTAAGCCATGACGCTGTGAGGCCCAAGACACACAACAGAATGGAGCCGTCTGCTGCTGTGACCCGGGCCGGTCCGTCCACTTTGCTTACTCTGCCTGCTGCTGTGACTGGGGTTGGTATACCCACTCTGCCAGAATGTGCTTTTCATCCACCAGTTACTCACCTTCAGTACGAAGCTGCACCTGTAACAGTGAATAATTCTGATCAGCGTTTTCTCACAGTTTTGGAAAGGCAAAATCAAATGGCATCTTTATTGGTTGGACAACAGTCACTTTTTCTCTTACCTAAGCGAGACCTACAAGTTTTTGACGGAGATCCGTTGCAGTATCAAACCTTCATAAGAGGATTTGAACACAACATTGAAGGGAGAACACAAAGTCAGAAGGACTGTTTGTATTACCTCGAACAGTATACGAGAGGTAAGCCCAGGGATTTGATCCGAAGCTGTCAACATCTGCCTCCGTCCCATGGATACACTAAAGCAAAGTCACTACTTCAGGATCATTTTGGCGATCCATTCAAAGTAGCCTCTGCCTACATGGATAAGGTGCTTTTAAGGCTTTAAGGGCCTACAGTCTACAGTCTTGTTGCAGGAATGTTGCAACTCTATGGGAGCCGCCGTAAGTGACCTGAATGTGCCTACAAATATGCAAACCATTGTGAAAAAGCTGCCTTATAAGCTGCAGGATCATTGGAGAATTGTGGCCTGCGATATTGAGGAGAAGTTTTGTCGTGGAGCTACATTTTCGGACATTGTGGAGTTTGTTGAGAGCCAAGTCAAGATAGCAAGTGACCCTCTGTTTGGAAATATACAAGATACACCTGTGACAGGAAGAAAGGAATTAAAAATGGTCAAGTTTTAAACTAGTTCAAAGGCTAGAGGCAGTAGTTTTGCCACTACTGTAACACCTGCTGAGAAGTAAGTGGAGCCTGGGAACAAAAGGGAGAAGAACTCACTAGTGAAAGTTTGTTTGTTTTGTGGAGCTGGACATTCGTTAGATGTTTGCCTTCTTTTGGATAAAAGGACACAAGATGAAAAAAAATCTTTTTTGAAGGAGAACCGTATGTGCTTTGGATGTCTGTGCATTGGGCACATGAGTAAAGATTGCAGAAAACGTCTGATATGTAGAGTATGCAATTATAGGCACCCCACGTTGTTGCATTTCCACCCCAAAGCAAAACAAAAGAGTTTGAAATGGCCAGAGAAGGCGCTGTGGTGTCTGTTCAGTCCAGTGGCTTGACTGGGGCCGGTAAGCAGGACTGTACGCTCTCTATTTTGCCTGTTCAGGTGAAATCCAAAAGGGGGCAAGAGACCTTGGTCACGTATGCGTTTTTGGATCCGGGTGAGTACTGCCTCGTTTTGTACAAAGTGACTCATGAACCGGCTCAATCTTATAGGGAAGAAGCTGGGAATCCTCCTTAGAAACTATGAGACAAGAGAAAGTGGTGGACAGTTATAAGTTGTCAGACTTGGAACTTTTGTGGCCTGCCTGAGATTTTTACTCAAAGGAGCATGCCTGTTCATCGAGGTACTATTCCACGCTCAAAAGACCTTCAAAGATGGCTGCACCTGAGACACATAAAAATACCAGAGATCGATGCTGATGTGGACCTTCTGATCGGCACTAACGTCCCTCAAGCTCTGGAGCCGTGGGAGGTGGTTCGTGCAGTGAACCCTTATGCAATTTAGACCATCCTGGGTTGGACGGTGAATGGCCCACTCCGAGGAGATTGTCAGATCAGTGATCAGTGTTTGCAGCCCGACATCACAGTCAATCGGATCTCAGTGGCGAGGCTTGATGAGCTTTGGGAGAAGCAGCTGAAGGTGGATTTCCCTGAAACTCTGCAGGATGAACAACCTGGTCTGTCAAGAGAGGACAAGCGCTTCATTGAGTCAGTCTCAGAGTCTGCCAAGCTCATTGATGGTCATTACAGTATTAGTTTGCTGGTAAGACAAAGATACCTCAAAATGCCAAACAATAAGACAGTTGTAGAACAGCGTGCATTGAGTCTCAAAAGGCGTTTGAATAAAGATCTATCTTTTCGCTCTGATTACATCACATTCATGTCCAGGATGCTGGCTAATGGCTATGCAGAGAGAGTTCCAACTGAGCAGCTGGCCCGTTGTGATGAAAGGCTGTGGTATATACCCCATCATGGGGTGTATCATTCTAAAAAGAAAAAACTGCGGGTAGTTTTTGAGGTAGAGTTTGCGGGGGACCAGATCTTACAAATTTGTTAGTGGGAGTCCTCACAAGATTCTGCAAAGAACCTGTAGTGCTCATGGCAGATATTGAGGCCATGTTTCATCAGGTCAGGGTGCCGGCTGAAGACTCTGACTTGTTGAGATTCCTGTGGTGGCCTGATGGAGATTGCAGTCGGGAGCTAGTGGAGTACAGAATGATGGTGCATCTGTTTGGTGCTACTTCCTCCCTTAGTTATGCCTGTTTCGCCTTGAGGAAGTGTGCTGAAGACAATCAAAAGTGCTTCAGTCCTATGGCAGTTAACACTGTCCTGCACCATTTCTACGTCGATGATTGTTTGGTGTCTGTTGGCTCTGAAGAGTCGAGAGCTTAGTGCCTTGTGTGCTAAAGGCGGTTTTAAGCTCACGAAATGGATAAGTAACTGACGCACTGTCCTTGCTACTATCCCTCAGGAGGAGCGAGCCAAAGAGGTGAAAGATCTAGATTTGGATAGTGATGCTTTGCCTGTAGATTGTGCCTTGGGTGTACAGTGGTGTGTCCAATCTGACTCATTCAAGTTTAAAATCACACTTAAAACCCACCCACTCACAAAAAGAGGAATCTTGTCCGTGATTAGTTCAATTTACGACCCTCTTGGTTTCTTGGCACCTGTCCGCCAAGAAAATCCTCCAAGACCTTTGCAGGAGACGTCTGGGGTGGGATGATCCTTTGCCCTCTTCGGTTGCTGGATGAATGGATGGCTTGGCTGGAAGACTTTCATGACCTTGAAAATTGTGAGGTCAGTAGGTGCTTAAAACCTGTAGACTGTGGTCGTCTTGTCTCTGCTCAGCTCCACCACTTTGCAGACGCAAGTGAGGAAAGGTTTGGGACTTTGACTTACCTGTTGCTCCATGACGATAGCAGGCGAACTCATAGTGCATTTGTAATGGGAAAGGCATGAGTAGCTCCTCTAAAACCTGTCACCATTCCCCGTATGGAGCTGACTGCCACGGTGGTGGCTAGCAGGTTGGACAAGTTGTGGAGGAAGGAGCTGCAAATGGACCTCCAAGAGTCGGTCTTTTGGACAGACAGCACTTCTGTTTTGAAATACATAAAAAACGAGACATCCAGATTTAAAATCTTCATAGAAAACAGAGTGTCTGAAATATTGAAAATGTCTAACGTATCCTAGTGGAGGTACGTGAATACATCAACCAACCCTGCGGATCTAGCCTCCAGAGGTGTTAAAGTTCAATCATTGCTAAAGACTGGTGCATGGCTCTGTGGTCCTGACTTTCTTCATGAGCCTGAGAGCAGGTGGCCCGATAACCCTGAGACCTTGGAAAACCCTCTTGTTGGAGACCCGGAGGTCAAGGCTGTGGTGGTGAACGCTGCTCAAGTTGAGCAGGTCAGTCCAGTGGAGAAGCTCATTGATTACTTTTCCTCCTGGCTCCGTCTTAAAAGGGCTGTTGGTTGGCCTCTCAAGTTTAAGACCTTGCTTTTGTCCCTGGTGCGACATCGAAAGCTTCTGAGAGAAACCCTTTCTGGATCGGACCTAAGTGCTAAGCAGCTGGAGAAAGAGCTACAGGTCCAGATGGAAGGTGTGAAGGCTCAAGTGCCAAATTATGTTCTGTCCATGGAGGATATGGTTGTAGCGGAATCAGATATTATCCATTTTTGTCAAAAAATAAGGTTTCCGGAAGAACTGGCCAAGTTGAAGAAAGGAGAGTGTGTAAGGAGGACGAGTCACCTCTACAAGCTTAACCCGATCCTGGACGGTGATCTCATTAGGGTTGGAGGACGGCTTAGTAGAGCAGCTATGCCAGTTGAAGCAAAACACCCAGTTATACTGGCTAAAGATCAACACATCTCCAATCTTATTCTCTGTCATGTACACCAAGAAACAGGCCATGGTGGACGAAACCACATGCTTTCTCATCTGCGTCAGAAGTATTGGATTCCTGGTGCCTGTGCTGCCGTTAGAAAGGTTTTGACTAAGTGTGTCATCTGTCGTAGATTGTCTGCTTCACCTGGACATCAGAAAATGGCTGACCTTCCTCACAACAGAATAACTCCTGATGAGCCTCCTTTCAGTTGAGTTGGTTTGGACTGCTTTGGACCGTTTGAGGTTAAACGTGGAAGAGCTGTGGTCAAGAGGTATGGGCTCATTTTTACATGCTTGGCCATACACCTTGAAGTTCTTTCATCTTTAGACACAGACTCCTTCATCAATGGTTTTAGAAGGTTTGTGGCGAGACGTGGTCAAGTCCTGGAAATCCTTTCAGATAATGGTACTAACTTCGTGGGCGCTGAACGTGAATTGAGGGAGGTCATTGAGAATCTGAACCACAACCTCATAAATGACGTGCTGTTACAAAAGAGTGTGAAATGGGTTTTCAATCCCCCAGCAGCATCACACCATGGAGGTGCTTGGGAAAGATTGATTCGGTCAGTCCGTAAAGTGCTAAACTCCATTTTGAAGACTCAGACTCTGGACGAAGAAAGCTTGGCGACGGTGTTTTGTGAGGCTGAAGCGATTGTTAATAGCCGTCCAATAACGAAAGCGTCAACAGATCCTCAAGACTTGGAGGCGTTGACCCCTAACCATCTACTTCTGCTTAAGTCGCAGCCGTTGTTGCCACCAGGATTGTTTGAAAAGGAGGATGTTTATGCTCGTCGTCGCTGGAAACAAGTGCAGTATATGTCGGATTTGTTCTGGAAGCGCTGGGTGAAGGAGTACCTTCCTGGACTTCAGGAGCGCCAGAAGTGGAATATTGCTAAAAGAAACTTTGTTCCAAGAGATCTCGTGGTGCTAGTGGATGATATGGCACCTCGCAATACTTGGATTACAGGAAGAATTGTGTATACTGTTCCGGACAAAAATGGACTGGTGCGAAGTGTATGGATTAAAACTAAAACCAGTTATCTGAACCGGCCAATAACCAAAGTCTGCCTTCTGCAGGAAGCAGAGGGGCAGTTAAGATCTTTGGATACAGCGGACATGAACTTTGACATTATTGGACTTTAAAGGACTTTTAAAGGAATAAAAGTTCACTTTGCATTTTGATTGGTGTCTGTCTCCCACAAGGTGATGATGGTGGTCAATTATTACTATGAAATAATTTGGGGCCAGAATGTAGGAGCCATATATTGGGTTTGACTTGTCTTCTTTGATATTTCCTCCTTTTTCTTTACTGTTGTGTATGTGCATGCGCATAGTGACGTCATTGATTACTGTGGGTGTCACCGGGGGTGTGGTGTCTGTATTAGTGTGTGTGCTCACCTGTGTGGCACGGCGGGGTGCTTGGATTATGGCTGCAGGGTGAGCATGTGGAGAAACTTTCTGTTGACCGTCACCATCTTCTGTTACTGCACTGTCTGAGGTATCTTTGCACGGCTGATGAAATGCATCTATTAAAGTAAGTGTTGATTCTTTCTAAGCTCGTGAAATGGAACAATAAAGACATCCCATCATGTGCAACGGTTCAGCGTGACGCGTCTTCAGTATAAACCCATGTCTTAGCTGCGGCGTTTTCATTGGTTTTTGAGTTTATACGCCGCAATAGTTACCTTTGAGACATTGTCAGTTACCTTTGAGACATGTAAATTATTTAGAAGAGGTTCCAATTTGAGGGATTTAGCAGAAGATTTCATATTAAAATCCAATAACATAACAGTATATCAGTAAAGAAAGCATTTATTAGTTTTATCAACAGCAGAAAAAACACTTTGCAGTTTGCCATAGAACATAATAAGGATTTGGAGTATGGAAGATTGGGGCCACGTTCTGCAGTCCAATAAGTCAATACTAGTCAACAAGTCCAACAAGTTAACCTAGCATTGGATGGTGTCAGGTATGTTTGTAGGAGACGACTGGAGTGTTTTAATACCAAATGCATACTGCACGTGGTCCCAGTACGGCAGGGAAACATAATGGTATTGGGGACAAAAGTCCACAGCAGGTGTTGTAAGGATCTACAAAGTTGTCTCCACTTTTAAAATGGACTAATAATTGGGAATCCTGCTGAGCACAATCTAGATGATTAGGGAGGATCTGTTTTGTATGGAAGCTTGTTTCCGCCACAGAATAAAAACTAAAAAAGGTAATTGCGCTTTTTTATCTTACAATTCTGACAATTTTTTCTCACAACAGCGATTTCACAACTCAGAATTGTGATATAAACTCGCAATTGCGAATTATAAAGTCCAGGTCTAAGGGAAAAAAAGACTGACATTTTTTTCTCAGAATTGCATGTTTGTATCTCGCAATTCTGACTTTATAACACGCAATTGGGAGATATAAAGTCAGAATTGCGTCTTATAAAGTCAGCATTGTGAGATATAAACTGGCAGTTCTGAGGAACAAAGTCAGTCTTTTTTTCCCTTAGAATTCCCAGATAGCAAAATTTGTCTGGCCCACCTCTGGGCCTCATCCTTGCTTCAATTCTGGCCCAGTTCTGGCTGGGTCCCCGGCCCAAAACTGGCCCAACACACTCAAAAAGGACTCAAACAACTTCCTCTGGCCCAGATATGGCCCACATCCTGTAAAATGATTCTTATTTATTGATATGGCCCAGGTCTGGCCCAGGCACTGTAAGACAGATCTGGCTGAGAGTCGGCTGGGTCCCGGCCAGATGTGGCCCAGAAACTGGCAGTGAAACACAAATTCAACCATTTAAAAAGATTAAGGGTTTTTATTATAAAATGAACAAATACACTTCAATATAAACATGTATTAACAATGAACAAATATTAACATTTATTAACAACACAATTTTTAAACCACAAAATAACAAGTGCATTTTATTTACTGTATACGATTAAAAGAAAAACGTTATAACTCGCAATTGCGAGATTATATCTCACAATTCTGAGAAAAGATGTCAGAATTGCGAGATATAAACTCACAATTGCTTGTTAAAAAAGTCAGAATTGCGAGAAAAAAGTCAGAATTCCGAGTGTATTTCTCGCAATTGTGAGCTTATATCTCGCAATTGTGACTCTATAACACGCAATTGCGACTTTGACGCAATTCTGTCATACTGTATATCTCGCAATTCTGACATTATATCTCGTGATTCTGAGAAATAAAGTCAGAATTACGATATGTAAACTCACAATTGTGAGATAAAAAGTTGCAATTATCTTTTAAACAAGCTTCCATAGTTTTGAGATCAAATGTATACTTTACTGCGTTCAAGCCATGCTGTAATTACAGTAAATGAAGCTCTGTATGAGCTTTATTTAAAAGTTTACTAAGTTTACAAGTTCTACAAGCACGTGAAGGCTTTTTACAGTTCATAATCGTTACTGTAATTATGACATGGCTTGAATGCACCTTTTTCCAACATGATAACACTTTGCATGCAACAAAGTCGCGTGCAATGAAAGTGTTCATGCTCAGCATTTTGAAGTCTTCAAATGGCCTACTCAGTCCCGTGACCTTAAGGCCATCGAGAACCTTTGGTAAATTATAAACCTGAAATTTGAATAAATCATGCAGGTCTTCCAATGAAGCTCAACTTTGCGAATAACTTAAGGAGTGTTGGAAAATGTTAAGAATGACACACTCTCAAAGTTTAGTGAGTCAATGCCTAGGAGAATGTCTGCTGTAATCAAAAACAAGGGATAATCAACTAAATATTTATAACTGTAGTCAATGTATGCTTTGTTTTTCAATGCCTTATTTGCATAATACCATAAAACCTGTATTTAATTATATGCTGGAGTTTGCCTTTCTTGCCAAATAGTTTTGCTATTTTAATACTTTAGTGTATTCTTCTTCCCAATATAACATACTCCTCAAATTGTGACTGTTTAATAGTGTCATTAAAAGCAAATATTGTGCAAATTATCCCCTCCGGACATCACTTTTTAGCCACTACTGTGTCAGTAACCATGTTGCCAATGGTTGTGATTCATATTTCACCTCAAAATGTGCAATATGTTTTGATAAATCACATCTACTGTATGCAGAGCAGTACTTCTGTTTATTCGTATTCATATAAAACACAAGAAAATAATAATAAAAATAGTAATTTGGTTAGGGACACACAAATGCATAAACATTTGAATCGGGTCTGTTTCATGCTCCGCTTTTAATGGACACCTCTCCACAGTTTACTGTATAAACCACATGGAAGGCATGAAAACAATCCACACCAAATGTCTAAAATCTGACTCAACATTGACTAAATCTGACTAAAATCTATACCTCAACACTGACCTTGAGTTTGTTGTAAGGTCAAAACACAGTGACACAAAAAGCTCAAAGACTTTCCATAAATGATAATGCCAAACCATGGATGGACACAGTACAAGGGCATGCATGGAAATCATTTTACTAAACAAGTGAGGATATACATTTACAAAAACAACAACTCAAGCAAAGGGATTCTGAGCCTTGGTCTAATTTAGACTTTTGACTTTTGAAAAATAATTTAACCCGACTGATTTTCACTATGGTATGGTCTCAGCTAGATTTTTGGACCCCATATATATGCACAGCACAGTGTGTTCTCCAGGTTTAGTCCATGAAGTACCTCTAGAGGGCAGCGAATGACTGTTAAAGTTTATTTCATTGGGCTGTCTGGAAAGGGCTGAGTTTTTTTCTGGAACTCTAATGTTCTGTAATTGATTGACAAACAAAAAATCTAAAAAGCTACACAAAGGTAGTAGAGTGAAACTTTGCAGAAGATAATATGGAATTTCATCTTCATGGGCCACTAAATTATGTTTCTATAAGACTCTATGGGTCATTGAGAATATGGCATTGCTAATCTTATTATGTTTAGTCATTCAGAATAAAAAATGTGGCAATATTTTAAGCTCAACAAGAAAGTCCTCATAGCCTCTCTCTTCCTCCACCTATGTTCTGAAGGGCCCTGGATGGGGCGTCTAAGTTGTCTTACTGTACCGTCTTTTAAGTGGTGTCTTGGTAAGAAGATGCTTTGCTGACCAAGGACTCTGCTGATAGATTGCAATAGATCACAATGGATTGACAGTTATGCAGTAAATTGATCAATCATCTAAAGATGAAATATCAACAAGCAAATATCAGCACTCTGATATCACTGCTAATAACTCATCTGTCTTTTTCTCCTGAACTCAACCGAACGAGACTCATGCTCAGCGTTCAGCGATTAATAACGAGCTGCATTTTAATGTTTAGGCTAATGGCAGTGAGGATTGCTTGTAATAATTCCATTTTGTGCATTTAAAAAAAAAAAAAAAAACATTCAGAAAAGAAAACATTCTGAGTTCAAAGAAAAACATGACTTATAAATAGACTTTTATTCATTTGTATTTTTTATTTGCTTATAGAACAACCAAATAACAAATATAAGGATAATTGAACACTTACAACAATGAAGTAGCAATGGATGACAGCATAAATAAAATAAAGGAAGCTTAAAATAAAGGAATACTTAATTCGTAAATATGAATTAAGTATGAAAATAGCTTTCACTGACGTGACCGCGGGGTGGAAACATTATTACGTCGCCATGCGCACTTACTAGACTGTTTCTTTCAAGGGTTTAATGCTGAGGAGGACTCTAGCCTATTCAAGCATGCCTCACTAGCAGCCTATCATTTGAGAAGCACCTTATAGATGTTTGTCAGTAGAGGGCGCTAGACACAAAGGAATACAAATAAACTTGTCACAAAACTTCAGCACTGCCGAAAGTGTCGTGTAGCCTACACTTGGAACAGAGGGACAGTTGAAACACCTGACCAATGATTTTTGCTCCACACGTGCATGTCCTCTTCAATTGGGAACATTTTTAAAGGACGTAGGGTTCTTTAATCTGAAGATATTTAACAAAGTGGTCTGTGGTTCTCACCATTGGAAAAAGGTAACAGCTAACGTGGATCACGTGAGTCACCTCATCCTATCAATGGCAGTGACATCAGTGGCCAGAGTTCAGACTTTTATGACAGTCATTTACAGGTCACGTTACACACAGTGTGTCTTGTGTATTAGCTCGTTTGTCTTGTGAATATGTTCTTTATTTGGTGTCATATCGCTAGTAAACGTACAGGACTGCAATGTTTGTGGAATGTGCTTTACTGAGCGGTAAAAAGAGCGTGAGTTGCTGCTCTGTTTCGAATTTGAATATGTTCATTAAAAACAGCTTTATTGGGCATACATACAGTGATACTATCCACTAAAAGTGTAACTGTAATTTAATTCTTGAAATCTGGAAACCATAGAAAGAATACATTTTTATTCAAATCTTTGTTTACTCTCATTCATTAAAAAGCGTTAGGCTATACTATATCATAAGCATAGGCTATACTATATCATAAACATAGGCTACACAGCAGTCAAATCATTACAATTCAAGTCTAATAATTTATGAAACCTGGAAGCCATAGAAAGAACACATCATTATTTTATTAATTTTTTCATTACACAACAATATAATACAATATAATTCAATTATTCATTTTCTCTTTATTCATTAAAATGCATTATATCAGCATCATAGTGCATGGCAGGCAGGCAGTCAGTCATTCAAGTCTTATTATAATAGGTAAAACCTGAAAGCCAAAGAAAACATCGATATTGTTTATTTTCTTTAGACATTATAGTATATCACTCAATATTACACAATGCCTATTATTAAATAACTAGGCTACTACACATTTGCTGGTGGTAAATTGTTGGTTAGGCTACTTTAGAGCATTAAAGATGAGTGTTTCAACTGACATGGGTACAATGGGAACAAAACTTGTGTTTATGAAGTAACTGTGGGAAATATAAACGATTTATATGTATCATTGACAATAATTTCGTTAGTAGACGAATAAAAGAAATAGGCCTATCACATGAAAAAAATTACTTTGTTTTTAACTTCTAGTTTTTGCATGGAAATGTAAAAAGAAACAAACTGTTCCAACTGTACATGGTGTACCTTAGTTTATTTCCCTCACAGCAGGATTCCAAACAGTTTATCTGTGATTCATCTATATTACCCTCCCCATGAAAATGAATGTTGGAAAATCTGATTCACTATTGTCTCAAAATAACACAACACTGTTTTATAACCTCAACAGGATTTGTCTCAGAAGGCTTTGTCATTTTACTTCCTGTAATGTTTCCCACCCCTGCTGTTCAAATGTGGTATGACATGCTTGAAATAAGGCAAGTAGACCCTTTTGTATAATCCCATAATAGTTTAAGATAAACTTAATGCTTTTAATAAAGATGATAAACTGAAGTGTCCCAACTTTACCTGTATTCATCCTAGATATGTTCTGAATAAGATTAACTTTATTTGTGGTTACTCTGGTAGGATACCTGTGTGAATAATCATTGCCACCAGTTGCTTAATGTCCCCATGAAATCAATTTCTTTCTTTTTTGTATTGCCAATGTAAAAAAAAACAAGACCGAAAAGTCAAAAGTTGGTAATTTGTATCCTAGGTTATCTATAAAAGCCTGTAGGCTGATTTGTATGTGAAGGACTCGAGCCAGTTTCGCCGGGAAAATCCAAAGGATGTGATGTTTACGCTCGCTCCTGAGAGCCAGTCTTCAGGATAATGTTGAAAGAGCTAGTCTGTACTTTAATTTCAATGTGTCATGCAAAGAAAAGGGATTAATTCAAACTATAGTTTCACATAGCCAGATCTGTCGTCTATGCCCAGACAGCAACATAGTGTCGGCCCAGATCTGGACTGTGTGGAATCCACATGTACCGGATGTGGGCCGGATCTGGGCCGACACTGTTGCTGTCTGGATGGTCTCAATATACTTAATAATCAAACTGGCATAACAGAGTAAATTTAATGACCTCTTCTTTAGACATGGTGCCGCTGAATCGCAGAGCTGGTGCAAACATATCCACATCGTCGCTATGACCTGAACTGCTGCTTTCTCACCGCTGTCATTTTTGTTGTGCGTTTATTTTGTTATTGAGAGGAAAGCGAGCAGTATATTTACATATTCATCTAAACATCACTTTCAGCAGTGTGGACGGCGTCATGATGTTCGCTGCAAAGGTATTTCCAAATTTTTACTTATAAGTGAAGAACAAAAAAGGGTAACACTTTGTTTTAAGTTGACGTAGTTACATGCAGAGGTGGACTTTTCGAGTATCTGTACTTTACTTAGTATTATTCTTTTCTGGAAACTTTTTACATTTGAAAGACAAATATCGTAGTTTTTACTCCACCACAATTCTGTCAAGGTCCTTGAGTAGAAAGTAGTACCGTCAGTCAGTGGATGATTTTGGTTGGAAATGAAAGTTGGGTTGACGTCTGACCCGACTGATGTTGGTTTCTGACGTCAACCCGATTTTCATTTTCAACCAACAATATAACGTCTGTCCAACGTTGGAGATTAATGTCAATCTGACATTGGATTCTGACATCAACCTGATTTTCATTTTCAACATTGGGTTTGGTCTTCTAAATGCAAATTTTGTCATTGTTTTGAGCACACTAGCTTATAGATAACAGTAAGGCTGACATATTCATACTAAAAGCCCAAAAACTTTAAATAGGGCACTATTTGAGGGAACAGCCATTTGGGTGTCCGCAACCATTGTGGAAGTTGAGTGCACTTATTCAATTTCACATTCAATCCCACTACTGGAACTGTGTTCAAGAAATAAATTTGATATTGATATGAGGGTAGGCAGGCATAGATTCAGAGGGATACGGTACTGTAAGTATTACATACAGAAATGCAACAATAATAAAGCAATGCATTGACATTTTACTTTTGATACTTAAGTGCTTTTAAAAACGAGTACTTCTGTACTTTTACTTAAGTAAAAATCAGTCTTTACAACTTTTACTTGTAACGGAGTAATATTTGACCAGTAGTATCTGTACTTTCACTCAAGTAATGAAGTTGTGTACTTTGTCCACCTCTTACACGTTACTACATGTATTTACTATAGTAATAACAGTAAATTATGCATAATTACAAGTAACATTTAGTTAATTAATATTACTCAGTACTTAATTGAGTAAGTACAATGTAACTACGTCACCATAAAATAAAGTGTAACCCAAAAGTAAATTTCGCAGTGAGTATGTCGGGGCCTTGAACCACTTTCAGTCTCTTGTACGTTACGTGTGAACGAGTACGATCACAAGCAACATGTTGCTGGCTGCAGTTCACCTAACGGCCACCGGTGTCGCTAATAACAAGGGTTTCTGAATTCTACATAATAGCCCCTTTAAATGTTAATATAATTAAACTCAGTGCTACGCTTCCATTTCCTGTAAAATATGAATATCCAAAGCAAATAGACGGATTGCTATAAAAATTTCCATGTATATAAATAAACAAAAATTCACAGAATAAAATATTACACAATTTGAATTTGTCAGAAATATTTAATAAAAGTAATTACGTCTCTCACATTTAGAGTTGAGACAGTTATCTCAGGCAACAGTATGCAGTTTCTCTAAATGACCATTCGCTTTATTCCATAATGTACAATTTGTTCTGTACAAAACAAAAATGCTAAACTTTGTATAAAAAATATAAGTTAATTTAAAATTTAACTCTAATTAACAAAATAACCATGGTAATAATCAATAATTGTGGCAATAATAATATAATAGGAGCAATAATATTAATAACCATAATAATAGTCTCTAAACATAGTGCATATGAGGGAAAAGACTGGTTGTGGATGATCTTGGTGACTGAGGTGAGCGGTGCTGAAAAGATCCTCTCAACTCCGTAGGTGGGGTTGGTAGCATTACTCCAGAGCGAACACACACACACACACACACACACACGCACGCACGCACGCACACACACACACGCACACGCACATGATCAGAAAGTGCATGACTGCCTAAGATAGCACCATTAGAATGTAGCTTACATCTCTAAACTCAATCTCTCTACTACACAGTGCGCATGTCGCTCGCATGCCAACACAACCCTTGGAAGCCATGTTTAACATTCCCACATCCGATGGTGTACACCTTTGGTACACGTAAAAACTAACAGGCATCTTGAAGCAGTTTGTGACAGTATTGATTACATTCACTCATCAGTCCTGCAGTATTTACAGAAGGCCATCAGTCGGTCAGAGCTCCATCATCATCTGCAGGGACTACAGGTGCCTCACAGGTCCAAAAAACAAACAAAGAGTGGAACTGAATTCAGCCATTTGAAACAATGACATTATATGGATATTTGTTGGGTCATGACTTGAAATTCACTTTAGCCTGCATTCAACAATTTATGATGTAGCCAAGATGAAATAAATCTTCCTCTCTGAAATGCGCAACTGTCAGTGTCAGATGCATTTTCAATTGACGCTTCACTAAGCTCCGCCATGTTGGTTACTGTTACTCGCTCAGACACGCTTTACAGAATGTGCCACAGATTTCAGTAAACCACGTGATTTTAGCTTAATGTGCTCATGAAGTGTTAAAGAAGAGTGATGTTGCTATTATTCATCTGATTTTGTGTAAAACAAATGGATAAATTACACAGTAACGCGAGTAAAATCTTTGAAGAATGAACTTCACAAGGTTTATTTAGATTTGGAAAAGGGAAAGTAAAGCGTTTATCTCTTGTCATTATTAGAAGTGCTACAGCAACATTTTTGTAGGATTTCAATCAAATTTAAGGACTTTCCTCTTTGTGGTGGATGCACCAGTTGCTAGAGCAGGATTGGTCAGTAATGTTTTTAAGGCGGGACATAAGTAAGTCATTGAAGCGTGCAGCATTTTACCTACATGCTCAGTAATTTATCATTTAGTTATTTGTTGTATCAATTTACAGATTGGGTGGGGTTGTAGTACCTTATATAATAAAAATAATTGTTTGAGGCAAATAATTAAAATAGCTTCAGAATCAGAAATAGTTCCATTTTATGTTATCATAATCAAGCAACCGGACTGGTTGTGAATATTTTCTTTTTGGATAACCTGACCTGTCAGAAATATGCTCGCTTACCCTAAAAATCATGACAATAAATATATCTGCAGTCTGTCATCTAGGCATCATTGTTGTTTTTTAGTTTACAGCGGTTATTACTTTGTACACACACTGAGTTCCTTTCTTACAACAATGATGTAAATAGGCCATGTGTATGGAAGCTTGTTTCTGCCACTGAATAAAAAAAATAAAGGCAAATGCGATATTTCCTTAGAATTGGACTTGATAACTCACAATTGCGAGTTTATATCTCACAATTCTGAGAGAAGTCAGAATTGCAGTATATAAACTCAATTGCAAAAAAAAAGAAAAAAAAAAGAAGCAGAATATTGAGATGTAAACTCGCAATTATCTTTTCCATTTTTTTTTTATTCCGTGGCGGAAACAAGCTTCCATGCATATCAGATTTTTAATTTTGACATTTGTTTCCCCCTGAGGTTGACTTATAATGTTGGTAAAGTCATAATTTAGTATTTCATGACCATTTATCCATCCTATCCAATTGATATAATTAAAAAGAGTTGGCATTTCTAAGACCTCTGTTTCTGAACACTCAATAGGTGTGCTGTAGTTGACGTGTAAATGCTGGCAGTTGAATGAGGCATTTTTGAAGCTTAGTTTCAATAAACACTAGGAAGAAGGTTTTGAGTTTTAAAAGTAACAGTGTGTTTTTCAGGTACACTGCAAATGTTTGATTCTTTATATGACTCAATAATGCTACGAGCTTCAACGGGTTAAAGCTGAACTTCATATCAGGTTGGAAGATGCTGCAGATTTCAGTGTGGGACACCGTGACTAGTGTGTGACTCCAGTAAGGTTCAGAGTGAGACTTATGCCGTCACAAAAGCTCTTTGCTTTGGAAGGACACGCTGCGGGGGATTTTTGTTTTTTAACTCCACTCAGAATAGGCTGTATTTCTTCAAGTACTGCAAAACAATTTTTGCTCTAAATATTATATAAAACATCCAATCAGACCACCAGAGCGATGGGTTCACCGTGCCTCATGTATTAGCTTCGACTAAACATTCCTTCTGTCTATCTTAAAAAATAAATCCACTCAAGTAGCTTTGCGTATGCTTTTGACAACAGCAGGATAAAAAAGTACCATTTTAAACTAGACGGACAGTCTTCTAGTTACGAGTCACCCAACCAGATCGTAGCGCAGGTACGTATTTAAGGCCTCTTCAAATGTAAGACCACGAAAGAAACCGAAAAAAAAAAAAACTAAGAAAAATAATCACCTAAACGAAAAGATGCAGAAGCAACCTCCTAAGGAAAAGTACTGTCAATAATGATGGCCATCCTGCAGAAGTGATCCCACACAGAGCGGACTTGAGTCCCAGCCATCAACGAGGGAGCCCTGATGTCATTCGAGAGTACGCCTCCGTCACCCACTGAGGTAACATTATGTTTTGTTTATTTTTGTGAATGTATCCGTCCCGGCCTGCCCTCTGCACTTCCTCGTGCCTCTGCAGGACGTGGGACTGTCCACAGGAAGTCCAGGGTCTCTGGCAGGGGTGTAGGTGGTGCTGTGGGACAGGTGCCACAGATTTAGTTGTCCACTTTCACTGGCCCGCTGTCTGATGTCTCGCACGGTTCGTCCTCCTCAGTGGAAGCCCATGTAGAGATGTCTTCTCCTCGAACAATTCGTTCCCATTGATCCAGGTTTTCCCTGCAAACACAGATAGCTCTTCACAATATTACAGAAAAACAACAACTGTTTGTCCATATTTTGAATGTGGCAGAACAACTGGCTTAATTGCGGAAGCCCTGAACAGGAACGTAAAAAAAAAAAAAAAAAAAAAAAAATATTTTGAGATTAAAGTCGAGATAATATTATGTACAAATACTATCTGTAATTAATTTCTGCAATGACTAGCACTTCCTTAACACCTAACAAGATCACCTAACATTTTTTTTATCAGTATTTGAGAGAGATCTACAAACCTTTTCTCTCTGCCACAAGGATCAGTTGGGGTCCTCTGGATGATATATTATCCACGTTTACTGTTATTATCTTGTCAATTCACAATAAAAGACCCATGTTTGCAGTTGTGACTTTTGAGAACATACAAATTGCTGTACAAAAGATTTTCAATGATCTCAACAGCTTTAAAACTACTGATATTTACTAAATTAACTAAGTTGGTTGTGCTCACTGGCAGTGGTAGAGTGGCCCCCAGGCCTAGAGAATAGTGTATATCTACAATAATTGTATTGACTGGCCTAAAATATAGTATTATTATTATTATAATTATAATTACTACTATTATTATTATAAATTACAGTGCTACCACTACTCCTACTATTATTATCATGAATATTATTGTTACTACTACTACCACTACTATTGCTACTACTATTATTATTTTTGTTATAATTATATTAATTATTATTATTATTAGTAGTATGAATACTACTTTTACTACAACTCTCTCACAATTACTATGAGTCTTTTAAATTGCCTCTATCTATATCACTAAAATATCTCATTGCTTAAACTTACCAATGTACCTGCATACATCACTATATTGATATATTTATATTTAGTTGTTTTTCTTTTCTTTTCTTTTCTTTTCTTTTCTTTTCTTTTCTTTTCTTTTCTCTTTTTTTGTGTGTGGGTGTTCTGTATGTCCGTCTCTCTTCTGTATGTGTATGTCATTGATCTTTTACCTTGTATAAGCTACAATGTTTTTAAAAAAAAGGACTTTAAATAAAAAATGTTTTTATTAACATCCAACAACAAAATATTTGGATCAAAATAAAATATTTTTAGTCAGAATTATTGTTTCAGTTGCTTGACACATAAACGCGTCCATTTAATGAAGGATTTGGTAACAGTGACTTTCAGTTGATGTTTTGTAAAATCGAAACATTCTGATTTATAATTTACTTACATTTGATTTTCATTTATTTAAAACACTTACATTTTGTATTCTGCTATATTATTATACGTAAAATATTAAGTTAAATAATGTGCTAACTAGTCAAAACTTTGGATAAATATGATTGAATTTGTTTCTTTTTAAATCATAAAATTCAATTATGCTTAAATCTTTTATATAAAACAAATATCTAAATTGTGCTTGTGTATGAATTTCACAAAATTTATTTATTTATTTTTATTACAATTATTTTATTTTTACAATATTTTATAATGGATCCAACTAATTGTTAATGAAATTTGTTTTTGACTATTTTCATGACTGATTTTTATAAAATATATTGATTGGTTGCTACAGCCCTGCAAATGTCAACTGATAGACTGTGGCTAGAGTAATTGAGGCAATGCTGTCAGGGCAATCTGACCTAGACACGAAGGAAAGAGGTGGTCACACTCAATTTGCCGAGTTGTTTTTTTAGATCTGCCCTTTTTGTTCCATATATGTAGCACACAGGCCAATAAGAGAGGATGAAAATGGTCGGCTATTTGACTCTCCCTTTCAATTAGTGAGGTTGATGTCATTTACTGGTCCCTCTTTGATCTCACAATGACCAGGGCTCCAGAACGTCTGAACCCGCTGCCCACAGATTCCAGTTAAAGACCTGGTGCTGACACCGTGGCATGGCTTTTCAGATTGCGCCGTCAACTGTGTTTGCATTCCCCACAGATCGAGTTCAAAGAGGTCACAGAGGTCACAGTTTAGGGCACATGGGGAGTAGTTCAGACACACAGACCCATCCTCACATCAGAACTAGCACAAAGGCCACATCATGGAAGCTGGTTAATGTGACCTGAGCAAAGCAGTGTAAGTAGCATACTGAAGCTTTTAGAGATTTTAGAGGATTTCTTTTTTTTTTTTATGGCCAATTGTGAACAGATTGTAATGAAAAAAAAGAAAAACGAGACCTTTCCTGACTTCCTACATTGTCTATGAAAGCCTGTAGACTGATTTTTTTGTGAAGGCCTCTCTTCTGTTCTCTGCAGCGACAAAGTGTGCAACACTAGCTAACGTTAGCTTAGAGATAGAGTCCACTAATGTCAACAAACACAGCACAACAAACTAAAATAAAAGGTTTGCTGTTTCACGGTAACAGTGACATAAACAATATTAATCCGTAATGATTTAACAAGGTCAACTACAACAGCACAGGAAACGAATTCTTATACAGTGTTCAGGATAATGCCTAAAGAGCCACTCTCTCTGTGTACATACAGTAGTATGTCATGTGCGAGCAAGAGTAATAAGTTGCTGGCTGCAGTTCAGTTAACAGCCAGTTATCTAGTTGTCTATTTATCTAGAAACTAGCATAGCATCAATTTAAACCACATGTTAGCAGCAGGCTAAAACATGCAAGCAATGTGATAATACATACTAGGAACTACATAGATCATTCTGGATGGTTGCCAGAGTGTTGTTGGCAACTGCATAGTAACACCCTAGCAACCACCCAGAACACCCCAGCAACACCATAGCAACTACCCAGAATACCTCAGCAACATCATAGCAATGCCCTAGCAACCACCCACAAAACCCCATCTAGAATGGCCTAGCAACCACATAGCAACACCCTGGCAATTATCTAGATTACACTAGCAACCTCACAGCGAGGCCTTAAAACTTCAAACAATCTATTAAATAACCCAACATTAAAGTTTGATTTGGTAAATGTTTTTATCTAGTTACCATTATTTTGTAATTTATTTTATTCTTTATTTGCACTTTTAATTAAGTTTTTATCAGCTTAAAATGATTGAATTAAGAAAACCAATCAACTAATAATATAAAATTATAATAATCACAATAAGCAATGCTTCCACTAAGTAATATAGTCAGGGTTGCCAGGTTTACATAACAAAACCAGCCCACTTGCTATTAAAACCTTCCCAATCGCGTCCAGGGGGAGGGTGGTGGGGTGTATAATCGAGTCCCGAGTTTAGGGGAGTCAGCTTTAACACACAGTATAAAAGTAGCCCAATTCCGCGTGAAAACCGCAGACCTTGGCAACACTGAATATAGTTCATCAGCTTGTAGGCTGTTAATGGTAGCCAATTTGGCTCATTAATATAAAATGTAACTGAAGTGAGGTCACAGGTGTGCGATTATAACAGATTTGAACAAGGCTCATCATCTGACTTATAATATTAGCTTTGTCAAACAGATTTAGATATATTAGTCTCCTTCATTTGTTTAATAAAAGTGCTTTACGGGGATGGTGTATTATACCATGGTACAGGAGCATTCATGCAGTCAACCGTTGTTACAGTATGAGTGTGTGACTGACCTGCAAGACGTAAGCAGAGGACTGGAGGGGGGAAACAGCTCTGACAGGGTGGTGTAACAGGGAACTGCCACTGCATTGTAAAATCCCACCTGAATACATGGGTAAAAACGGGACTAAGGTAAAAAAAAAAGAAGAGAAAAAAGAACCGCCTTCCTACAGTATAAGCCACATTTTAGGCACACCCCCAATGTTAAGGCTGTTCCAAAGCATGGGATAGGAAAATAAACATTTTGCTAGGTGGCCTTCAAGGAGCTTGATAATGCCAGAAAGTATTCATTTACCTGTCCCTGGGGAACCTCGTGCTTTTTATCCCTGTCCATCATAGGGATGGGCTGCATTCCAATCTTCTTCATTTCATCCCCCTGTCATCACACACAAGAAGTACAATTTCACTGAATGGCTTGCAGTTTGACATACTCTTCAAAACAATACAGTGATCTGAACAATGATTTACTTTATTACATATAAATATTGTTACTACAAAAAGATTCCTGTTTGGTTAATTATATGGTTTACCTCAGCCCAGAACTCAGCATAGATGTCATTGGCTGTGATTCGTGTGACGGGCCATAGTTTGGTAACAGAGCAGAGATCACAGGCAGTCATCATCAGACCAATCACACGGTCCCTGTGGTGGACCAATAATCAACCAGCAATTAATCAAAGGGATCAAATCAGGCTTTTTATGCCGATGAAAACGAGGCTACGAGGGACAGACACACAGTCTTTACAATAACATGCGCTGATTTATAAAAACTGTTTTATTTAGTCTTTTGGAAAGATGTTTTGTCAGCTGCATAATCTATGGAAGCCTGTTTCCGCCACGGTATATATATATATATATATAAAAAGATAATTGCAACTTTTTATCTCACAATTCAGATTTTTTTTCTCAGAATTGTGAGTTATAATGTCAGAATATAAACTCGCAATTGGGGGATATAAATGTGCAAGTCTGACTTTTTTCTCGCAGTTGCAAGTTTATGTCTCGCAGGTCTGATTTTTTACTCGCAATTGTGACTTTTTTCTTGCAATTGTGAGTTTATATCTTGCAACTCTGACTTTTGTCTAAAAATTCTTATTAGAATTATATATTTTTTTAATAAACTCACTATTGTGAGTCCAATTCTGAGTCCAGTCTCACAATTCGGACTATAATTCGAGTCAGAGTCAGAAAATGAGTCAGAATTACGAGATGTTAACTCACAATTGCGAAGAAAAAAGTCTGAATTGTGAGATAAAATGTCACAATTACCTTTTTAATTCAGTGGTGGAAAAACACCACTGTACATCCATCCCTTACAGCGTTACACATTACTATAGTAATAACAGTAAATTATGCATAATTACTAACCACTAACCTTAAACTAAACCATAACCTTGAAGTACATGTAGTTAATTAATATTACTCAGTACATATTTGTGTAATTAGTCTAGTACCTTAAAATAAAGTGCGACCATTTCCGTGAGATTCACTCAAGCATGTTAGTATTCCAGTCCAAGCACAGCTTATGACCCTGTTTCGGTGGCTCCCTGAATATATCTCTGATGTTGAGGTAACGTTTCCAAGAGTTCTGTGGTAATGGAGCAAAAGTACGACCTCTAACCTGTGAGCACGGTTGTTCAGGTCCAGCGCCCCTGTAGCCAGCAGTTCAGCCAGTTGCTTGCGGTTGCCGAAGTACAGCGCGAGGTCTGTAGCAATGATGGCCTTCCTGATGATCTCCAGCACCTGCTCATACTCACTGGAAGTCAGGTTGGAGAAAATATTGTGCCCTTCCAGCTATGAGAAAAAAAGAGATAAATAAAAAAGCAAAAGCTCCACTTATGAGGCATCTGGCTCTGCTGGAGAGTGGCAGCAAAGCCAAATAGATGGCTGACAACAGACACGGAAAGACAATGCTCTGTTTAATATGGGACATTTCTTAAAAAATTTTAGTTGAAATTATAGAGATTATAGGATGAATTGCACTTTTGATTAACAAAAGTCAACAATTTCCTTATTTAATTACTGAGTGTTTACTTGTCTTTAATAATGCTTAAAATGTATAAAAGTTAAGCTAGTTGGTTTTGCTGTGTATTCCAAACTCTCTGCCCTATTACTGAGAATATTTTATTCCTAAAACATGGCGATTTTGACAATATTTTCTAATTTATGGAGTGATTAAAATAGAAATCCAAAATCCCCTCTGTAAAAACTACTGACTCTAATATGTCAAGAAAATGAAATAATTTCGAACCTGGCTATATCTAGTGTGAGTATAGGGCTGGGTGATATATCGCATGACATTGTTATGCGCATCTCGTCAGTAAAGCCGGTTCCTTGATTAGTAGTAAATCGCCATCACCTGCTTTCAGATGGAGCGGCATTTACTACACAGAGCCGTAGTTCACTGACAAGCTGAGCCATATCGCATTAATTATCGCAGGCGATACGTCCGCTCCATCTGAAAGCAGGTGATGGCGATTTACTACTAATCAAGGAACCGGCTTTACTGACGAGATGCGCATAACAATTTCATGCGATATATCGCCCAGCCCTATGTAAGTATATGCAAAATAGTGTACATTTAATTAGATAATGCCTCATTTGCGTATGTAAACATAAAACTTGTAATACAAACAAAATATTTGCAATTCTAAATGTATTTAACCAACAGTATAGTCAAGTTATTTTTTTTTTACCCTGTTCACCTGGGGTGTCTTGCCTAAAAGACAATAAAGTTTGTGGTTCCAGCCAGTTCTGCTCTGATATAACAGTATTTATAAGGACTGCAGCTTGATACAACTAGCACTAAGATCGTATACAAGGCCAATGCCCGCAAGCCAATTTTATATAAGTTTAACTGACATAGTGCACAGACTCCCTTAGATTCTTCAATGACTATGTCAGTTAAACTTGTATAAAATTGGCTTGTGGGCACTGGCCTTGTATATATATGGTGAGTGTAAACGCACGACCCTCCGACCACATCGAGCATGTTTGAGACTATCGTTCTGAGCTGGCACAGTGTGTAGGAGCTTTACCTGCAGGATGGACACCGTCTGTGAAAAATGATGCTGTTCCATTGTGGATGTGGAATACAGGGCGGCCAGCGGATGATCAAACTTCTGCAGATAACTGTTACTGTAGCCACGGTGGTCCAGGTCGTGACATAAGCAGGCTATCAGCAAGCCTTTCCTCTGTGTGAGCGAGCAAGAAAGTTATTATGTGGAGCTACTAACAGTAAAGGCCCGTTCAAACCAAGAAAAATAACTATAAAGAGAGAACTTCCACAGTATCCACACCAACAGGTGATAATGTTCTGCTTATTTAAAGTGTATCTGTAGCTTTAAATGCTTGAGCTCTTTAAGGAATTCCAGTGTTATCATTCTTCCGTGTCGTAATAGCTATTCTCATAGAAGTAGAATTATTATTAAAGCTTTAAAGTTAACGTGCTTGGAGTGAACGGACCGTAACTTGTGTGTTTTTTAAAATAGGGCAGCTTTATCAGTAACAAGTTACTTTCTCCATCAGACAAGAAGGGAAATCTTTAGTTAAATGATTTTGTTTCTTACTATGTTTCTGACTATAAATTAGTGTGTTTTATATTGTTCCTAGTAAATGTACTAATTGTTAAATTAGATACTGCCACCTCATTGTTTTTTTTTCACCAGAAACTGTAATAAATAATACATTATTTCATTAGTTACATATTTTAAAAGACATTGTCCCCTTAAGAAGTCTCATCAGCTCATAAAAATCACATTATTCTGTAAAAGTAAAGCATAAAACCTACATTTGCCATAAATATCACTCACAATTGCATTTTTGTCAACAATTAGGTCCTTGTTGTTTAGCGGTTCAGGCACACTGTGCCAGGCACTTGTTGGTTCATGAATATTAATTGCATCATATGACGTTTGCCCTGAGTGATATGCTGGAAGGCAGACATGTGAGTGCTAGCCAGAGTAAGATTACTATGACTTTAAGGGTTGCTGGACCCCTGCAGGTACAGTACCTTGGCTAACTTCTTGCTAATAGCTCATAGTTTAGAATTTCAAAAGTAGCTTCCCCAACACAACACTGATGTGAAATGATTATTGTGTAAGTTCACTGTAAGATGTGCTATAATGAGAATGATACTGACCTCAAGCTCTGTGAATATCCCAGTGGTTTTCTGCAGAATGACGTACATGCAGTGTGCCACCGTCACAGCGTGTTTCCAGTTGTGGTATGGCACTCGTCTGTAATTTTTCCGCACTGACATAGTGAAGCGACACAGTTTCTCCTGCTCAAAGCTGTTATAACACAAAGAAAGTGTGACTGTACACTCTTGCCTTGTCAAAGCGAGGTGTTTTTTCACCTACGCACACTTTTATGTCTAAAATTTTTTTTATTAAGACGACGGATTTAAATATTTTTATATCAGGGTAATTTATTTTTGCTACTTTTCAAATGCCTTTCATGTATATATTGTATCGTTCTACTCTGATCCCAGGACCCAGACCCAGACTTTTAATCCTTCAATAGATAGATAGACATACACTGGATGGATGGATATTCAGACAGACAAACAGATAGACATAGACAGACAGACATAGATAGACAGACAGATTATCCCAGACACAGACTTTCAATAGATAGATAGACATACAATAGATGGATAGATATTCAGACATAGACAGACACAGACAGCCATAGATAGACAGACAGATAAAACGTCAGACAGACATGGATGGATGGATGGATGGATAGATAGATAAAACATACAGGGCTTATAGAAATGTACACATTCTTACCTGCTTTTCCCACAAGAATTGTGAACCATGTATACAAATATTGCAGGCCACATTTCCTCAAAAGGGGCAATGTCAAAGTGAAACCTTAGACAGAAAGATGACAGTTTGTTTGCAATTCAAATCTGGACAGGTGAAATATGAACATGAATAATGCTCAAAACATCCTGATTACAACTGCACTCGTGTATCATGCCCACTTATCTACGCATGAAAATAACACCAAACAAATATGCACGTTTAGTTCCTGTGGATCATGACAGCACTTTAATAATTTATAATGAAAATAAAGCATTAAAACCTTGACACATCTGTGATATAAAAAAAACACACACAATGAGCAACATGAGGCTATGTGTTATAGTGTAACATACAACCTCGTCTGCCTCACTGGCAGCCAATGTTGGCAACAGAAATATGATCAAATTAATATGAAAAATGAATTTATTTTTTGTAATTTATTCCAGCTATGAGAATAAACATAACACGAATGTTCAGTCCAATGCTTTTAGAGCCTATTTTACAGCTATTTAACTGATTTATTACTGAAAGCCATTATGTAGCAGTGATTTGGATGTATGAGAGTGTAAACTCACAGTTCGATCTCTTTATAAATGACAGCAGGGAGAGAGAGTTGTGTGAGGGTCTTCCACTCCTCTGATGTGCAGATGCTGTGGTACGAAAGCTTCTCCATAGTCACCCGGTAAATGCACTCTGAATGTCTTATCCGGTGATACATCTACACACAAACACATACACACACACACATATATCATCACGTGTTTACGCAGATGCAAAATAAACATGCAAAACAGTCTAACCCACTGAAAATATTGTGGTTTCTTTCTATGTATCTTTCTATAATCTGCTATGGATGTTCAGTGTTTCCAGTGTAGTGGTCGACTGATATACATTTTTTTGATGGTCAATACCTTAGAGAGCAGGGTGGCAAATGACCGATATAAATGATATCACACTATATCAAGATAGCAAACTGCTAAAATTAAATTAATATTTATATTACATAATATTTACTAAATCTCTTACTACATCTCTTGTCTAATGACTTGCTTACTGGCGAAAGGCAAGGACAATAACCTCTCCTCTACAGCAACCTGCCACTCACATCACAGCAACAGAGAATGGGAATCTACGTCGTTACGCATTGCATTCTGGGTAGTGGTCGCCATATTTTAGGACACACTCAGGAGCATACAATGATAAATACAAATCGCCAGAGAGAAAAAAACTTTTTAAGAACTGCCTGCACATATTCATCACATTTCATACACAGATAAATCATGCGACCAACTTCTATTGGACCACACACAAGAGCAAATTGATTTCTCTTTTGCAGGTTATTTTTTAATAACTAAAAAGTTGCAAAATAACAAATATAATATAGCTTGATCTCAGCCAGTGGATAACGTATTTAATAAACATATCATCAAATCACCCTAATTTCTTAATGTTAAAACATTAAGGGATAACAAAAGTATGGCCCTCTGTAATGCAGCTCTGAAATGATTTGCATTGTTTTATTGGACTTAAACGGAACAAGTACAAGATTCCTTATACCGAGAGAAGCTGAACCATGAAGCAAATGAGCGCTACTGTACAAACACAGATAGTTTTCATACATTATTTATGGTGTGAGCACTTACGCATTCAAGTGGTTAAGGAAATATGGATCTGTAATACATCTGAAATAAATAATAAATAAATAAATACGAATCATAAAGCCGCATTTTGGTTAAGTTGTTTATTTTCAAGTTGTTTGGTTTACTTTTCACATTTGTTCAAGAAGCCATTTCCCTCATATATACGCCACAGTAGGAAAGAAAAAGACTATCGCAACTTCTGTTTCATGCCGGCTTTAAAGTTTGTCGATCAGATGGGAAAATATTTTAAAGTTTGCCTTTCTATTACTAATAATAAAAAAGTAAACTTTATCATTCTTTTTCGCATACATTTATCTTCTTTGTACTTACAGTTTTGTCTAATAATTTATTAGAATAGAGACAGTAAACTAATGAAGATGGAGAATGGAAGCTCCGATGCTCAGGCACTGGCGTTCTCAACGCTGTCAAAATAAAAGTCTTTATCACATCGACACAACGGCCAAAGAAAAATCTAATCGGCCAATGCTGAAAATTAAACAATGCAAAATATCAGCCTTGGCAATATATCGGTCAACCACAACTTTCACTCTACCTCTAATAAATCATACAAAGAGTAAAATCCCTGGCATAACACGAGGTGTCGAATTCTGTCTAAATAAAAATAATATTAACATAAATATTATCATGCTTCAGTCATTTTAAAATCTGCTATGAGACGAGACTCGTAAGTGGCCCCACAGAGGGCCGAGTGGCTGACAGTCCTGAGCCTGTTTTTTCCAAACGTTCCCATTCTCTTAGAGCAGTGGTTCCCAAACCTGTCCTGGAGTACCCCAACACTGCATGTTTTCTTTGTCTCCCTAATCAAACACACCTGATTCAACTCATCAGCTCATTATCACATGGGTTAATGAGCTGATGAGTTGAATCAGGTGTGTTTGATTAGGGAGACAAAGAAAACGTGCAGTGTTGGGGATACTCCGGGACAGGTTTGGGAACCACTGCTCTAAGAGGTGTGATGTTATTGCTGACAGATGTTTTATTAGACTCCAGGTCATGCTACATGTCTGCGCACTTACATTTGCACAGTGTAAGGCCAAAGCACAGAAGACGGCGAACATCTTAAAGTTGTTCTCATCAGTTTTAGTGAAGGCACTTCCTCCCAGCTTGTTCACCATTTGTACAACACCAATCACAGTCCCGCGGCTGACTATGGGCATGCACAGGATATTCCGCGTCGTGTAGCCAGTGTAGAGATCTACTTCTCTGTGAAAAGCAGAGCAGACGACACACACAAATGCACACTTACTCAGAGCTGAACACCCATAGTGCTTGCTTGTATATGATTGAGTTAGGGAATGAGTTTAACACACAACGGGTTCTAGCGCTGGCTCATCTGGTTTTAGCATAATCATCTTATTCCAGATTTACACAAATCCAGAAGCCATGTCCACTTTAACACCTAGAACCACAGACCACTGTGCGTCCATATGTCCAACTCAACAATACACTCATATTATTTGAGGACTATATACTGTATTATATTGTCAGTACAACAAACCATGATGCATAAATATTTTATTTAAATAACATATTATTATTTCCACATTAGAGTAATGAGCATGAGATTATTTTGCACCATGGCAAAAAAAAAAATCTTTCTTTCTTTCTTTCTTTCTTTCTTTCTTTCTTTCTTTCTTTCTTTCTTTCTTTCTTTCTTTCTTTCTTTCTTTCTTTCTTTTTCTTTCTCACTTTCTTTCTTTCTTTCTTTCTTTCTTTCTTTCTTTCTTTCTTTCTTTCTTTCTTTCTTTCTTTCTTGGGTTAAAATATGACATATGACAGGCTTTGTGAGATTCACCCTGCTAATTAATAATCATTGCCATGATACTGTAACTAAGACCTCGAACAACATGTCAGTGCAAAACTGAGTATTATGTTACTTTAGTCATTCATCAAGCTTTAAATACTAATTGTAGAGCCTGGTTATTTAACAAAGTGGCTTAAAGTAATCTCAGATGTTTTACATGGAAAATGAAAATCTGTATTACCTGTTGAAACGGGGGTCTGCATAGGCATCCGGAATATTCAAAACTTCTCCTGTTCGTGCCACCTGACCAGCTATTCCTTTCTCTATAGAAAACCTGGGGGTGAGTGTTTAAGTTCAGTTACCAATATATATGATGTATACTTAGTCTCAGAAATTGAATCTCATGAAAACATGTCCAGGTCACATTTCACCTCGAAATCAAAAGTAAAATGTTTATGACCATTATGATTTTTGTCCAAATTGTCTGTCTATGTCTGTCAGTCCCAGCTCATATGCTTTTCGTGGGCAAACACGCTACCGTCTGCTCCACTCGGTTGTATGTAATGTATTAAAATATATTAGTAATTAACACATTTGTAATGATGACGTTTAATCAAAATATATTACATATATCACATAACGCAACAGTTAAATTATAATCAAGTACTTTGCATTTGCTTAAGTATGTTAGTCAACAAGTCAAGTATACTTCTTTAAAGCATGATAAAATATTACTAAACCATAATGATTTAAAATGTACCTTTAAATTAAAACTTTTAATTTGACAATTTTTACAAAATGCATTATGAAAAGTGTACTTAAGGGTGTTAAGAAACATAGTCATGAAAGTGTACTATCTTTAAGGCCTTTTATTCCATTAATATTATAGCCTTTAATCTGCAAGTACAGTATTTTACAATATACTTATAAGACTGAAGCACAGCCGTGGCCAAAGGTATTGGCAGTAACAGTTTCTAGGTATACTGAAAAACAATGATAAGCATTTCATAAGTTTTAAATGCTTTCATTGGCAAAAACATTCAATATGTGCAAAGAGCCAATATTTACAGTATTGACCTTTCTCCATAACCTCTGCAATTTGCTCTGGCGTGCTGGAAATCAGCTTCTGAGCTGAATCCTGACTGATAGCGATACATTCTTGCCTTATTAGTGCTCGAAGTTGATCACAGTTTGTGGGCTTGTCCACCCGCCTTTTGAAGACTGACCACAGGTTCTCTATGGGGTTAAGATCCGGGGAGTTGCCTGGCCAAGGATCCAAACTTTTAATGGCTGCCCTTCTCTGGACAATCGATTTTCCAGAAGTCCCAAACAGTCAGAAGAGGGCTTCATCAGAGAAAATAACTTTGCACCAGTCTTCTGCTGTCCAATCCTTGTACTTCCTGCAGAATTACAGTCTGTCCTTGATGGTTTTTTGGGAAAGAAGTGACTTCTTTGCTGCCCTTCTTGACATCAGGCTGTTGTCCAAATTCTTTCCCATTCTGACGCAAAGTGTGATGGCTGCACGTCTTACATTGAAGGTAACCATTTCTAACTCAAGAACACAATGATTGGAAGAACTTCTTCCCACCTTTCAGTCTGCTCTTATAATTCTATCAGAATGATAGAGGGATTTCACCTGACTAGTACTTGTTCACACTTTCCCATGTGCTGATGATATAATTAGTGAAATTATGTTAACTGGTCATTTTATGGCAGGGGCAAAAAACAATGAAATTTAGGTTTTTATAATAAAAAGAATTGGCCAGTGAAGCTTAAAAGGCATCTGATCAGTCTGCACAATAATCTAGAAACAATGTGAATCATCACCACAACAAATGAAGCAGCAAACTTTGCAAATCACAAAATTCCCCAAATAATTTTGGCCATGGCTGTACACTACAAGTGTACATTCAATTCTTACAATAATTAAATACAATAATTAAGCACACCTCTTTTTAACAAGGGAATGTCTCATTCATTACTATAAAGGATACTGAACACACATGTTGATGCCATACTGCCTGTCATTGAGCAGCCTGATATTATACAGATTTACTGTCAACTGTCAGTTCTTCAATTCTAAATTTTGTGACTTTGTGTAACTCCTTTCATTTTCAACTACATTTTTACATAAATAAATAAATAAATGTAACTACTTTACGAGGAGGTAAAGAATCCATCATGACTGGTTGAGGAACTGTGGGTGCTCACCTAATTTCTTTGGTTTTCCTAAAGACGGGCTTCCCTTCATTCTCCTCCCCGATATCAAACAAGTCAGAGTACAGCTCTTTGTTATTGTGATCCACCTGGAAAAGCGCACATCTGTCCGCATTAACCAGGTTTTTTGCATATATCTGAAACACAAATAAACAGGCATTTCCTTAATGACATTTCTCCACAACGCAATGCAACACGTTTAACACATATGTTGAAGAATTTATTTTAACAGCATTATTACAGTGTGGTTCATCTGCAGCGAGTTCATCAGCATCGATAAGCATAATTTGTTTTGTGATTCATGTCAATCTACTGTCAGCCTTGTTGAAGGATAATATATTTGTTTTTAAATGTATCAGTGACTTTTGATTAAATCTTATATGTGTTAAAGGAGAACTCCGGTCAATTTTAACATTGAGCTCATTTTTTTGTACATTTGGAGTGCTGTCAGTACAGAGAACAACGACAAAAATCGGTGTTGACAAGTAATCGATTGTCGAGTTCACGCACATAGGTTTAGTACCTATGATCACGCGCGTGAACTCGACAATCGACTACTGTGGACTTCGACCGAAAACAGGATGTAAATACAGGTATGTGCGCTGGCTGAATAAACATCATTTTTATTCATATCTTTCACATCTACTGCAGTCAGATTCACCCGCGTTCACTCAGAAGGAATCACTCACATGACCTGTGCACTTGTAATGACACATCAAGGATGTTAAGAGGCTAAAAGCAGGTTTAAAACTTGCCCCACTGAAGTCAACAGGGTGCAAATTTTAAAAAGAGGATAACACGTTGTAGGCAACACCGATTTTTGTCGTTGTTCTCTGTACTGACAGCACTCCAAATGTACAAAAAATGAGCTCAATGTTAAAATCAACCGGAGTTCTCCTTTAATCTCAAGTGTGCATCTCATTTGCAGTCTTAAAATTGTATTATATTTTTGGAGTATATATATATCTGCATTATGAAAAACTCTGATATACTAATATGCACGTGTCTATGTGAAACTAGAAACTGAGGAACTTGTTCTTCCCTCTGGATTTCACAACTTGGTCACACATTGCGTCTCATCCCCTCCAAGATAAACTTCTACTTTATGAAACTGCTGACAAGTGAGAAATCTCCTGAAACTAAGAAAGACGTTTAACTACTTCAATATTTCCAAGGACATGCTTCCAAAACCGGAGGTAATATTTGAATAAGTCCCTGAGAGGGAAGCCAAGAGCTCAGAGAGATGCCTGTCCTCTCCCTGACCTCACTGAATCTGAATCACTTCCCGTGCTGTTTTGCTCAACATGACAGAGACATGAGGGGGCCTTTTTCAGTGGTCTGATACTTGGATTGAATGAATATTTGCGTTTGTGTGTTTGTGCAAGTGAGACCTAGAGAACTCAAACATGTGAGTCAATGAGAAAAAGAACATTTAACAACAAGCCCAAGGCTGGTGGGGTGAGCAGTGACTTGTGGGGGTTATCGCAGAACATGACAAACAAATGAGAGACGGTCTTTCATAGCACAAATCTCTATGGCGTTGATGGTGACACAGATGAGCGACAGAAGAACAGCATGTTTGTCCTCATGACCAAGCATGTGACCCTACTGAGAGAGGGAAAACCTACTCACCATGATATGTTCAAGTAGAGAATCTATTGCCACTATGTTGTCAAAGTATGTTCTGTTTGAAATTGAAAAGGGGGAAACACCTGTCATTTTAAAGGGATAAACGTATGGCACAGTATAACACAAATGCATTTTTTTTTTTTATAACATTGGTTACTTATTATAATGTTAAAAGCCAATAAACATTTAAATATTTCCACAGTATGGAGAAGGTCTTGGAGGAATCTCAGGAAAACTTATCAGGGTGCATTTAACCCCAAAATCAAAAGGATATTGAAAGGTTTTAAGATTAAGAAATTTGTTTTAGAATTAAGAATTTTATTTTGCATGGTAATTAAACATATTTCCTACCCATTACTGTAATACCTAAGGGTCACAAAAATAATGTCACAATGCAAAAAGTCTTTAATGGTTCTAAAACAAAAATAGACTATTTTCTTTAAGCAAAATTTTTGGTGTGAGGACCAGTGTTGCCAGATTGGATGGTTTTGAATTGGATTGTGAGGGTAAACATTGGCTTGGGCTGGTGGGCAAAATTCTGGCTGGTTTGGGATCAGTTTGGCAGTTTTCAAACATTTAAGTTTTATAGACTAATTGGTTAACAAACAAAACCCAAGTGTGCATGTACTCCATCCAATCAGTCATCCTGACTTTACTAAACACACACTTCATGAGATTCCACCAATTCTCACTTTCTAGGCATAAACTCGCTTACTTTGACACATCTAGGAGAAAGTCGTTGAGTTCCGTCTGTTTGGCGAGACCTCTGCAGACCTGCGAACAAAAGAGGAACCGGAAGTTTGAAGATGGCAATCACCACAAGTCGGTGTCCGAACTGATATTTCTGTCTTCTAAGAAATTATTCTCTAAGTGTATTCCATGCATTACTGATCATGTTGATCACCGGCCAAGCCATTAAACTTTTTAGAACGTCTATAATCTGCAGAATAAAAAGCTGATAAAAGCACTTCACTGCTTTATTCTACATCTACTTGTTCTTTCTTTTCTTTCTTTTTTTGCTAGAAAAGGCTTTTTGTCCTACATAGAAAAAAAAAAAAAAACATACATAATTCGGCTAGAGGGTTAGATGATGACAAGAAATTACAAGAATTGCCATTTTTGGATGAACACACCCTAAAGAAATAGTTCACCTAAAAATAAAAATTCAGTCATCATTTACTCACCTTCATGCTAAACCCATATGATGTTATTTTTTAATGTAGAACACTAAGAGGAGAACTATTTGGAGAATTACAGATAGCCACTAAGAACTGTTGTTTTATGGACAAGAGCTGCGTAAAATTATTCAGAATTCAATTGAATAATGATTCAATTTCATTTCTGAGTGAGTGATCCACTCCTTTAAGCCCTTTCATTAAAATGTGTTACTTATGGTCTTCCTTGTCTACTATGCTCATCGGGACCATGTTCTGATGATTCCCTAACTTCTGAGAAGGTTTGTGTCCCACAGAGAGAGTTACTTACTCCCAGAGAGCTCTGTGATGCACAGGGACATTAAAGCCCAGAGTGTTGTCATTCACGTTGTGCACTCGTTTAAGTACAAACAAGACTGCGTTGTCATTAATTGCACCTCCTGAGACGAGGGTGTGTTTAAATGTGTGGTCTGGTTGCTTACACTGGGCCCACCTGATCCATGTACACAGTGGATTACAGAGATCAAAACACATGTGTACAACCAAATCAAAAAGCTAATGCAACAGAACTGTCAAGCAAGCAAGGTTTAATCAATGCATTGTTTTTCTCAAACAAACTCACCTGAACTTGGTGTATGGCTACAGATGCCCAGGCCAAATTTGCTGTTGCAACCTAAAAAACATGTTACACTTAGCCAAAGATGCAATAGCACTCCATAAACAGGCAGAACTTCATAGTTCTGTGTGCCTCGCTCAGTTGAATGTCTTGTTAGCCAAAATTTGAATACAATTACACATTTATTGTTATTATTTTATTCATATCTCAATCCCTAATCAAAGAAACCTGTAAAATCTAACATCAGGCTGTATCTGAAATCGCTCCCTATACCCTGTACCCTCGTTCAGTGAATTTATTTGGTGCAATGCTCACAGGGCATGGGTATTTTCTAGCGGCTAGCTGTTATGTGTACATCGGTTGTACACTCGTTATTGAGGTTTATCATGGGATTGCATGAGTGCAACGTCCACTATGGACACACTACAAATGTCTGTCCCCTCAAATAGTGCACTATGTAAGGGTATAGAGGCGATTTTTAGGCATAGCCAAGTCTTTAGGTTTACTTAAAAATTACAGACAGGTGTGTTTGATTAGGGATGGCACTAAATTCTGCAGGACAGTGGAGGGAAGTTGGCCATCCCTTTTTTTCTCAATAACACAACAGAACTATTCAAAGGAACTAACCAAACCTTTTATAATGTAATTTACTTCGACGTACTGTAAATTGCTAGATGGCATAAGGTCTGGTCCATATTTAAACTTGTACTGAACAAGATAGGACCACCCATTTAAAATAACTTTGTATTGTTAATAGTGTAGCATTATAAAAACCACAGCCACCACAGAAGTCACTTTAAAACCAAGTAGCTTTCTGTTGGTCAACATGGGGAAACTTTGAAAAACCTGAACCCTTTGCGAAATTTGCGTTGGGAAATCTTTTGTCCCTCACACGAAATTCCAAATCGCAGGGATTCTTATTGAAATGACTGTATTTCGCCTATAAAATGTCGCCAAAGAACAGTAAATGTGACTACCTTTAAACAGTAAGAGACTGTCTGTCTGACCAACATGTGAAGCGACCAATTACAGTTTATCTTTTATTTTTACAGTTTGTGCAATTAAGGGGCTGGTTTATCTGAAATAGATAGATTGAAAGTTCAGACTCAGACTCAGTCTCAGTCCGTTTTATTTTTTAACACTACTAAGAAATTAGAATTGATCATTTCTCATTTGTCAAAAATTTAAATGTTGTAATTGAGGCAACCCACAGATGTTTTACATAGACATTACATCGAAAGCAACCTAAAAAAAATTCCTTGAATAGTCCTGAAGAAAAAGTGCAGCCTGGCTAGAAGAACTGAGAGCAGAGCCACATGGGTACTAGACATGTAAGAAATACCAGCACTTTCTCCCTTAGAGTACCTCCTGGTGGCTGAGGTTGAAGGGCTCTCTGCCCAGGTGACGGTGCAGCTCCAGGATAGCGATGAGGTCTCCGATGGCGGTGAGGATGGGTAGACACAAAACAGAATGTACACGGATCCCTGAGTCCTGCCCTGTGCCATGAGGGAATCTCTCATCCTACAGGAGCACACAGGGATCACACAGGGAAATCAATCAGTCAGTCAGTCAAGTCTGTCTGTCTGTCTGTCTGTCTGTCTAAAATTATTATAACAGGGTTTCTGCATATTTTATGAAGGTACATTTAAAACTTGTTTAAAGGGATACTTCACTTTAAAATGAAAATTTTGTCATCATTTACTCACCCTCAAGTTGTTTCAAACGTGTATGAATTTCTTTCTTCTGCTGAACACATAGGAAGATATTTTGAAGAATGTCAGTAACCAAACAGTTAACTGGAACCATTGACTTCCATAGTACTTCTTTTTCCTACTATGGAAGTCAATGGTTCCAGTTAACTGTTTGGTTACTGACATTCTTCAAAATATCTATCTTTCTGTGCAGCAGAAGAAAGAAATTCATACAGGTTTGAAACAACTTGAGGGTGAGTAAATGATGACAGAATTTTCATTTTAAAGTGAAGTATCCCTTTAAGACCTTTTTAAGACCAAGTAAAGGAATGTTTAGTAATAAAGTGAAGGTAACACAATACATCAATATGTTCTCAGTGTAAATGTATACGTCAAGTATAATGTAAATGGTAACACTTTACAAAAAGGTTCATTGGTTAACATTAGTTAATTAACTAACATGAACTAACAATGAGCAATACATTTGTTACAGTATTTAATAATCTTTTTTAATGTTAGTTAATAAAAATAGAGCTGTTCATTGTTTGTTCAAAGTGCATTAACTAATGTTAACAAATACAACTTTTGATTTTAATAATGTATTAGTAAATGTTAAAATTAACATTAACTAAGATTAATAAATGCTGAAGAGGTATTGTTCATTCATATTTCATGTAAACTAAGGTAGTTAACTAATGTTAACTAATGAACCTTATTGTAAAGTGTTACCATGTGGAAATAACTTTTACTGTACCTTCTGATCACACTGCTAATAAGTGTTCTTCCTCAGTATTTCTATCTTGCTTTCCAGTGCAAATACAAAGTTTTGACAGATATTTGTTGTTTTAAGCATAAACTCACTTAATTTTGTTCAATTTTCTCAAGACTTAATTTTACATTTGCATCTCAAGTAAATGTATCTTAATTTAAACTTGTTTAGATATTTGTACTGGAAAACAGGACAAAATACTGAGAAAGATATAATTTTTTGTTATAAAAATTATTTTTGTTAAGTCATTTGTGACTTTGTGAATTTAAGACTTTCTGCTCTGATTTAAGACCGTTTTAAGGTCTTAATTTGTGTAAGGGCGAATTAAGACTTTTTAAGACAGAAACCCTGCTACACAATTTGGCACATTATAACACAGTCCATCAGTTCACGAACATGCTATTTTTAGGTTTTACAAACCGTAGAGCTTCTGCAGCCACTTTTTTTTTTACAAATATTGTGAATGTATTTCTTTTTTATATATATATATATATATATATATATATATATATATATATATATATATATATATATATATATATATATATATATATAATTTTTTTTTTTTTTTTTTATGTATTGAAATGACTACAAGCTTGCTTTAAATAACTTGTTACTGTAACTAATTTGGGTCACGGCTTAATGACCATTGGGAAATGTAGGTCATATGGCCAACCACTGTTTTAGAGTATCAAAGACATTTTACACATAATGGTCATATTCCTACAGTTTTGTACACATATGATTAAAAATTAAAGATGGTTTAAATTAGAAGGCCAGAGACCAAATATAGTTATGGTATGGACACTGATCCTGATGAATGGAACGCACATCAAACATGCACGCAAATCTTTCCAGCTAACAGATGACATAACACTTAGTATGTGTTGATAATTTATTATAATTTATTGATAAATTATTGATAATTTTTGGTAATTTATTGATAATTTTTGGTAATTTTGGCAATTGACATCATAATTACATAAAATATAAGTTGTATGTATTTAATTTTGAACGCAAAAAAACACATACTGTTTGAATCGGCCCTAACAAGTTTGTTTTAGAATAGAGTGGTGCAGGGATGACGTCAGAACCCGCTGGTCCCTTTGAGATTTTCCTATGGGGTTTTATATTAGGGTTTTCCAATTTATGAGTGAAATAAAGCCTGTGGTAAACAGTATTTGACGAGACTTAGACGTTTTGTTCTACAATGTAAACTGCACACACTCACACCCCAAGCTGTCTTATCTAGTTAGAATTAGAAATTAGAAACATATGTTTTCACATAAAAACATAACTGCTTGAAAATGTGCGTTTTTGGTATGGGTGTGTGTAATTTACGTTCTAGAACAAAACGTCAATGTATCCTCAAGTTATGTTTACCACAGGCTTTATTTTACTTATAAATTGAAAAATGTCAAGGTTACTAATGTAACCCCCGTTCCCTGAAAGAGGGAACGGAGACATTACATCAGACGTAAACTGACGAATTGGGATCTCCCCTGAGCCTGCTTCTGGACTGCCGAGAACTGCTGGGCAGAGTCACTGACAGCATCACTGAAAAGGCCACCTTGTGAGATGGGAGCATCGAGAAAGTGCACTTTGTCAACATCTCACAATCTCTGCAAGGTCTAGCCAGAGGGTGCTTCTGGACCACCAAAGTGGACATTATTTGACCGAGGGGACTTTCATCAAGGTCAGTCACCGTGCGCAGTTCCTGCATCAACCCTGGCTCAGAACTGCCCTTGTGCAATGAGTGCTTTGGCCTGGTAGACATCGCATGCAGGGCAGAGGCGGCCTGTCCAGCAGCACTATAAGGCACAGCAACCAGAACTGCTGTGGTCTCACAGGTGCTGGATGGGAGTTGCAGATGATCCTAACCAGGTGTCAGCATTTTGCGGGCATGCATCGCAACTGCACACTCCCCCTGGGGAATCTCCATGAAACCCCTGACCGCCCCATCATCATGGGTAGTGAGATAGGAAAAACTTTGAAGCAGATTTTGGCATGTTTGGCTTTCTATACTGGCACAAAACAGTCTTGTCTAACAGAAGAGCAAAGTCTTTGCTGAAGAGTCAACAGCTTTCATGCAAATCTTTAAAAAAAAAAGTCTCCCATTAGAATTTTTTTTTTAGAAATAAGTTTTTGTTGTTTCTTTGACTATACTCACTCCCACTCAAAAGGGTCTTGCGACCCCACAATTGAGAAACAATGCTCTAAAATAACTATATTGTTATTTTGTCATGCATAGTCAGTCTTTTTACCAATGGATTTCTTATGAAAATTAAGACATATTTTGCTGAATCTCATAGCTGAATGGTCCATGGTACTGAACATTTAAGATGGTTTAATTGCTCCCAGTGTATGACAAACTGGATGTGACATTACACATTCAGAGTAGCGACAAATTTCACATCCACTTTAGGTAATCTTATAAAATATATATTTGCTAAAATAGTATAAATAGCAGTTAGAATAGCAAATACTGTCAAACTGAGATGCAGTAAAATTATTTTGAGGATCTTGGAAATGAGTGAAAACAGCATGTGGCTCACCCCTATGATGTCCTCTACAAGTAGTGTCTTGCGTGTCTTTGCAACGTGAGCGGCGATGGTGGTCCCAAACGTGATGGGACCAGAGGGGATGAGCCCAGGAAGCCCCTCTTTTGCCCCCGTTGGAGTGAACAAACATAAACTCTGTGACAGGGAAAGCAACATCAACAAAACAGCATGACGTTAAGGAAAATGTCTTGATTCGTCACTGTAACTATAATATTTGTCTGTACTTTAAAAATCGTATTATATATCCCTATCCTGGCTAAAATACAACATTGACCTAAAAACTGTTAACAATACTTTCATAAGATGAAGACTAGCTGTACCCACTAAAGCTGACAGTTACATAATTATTAAATGAACATAGCAGGCAAATTATTACAAATAAAAAACAACAACTGATTGGTGTATCCATTCATCATTTTCCACAGAATAAGACAGATTAGGCAAAAGAGAAGCCCTTTCAAACATAGTTATCTGATTGGCCACAATACTAGTCATCCAAGCAAAACCACTCAAGTGGATAAAAGAGAGGAAATGAAGCAGGGTTCTCAAGTGTTTTAATGCTATAGAAATTCCAGGCCATTTTGAGACAAACAGAACATGTACATGACCAATCAAAGGTTTGGACTCACTTGGCTGAGTTTATGTTTCTCATGATCTTAAGACCTCTAATGCTTCAGTGCTTAGAAATTAGTTTTGTTGACCAAATATAGATTGTTCCTAGTTTAATTTAAGCAAACTGTCTTCTTTAAATAATCTAAAATAGTTTTTTAAATGGTCACTAAAAGATTTACATCCTTTCTTAAATCAATGTTTTAATGACTTTACACTTGAGTTTGAGTATTTTTCTTAATGTCAACATCCACAAAACAATCTTAAACATGTATCAACTCAACCAGAACTGGAAATACTTACATTGTTGCATTCTCCAAGGAAGTAAAGTGCAAATCCATCAGCTTTTGTGGCTGTGAAAAACAAAACAAAACAAAAAACAGGATGATGTATCATGTTTTAGACATTTCAAAAGAATTTAACTGGACAAAAATGGGCCGAGATTCAGCATGGCATTTCTAGGGGGAAAAGACCGCAAAGAGCTAATACATATGGCTAATGTTTTTAACAGATATAATGATTCTTGCTTTTGAAGAAGATCCAAGTATTCCAAGGGACCAAAAGAATGGAAAAAAGAGAAAAAATTACCAGTGAAAGTAATACAAATAGTTCAAGTATTCTAATCTGGAAGCTTTATCATTTATTTCACATTAGCCATGTTTCCATTCAAAATTGGAATATCGCATAAAACATCTGCGAATAAAGCATCGTTTCAATCCCATGTGTTCAAGAGTACAAAATCATCACTTCCTGGGAAATTGCCGCAAAATATCTCTAATGGAAAACGGAAGCTGCTGCAATCAGGGAAGCTACTGTGGCTCTTTTATCCTACATCATAAATGACTTGCGTCTCAGCAGATTGAACGCAATAAACGCTGTCATGTTATCTTGCGTTCGGATGCCTGGTATTTGGGAACCCAATTATGTGAGATGCTTCTAGGAGGGAATTAAACCAAATCATTCTGATTACAGACTTTGGCTCAGGCATTTCAGAATGATCAAACCAACATTTGAGAAGCTGTGCAATTAAACTGATCCACTGGTTAGTCCAGTTATCCAATCACATCCTCTGAGGCAAAGTCATGTGAGTTTTTTGTTGCGTATCGAGGGATTTATTCGGTAAAAGTGTTTCCACTGTAGATTATGCGCATGACTTCTTATCAGATTAAAAAAATCATCTGCCTCAATTGAGTATGTTTTTTATGTGCATTTTTAGAATTTACACGCAACTTTCCATCCAATATTTTTTTATGCGATGTCCAGAAAAATAGGTGGACGGAAACTGATTCAAATAAGTATTTGACATAAATGGACAGAATACTGTTATATAGTTGTATATACTGTTATAGAGTTGAAAAACAACTATGGTACCTCATCAAGTTACAAAATGCCCCTGAAAATCTATATCCAAATATTGCTCCCAAATAGAAAACAAAGTAAATTTCTGAAACCGGTGCGCACGCTTCAGCTTGGCGTGCGTGAGATGTGCAGGGGGCCGGAATGAATCCCAGTGCTCTGCAGTGCTTCAGCATGCAGATGAAGCGTGGGTGGATGGGAAGTGACAGGTTGAGCGCTGCTTGATCAGCGTGTGTGAGGAGAGAGATGGGGAACACCCATACTTAGACCTTTTAACCTGGATTCACTACACCTTCATCTGTAAGGCTCTCTACTGGCAGCTACGTTGCGTTCACGTTTCTGCTTCGGAGCAATGTGCTGTTTATGAAACCATGTGAACGCTGTAACTTGTTATTGTTGGTGCCTAATTCTAAGGCCTAATTCCGAATTATGTTCGTCTCCAAGTGTGTCAGTTGGTAAAAATTTTAGTAACATTTTAACTATAGTAATGTTTTATAATATTAATAAGAACAGTTAAAGGATTAGTTCACTTCAGATTTACTCACCCCCACATCATTCAAGATGTTCATGTCTTTCTTTCTTCATTCGAAAAGAGATTTTTGAGGATAACATTTCAGGATTTTTCTCCATATAGTGGACTTCAGTGGGGTCCAACAGGTTGAAGGTCTAAATTGCCGTTTCAATGCAGCTTCAAAGGACTCTACACAATCCCAGCCAAGGAATAATGGTCTTATCTAGCGAAACGATCGGTCATATAAAAAAAAAAAAAAAGTATATACTTTTTAACCACAAATGCTCATCTTGCACTAGCTGTGATACACACGTGGCATAGGCGGAAGTACAGACCTAGTGTTTACAAAGCACGCATGCAAAGACTTAGTCAAACGGCATTAAAAAAAAAAAAAAAAAGCAACGATGTTGGATGATTTTGAAGCTGGAGGAGAAAATGAGAACTGGAACACACGTGACCTTTCAACGTGATTACATAATGTGTGATGCATCGCAGAGCTAGTGCAAGATGAGCATTTGTGGTTAAAAAGTATATATATATATATTGTATTTTTTTGAAAATGAACGATCGTTTGGCTAGATAAGACCATCATTCCTCGACTGGGATCGTGTAGAGTCCTTTGAAGCTGCATTGAAACTGCAATTTGGACCCCCTTGAAGCCCACTATATGGAGAAAAATCCTGGAATGTTTTCCTAAAAAAAATGTTTCTTTATTTTTGACTGAAGAAAGAAAGACATGAACATCTTAGATGACATGGGAGTGAGTTTTAATTTTTAATTCTGAAGTGAACTAATCCTTTAAGAATTATTAAGTGTTATGAATGGCTGACGTGGGTAATTTGGCCTCTGTGAGTGTGTTTGTGTGTGTGGATGAGACGGAAAGACTCTGACCTGTTTTGATGATGTTGCACAACTCATAGAGCAGTAGCTTGTTGTCTCCTCCAGTGTCCAGCCGCTGCTCCATGTAGCTGTTGAGCTCATATACGACGCTCTGCATATCCGTGTCCTGGTACTGCTGGACACAAGAGACACACACATTCACATGCACATGCACTGTATACTACACACTACAGCTAGAAGTACCCTACTCCTCAAAAATGTTTTAAAAAAGTCTCCTATGCTCACCAAGGCTGCATTTATTTGATAATAAAAAAAATAAAATAAAAAAAGTAAAACAGTGAAACATTATTACAATTTAAAAGAACAGTTTATATTTTAATGCATATTCAAATGTTATTTATTCCTATGATGGGAAAGCTGAATTTTCAGCATTATTTCTCCAGTCTTCAGAGACATTCAGAAATCATTCTAATATGCTGATCAAGTGACATTGATGGCTGCTGAAAATTCAGCCTTTTCATCATAGGAATAAATTACATAATATATGTTCAAATAGAAAACAGTTATTTTAAATAATCAATATGATCAAAAATGTACAAAGACAGTAATATTGTGAAATATTCCTACAATTTTTCAGCATCATTACTCCAGTCTTCAGTGTCATATGATCCTTCAGAAATCATTCTAATATGTTGAATAGGTGCTCAAGAAACATTAATTACTATTATCAATGTTGAATAATTTTGTGGAAACAGTGATAAAAAAATGTCAGGGTTGTTTTACAAATTGAAAGTTCAAAAGAACAGTGTTTAAATGAAAAAGTCTTTACTGTCATTTTTGATCAATTTAATGCATCCTTGCTGAATAAAACAAACAAAAAATCGTACTACCCCCAAACTTTTGAATGTTAGTGTAGTAATTAATTTTTTTTGCTAAAAGTTGAACATTTTGGATGTTCCACTAAATTAAATGAAAGGTATGTGGGTAGCTCAGATTTAGCCATCCACACAGGAGAGTCAATTTACCATTAAAATCAATTTAGAATTTTGCATTTAGGGAACAACATAAAAATACAAATACAGTGTAAAACAGTCCACCATTTAATCAGACTGAAAACCGTCTTGCTTTGTTCTCCATTCTGGGTGGATTTTTTCACTGAAATTATTGCAGTGCATTATGGGACCACCTTTTGACATTTAGGCCAAAAAATTCTCACTTTAAAAGGCAGTACAATCATGAACATCCAATAATGAAGCTTTTCTCGCACAATATGCACATGAAATATGAAAAAACCTGTATATACAGAAATTAGTTCTAAATCCTATTTTAACATCCAAATCAGGAGGAATGAACGGCAGGCCCAAACAAGAATATCTATTTCTGTCCCTGTGTGAAAGGTCAGAGTGGGCCGGTGGACGAGGGGTGTGTGAGGTGCTCCCCCACGGGAACGGCTCCCTACACATCCTGTTTATGTACATGAACTTGTGACGCACTGAGGACAGGCGACGTCCCCGCTGTCCTTCTCCAAAAAGTCCTTGTTCTGCTATTCCTGTCCCTCTCCACCGGCCCAGTTTAATTTCTTCATCTCTGTCCCCTAAATCAGCAGACCTAAGTGCTCAGAGCACAGCGTGTGTGCTCCTAACCCTAGCCCATTAAAGTGGCAATGATCTCATTAACAGCTCATTGCCTCTGCTCATTTAAATCTGTCACATGGTTTGTGTTCTCAATGTCTTTTTTCATACAACAGACACTTTCATATTTAGCAGCTGTATGTATGTGTGTGTGTGTTTGTGTGTGTGTGTTGCTTATAGTGATTATTAGCAGAAACTTTCAATGAAGTGTTCCATGAGCGCTTCTCCCCGATAACCGTCCCATTTTGGCATGAATGTCAACACTTTTGCTACACACTTACTTTAATAATAATAAAACAATTTTTTACATGTAAGAGATCCTTTTCATTCTACAACATTGATTTCTCATATTATGACTGCTTTAAGGTTAACCCCATAAAGGCTACTGCATCACATTTGATAAGCACATTTCTAAGGCCTCTAAATTTTGCTGAAAAACCTGTTGTACATAATCATCTACATGCTGTCTGTCGTCTGATTGATAGTTTATACTTTTTTAGCAAGTAAAAGGTCCTTCAGTAAAATTGTAAAAATGCTATTGGGAGATATAGAACGACAATTTATATTTATATGCATTTTAGACACATAGGGCCCTATTTTAACGATCTGAAACGCAAGTGTCAAAGCGCAAAGCGCAAGTAACTTTGTATCTATCTATCTATCTATCTATCTATCTATCTATCTATCTATCTATCTATCTATCTTTCGTAATAATGTATGATTTGCAAAAATGATAACTGCTGCGTCTGTGTGTAGATGAGAGAATCAAAGTGTATGCGCATTGTGCACACGCTACATTGATTAAGGCCAAGCATGCACCCTTAAAATAGCATATTAATAACATGCGCAACGCGCCACTGACTTTAAACTGTTTTTTTTCGGTTAGTGGCGCAATTGTTTTCTAAACCTGTAAAATAGCATGAGGGAACGTTTGCGCCGGAACACGCCTCCTCTTTGCGCTGAACCGCCCCGGGGAGCGCAAGTGTATTTCTTAGTTAACCGACGTGCGTCTGTGGAGGGAAAAGTCCGCTTTGCGCGGGTGCAAAATAGGAATGATACATGCGTCCGTGTACAAAGTCAATTGCGCTGGGTGCAAGATAGGGCCCATGGTCTGCTATACTGTTATAAGATCTCATTCATTTACATTAAAAGCTATCAGAATTTTGTCTACTTTTTGGCCATATAAGTATCAGAAACTGCATCAAATTGCATATTTTAGGCCTCCGAATTGTTCAAATGAGTATGAGCAGATATTCTCTTCTATCATAATTTGAGCCATAAAAGCCAGATGTATATATAAAAAAAAAAAACTTATATAACTTATATAGACTATTATTTTCTATGTCAGGCTTTACAGGGTTAAAGGAACACGCACGCACGCACACGCACGCACGCACGCACACGCGCGCGCACACACACACACACACACACAAAATGGGCAAAAGCAAATGCGATGCCTCACTTACCCTGCTAACTTCTTTAGCTGAGGAGTCATCTGTTAAAATAGAAAAGAAAACCATGTCAAAACAAATGAAGATGAGCATATACTGTAACACAAAGTCACTTTCATGGATGACTGGGCAGAACGTCCCTTCATTTACATAAAGCATGTTTTATTTAGATTTATTATGCGCCCCATTTTTACACAGTCTTGTGCGTTTACTTAAAAAAAATTTTTTATGGACTTTTTATGTCTTTAATTATATGAATTAAGTTCATTTGTGGGATTTTAAAGAGAAAACAGTAAAGCATGAGAAACAGGATAAAATCTGCATCACCGACATGAGCAACACAGCTCAATGTGTCATACACTGACCGCTGTGCCACAGTTCCAACACAAACACAAAAACAAACACAATGTGATGTGTAGCTACACTGAAACTGACACCAGTGTCCTGACCAGGTGCCATACTACACATTTGACAGAATTGCAGTAGAACAATATACAAAACCTTGCTCTGTGGAGAAGAATTTTGGGCAAATGAGAGCAGAATAAGAAACCAAACAACCAACAAGAAGTTCTGTGAACTTCTGTCACTTTCCTAATTGTCACATTTGCAACTGATTAAGAAAAAAAAAAAAAAAGCATTTTTTCCCCTGCCTGGTTAGAACACGGTGTTAGGGAACATTCAATGAGTAACTCATGTAGCCAAACTGACAATTTTCCACTGCATTGATAAGCGTTCTTCCTCAGGCTATGCAAGCTTCAAATCTTAAGCAAAAATCTAAGTTTTTAGAAACTAATACCCAAGCCCTTGGTAAATATCAAACTGCAAAAGATAGAATGGCTTGCAAAAGCTCTGTCAACCTTCAAACACATGCCATGTATTACATACAGACACAGCTGTGAACATCCACATTCAGATGAATAGGGATAAAAATAATTTGTGAGAATTTGCCTCCTTTTGTTCTCCAGAGAAAACACCTGTTTCTGAGGTCAGTGAGTTTGTAAAAACCTGGAGACGTTCAGCTAACTCTTCCTACTGGCTTCCCCCATTTAAACCGAAGTTCAGTCAGTGTGCAGAACACAGGAAGTGATGCATATAAACGTGTAGAATGTATCTCTGTGCAAGCATTATAGCTCACTCGCAACAGACATACGTCAGACTGCTCACGGGTACCGATGTGGTCCCAAGCTAACATACAATTTTTATGATGCCTTTTATTTTTTAAATTATTACCATTTTGTAGATTCTGCAAGGGGTATGTAAACATGACCACAACTCTACTTGAGTGGCTAAACAGTCTCTACGTTATTACATTTGCACTGCAGAACAAACAGTAAGTAATTAGCATAGAATCTAAATAAATAAATAAATAAAGTCCAAATTTTTGGCATGCATTTTTCACATGTACAGACCAAATCACACCAATTCCAAAGCAGCAAACAGCAATGACCCATCTGCAGCATTCAGATTTCCAAGTTTTTTTTGTTTGTTTTTTTCAGAGAAAGTTTGGCATTGGACACACTTATATAAGTGTAAATAAACTGTATGTATGTACAGATGGGTTAATATGTTTATTTGTTTTACATTTTTTTAAATCCTAAAACGTTTTATTTCCAGTTATTCCAACACAATCTCACGAGTGAGTAAAAGGTGGCTAATTCGTATGAGTGAGGTCGTATGAATTCGTACGAATTAGGCACCTCGTAAAATTCCTATGATTTGTCTAAACCCCAGTGATGGGTAGGTCATCCGTACGAATTCATACAAATTGGGCAACTCGTAAAATATGTACGATTTACCAAAAATGTTACGAATTTGTACGAGTGAGATCGTATGAATTCGTACAAATTAGCCACCTCATAAAATTCGTTGAATTGCTCAAAGTAGAAAATTGTGAATCCCAAATTTTCAATGTGTTCTCAAGACTTTTGGACCCAAGGTCCTGACCCAAATGGCAACCTAAGTCATTGCGGTTCACACTTTCGTAATCGAGTGATCGGGGGAGCATAGTGGATGCTCATGATGAGCACCCTTCTGAAACCTAAAATGACGGAAGAGACTCTCAACCAGGGGGCTTAAAACAACTTCAAATCACGATATTTATTATTTTAATTCACCTGCTCAATTTATTTTTTCCTCTATCATCACCTGATTGACCTTTGGCTTGCTCAGCTGCCTGGGGTTTAAAAGACAATAAGTATTCAGAAATATTACTGATTTTAACTGCAATGACACAATTGGAACTGAATCGAAACAACAACAAAAATCCCACTTTCTTAGGGGCCTTATTAGTTGTTTCAGATTTTGGTGTGGCAAGGTTTGGGCTTGGAGTCAAAAAGGTTGAGAACCACTGCTCTAAGGTCATGTGGACTTCATGATGACAAGCACATGGTGGCCTTTGCACTGTTCCCAACATCAGATCACTTGTATCAGCCCGCCTAAATATTGTTGATACATTACAGGCCCGTGTGGATCAATCTGGGGGTGGATAGAGGCAGCCATGCAAGGACAACTGATCCTGCTGTGTCAAAGCTTTTGATCTCTTTTGATCCCCTGTTGACATAAGCAGGCAATATGCCTAAACGGTCATTTTTATTATATATTTATATAAGAGATCAGCACAATTCATGTCCAAGAGAACAATGGATGGCTGACTGCGGGACCTGCAAGTATGGCAGTGTCTACTCCTGATGTTCCTTCTTACAAACACATGTGATGACAATCTGGCTGAGTTCCTGGCCTACACAGACAAGTCTATCTAGATAGGCAACTTCCTTCAAAACAAAATAGAGCCACATGAACCAACATGTGACTGATTTGGAACAACACATATAGGCAGCAACTTACAAATCAGACAAAAATTGCACAAGCCGACGATCGGCCACCGGGCCATTTTTGAGCGTCGGCCGACGTAGTTTTTCCGGTGTGTTGGCTCTAGTTGGATGTAGTCGGGGTTTTTTTTTCAAAATGCTTCGGGCCGAAGAGGAAACTCTGATTGGCTGTTCAGCTTAGTGAACAAGAATAATAGCAAAACAGCGAGCAAAGAAGTCAAAACGGTACAGATAGAAGGCTGTTCTAATTTGACGTCATCTTACCTGAGTATTCCTTGGCAAATATTTCAATATTAACATGAGCGGAGTGGAATAAAGAAAGTGTTTAGCGGATTGATATTCAAAACCGTAAGCACGCACTGCTTTGTTTACGGTTTGTGTATCTGCAACCTGCAGCATCGGTTTCCCTTTTTGAATGACGAATATAGATGAAAATATCTGCAGAAAAAGACAGTTGCATCATTTACATGCAGGCGCAGAACGCACATGCTAGCTGACAGTCAGCTGTAGTTCTCTCGGTGTGTTCAAGTGCAGCTTTTCCCCCCGACGCAGGCGACGCAAAGCGACAACACAGTCGGCTTTCATCAGCACTAGTTCTTTGGCGTCGGTTTGGTGTGTCACTACCTTAAAGCAAAGCAAACGAGAGACGTGACAACTGATTACAAAAGAGTTTGCGGTTAGCATTTTGCTAAGCTAATGCTGCGAAGATTTAAACATAGTTTAAAAGTGCACAGACAAATATTGGTTTAAATAGCCTAAAACTTTTTTAACTGATATTGTAGGGTACTGAATAAATTAGTTGTCTTTTACATTTACATTAACACAGTTTATTCTCGTCATTGTGGTATTTTTATGAATCGGTAAGGTGTCTACCTTTTGAAAGCGCACCTGAGGGTTTTAGAACAGAGCCTAGAAGTGTCTCTCTAGCCAGGTTCTGCTAGACAGCTTAAGGGAGGGCAATATTCCACTTTGCACCACAGGCTACCTATGCTTACGTCATACTTTCCATTTCTGGTATTCCCAGATGGAAATCTTTGGTAATCAATGCAGGGACTTGCAGATGTGTTTCTGTCAAGCTCTCAGTGGGCAAATATCTGCTCCAGATTGTTTGTGTAAACTGAAATGAAATCTCTCCATTCAGCATGAAAAGTAAAGCAGATTTCGGTTTGGTCTTCTGTCAATAAGTACATTATTTTGACAATCAAAAAACATGTACTTAAAATTGGGCAAGACATTACAACCTCTGTACAACACATGCTGTCATTAGAGCTTAACTTGTACTGATCACAGAACATTACTAAAAAAAATAAAAATAAAAATCAGTTATCCTAGAGAGTTGTAAACATTCCACTTGATCTCAATGAAAAATGCTTGGCTGGTGCATATAGTCCCGGAACTACGCAACCTAGATGCTGCCATGTTTATGGACACTTTGTTATGATTTTTTTTTTATTTGTATATATTATTATAAATTATGAATTAATTATTATAATATATTATAATATATATATATATATATATATATAAACAGCACTGCTACTGACCAATGGTGATTATGGAGAACAGAAACCCATTTGAACACAGGTCTGGTGCAGAAATGACACACACACCAGTCAACAATGAAAAAGAATGTCTTCTAAACAATTTATTCTAAATAATTTTCCAACAAACTGTAACAATCTTTGAAATAACTGACATCCTCAAGCTCTTTATTTTTCAACCTATACTTTAAACCACTTTCACCATTCAGTTAATATCTGATGGACACAAAACTGCCCTACATTTTTCTTATTGAATTTTACATTTCACTTGAAAATTTGTCAATATGGTATTATGGAAGTAAAATGCTGTTTCACGTCAAAGAATGGATAAATGGTTTAATAATGGAGTGCTGGGGAATGTACCACACTGAACTAAGAAAATTACAAAATGGTAAATGCGATTATCACTAACATGATGAATGTGAATGTATTAATGAATTCTTAGCAATTATTAGAATTATGTCCAGACATTCCCTGTCTGGCGCCAAGCTGGACACAAACTACACATTCAAGCGGCATCCTCTTCTGTTATTGAATTACAGCACATTTTAGGATTTTCTAGGCGCACGTCATTGGCGGCTCTCCTGTATGGATAAGGTCATCAAGGCAACTAGGCTAAAGACAGACTGAATGAGTAGGTCATGAATCACACTGTGCACATGTGGTGTGTGTGTGCGACAACGTGGCACAGGATCAGTCCAGATGTAGCATTTCTCTGGAGGCAGAGCGGCGAAAGGTTTGGGATTTATCAATTACTTGAAGACTGCATATGTGTGAGAAGAAAACAGGGCCAGTGGGACGCTATAGTTGGGAATGAGGTGCAGGGAGCTGACATCACTGGAGCCTTGGGGGTCCTTGTTAGTCTCAACCAAAGCACAGACACATCATCTACTGTACACACATACAGTGGTGCATTATTAGTAGTGCTCGCTTATATTTAGGGTTAGGGATTTGAAAAAGAAAAAAAACTACACTACCGTATTAAAGGATCAGTTGACCCAAAAAGGAGAATTCTGTCATCATTTATTCACCCTTGTGTCATGTTACTTCTTTCTTCCGTGCAACACAAAATGAGAAACTGTGAATAATGTGGTCACTATTTTCCAACAATGAATGGGGACCAGAGCTTTCAGGCCTCAAAAATAATACAAAGGAACCAAAAAAATATCCTAAAAGGAGTACATATGACTTACTGTTTAAAAGGCATTTAAAAGACTATTCATGTTCAGTAATATTATCAATTTAACTACACTGACACTAACAGATAAGAAAATTAACTTGAACTGATTTGAGCTGGATTAGTGACACTAACTCTGCAACATCGACACCATTATTAAACTGAACTAAACTGAATCAACACTGAACAGACATGAGCTGAACAATGTGTAATGAATGGATGTGATCAAAGTGCTCTAGATATTATAAAAACCTTCCCTCTTTCCCTTTGTTTAAACTTGATCACTGGCCTGGCCCAAACGAGTTCTCTTCAAAGGCTGATGTCACCTCGCTCCCCTGAATGACCCGAGTGGAGACGGTGTCTGAAGCTCTTTGCAAGCTTCAAAGACTAGAGACAAACTTTCAATACACATAGGAAAAAGGACATTGGCATTTTTACCCACAATCAAACTTTCCCAACTGTATAGTATTTTTTTCCTGTGTTGTATGTATGTCCCCATGTTATATTGGCCTAGTTATGATTCGTTAGTTATGTTAGGGTAATTTCAAATGCTGATATACAGGTGCAAGTATGTTTTGCTTTAACATCTTTTTATGCCCATCTTTTTTGGTATTCATAATGGTGCTTAGTATATTATGATAAAAATACATAATACTGCACAAATTCTCCATGCCACCATAAACACGCAAATAGGGTGAAGATAAAACAAAGACTTTCTCCCAGTCATCTTTGATTGGTCTTTGTGTCAGAAATGGGTGTGATTGATAGGGCCTTCAATAATTCCCTGATCAAGCACATCTTCGCTCAATCACTTTTGAGACACATTTCCTGACTGCTTCCGGCAACTTCGTTGGATTCAACGTGGACCATCCAGAAGAACGAACGCTTCAGCGCACTCCTAGCAAAATCCTCAAGAATCTTTACCGGGACTATCTGGACTTATTCAGCAACCGAAATCAAATGCAAGTAACCGTCTGCAGCCTTCAGATGAGTTTCTAAGTTGTGCCCCTTTAAGGTGATCCTGATTCTTTGATGTTAGAGGCCGTGGTTAACTGATTGTAATCTAGCCATTCTCTTCTCTTCTCTCTCTCACTCTTTACTTTCTTTATTCTGTATATATTCTTTGCTTAGTTTAGTTGTATGTAGTATACCGTAGTTTCCTTTATTAAACCATTATATCCACTCCACGCTTTGTTGTCTCTGTGTTTGCCGCTTAAAATTAAAGTCACTTAAACTTTTTGATTTTGCTATATGCTATTACCCTGCAAGTACTGCATCAGGAAAAAGTTACTCTTTCTTGGCCAAGAAGATTATTTATTTCCTAGAATTAATAACTAATTATACTGTTTGTTCGGTGGACGAACTGATTAAATAATTGTAATATTAATTCTTCTACAGTCAATTCTGAAACTAATCCAAATGTTTATAATTCGTTGTAATTAATTATACATATTTCCCTTTTGAGCTAATTTGCTACAAATGACACTATTGTCTTCTGCAGAGCTGCTTATAGATTAATTGAAATTGTTTCATAATTGAACTTTGCAACATTGACACAGTTATTGATCTGAATTGAAACAATACTGATCTAAATTGAGTTGAATAATGGCACTATTATCTTCTGTAGAGCTGCTTTACATCTTGCATTTAATTTGTTTCATAATTTATTCATTTTACAACATTAAGGGTGGATTGCACCAATAAAAGTTTAATTTTGCAATCTAATAATTTGCTAATCTAGGTTTTATTTTAATTTACTTATTTTTAAACACAGACTAACAAATTAGGGATTATAATTATAACCTGTGATTAAATCTTTCATCTACGGTTAATATTGTGCACTATAATGGATTTGCCATTGCAATAAACATTGTGTTATTATTCCATTTCCTTTTTGATTGACTACTAGAAACTCTCAGTCTGACAACATACTATGGACAAAAGTACTGGGGCACCTGACAATTACACCAAAAGGGACTGTAATGGCATTTCATTCTAAATTCATGGACATTAATATGGAGTTGGTCCCCCCTTTGCAGCCATAACAGTTTCCACTCTTCTGGGAAGGCTTTCCACAAGATTTTAGATATTTTCTGTGGGAATTTTTGCCCATTCATCCAGTAGAGCATTTGTGAGGTCAGGAACTGATGTTGGACGAGAAGGCCGGGCTCGCAATCAGTTCATCTCAACAGTGTTTGATGGGGATGATTTCAGGACTCTGTGCGGGCCAGTCCAGTTCTACCACACTAAACTCATCCAACCATGTCTTTATGGACCTTGCTTTGTGTACTGGGGCACAGCCATGCTGGAATAGCAAAGTGCCTTCCCCAAACTGTTGGAAGCATAGCATTGTCCAAAATGTCTTGGTATTCTGAAGCATTAAGGTTTTCCTTCACTGGAAGTAAGGGGCCTAGACCAACCCCTGAAAAACAGCCCCATTACCATTATCCCTCCATCTCCAAACTTTGCAGTTGGCACAATACAGTCAGGAAGGTAACGTTCTCCTGGCATCTGACAAACCCAGACTCACCCATCAGACTGCCAAACAGAGAAGCGTGATCCATTACTCCACATAACACATTTCCACTACTTCAGACTCCAGTGGCAGCGTGTGTTTTACACCTCTCTATCTGACACTTGGCATTGTACTTGGTGATGTGAGGCCTAAATGCAGCTGCTCGGCCATGGAAACCCATTCCATGAAGCTCCCGCCGCACAGTTTTTGTGCTGATAGTAATGAAACTAGCAGCAGGAATGAAACTTCATGAACCGATTTATAGTAAAGATGGCACAGTAATCCACTGAGCTCTTTAGAACGACCCACAACATTTTTCCCCACAAAAGTTTGTAAACGCAGACTTCATGGCCAGGTGCTTGATTTTATACACCTGCAGCAACGTGTCTGATTGAAACACCTGAATTCAATAATTAAGAGGTGTGTCCAAGGCTTGATGTTAACACTCGCCAACCCGTCAAATGCGGGTGGATTTCAGCAGTGGCGTGTAACGCAGTCACTCTACTAGCCACTTTGGCGGGTTGAATTTTATGTATAATCAGTGGCGGATTTAGCAAATTGGGGGCCCAAGGCGAAAGTATGTATGGGGCCCCTCCATTCGATCTTTAAAAGAGAACAAATTTTTTTTTTACAGACTGAATGGTGGATAGGCAGGTAAAGCTAATCTACAGGGAAGTAAAGGTTGGAGAGGAAAAAAAAAAACTTTCCCTTTAAATCCTGCATACATTTTCTTTAATCCAAAAAGCAGAGAACACACAAAGTGTAGCACTACACAAACTAATAGTCACAATGGCACCCAACAGAGAATACAGTTTCAGCTAACACCAGAACAATCTAGCATCACAATAAGTGTATTGTGATATCAAAACATTTTAGTAACTAAACAGAAACATGTTACAATGTTTACATGGTACAATTTCTGGTAAGCTACGGGGTTTTTTTATTGCTTGACACAAATGTCACGATTTCAATTCAATTCTTGTGATTTGATTCAATATTGACTCATTTTTGGATAAATATTAGGTACGCAAGATACCTGTACCAAGATAGGTACGCAAAAAAAAACCTCACATAATGCTGTAAACATATATTAAACTCAAATTAAACATAATGTGTTTTTATTATAATAACAATTTTAATAATGTAAGTAAAAAAATATACTAAATATGTAATATATTACACATATTTAGCAAAATAATCTTTTTTCTAGCCAACTAACATGCTATAACATATATTACGGCTTTCCTGAGGTAACGTAACGTTAAGTGACATAATTGTTCTCCAGCTGTTTTATTGACGTCTTTCCAAGGTTGAAAAACACTGATTGATCGATAAGGAATATACATTTCGGTAAGTTGTACTATATCTTTCAACATTGTTCATTCGTGTTTATTCACTATTAGCTAGTAGAGAGGATCGATTCGGTTCACCTGCTGCTAGTGATCTGTCACGTCACATTTACAAGCGCCAAAACGGTATAGTAAGGGGCAGAGCCGTTGGTAAGGGGGTAACGTAAGAGGGGCGAACTTGGGAGAGGTGATGTTGCATTTTGCTCCAAGCAAATCCACGTATATCCATGTGAGTGTGTTAACATTATTCTCACCTAGCGCCACTTCACAGCTAACGTTAAGTTAGATGCTGCTGCTGTTAGAGGCATGTTCAACGCTTTGGACGTTGTTGTTCCTGTCTGTATCCCCAACAGTAGCCGTAAAAAAATTGTCATCTTTGGCAGCGTTGCCAAATACTTATCTGCGTCTTTTCGCTTTTTTCTTTTATTTGAGCCGCTTGGGTAACTTCGTTTCATCTTCACATTTAGACTCGTTTTATATCGTCTCTGTTTGTGTACGTCCCAGTCCTCCTGTCACTGCGTGTTTATCTTTCGCGCCGCGCACCGTTACGGACTAGTCCATTTCATTGTGAAAGTCGGGGGTGTATGTGTAGAGACGGATAACCATGAAGGCATGAACTGGACATTTTAACTACTACTTCAACGTTTCAACGTATTTCTTAAGAATATTAATACAATTTACCATGCTTTTGAAGCGTTCATGATGATAAGATGCTTTTTTTTTTTTTTTTTTAGGTTGGTTGGGGGCCCCCCTACTACGACTGCTGGTAGGGGGCCCCAAGCCGCCGCCTACCTATGCCTCTATGTTAAGACCGCCACTGTGTATAATATATACAGTTTTCAGTTGTAGTCTTTTAACAAGACATCTGAATTAACAAACTAAGTGTATTGGAGTGTTGTCAAAAATATTTTAATACATATCGATACTGAAATATCTGAAACGCTTCCAATACTCAATTACCACGAGTCGCCCCCTGACGTTTCAAAGAATGGTGCAACGTCGAGTAGTATTCTTTGAACAGGATTAAACTTAATCTATCTGAAATGTAAAGGAGAACAATGATCAAAATGATGGTTTAAATGTAAGCCTGCTTGTTTTTAAACAAGGTTTGAAGTTTGGTGCAACAGAATTATTACATTAACCTTGATTTAATCTAGATTTAAACTTAACCCTTATTGGTGCAACCCACCCAGTTATTTTAATAGCTTTGAAACAATCTGTATTGTATAAAGTCATATACATATATATATATATATATATATATATATATATATATATATAAATGTGACTTGATATATGGCCCATATTCCAAGTCTTCATAATGCTTATGGGAGTTTTTTGTGAAGAATAGACTGAATAACCATTCTGCTGCATCTGGATCACTGCATGCAGGATCAGCACAATTTGTGAATAAATCCTTCACACTGGTATTATGAATTGGATCCACAGATTAAATTAATAAGAAAAACAAACCAAAAAAAAACATGAGGTTTAGGTATGAGGGCGAGTAAACAATGACAGAAACACTTTAAACTTTAAAACATAACTCAACCTGGACGACATGTATGCACAATGTACATTTTACGTACCTTATTACTTTCGGATATGCGCTTTTTGCCTTGTGGACAATAAAATGTGCACAAAAAAAATCTATAGACTTAAATTTAAGGTGGAGCCTAATATATAAAGATAGAGAATAAATACACACAAAGGAGCTATAGATTATTTGCTTAAATAGCTATTATAACACTAGTTTGAATACATGTCACAGTCCACAAAGAGATAAAGGCTGGAGTGTTTGGAAATGTGTGCTTCCAGGGTAAAAATGATCACAAGATATAAAAATATGACTGATCACATTTCACAGAGAAGCTGCACCTTCAAAGTAAAAGCTCCTAATCCTAAATTTCAATATAATAATACCCAACAGTGTCTTATTGAACAGATGTTGCCTCTGCAGTGTAAGTAGTCATTCTCTGTCACAAGCAAAAAGATCTATGCTTGAAAATCCTTGAAGGAGACAGAATTAGAAAGAGCTAGATGTCACCAGTAGGTCTTGTCCTTTAGCCTATTGATTTGACAAGTCATTCAATGTCACATCGTCAGAGTAGGATGACTTTAGTGCTTGGAACACTTTATTTTTAATGCAGAGGTACTCAATTTCAAAAGCCAATAAGCACTTTCAAGAGAATATACACTATTAACATTTATATACTGTAAATGTGTATTCATATATGATGGGTGAGACAATGCTCAAACACGACATAAAAGCTGATGGTACTTTGACTGTATAATCTACATGAATTGCAAAAGGGCCTGACATACTAGAGGAATTACAGGTCACAGTATTTGCAAAAGTTGGAACAGACCGATACGAAGAGCATCACATGGACTGAAGCCCTAGGCCCTGCTGACGGTGCTGCCGTCGGGCCTGAAGTGATGCTCTCTCATACACCACAACAGAGGAATCATATGATGTCCGGGTATCTCCACAGCTCAGGACAGCTTGGAGCACACCAGATTAGGACAATCTATTATTAAACTGATCAGTGATCTCACAAGTACACTTGTGACCTATCAAAGGAAAAGTATAAGATGTTCAGATTTGACTTTTTATTTTGTTTTGCTCTCTTTAGGACTGGAGTCATGTGGGTAACCTGCACCATTTGTCTCTTATTCTTGGAATCAAAAAATGCAATAATTTTCCAAGCGTACAACATAATGTTAAAGGAATAGTTTACCTAATTTTTTTTAAATTCTGTCATCATTTACTCAATGTCCATTGTCACATCAAACCTCTTTCTGTCTTTCTTTCTTTCTTTCTTTCTTTCTTTCTTTCTTTCTTTCTTTCTTTCTTTCTTTCTTTCTTTCTTTCTTTCTTTCTTTCTTTCTTTCTTTCTTTCTTTCACGGATCACAAAAGAAGATATTTTGCAGATATTTTGTGTTCCACGGAAGAAAGTATTAAACTATCCCTTTAGGTGAACTGTCCCTTTAAGGTCTGTGAGAAGATGCTCAGTGTTAACATGATTATATATATGAAAAGTAAAATGTGTCTTGGTTGGCTGAAAAGAAAAATCATTGACGTGCACAAAGAATTTGAAAGCTAACATGCATACTAATTCAAAGCACTGCTTGATATGCATCACAGGCCAAGACAGAATCTGGCACACATGCTTTACAGAGAGACTGACGTTGAAACGGTGCCTGAGAAGCAGAGCCGAGGTTAACCATCAGCCGGCTGCCTGTGAGAGAGCACTGCTGCACTCATGCAGAAAACATTCCCAAAATGCGACACATTCCCCCTCCTCACGCCCCCCCTCCCCGCCGACCGACTGCATGCCCCTGGAGGCTGGCTCTGACGTCAGTAGCTGAGCTGGGCCGGCCGCCAGCCCTGTGGGCCCTTGATGGATGTGATGGGTCGAGTGGAGCGGGCCGAGGCACGAAGCATGCTGTGCACAGAGAAGCCAGTCCCGCTTAAACAGCCCTAATGACCCGTAAGGACCCAGCAGGCCCTCTCTCTCATACTTTCACCAGTGCGCTAACCCTTTAGCCTTCTGCAGTCTTTGCTGCTCAGGTTACATAAACACAGACACATGCACAGAAGAGGTGTATGAAGTCTATTGATGGGGGGTTTTTTCTCTTGATTTTTTTTTTTCACATGATCAAAAATAAGTAAAAATAAACAAAATCAGAACCAAAAAATGCCATTCAACTCATCAGCTCATTAGTAGAGACTGCGAGACCTGAAGTGAGTGTGTCAGATGAGGGAGACGTACAAAATGTGCGCTGCTGGTGGTGCTCCAGGACTGTTTTAGGGTCCTGTTGAAAAGACATTTAGTGTGCCAAACAGATTCCTGTCTATATGGAAAGGATAAATGGCTTTCATATTAAGATATTAAAACTTGACTTAAATAATACGTTTTGCCTCAGATGTGTAAGAAATTTTAATGATAATTAATGAACATACAAAATGTCTTAAATTTCTAATTTGTACAACCGGGTTTTTATTAATATTCTGTATTTTAATTTTACATATAAATATATAAAAATATATTCTTTATATAGTTTTGATTTATATTTTTTCATTTTTCATTAGTCTACTAATTTTATCACCGGTTTGTGTGTTTTGTCATTTGTGTTATTTTTCTTAATATGTCGGTAACACTTTAAGGTTAATTAGTTAACATTAGTTAATGTATTAACTAACATGAACTAACCATGAGCAATACATTTGTTACTGTATTTGTTAATCTTTGTTAACGTTAGTTAATAAAATACAGTTTGTTAATGTCAGTTCACAGTGCATTAACTAATGTTAACAAATACAACCTTTGATTTTAATAATGTATTAGTAAATGTTGAAATTAACATTAACAAAGATTAAATGGTGTATAAGTGCAGTTCATTATCAGTTCATGCTAACTAATGTAGTTAACTAATGAAACCTTATTGTAAAGTGCTACCAATTGTCTATATAGTTCGTCTATATATATGTATATATTATTCGTTTATTTCAGTTTTGGTTATTTTAATACTTCAAGTTAGACTAAAATAAACTGAGAAATGATGCCTTTGCAACTAGCTAAAATTTAATTTCAGTTAACGTTTATTTTATTTCAAGTAACAAAAATGTTTATATACCATGAAGCAAACATAGGGCCAGATATGATAATTATAGCCATATTACCAAGAGAACAGCAACAAAATAATTATTTGGGAAGTATTTTTTATTTCTTTGAGGGGGAAAAAATCTATTTATTTTGTTATGTACAATTGTATGGCTAGTTGCATTTTATCTCAACTAACTATTTAGTTTTTTTAACGCTTTTTTTAAAGGGTTTTATTGAGAACCACTGTTAATGCATATACTTTTTCCAGAAGCAAAGGTTAACCAGGAATAAAGCATGGAAACAAAATGCAAATGATGCATTCAAAATATCCATATTGTGTTTACAATTGTGTGAAATGCCATCTAAAAAGTCACCCTCAAAAAAAATCAAAGACACTGTAAACGCAGGACTATTTTTGACAGCACTATTGCAGAATATTCTAGCACACGCCACGAGCCCGTACCTGCAGGCTGACTGCTGTTCTTCCGTTTCAGCCATCTGTCCACCGTCTCCGCACTCACGCTTTCCAGCACAAACTCATCCAGCATCTGCGGGTGGAGGGAGAGATACGCCTTCACTTTCTCATCCGTCAGACCTGCAACAAAATCATCACCATTATTTTCTTACCCTAACATTTATTCACAAATAGACGTGGTTGTCCATTGTTCCTAGTTCTAAAGAAAACACATCAATACTGGCAAAATAGTTGACTGTATTTAACCCTGTAAAGCCTGACAAATAAAATACATTTATTTCTTGACACTGAACAGAAAAAAATATTACAAAAGGTTTGGATGTGTTTTTATATTATTGGATATGTGTTTGTTGTTGTTGTATCATATTTGATTTGGCTTTTATGGCTAATGCAGTATAATACAGGACAATATGGAGCTCATATTCAAGGAAGACAAAAACACCTCAATTTTATTCAGCCCAAACGGAGTAAAAATATGCTAATATAAAATTTGGTGCAGCTGCTGATATTTACATGGTCAAACATTACTATTCTGGGTCTTTTTGATGGAAAATTATGAAAAAAAAATTTCCCTTCATCCAAATGGCATGAGACCTGATGTCGAGGTTGAGACTTGCTAGCTTTACGGACAGAAAAATGAATTGGAATGATATCTGGTTGTATGTTAGCATAACTTAAAATAGGATGAATGGGGAAATAAAAAAAAAAAAAAATAAAAAAAAAATATATATATTTGTCAAATAAAAAGCTAAATCAGCCACAACACAGAACACAAATACATGGAAGTGGCAACCCAACAGAACATCCACAATGTGGAACGCTCATGCTAACACGCATGCACGCACACACTATAAAAACAATGCAGAAAACACAATAAATGAACGGGCGACACCACAACACATCCATGATGGAGTAAACACACACAACACCCCTACCTATTAAAATAAATAAATAATGTAATTTATTTATATAAATTAAAAAAATACCTTAACTCCCCCCAATACTGCACAAATGTAGAGTAAAACATTAATAACATGAGTGATATTACACTTGTTAAAAAAAAAAAAAAAAAAAAACATTATTATGTTACAAAATCACATTTTATTGCCTAAGATCTCTGGAGACCCCAACATCCTGAATGTACATTAAAAACGAATAGCTTATAAGGGTTAAGAGGAAATTCTGATAGCTTGTAATGTAAAAGAATGTTTTTTTTTTTTTGGCCTGCCAGCTAAATATTTCTCACAATTCATATGGACAACTTTTGTTCAGCTTTTTTGCAGTTGTATGAAAAACTGCAGCTCGGGCATTCACCCCAATATCTCCTTCAGAGCTTAAAGTGGCCCTGTTATGCTTTTTCGAATATTACCTTTAATGCAGTCAGTGCGTAATAAAGCTGTTTGTGAATGTAAAAGGTCTGCAAAGTTTTAAAGATCAAAGTGCGCGACAAAAGTTATTGTCTCCTAAAAGAAGACTAATAAAACTGCTGAAACGAGTCGACAGCAATTCCAGTCTGCATTGTAACACACACACACACATACACAGTGCGACAGTTGCTTGCACATCACATGCAGATCGCGCACACACACAGAAACATTCAGTAGCGCAGAAATGTATCGTCAATGCAGTTCTGTGATTTATCAATAAAATAGCTTAGAAACTGAAAAGTTCTATGATATATTTCTTAGTAACTAAAACCCACAGCTTCACAATTAGTAGAGAGACGCTGCCAGGTAGAATTAATTCACACGCAATCTCTCTATATAATGCATTCATATTTATGTAATCTTTACAGTGCTACTTCATCTGTATCTGATTTAGAATGAGCAGAAATCTAAAACAGAAATATAATGACCCAAAGACAAAAGAACTGATAAAAAGCTGTAATGTAGGAGCAACAGCCTTGTGGGCAGCGCTGTGTCATATTCTATATCTGTGCACAAGACAACCCGTGTTCGAGTCTCAGCTCGAGGTTCAAGCTTATTTGTTAATTAATGGCATCATCAGTGACTAGTCAACGTCGACTCGACTTTAAAATCTGAAGTCATTCAACAACTAGTTTAGTTTATAGTACAAGGGGCTTCCCAGCAAACAAGGAGGCCCTTTTGGAGGCACAGGAAGAAGAATGACAAGTTGACTGTGTTTAATAGGCAATTAAGTGTTTGAGAGCTTACTAAGTGCTGTTGTTTATTGTCTTCGTTGTCAGGGCAAACATCAATTTACTGGGCCATTGCTGAAGCCAAGCACATTTTGGTTAGCTAAAAACAAGCCAGCCTTGTGTGGGTAGGTCTAGTAGAACCCCATTTTATTTTTTAATGATTGTTTTTATATTTGCTCACGCTCAACTTGTCCTATGGTTAACTGTTGCAGGAAATAAATAAGCAATATTTAAGTGTGTCACCTTCCTGCTAAGTATTATCTGCAATTGTTCATAGGCTAAAGACAAAAAAAGGTAAAAAGATACTGATCACTGATAAAGAGTTGTCGGGATGATTCCGGTTCGCGTGGCTACGTGGAAGCGCAAAAAATTCTGTATTATAAATTTTAAGGCCAGACAAGTATAGTTTGCTGAGGGTTGATTTGTAGGGAAGGACTACACGCCTGCGCACATGTATTCAAACGCGCATACCTATAGACTGAACTCGTAATACGCATGTGCACGCCATCAGCGTTCTCACAGGTTCGCGTTGAAATTTGCGCTGAAAGAGTTTTCTGTTAAAACGGTGTCTTGTTAGCGGCCCCTAAGTTAATAACTAATGATTGTTGCAACGGAAGTGGATCAATCAAAACTAACTTTAGCTGGACAATAACTTTATTATAGAGCTGCTATAAAGCCAAAACAATCTATGTTACTTTAATTTCCTATTATCACTGTAAAGCCGCATTGGAACAACAATTGTTAAAAGCACTATATAAATGAAGATGACTTGACTTGACTTGATCTTTAAGTTTATGAACAAAGTTTGGCTGAAACATCCTGAAAAAACTACATTTCGTAAATACATTAGTCTTAAAGGGATAGTTCACCCCAAAATTTAAATAAGCCCATGATTTACTCACCCTCAAGCCATCCTACATGTAGGTGTATACGACTTTCAGACGAATACAAGCAGAGTTATATTAAAAAATGTCCTGGCTCTTCCAAGCTTCATAATGGTAGTGATCCTGATTTTGAAGTCCAAAAAAGTTCATCCATCCATTATAAAAGTGCTCCACACGGCTCCGGGGGGTTAATAAAGGACCTCTGAAGCGATGCATTTGTGTGAGAAAAATATCCATATTTAAAACTTTATAAACTAAAATAACTAGCTTCCGACAGACGGCCGTACGCATTGATTTAGGGTAAAAGAGTAACACTTGACTTGACACATGACGTATTAAAGAACGCTGAAGCCCGGAGTATAGACCAAACAAAACACCGGTCACAAATTAGAAGTCTAAAACGAGGATTTTTAAAGAGAAATGTCGGAGGATTTTGATATAAGAGAAGAGGAGCCCTATTTTCTTTTAACCACGAGAGGCGTCAAAGCTTATGCTACTCCTACATACTATGTCATACATAATATCAGGGGTTACTCTTTTGGCGTAAGACGACTTGCATCTGCTTATAATCTTATGATGCATGGATGGATGCACTTTTTTGGACTTCAAAATCAAGACCGCCATTCACTACCATTATAAAGCTTGGAAGAGCTTTCATTTTTTTAATTTTTTTTGTGTTCGTCTGAAAGAAGATAGTCATATGCACCTAGGATGGCTTCAGGGTGAGTAAATCGTGGGATTTTTTTATTTTTATTTTTTATTTTTAGGTGAACTATCCCTTTAAATTTCTTTCAAGCCTTCAGAGACCCACTTCTACAGTCTACTCCATAGGTCACCAATTAGTGGATGATCGTCCAGATCAAAGAAAGTTTCTACATAGATCATGAATCATTTTCTCAATATGTTTTTAAAAAATCCCTTTCTTTTTCTCCAACCATAGCAGTTACCCATATTAATGCAATGGCGGCATATTATAGAAAATGTATTTAATTTTTTTTTACTTTTAAAGTTACAGCTGCCAGTTTAAACATTTATCAAAAAAAAAAAAAGACCTGAAATTAAATGCAAAGTTCTTACAGCACTAAAACTGTCTAAGATACAGTTGTTCGGAGCTTTGCGTCAATTAAAATTTAGAGACTGGACCTCCAGGAACTTTAATTAAATATCACTGGTCTATGTATTGATTTTTTATTTATTTTTTTAAATGCCAGGATGGACTCAACTTAAACCAAAGACTTTGAGCATACGTGAGTCTTGACTTAATGTACAAACTCGGGGGAAACACAGCTGGGAGGCATGTGTTCCACACTACAAACACACACACACGTTAGCAGGAAGATATTGAGACCCAAACTAGCCCACAAGAGCTCCCACAAGCAGAAAAAGGGTATAGACTGTTTTGGTGCACAACAATAAAAGACAAAACAGATGAAAATGGCAGAGCCTCCACTCTTTGAACACTAAAAACAAACCAGATGTTTGAAAGATATTCATATCCATACACAAACAGTTGTAGCAGAAGTTGCACTACAAATAAACATTATATACGTCAGACTACAACCCTACCATTTTCTCACCCAGTTCTACCATGGCATTTCCCGATCTCCAAGCAGAAGAAGCTGAATGCAAAATTTTGAATAATGTCAATGCACAAGTCTGACCTGTGATACAGCCTGGAATAAGTCAGGTTATTCCAAGGTTGTTTTACATTTACATTTACATTTAGTCATTTAGCAGACGCTTTTATCCAAAGCGACTTACAAATTAGGACTAAATAAAGCGAGTCATCATGAAGAGGCAAAAACAACAACAACGCAAGAAGTGCTCAGAATACAAAGTTCAGGCATTATTCAGAGTAGCATAAGTCTGATAAGTGATGTTTCAAAGGATTTTTTTATTTATTTATTTTTTTTTATTTTTTTTTTTTTTTATGAGGTTAAGTGCTCACGGAAGAGATGGGTTTTCAGCTGTTTTTTGAATGTTGCCAGTGATTCTGCATTCCGGATGAGGCCGGGGAGAGCGTTCCACCAGCATGGAGCTGTGAATGAGAATGTTCTGGAAAGTGATTTTGTGGCTCTCTGTGATGGAACCACGAGACGTCGCTCGTTGATCGATCGTAGGCGTCTGGTAGGGATGTAGACACGTTTTCTTTACAACTGTCACCTGATAGAGTTTTGGTCCATATGGGGTGGATGGACTGGGTTGTAAAAAAATGTTTGTGCTTGTTATATTTAAACTAACACTGTTGTATTGTGGGTTTGTGGCTTTATCTTTTTATTCTGTGCTTGCTACATAATAAAGACAACATATTTTGCCATCGGTCCTACCAAATTTAATGTTCATTATCAGAGTCATTCCTTCATACATTTTTATGTCTGCATCATATATGTCTCATTATATTATATAAAATATTAAACTGACAATTTTTACAATGATGACTATTTTGGTATGAGCTGTTGTCCCCTATATTGTTTTAATTGGTAATCATTAAACAGATTTTTCCTGTGTCCTCAATTTCACTTTCCATTCTCTTAGTTTTTTGTAATGTCTGATTAATAAGTACTTAATTACATCATCCTCCAGGAAGTGACCATTTTTGGTTGGAAAATAGCACAAATATCAGTACGTATTACCAATGTATTTGATTAATTATGTGATGTATCGCTATAAAACATCAAAATTGTTTTATTTAAAATTTAAAAAATGAACTTCAACTGACCTTATGTAAGCTAATTCTCCGTCTTTGCTTGCTGAGCAATGGCTAATTTTCCTTTTCATTTCCATCCTGTTTGTTTTCTTAATATTTTGTAAATAATCAAATTATAATAAGTACATATAAGTTAAACAAAGTGACTGACCCTGACCAGAATTTAGCTGAAAGTCCCTTTTATAGAAATACGTTCATAAAGTATAAGCATATTCATTTTTAAACATTACAGAGATCAAAAGGTACTGCCGAACAGGAATGGCTCATCCTATGAATTATTCCACTGGACTGAAATCTCTCGGTCCTTTCATTAAACTATCACTCACAAAATTTTATCTGGTCTATTTTTGCAGGGGCACATTAAAACATTATTTTTTAACCTTCATTTCTAATCCCTATTATAATTCTTTCACTGTTAGAATGTTTGTAAAATACAAGTAGACACGTTATTTTATCTGTAAAAATTATGGAAAGCATTTTGAATTATCCATCAATGTTTGTTTTTTTATTCAGTAAATGATGTGAAATTGTCAGCTAAAGCAACCAGCTGGGTTTAGCTCAGGGGAAAAAGCATGTTGATGTATGGAGGTACAGGTCTGTATACGCACAGAGAGAGACAGTGAAAGAGAAAAAAACCAGGAGGGGGCCGAGGGCTGCTGCCGACTGACGCTGTCCAGACACGAGACACAGCTCTTCAGGAGCGCAACGCCTCACGAGACTCCCAGAGCCAGTGCTGACGCACATGGGGAGAGAACACTGCTTCATAAATCAGACACTGGAGGGGACGCAGACACACAGGCTGAGTGTGAGAAGAGAGAAATAACACTAGACGACCTTCTGTGAGGTTTCCTGCTGCATCGACTCAATGAAATGAGATACTTAGACAACAGCACCAGATAATTGCAATTTGTGTCTCTCTTCATATTAACCTGATCACTGTCACCCCCCTTTTTTGAGCATAAGAAATTAAATAGTAAAAAAATCATGAATGTTTTTGAATACAGACCCTAAAGTTGCTCTCTTTAAAAAGAGGACACAGCGCAGATCAGAAATGTTATATTTTATGATACACTGAGTATTCAACAGTTAACACTTGGGAATTTGATACAAGGTGTGACAGAAGGCCGCTTCAGAGTTGGCTACCCGTCCAGTGTTGGCCATACACAATTCCAGAGGTTCCTGCCTGTTCTGTTATGACCAAGGAGATTGTCCCTGAAACCCTTAGCTGACGTGTTGGGTTCGAGTCCACCTTAGTCGAGTCCAAGTCGAGTACGAGTCTTTAACCAATCGAGTCCAAGTCAAGTCCGAGTCGAGTCCGATATAAGTCAATATCTTTTTTTTTTTTATCTTAACAACTTCTAAAAAAACAACATAAATTTTAAATGTAACAAAAGCAAACCCTTAATTGCATCTTGCAATTGCATAATTTCATAATTATTATTCTGTTTAACAAACTTAATGTAATGGAAGTTATGGCCAACTTGATTTCTGTGTAGTGATATTCCTTAGTGAAACAGCTTTTTGAATGTAAAAAATGCAGGGACTTTATTTATCCATCAATATAAATGTATTAATTCAAGGCAAGGGGTGGTAATCGGGATAGCTTGGTGAATAGAAGGGGAACAGACTATTGGGACTTGAAGAGCCGAAAATACAGTGGTAAGGGGACAGGGGAAGGGACAGACCTACAGTATTTACAATGGCGTGCACTGTGTACAAAGGTACATGTAATTTCCATAACTCGGGGTTTACGTTAATTTTACGTGACAAATGTAAGTTCGCAAAAAGCTGTACTGGATTCCGGACTCGAGTCAGAGCCCGAGTTCGAGTACTCCAACTTTACTTAGCTGTTCCGTATCGGCCGCTTCGGAGTTAGCTACCAGTATTGGCTAAAAAAGACCATGCCTAGTCCCCTCGTCTCGGCCACGGAGGCAACGGAGGCTGGGTTCTCAAGTCTCAGCTACTTCTAGCCCCCCCCGTCCCAGTCTTGATGGCCGCCCTTGAACTATCTGTTTTTTGTTTTTTTGACTGTGTCTCATCAGGTCTGCCGATGCTAGCCTGCCAGACGTCAGCAAGTCAGCCGGTCCTCCAGATGTTCCCAAGTCATCTGTACAAGGGCAGTGTTTACTTACCTGTGAAACTCCCCTATTGCTACTTGCCTGTTTCTCCAGTGCTTCTGATCTAATAAAACTCCCACACCTTGGTTCAACTATGTTCCTGTCTAACACCTTGACTATATATCGGTCGACAACTAATTGTCTGGTTGGCTAAGTATCACATAGTCAGGGTTTTATAGTAAATTATTCTAACTTATAGTTGTCTTTGCATATTAAACTGAGATAATTACAAATGTAAATATCTTAACACTGAAACCCTAGCTTGTGCACGACAAATGGTGCACAGTCATAGCACCGAAGACATGTTTATGTACAAATGATTGTACATCTTAACTTAAAATCTTGATGTTGAAACCCCCAAATGAGTCACCTCTAATACTTCCTCTCATTATCCTAGTCCTTTTTAAATGCTGCATAACAGAAAAAGTAGGGCACATATCCACAGCCCTTTGGCACCCCATTACAAAGTCCACCTTGCAGTGTTCCTGTACCATTTTATTAATTGTTTGTTGTGTTACAGCAGAATGAGCTGTAAAAAAAATATTAGTGGTCTAATCACATGCAACATCATCAAAGCTTCTGCATGCATCACATGACGCCAGAGATCACAACAGCAAACCAAAGCAACAGCCCAAAACCACAAAGCACTCAAGACTCACCACCCTTTCTATCCCTGCATAACACTTTAAACAGCCAATAGCGATAACTGGACCGCTGTGCCCCATGGGTTTTTTCTCCACAAAGACAAAAACAACCGTTTTTTCACTTCCCCAAACTGAACTGAACATTAATGAATGTTATCGTTGCAAGCTGAAATGGAAATCAGCTATAGTTTCTTTGTTCCACTTGTGGAGGGTGAAGCCACATTCAAAGAAATATTAAGTGATATTCAGTGTATATTTATTTATATTAGTGTATATTTATAATTTAATGGTTATTAGTGGTGTTTGCTAAGTCTAGCTTCACTATTGCTCACAATCAGAGTTTGGGATTTGACTAAACTTTAAGTAATGAACTCAGCATGTAATTCATCCCACAGCAGTGAATGAAAACTCAAAACATGCAGCTTGCTTAGAAGTGTGCTAGACTTACTTTTAGCCTCATGCAAAAATCTACAGACTTACATTGAAGGGGGACATATGAGGGATTTAGGGGTGGGCTCTTTAGACTTGGGCCTATAGAATCTACATTTAGAATACCATAGCAACCATGCATGTTTGCACTATGTAGAAATGAATTGCAAATTGCAAAACATTTTAATTTAAATTCAATTTCTGAATTTGAGGGTGGCAAACAGGATGTAGAATTATAATTATAATTTAAACTTAGAATGAAAAAGTTTTTATACTGCAGATATAGGTTTTAATAAAATATTTACTTAAGTTCTGTAAAATGTATGTGAAAATAATGTGACAAAACTGAAATCTGTTTTGATGGCTATTAAATGTTATGACAGTACTGAACTTAGCACAGAGAAATAAGTCTTATCATGCGAGGCAAACAACAACATATCTGGAAACAAGCATAATATTATATAACATGCATAATAATATATAATAGGAATAATTCATGAAATGTAATGATGTTTTGTCACAAAACTTAAACTTCCCTATTGTGCAGAATGATATATAGTAATATTATGTTTTGTGAAAAGATCTATGCAAATAAACTTAAATTGAATTGAATATAATAGGCATGATAATAATATTTAAAAAAGTATTCATGAAAATATATGTAAATTTCAGTATTGTGTGCGAAATTCCAAATCAAATTCCAATTTAACATCCTGTGTGGCTAATTTAATTCAATTTCTACTTTTCTAGTGTAAACTCAAAGGGAGCCAATTCTTACATATTTTTTTTTTTTGCCCGAACACTGTGGCTGTAAGTTTTACACAGGCAACACCACTTACATTTTCTTTCATTTGCAGAAAACGTAAAGATCTAGCTTTATATTCTGCCACATGAAGCCACAGCACACAGCAGCACTTTAGAAATGTTCCCATTATTTATTCATTTGCTAAGCAGATGCATTATCCAGGGAGGCTGGTACTTTTCACACTTTGTCTTGTGTGGCATCTTCCAGACATGGGGAAGTGATCATGGCATAACTTGGACAAAGAAAAGGTTCAAACAAAACAGCTGCATTTGTTACGTCCCCTGCCAGTGGTACTTGGAAAGCACTGGCTGCACATCCAAAACATTCCTCCTGGGTTGCAAAATCACTCGCTTCACACAGCACAAGAGAAGCTCTAGGTCTGTACTTTTTTTCACAGTGGGCAAAGACACAACAAAAAAAACAAGGAGAACTATGATCAAATGATTAGAGTGGTGATATGTAGACGTAGGCGCTGATAATGTCTCTTAGAACAACCCACGCTGTCCTTGAACACAAAGAATATTGTTCCTAATAAAGTTAGCAACTATAAACTGTAGCTTATGATATGATATCAGTCATCAGACATCACAACAATATGATCATACAGAACCTAACCTCACCCTAACCCTAATCCCTTCAGTTTGTTCTTTTAAAAAATAGAAGTGATTTGTAACATCAACAAAGATTATATTTTGATAGCAATATTTTGAAAATACCAGATAATTTGTGGCCTACACAGGTTTTGAATAGTGTTGTAGTTTTAGGTATGTTTAAGTTTTAGACTTTGCTTGAATGTAAATGAAATCCTGCAGCTGTATCTAAAAGTGTGGATCATGATGCCAAGAACGTGCCTGCCAAATGCGCAGAGATTAATAAAAGATTAATAAAAATACAACATGAAATACAATCCATGTACTATTTTCTCTGAGGTGAATGTATCCGTTGTGTTCTGGTATACAGATATCCCGTTTACATCTGTCAACTTTCATTCTGACTGTCAGCAGACAATTTGAGTTCTGTTCCAGAGATATTCAACTGAGTGGAGAAAGTACAGGGACACTTTTTTGGGGGATTTCTAGGCATTGTGTTTTATTAATCTTGATTTCTCACAGTTTGTGTGCTTTTCTCAGAGTAAACTTAGGCGCTAATAGTGTCTCATGAACACGTAGTCGTACATAGAAGACCAACAGCCAAGCTCAGGATTTCCGTTAAATAATACATTTCAGTTTTTACTAAACTCAATCTATAGTATACCATCAGAACACGTGAAATATGCGACATGATGTATGAGCATTCTGTGATACTTTTGAATCTTTTTTTAACACTTAATGCTGGTTGTTATTCACTGCCATTGTATGAGCACTAGTGCTGTAACGATATGCGATATGAAACGGAAATCGCGACACACCCCGTCCAGATCCAATGCTACCACATCTTTAAATTACTATTTGAAGTTAACATTATAAAATACGTAGACCTACACCACAAAACTAGTCGAGGATAAATTCTTTAAAATTGGGCAATTCAAGCGGACGTAACGTTTGCAGTAAAAACTTGAAATATAAATTATCAGAAAATGCATTTAATACCAATATATTGAAACGTCTGTTTATATATCCATACTCCCTTAATAAAGGAGTCCAGACATTAGAAAAATATGAGTCTACACATGCGTTTTATATTTAATATGAGGGAAATACACATGGACGTGACACAAAAAATCTTTAACAAGGTGGCAAAATATTTTTTACTAATTCTGTGAATTACACTAAGCAAACCAAAAGTAATACTACCCATCGGATGAAGAAGGGTTGGCTCTCCACCGAACATAAAATATTCATTTAATTTTATTTTTCGTGTTCGCATTTATGAGGAAAAAACAATGTTACGGACGTGACAGTTCTCCGTTACGGACATGACCGCTCTGAAAGCGGCACTAAAAGACTGCTTTAAAACTTTCACAGAGACCTCAAACAGAAAGCACAAAACCTTTCTTTAAAGTGAATTTCATGAAAGAAAACAGACTGTTCTCTGCTTATGTAATCCGCATCTTCATCTTTGCAGCCGACACTGACACAGAAAACACTTATTAATAAACAATTAAAATGTCTCCTTGCTATACATATTCATAATCATTACTTTTGCTGGTTATTTGTGACAGTTTTAATGGCAGTGCCACCCTTGCATGTTACATGAACGCGTAAAAAAAATAAAAATAAAATAAATAAAAGTCTCCTTTTGTGGTCCGAAAAATAAACAAAAGGCATACTGCATTAAAACAACACCAGGGTGAGTAAATTACTTAAAGCTGAAGTCCGTAACATTTGGCGCAACTGCATGCCTCTTGTGGAAGAACATTGTAGCCAGAGCTACTTCTCTCTGTTTATGTCTGTGATGAGTCACGCATACTGGCTTACTCCACAATGGTATATGACCCGAACCAGTCTAAAATAGTCCGAATATGAACACTTATTATAGGTGTACCGTACTGATTCAGGATAAGACAAAAACACAGATTTATTATGTACTTGCTCATTATACAATTTTTGTAAATTTTGAACAAAAAAGATTACGGACTGCAGCTTTAATTTACATTTTAGGGTGAACTATGCCTGTAAGTGTCTTTAACTACTATGGACTAACATTTTAATTAATTATTTAATACAATGCACTTATTGTGTACATGTTTTTACACTGTACTTATATGTAAATAAAATACCTGTTTTTGTTGATGTAAGTACATAGTAGTCAGCAACACCTAATATAAAGTGGGACCATATTCATTCAGAAAAAATAAATAAATTAACAACTAGGACAAAATTAGTCTGAACACTGATTTTTTGGGTCTGAATTAATTGCATTTCAATACTTTACACACTGCATATGTATATGCACATGGACCTGCATAGGATGTTAAGAACCAACTCTTAATGGAATTTTTGGGATTATCAACACTGTGCTGCTTTGCAAACAATGGAATAAAAAGTGATTTTATTTTAAGTTTAGATCAGGCTTGTGGGAAGTCATTTGAAAGGGATCTGGTTTCATCTGCTGCCTTAGTGACATTTGTGTTTATTTCATCGGCCAGAGAATCCTCTGAGCAGCTCTTCATCTCTTTGCACATGCAATGAGAGTACATGTGACGTGAATGAACATCGAACCTCTGGGACCAGTGCTATCTCATGGGCTTAAAACAGATCCCTCTCGGCCCATGCGCTCCCAGCTAATGTGGCCCCCGCTGCAGGGATCAGAGATGGTATGCAGACAGTTGGCCCTTAATTAGGATACAGAACCCTGCCTTTAATGCAGTGAGGTTTAATGTTCAAACTTTGTATACGTCTAAAAATCACACGGTCAAAAGTGTTCCCTCTTGGGATAATGATATGCCTAAATGACGTCACCCTGACTCATTGTATTGCTGATGAATCAACCCATCCTCAACACTAAGTCATCTAATTAGACTGAGGCTGTGACCTAAGAGAGCTGGAACCAGTTACCATGTTTGGAGTGTACAGTAGAGTTTAGACACTGGATATTCACAACCGCGGTCTCATCCCTTCAAATACAAGCATCATTTTTTTATTTTTTTATTGGAAATCACCCTCTAACAAACGGAAACATACATATTTAGTTTCATATTACATGTCTGAAGCAGGAAGCATGTGAAATATATAGAAAATCTATATTTATAGTGATGGATGATGCTCTTTATTTATACAGGTCGAAATAATGTACATATTACAGTAATCTGAGAACTGGAGGGTCTGGGGAATTATACACTATATGACCATAAGTATGAGGACACCCAAACACCACACACACCCATATGTGCTTGTTTCATAAAAAAAAACAAAAAAAAAACATTGCCAGTAAGAAGGTGCTGGTCCTCCCTAACAGCTTTCAGTCTCCTGGGAAGGCATTCCAGTAACTTTTCCCAAGCGTTTTTGTCAGCTGAACCCCTTTGACGTAAAATATTTACTTAAAGTACCACCGAGATTTTAAGATAATATTTTAAAAAATGTAACAACATTTTGCATGTTCAGGATTCTCTGATGTTGGTTAACGTTCACATGACAGTAAACAGATAAAACATCTAATCTTTCTCAAATGTGTTTAAAAAAAATATGACGAAGTTTTTTTCATTACTAATGGACAAGTTACTTTTAAGGGTGTTCACACTTGTGTTCTATCTTTACAAGAATCACCTAACACTACAAGTTGAAATACAAATATTTATGTCTTAAAATGTTCACTTTCAAACATTCAAGCTTTTAACGTCTTATCCTTCCTTGAGCTTTTGTTTTGGCGGAAAATGGGTGAAATGCTCTAAATTTCTGTCCACAACATTGCAAAAAATAATAAAGTGAACCTAGCGCATGTTGTGTTCTCAAATGCACATTAATCTCAAAGCGCTTCCAAAGATCGTGAGAAGCAGCATTTACTGTGAGCCAAGCTGAAAACAGTATGCTGTGTTTGCACACGTGTAAATGAACATAAGTGCCACTCTACACTTTGCAATACGCAGCAAAACAGACTGTATACTCTTTAAATAAATCACAGCCTTTGATTTAACAATCACACGATTTTATGAGATATATCTCTATTTCAGTTTTATTTTGATTAGGCCTAATTGTGCAGCCCTAGGGCTGGACGATAAAACAATAATGATAATTATTGCAATATAATTTCCCTCAATACAATTATAATAAATGTTTGATAAATGTTTAGCGTAATGTTTAAACAGCGCTATTCGTTTGAACCGTGCCAGTTCAAATGCCATTAAAAAAATTTTTTTTTTTTACATTTTACCACGCTAGTGAGGTGCTATATGCGTGTGTGGTTTTATGACACTATGGATAACCAGTTGATCATTTTAATAAAAGTCCTGCCCTGTAGCGGCCTTTTTAAGCGGCTCAGAGCAAGACGTACTGCTAGCAACTCGAGGCAGTTGATGTGCCAATGCAGTTGGGGGCCCGTCCACACCCCTGAGACTGCATGCCCGTTGTACGTGGCACCCCAGCCGGTGGCAGAGGCATCTGTGAACACCACAGCATGCCTGACCACGGGCTGAAGGTCTAGCGGCACGCCGCTGTGATTGTCACCTGGTGAGTGCCGTGATGCCACGCCCATCTCGGGACTCGGCCGTGAAGCCAGTGCTGAAGCAGTCTCATATGGAGCAGCCCGAGCGGAGTTGCCGCTGCCATATGCCCCAGGAGCCTCTGACAGAATTTCAGTGGGACCGCCATCCAAGCACGGCGCTACACCGGGGCTAGGGGGCGCTAAAGCCCCGTCAAAAATCTGTGTAGCCCCAGTTAAGCCCACGCAACCATGCAGGGTGCAAAAGACCCGCGCTCTTAGTTCGTACCGGAGTACATCTGATCTGACCTCAACACGCAATAATCGTCAATAAGCTCATAATTGCCTCTGCCTGTCAGCGCCTCTGCCTCGCGAGTGGATGATAGCCCTGAAGACGCCTAGCAATGATATAGGCTACCTTTAGTGGTAGTATACCTTTAGTTAAGTTATACCTTAAGAGTCTTCGTAGCGCGCTAAGAGACAATGTTATCGGAAAATGCAGCCCCATGCGTATGATGCGTAATGGAGATTCCAAAGCGCTCTTCTTTGGTCAGAACGATGGAGAGCGATCGCGGATAGGTCTGTCCTATGCACCGAAACATTTAACAATGCTACAAAATATTTAAAGAGCATCAAGCTGTTAAAATCTATATTATGTATACGCACAGATAATATAACATAGGCTATATTAGTCAATATTTTTTATTAGGTTAAGCAGTGATTGGATAACGTTTTTTATTTTTCATTTAACGTTTTTAATTTAAGGCCCACCCACAATTGGTCTGGCTTATCCAAAACTGGAATCCTGGCGCCGTGCATGGTTGGTCGTGCCAGTTTTGTGGCTATCAAATGTGTAAATAGCATCGCAAAAAGTACACATGACAAAGCCAGCACTTTGGTCATCATTTCATTATTTCGGCAAATGTCTCCCACACTCCCACAGCTTCCACTCCCCAGTCTTCACCTTTTCTCTTGCCGCCTCCATCTCTACCTGCAGACTGAGCTCGTGCGTCATCGTACTTCTTGCCAGTTATTCAGCCAATAAAGTGTAGGCCTATGTATTTCATAGAAAATTGTGTCTAGTACTATATAAATTACAAAGGTTTAATTGGCATCTTTATTTCAAACGACCCGACCGACCGCAACCCGAATATCATTAAAAATATTTTTGGATGACTCGTAACCGCGGGTGACCGCAGGCACCCGCTCATTTTGGATCAACCCGCGCATCACTGCTGTGTATCATAGCTGCTTTTATTGAAAAAAAACGAGAACCTCTATTATAGAGTAACTTAAGTAATGAAAATCGATTGTTTTCTTAGCACCCCCACGTATCGGTCCAGCTCCCCATTAGCACCAGTAGAGAAAAAATCCTGGCGCCGTGCCTGCCGCCATCCTGCCTTTGAATGTGTTCAAGCAGTTCAGCACTGACTGATTGCGTTCTTCTGTGAGGTGTGCTGTCTGTGCGACCGAATCCAACTCCATACCGAGAAAAGAGATCCTCTGCACAGGGGAGAGTTTGCTCTTTTCCCAGTTGACCTGAAGTCCCAACTGGCTTAGGTGCCTGAGCAACGAGGTTCCTGTGTTCACGTAACTGATCTCGAGAGTGTGCTAGTATGAGCCAGATAGTTGAGGATGCGAATGTCCTGTTCTCTCATGGGAACAAGGGCCCCCTCCGTGACTTTCGTGAAGACACGGGGAGACAGGGATAGCCCGAAGGGCAGGACCTTGTACTGATATGCTCGACCCTCGAACGCAAAGCGCAGAAACGGCCTGTGTCGAGGAAGAATCGAGACATGAAAGTATGTGTCCTTCAGGTCGATCGCTGCAAACCAATCTCAGGGATGGATGCATTCGAAAATGTTGAACGGTAGCTTGTGGAGACTCTGATTCAAAACTCGCAGGTCCAAGATTAGTCGTAGCGTAGTGGCTTACTATAGTGGAGTGGATGGCCCAAAACTTGGGGGGACGCTGGGCGAACTGAATCGCATAGCCCTTGCTGATCTCCATGGTCTCCAACAGTATCGATCAGACCTGCAGCTATGCTTTTACACACAAGCAGCAGCTGGCCAACAACAGAGGGGACTCCAGCTTTCCGGAGAAAGAAGAGCCGGCCGATGTGGCCATGTTCCCGTGCAAAAACATGAACCACCCACGAACACAGTCTCACATGTTTCCGAGGCATGTGAGACAGTGATCGTGGCCGTCAGTGAGGACATGCCATCTTTAGAAAGACGCAACTCACACCCATGTAAGCTCTTTCAGGGGAAAGGCAGGGGCACGGTTGCAGCGGACACAGAAAGGAAATGCGCTGTCTCTCTTCACGGCGGTCTTACCAGCCGTAAGAACAGCTATTCAGCGCTCTTGGCGCACCGTTACCAGCTGTGAAAACAGCCTTTTTGTTTTGCTCAGTAACACAAAAACAAAAGAGAGAGAGAAAGAAAGTCGGCCGCGCACCACACACGAGAGATCCTCCTGAAGCGATTGCTCGTTGTTTGATCACTCAGTAGATTAAACAGCATCGAAACGCTCGGCTCCGAAGCAAAAAGCTGAAGTGCATTCGCACCTGCGCTGCATGGCTGAACAGCTGATGCAAATGATTGCACGCCAATGTGCACTGGCTCATTTAGTTTCACTCGAAGTAGATTGGCGAGATTCCTATTCGCCGATCTCGACGTGGCGTCGACTGACCGACTGAAGAGGAACCACAATTAACGGCCTGGTTTCTACAACTTTCACTCAGGAGCAAAAATCTGCATTTAAAGTTGAAAGAAAAAAAGATTTGACATTTATCGTGATAATTGAACGTGATAATTTTTTAGGCCATGTCGCCCAACCTATGCAGCCCCATTTGTTTATTTGATTGTTACATTCAATTTAATTAATTATTAGCTTTTCATCATCTGCCCTGAGGTTCCCTCACTATCCCCTGTATGAGAAACCAGATATTTTGCCAAAAGTCCAAGTAACTCTATTCCATACAACAAAATCATTTTTTCCCCTTTGTCCTAGCACTCTAATCTCATTCACACTTATGTGATAGTCCACATGAGAATCAACAATGACGCATCTTTAGCCACCAAATTTGAATATGAGCAAGTGCAAATACTGTAAAATTTAAGTCAGATGAAAGTTTGCTCCGTTTCTCAGACAAAGCTATCATATGACCACATTGTGGAAGTCTTGGAATACAGTCTTGGATGGAAGACTTGGAATACAGTCAAATAAGATTATTATTTTTTTTGTCTTTGTAGGAGCTTGTTGACAGCTCTTGGCCTCTGTCTACTTTCATTGCATGGAAACAGGTTTGGAACATGAACATGAACTATTGCTTGTCTATCATATATTTGAGCACTTTTTGCCCCCAGAGGCCTTCAGGCCCGAACTTTAGTCTCAGTCTCAGACAACATGCCTACTAACCACCCACTATCCATTCACTGACCATCTGATACTGAACACAGGATTTTTGTTTCTCCCAATTTAAGCCATTAATTATAGCCATTCGACATCACAGTATAATTAAAAAGCTATCATTTGTACATTTAATGAAAAATATAACAACTTTTAAATGTAATTGAACTTCATATAAACTCATTATAATAAATGTCACATTTAGCTCTACCTTTAATAGGTAGGCTATAGCAGGGCTCAATATAGTGGTCCGGTGAAGCACTGTATTAATGGTGGCACGCGTGTGGATTAGCAGTGCCACTCGGGAGCCAGTAGCACAGGCCTATATTTATTTTATTTAATCGCAGTCTGCATGATTTGACAATCACACTAAGCTATATAACTATATCGATTGTATTTTGGTATATTATGCTGCCCTAGAACAATGAATTCAATAGTGCATCAATACGTTTTACAGGAGAATATCAGGACAGCAGTTCATGATGTTTAGCTTTGACAACAAAAAGCACATAAGTAAATCAACTAAAGAATGATGTGAGTCCTGAAAACACTTAAGCCAATTGAGATGCTGTGGCATTACCTAAAGAGGACTGTACTATCAAGACAACCTATAATATTCATACACTAAAACAGATTTGAGGGGATGGATGGTAGTTTAGTCAGATTGTGTTTGTCTGTAATTGTGTGTTAAATTAAGATCAGATCACATTTTATGAGTAATCAATGCAGAAATCCAGACATCACAAACTTATTCATGCTACTGTATAAGATGAAAACAGACTACAGTCATGTCAAAAATACACCAACAGCACACGTCAAGAGAACTGAGAGAGAATCCAGGAGAACTGTTAGTCCCAATGACCGGCTTGAAATGTCTGTGGATTACACCATAGTCTATCTTGAGGAGCCCTCATTTCCTTTCTGCGTATGTCCTTATTCTATAATGCTGCTCCTTTTTTTCCCTCTTTTTTAGATTAGTTCTGCACAGTCTCAGATCCCCCCAGACATTTTAATTGCGTCATCCAAGTTTTTTTCTCCTTTTTTAGTTCTGCTTTGAATAAAAGTGCAATGCTTCTTGAGAGAGGGGTCATGGACGTCAGTTATTCGTTGCAACATCTGATCTTACTTTACAGTGTCATACTTTTTAATTTTGGCTTAAATTTGAGTACAGACTGTAGAGACTTGGCCCTATCCAAAGTTAAGAGGCTACTGAATAATCTACCAAGATTTCTAGTATAGTTGTGTGACTAGGGTTGCCAACTGTCCTGTATTAGCCGGGACATCCCGTATATTGGGCTTAAATGATTTGTCCCGTACGTGACCTCCCTTGTCCCGTTTATTGACTGCTACGCTGATCTATCCACTAACTAAGGAGCTTCACATATGTTGTGTCTATTGCGCGCACCAAGTTTGTTATTTTAAATGTAGACGCGCAACAAGCACGCTCAAATAGAGAGCAACGCCATTGCGACACTTGTTTTTTCCAGGCACGTCTATAGCTGCTTTCCGACCAAGTAGTTACAGGAACTTAGTTATAGGAACTGTCCACTTCTAAACAGTTCTATGAACTACTCATCCCCAAACTCGGTTTTGCTGTTTGCGTTCGCACTGGCCAAGTGGCCATAGGAACTGGTAGGAGGGGTAAGGGAGTGACGCAAGCACGGCGACTTTTATTTTGATGGAGCGAAGGACCTTTATTTTGACGGCGCTGAGAACACCAGAGCAAACAATGCTCGCATTCTCTGTGTTCATTAGTTAGCGATCTGTCTAACATGTTATTAGATAGAACTGTAATAGAAAGTACACAGTATATGAAAAAAAAAGTTATTAGCCTATGCCGTGTGGTTGATGTCCAGTGTTGCTAGCTGAGCAGAAATACATAATCATGTTTGACTTGGTCCCCTCAAAGTTGCGTCAGATTTTCTCTTCAACATAAAGGTTTAGAGGCCCATCTATCACTGTTTTCCATGTTTGTATCTGGTTTCTGGAGTAAATATATAGGCTATAATCTGTGTGTTTACATGTTTACGTGTTTTAAAATTGGCAGGTGCTGGTGTTTTGCGTGCGTTCGGTCATCAGCGTACACTAACGTCACGGGTAGTTCCTATAGTGCTGGTTTAGACCCTACTCTGAAGTAGAAGCTAAATTAGTTCCTCCAAATGGAGTTCCTAGAACTAAAGTCATTCCTAGTCGGCGTGTTCGCACCGCAAGAACATACGGGTTACTTTAGCCAATAGTTCTAGGAACTGTGAAAAGGTTCCTCCGGTCGGAAAGCGGCTTATGCCGCAGCGAGATGAAAAAATCTCAACTTTTCAGAATGCCGCAAGCAGGTCATGTGACATTGAACCAACCGATCAGCTTTGGCCTTTCCGTAACAACATTGAAAGCTCAGCCAAGATGGACGAACAGCTGATCATAGTACAAGGTGGGTTTTTTATTACTCATCTCCATATCTAGCAGTAGAGCTAATGCAAGGGCTCGAAATCCATTTATCCTTTGCTGAAACAACTTCATCATCATGGAGAACGTGGCTCATGATTGCTTAGCAACGGCAGACACCACAAGAGCGTTTAGTTTGTCGGTTTAATTTGTTCTGCAAACTAGGTGTATGCGAGTAAAATGCGGCAGGAACATCTGTTTGTGTATGCATTTGTAGATTAAATTGCAAACAAATCATTATGATATTCACGGTGATACTGTAATGGGAAATCCATGTTGAAACCAGTTGTGTACATTTTTTTCAGGATTCTTTGATGAATAGAAAGTAGAAAAAAAAAAAAGCATTAATCTGTAATAGAAAGCTTTTGTAACATAACAATGTCTTTACTGACACGTTTGACACATTTTTTATGCATTCTTGCTGAATAAAACTATTAATTTCTTTAAAATAAATTATAACTAATCCCAAACTTTAGAACAGTTAGTGTATAGGCCTAATGCTACAAAAGCTTTAGATGGTTTGTGTGTAACAATTGACATTTATTTCTATGACGTTAAAATTATTTTTAGGAGTAAATTGTGCATTGATAGCTTAAGCAAAACAAATGTGTATATATCTGAGAATCTTTTATACACACACTTAACTGCAGACACTGAAATGACATACACTGTGTGGTACAGTAAATATTTTGAGTGTACCTTATAAAGAACCACGATTGTCCCTTATTTTCCTTTTCTGAAGTTGGCAGCAGTATGTGTGACTCACTGTTACACACGTATAGTGTGCAATGTTGTCATTCGTAAAAAGAAAGTATTTAATTTACCAACTTTATTTTTTTTTAAATGTTATGCTCTTTAACTTGAGACTGTGGTTGAGTTGTTTTAATTTCTAGCTGAAACAGGAGCAAAAAAGAAGCAGTAGACAAACTGATTGTAGGCAAACTTTATGTTGGCTTGAGAAAGTCTAGCCTAAAAGCTTGAAGTTTGAAAGTTAAATTTTAAGGCCATGCAGTCTATGACGCAAACAGATTATAACATGGATTAGCACATTGCTATCATATTTCTAGAATGTCTTAACACACTGTTAGCATGATTTAACACATTGCTAGCTTGTTTAAGCATGTTGCTAACATGATTTTCCATGTTGCTAGCATGTTTCTAGCATTATTTAACACATTGCTAGCATGTTTCTAACATGAATTGGCACATTGCTAATGTTTTAGCATATTGTTAACAATTTAACATGTTGCTAACTTGATTTCACATTGTTAGCATGGTTCTAACATGATTGGTTAGAAATATTAGATAGAATAGAAGCTTTACATGAGTTAAACTAAGGGCTTCATTGTGTTTAGATTTTTTGACAGAGTTTAAAGATGGTGTATGTAAGAATATTCATGTATTAAATGTTTTATTATTGACAATGTGTAAACAGCTAGTAACGAAACTTTAGTAATGAAAAGAGACCTTCCCTGACTTCCTAGGTGGTTTATGAAAGCATGTAGACAGATTTTTATGTAAAGAACTCGGATTTTGATTTTTAAATCAGTACACTCGTGTTAGAAAAAAGAAAAAAATGTGTATAAAAGTTAGCTTTAAAACATTATATATTAAATTATTATAAAAATAAAAAAAAACTTCAAAATAAATGAACATTTATTCATGCCGCCTAACCATATGTAATATGTGTATTAAGGAACTATCTCGCAACAACTCAAACCTAAAAGTATGTGAATTCACTGTCAGCGCAGCACCAACTACTACAGACCACGTGCCTCAGCAAACCACTACTCAGGGCAGACAGTACAGAATGAACAAAGAGCTGTTCATTCAGGACGTGTTTTTGCTTTCAAAAAAGGCTTTACGAAGCACAACAGAAGGGATCAGAATGCAAGGGTTTTAAGATGCATTTTTTAATGCATTTTAAGGTTATTTGCCTTAAAATAGCCTTAGCCTTAAAAACTAAAAGCCCAAACTAAAAAAACAGCAAGATGTGGTGCAATGGCCAAGTACCTGACGCATGCCTTCATAGATCATAAATTAAAAACTATAATTGACAAACTGCGTCTTTTGTGAAACATACCCAAGTTAGTCACAAACGATTTGTCCTTAATTTAGGTGGCTGCTCAAGGTTAATTTTTAACCAAAGATCATGGCACATTCAGACTCTGCTGGAGGACTTACAGAAAAAGCATGACGTCATACGCACACTGTTAAGAAACTCTTATCGCAGAAGAATCCAGATGTTTGCTTAGAGCATGATAACATGTGTGCCAAACAATAAATAAAATGCACGAAACCATAAAAGATTATAGTTAAAATGACAGATAGTCTAATCCTTTAGCGCTGTGTGATTGCTGGCCGTCTGAGTGGCTCTATTTCCCCACACAACTCGAGAGATGTAAAAATAAAACACTTGGTCCAGTGAATCTGCCAGAAAAAGCATTTTTCTCCATCCATTCCCCTACATAATTCAAACTAAGCTGACAGACCTGTTTACAAAGCATTGTCTCCATTATTTGAGGGATGATATGTGGAAAAACAGGAGTAAAAAGAAGGAACTACTTCATTGGAGTCATAATATCTTCCTTATTACAGGGTGAGGAGGAGGTTACAGTAGGGTGACAAGACATTCTGATAAAATCTTATAAGTACCACGTCCAGACAGAGTTACAATTGGGACACTGTCTTGAAAATAAGTATTTGCTTTGGCTTGATTGCTGTACATACACTTTTTAAAGAGCTCAATATCAAAATGAGAGTTTAAGTTGGATATGTGTATCCAAAGATTAGATGCATCCAAACTATTTTCTACTTTCTATTCTTTACAGACCATTGGGAAATAAAACAAATCGTAACTTAAATCACACCAGACCAGATTTGTACTGGTCGCCCGCATATCTAAGACCTGTTCCAATTTTTTTCACCTATAATCATCCTAGATTTGAGAGGCCTACACATTGTGTGGGGTCAGCCTCTCGCTGCTGGTTTCCAAAGAGTTGGGGAACTTTCAAAACCGTACAGTGACCAAACCAGGAGAGAGCAAAACTGAAGGAACGCCTGAGAGAGAAGAGCTGGTTTATTGAGAACTGCTCTCTTCCTGGAGTGGTGTCAAGGGCAGACTGCCAAGGTTCTACTTTTCACTTGCCTGACATGATTGAGGTGGGTGGGTGTGTGACGAAGGTGTGTGTGTGTGTGGAGGGGGTTGAGTGCCTGCGTCAGCGGTCCGCCTGGGACTCCCCTGCCAGAGGTGGGAAGAGCATATGTTTCTTATCTAAGGAAGAGTTTCAGTGTGGCTGAAATAGATAGATTGATAGATAGAATGTTATGTTGAAAATGAAAAAAAAAAAAAAATAAATTGACACACGTTTACTTAAGGCTGGCCCACACTAAAAGATTTTTAAAATCGTATCTGATTTTCAAAATGTGAGAGACCACAAACATGATTAAAAAATAATCATAGATTTTAACAGTTTTGTTCCTACCACACACATTAACAGATTCCATTCACAAACAACCAGAGTCCCGGCAGTAAACACAGGAAATCTTGCAAAATCTCTTGTGGTCGCGACTTCAGAAGAAAAAAACATGGCGGGCAAAAATAAATGGCGATAATAGTGTTTGAACTGCTTTTTACAGAAAACAACAGGATTTCTGATTGGAAATATTCAATATGTTGGAGTGTCGGTGCGGCCCCAACGTTTTTTTCTGAGCAGATACAATCACTCTTAACACACCTCACACCAGGTGTGATAAGATAATCTGTAGAACCATCAAGATAATCGAGACTTTACCTAGAATTGTTGGAAGGGAAGAATTGGCCCAAAATCTGCCTGATTATCTTGTAGTGTGTGGTTGCCTTTAGCTATCTAAATGGGGACATTACATTTAAATTTAAATTTAAGCTCCATGCATGTATTTGTAAACATATCTTACATTTTTAAAGGCAAACATTGTCTTTTTTCACCATTACTCACTGTGGAACTGTGTTTCAATGAGGAATCCCTCTAAGGCTCCAGACCACCGGCCACTAACACCTACCCATCCCACCCAGGCCTCTAATCAAACATTAGCAAAATGATTTTTTTAATACTTCTGTCACTGAATAAATATATTGATGTTTTACTTCTTTAAAATCAATACATTTTTATCTTTTGTGAATCAATGATGATGTGGGCTTATTTGGAACACATGCGAGCTTAAATGGTGCCAAAGTACCAATAAAGCCCATGCCAGACTTCTGACTTTATTCCTAAAATATCTTAATTTTATATTCTAAAATGTACATCAACTAATTAATACATTTTCAAATGAGAGATAATCGTGCATTTTAACAAATTATTTTTCTTATAAACCATGTCAATATCTATAAAAAACTAGACTTAATAGGTACACTTACCCTAGCATAGTAGATTTACAGTAACACGACACACACAGTGACTTTCATGGAAAAGTAATTTGCATTATTTCCACTCTTGTGGCTGTGGTCATTAGGAAGAAAGGGTATCGGCAATAAATGACCAGCTGAGATTGAGATAAGCCACCGCTGTATCTGTGTGCTCCCCAACTGGTCCTTTACCCCATGTTCATAAGGCCTTGCCCTTTATAATACCACAGCCAAGTTATTCACACTGATATGTTTTCACTGTAAATTGACCTCTAAGAGGTTAGTGTACAGACTCTTGTGATTTGGAAGCTCTGAGAAGTCCAGCGGCCAAAGTTTTCCATCACATACAGAGTGAGAAATTCACTTTTGCTCTCAGGCCTGTTGTGAATGCTGAATCTTTTACCAGTCAATTCAAATATATACAATTATCACCATGTATGAGAAATCCAATGCACAAACAATCCTGATGAATGTGAGTTACACTCACACTTCCTTCTAAATGAATAGTTTTAAGTAAATTCTTTTTGACTTAAGTCAACCTAAAGCTGTTTTGCTAGCTTTCCAGTTCTATGTATTTTTGAAAATGTTACAAAGAAAACATTCCACTCCGGTTACAATGCATAAACAAGAACAACATACCTAAGTCTCGAAAACATGACCTTTGAACGTCTGCCACCACAAAAACAGGTCCATATTTTAGCTTCACTGTGATTGATGTAACAAGACACATTGTGATGCCTGAAACATTATTGGTCAAATAATGCTACTGGCATAATTATTGACATAAAATAATACTACTAATTCTACTGCTAATAATCATATAAAATATGTTTATATAAAATATATTGTTAAAATATGAAAATTTCACAATTTCTTTGAAAAAACTACACAGAACACATAGAAACTCAAATGCCGTCACTACCACCTGCCAAAACAAAAGTATGGTTGAACTTGAAATTATGACAGAAATATAGCATAATGTTCTTCACAACGTAATGTTAGCACTAATAATAATACAGTTCATTAAAACTTTTTTTTTAGGAATATCACACAATGTTTGTCCATGTATTTATTTAAACTGTAAACCTCCATTGTGCAGCAGTGTTTGACAATTTTTTTTAAAGGAATTTCATTTGATTACATTTAAAAAAGTTAAAGTTTTATGCATTCATATGATTACCGCAATTTTTTTTATAATTTTTTTTTTTATAATAAATTTTTATTAAATCATAAAACACAGAATCCTGGCAAATTAAAACAGACAACACAGAATTTCTGAAAAATTAAAACCGTTTTTATGGAACACTTTTATTGTTAAAATTTTAATAAATTATTTAATTGTAAAAGTTTTCTGAATTCAACTCATTACACATCATTCTTTTTATTATTAAAATGTAATTAAACCATTAAAAGGAAATGGTAAACACTGAATTTGGGAAGAAATAAATAGATTACATAGAGCAAAATTTGCTCAACTACAATAGCCTATTTATGTGTGACAATAGTTTTTAAGGTGTTCTGAGTGCATGTTTTTTAGATTGTTGCTGTGTGGTTGCAACAGTAGGGCGTTCTGAGTAGTTGTTTACCCCAAGTCAAAAGAGCCCACCCACCAGACAACCAGCATAAGCATGATAAAAAATTAAAAAATTAAAAAAACAATCACTCATGTCTGTAGCACAAATAGTACGGGATAAGTTATGCGCCAGACGCTAAAGTGCAGTGTGTAATATAGCTGTTTGTGATTGTAAATGTAATGAAGTAAATTCGCTCAAGGATGCAGTGAAAGAATTATCAGCAATAACAGTCTCACTTACTGTTACATACCTACGTAACAAAGTAACACATTTGCATAATGCCAGCCTATGGTTTTCATTGGTTGCCCAAAAACAACTTCTAATTTGATCTGCTATCAAACACTGCAATTGTAGCTGAGACTGTAGGAGTTCAGACTCTTTGAGAAATGAGGTGACGTCCATTGCATATTACGAGAAAATTAAAGTGTTTTTTGACCTTTGATGCAAGTAAATCTAATGTAGGAGACCTCCAAAATTACAAAATGAGGAACGTTTAAAATAGAATAATGGGGAACTTTAGGGTAAGGGGTTTGTTTTAATGTATGTACACTGTACAGTATGAGAAATGTATAAGATATAGTGGATGTAGGTACATAATGGATAAGTAGTCAACACATCTTTATGGGGTGGGAATCGAGAATCGAGAATCAATTCTAATTTCAATTCTCAGAACTGGTTTAAATGTATGTTGGTAGAACTAAGGAAATTGAATCATTAAGCTAAACCACCTAAACCAACAATTTTGTGAATATTTGTTAGATGTCAGTTCTGTGCGTGTGCTTTAAAAAAAAAATAGTGTTTGTATATAGTCCTGGCTGTGTAAACAGGAGAAAAAACAAAGTGGATCAAATCGATCCAGGGAGCACCAAAACATTCTAGTAGCAAATCAGCAATAGTATCCGCTCATAATGGGGGAGGAGAGAGAGTGAGCAAGCAGGACATATGTAGAAAGACTGTAGAATGAGAGATGGCTGAGATATTACCAAAGAGGAAAAGGTCAGAGGAATATAATTGGAAGAAGAAGGGTTATGGTCAGGCAAGAGCAAGGATCCGCAGTAATACAAGCTTTCCAGTGCTGGAGAGACGTTCGAGAGTTTTTGCTCGATAGGGCAACCTGTAACCTGGGGAGGGGGGATCAATCCACAGCCATGATTTAAATGTAGCCCATTCGACTTCAAATATCAACAGTGTTTCTCAGAAATTGCTCATTGTATCTTTAAGTGGAATCGGAACCAGAATTATTAAATTTCTCACGATTCTCATCCATACTTCCTGTATGCCTCTGTTCAAAAGATGGAGGGGGGGTGTTTGATCTGACAGAGCTGCTCTCGCATGAGGCCAAAGATGCCGCCACATCTGGAGAATTCCTGTTTCCAGCAGAGCAATGGGACCAAAGGAAAGCTCTGATGAGAACAGCAGATTCACGGTCTGCTTTTGGAGATCCCTAAACACAAGGTCATAAAGGAGCTCTGGAGTTGAGTGTCAACTGACATCATCAGAAGAGCAGGGTGCTGAGTAACAGAGCGAGTGTGATCATCCCATGGAAAGTTTATATGATGACCCATGAGTATATCAAACGAGATTCCTTCTTAGTTTTCCACATTTCAAATGTTCTTTTACTGTCACAATGTAGCTGAAATATTTGAGGTTTCAGCAGGGCTCAAATGTGGGCAGATTGTGAGAGGTTCAGGAATGGAACAGAATGCAGGTCTTGAGATACTTAAAAAAAAAAAAAAAAGAAAAAAAAAAACTATATATGACTCAACACATCTTAAAAATGTCAAAAGAAGTTGACAGTTTAATAAACTTGAACTAACTTGCTCAAAAAGATACTCTTCAAACTGTAACTGTAACTGTAGCATGAAGATAGTTAACACCAGGGGCGTTTCTAGTGTCTGAACATCACTGTTTTTTGGGGGGGCATGCTCACCCAGAAAGATTTTATTTTTTCTCGTGCCGTGGACAGATTAAATATCAGCTGGTCACGTGAAAGGCATCATCCCTAAAAACCCCGGTGCTGCCCACCAAACCCTGCCGCGATACATCTGCTTTGGTGGGCAGGGCTTATATGGCTGCGGGTCGAGTCTGCATACCATGGCAGTACTACAAGCATACCAGGCCGACCTTCTAAAGGATATTTATGAGGGCGAGGGACCAACTCCAGATGACATAGCGGAATTGCGTAAGGCTGCAGACCTGTCTCTCCGAGTCACCTAGGAAACAGCTCACGGTATCGGCCGTTCCATGGTGGCTATGGTAAGACATATATGGCTAAATCTGTTGGGCATCAAGGAGAAAGACAGGGCTTTCCTCTTTGATGGCGCAATTTTGCCTTCTGGCCTGTTTGGCGACGCAGTAAACACTGTCGTCGACAGATTTCAGGAGGCGGAAAAACAGTCTGTAGCCTTAAAGCAGTATTTACCTCACCGTCTGCCCCCAATGGGCAACCGCAGCCATCCACCAGCTCCTCAGCCTACAGACAGGCACAAAAAGAGTGTTGCCTCTAGAGCCGCCCCTCAAGGAGCTTGGGGGCATAGACAGCACGCTCAGCCGAAGCCTCAGCAAAAGCAGGGTGACCTGAGGGCCGTCCTGCAGGCGAAAAAGGCTTCCGGGAAGAGGTCCTAGCAAATGTAGGATCTCTTCGGGCTTCCCTACCCACGACCTAGAGATCGAGGTCGTCTCCTCCACGGAGCCCACAGGAAATCAATGTCTGTATCCCGTCGTCAGGTGCGCTTCGGGACACATCGATTCCCAGCGAACGCTCGCTGCTCTGTCTGCCCCACAGGCTTGTGGCCAGGTAGCGCTCTTGTCCGTACACCGAGAATAGTTTCCGATCGAACCCTGCCGGAGAGCTGATTCAGGGGGTCGAGAATGAATCTCAAACGATACCCGAAACCAGCCTCGAGAGATTGGTTCCCTTGGTAGAATATTTCGAGGCATGGAAAAATCTGATGAATATTTCTCCTTAGGTCCTACGCACCATACAGAAAGGATACAGACTGCAGAATTTCAGCGGGGTGGTTTAGACTGCAGTCGACCCAGAGCAGGGTCGGGTATTGGAACATATATGGAAGTAAACTCCCTGCTGGTAAAGGAGGCCATAGAACGTGTTCCTCTGCCGGACAGGGAGTCCGGGTTTTACAGGCGTTACTTCATAGTTCCCAAGAAGGATGGGGGGTTGCGTCCAATTATAGATCTCAGGCAGTTGAATTCGGTCTCTGAGGAGGTTCAGGTTCAAGGTGCTCACTATTCCCATCATCGTGAGTTAAATCAAATCTGAGTATTGGTTTGTCACGATAGATCTGCAGGATGCATACTTCCACATATCCATCCTTCCATCTCACAGGAAGTTCCTGAGGTTTGCTTTTGGGGGCGAAGCATTCCAATATCGTATCCTTCCGTTCGGCCTAGCTCTCTCCCCTCACACATATACCGAAGGCATGGATGCAGCTCTAGCTCTGCTGAGGCTTCAGGGTATCAGGGTGCTATATCCACGACTGGCTTTTTATGGCCCAATCACAAGAGCTGGCAGTTTGGCATCGAGATGTCCAAATCCAGAGCTTGGTGTTGGCGCCAGCCCAGAGAACCACATTCCTGGGAGTGGTATGGGACTCGATAACGATGTGGGCACAATTGTCTCCTGCACGGATCGAGTCCATCCTAGCCATGGTGACCAGGATAAAGCTAGGCCAAGCCATCTCTGTAAAACATTTTCAGAAAGTGTTAGGGTTCATGGCAGCAGCGTCCAACATCATTCCATTCGGCCTGCTGCAGGGGTTTTCCCCAAGGGGGAACCCGTTACGCATGATCAGGGTTATGTGCAGATGCCTTCGTTCCCTATCTATGTGGAAAAACCTTGGTTTCTGTCCCAAGGTCCCGTGCTGGGAGCGTCTTGTCGCCAGAAAGCCGTTTTGACAGACTCCTCCCTCACAGGCTGGGGCGAGGTCATGGACTGCCGCTTTACGAGAGGTCTATGGCAGGACCATCTTTCCTCCTGGCACATAAATTGCCTGGAAATTCTGGCGGTTCTCCGAGCTCTGAGGGGCTTTCTGCCAGACCTCAAAGGTCACCACGTCCTTGTGAGGTCAAACAATATGTCAGTGGTGGCCTATATCAATCATCAGGGGGTTCTGGGATCCCTCCCTCTATGCAGACTGGCGCATCAGATCCTCCTGTAGTCCCAAGGGAGACTGTTGTCTCTCAGAGCAACATACATCCCAGGGGACCAGAATCAGGGAGCAGACATCCTGTCAAGGAAGGGGCTGAGGCCCGGGGAATGGAGACTTCACCCCAAGGTGGTGAAGTCGATATGCGAGAGGTTCGGCCCTGTGGACGTGGATCTGCTTGCATCTCGAGAGACGTCACACTGTCCACTGTGGTTCTCCCTCACACATCCAGCCCCGCTGGGGTCTGATGCCATGGTGCAGAGGTGGCTGAGGCTGCGTCTGTACGCATTTTCCCCGATCGCTCTGCTCCCGGGAGTTCTAGAGAGGGTTCGCCGAGACGGAGTCAGATAGCCCCGTTGTGGCCGGCCCGAGTATGGATCTCCAACATATCGCTCCTAGATGGCCCTCCTTTGGAGATTCCCATCAGGAGGGACCTGCTGACGCAGGCAGAGGGCTCAATATTTCACCCTCGGCCAGAGTTATGGAAACTGTAGGTCTGGCCTCTGAGGGGGCACAGTACAGAGAGGCTGGCCTGTCAGCAGGAGTAGTCGAGACCATACTTAGCTCTAGAGCTCCCTCCACGAGGAAACTGTACGACCTAAAATGGAATGTGTTCACCAATTGGTGTAGCGAGCGTGAGGTGGACCCAGTTAACTGCCCGGTGGCTTCAGTGCTGGAGTTCCTCCAAGATCGCTTCTCGGCTGGTCTTACCCTGTCCACACTCAAGGTGTACGTGGCTGCCATTGCGGCTTTCCACGCTCCTTTGGGTGATGGGCCCCTGGGGAGACATCAGCTGGTCATAAGTTTACTCTGTGGTGCTTGGAGGATGAGACCTGCGAGTGCCATGTAATGTGGCACGGCCTACAGTTCTGCAGGCTTTTCATCCTCCACCTTACGTGACGGCGGATGAAGAAAGACTTTATTTGCTCTGCCCTGTCAGAGCTCTCAAGATTTATGTCCAGAGGTCTTCTTCATGGCAGAAGTCAGACCAGTTGCTGGTGTGCTTTGGTTTACCCAACAAGGGGCTTCCCGCATCCAAACAGACCATCAGCAACTGGATCATTCAGGCTATCTCTATGGCCTATAAAGTGTGCAGCTTGCTTTCACCTTTGGCCGTGAGGGCTCATTCAACCAGAGGCATGGCGTCCTTTAGAGTCATCCTTTCAGGTGCCCCGATCCGATGCAGCAGGATGGGCCATCCCTCATACTTTTATCAGATTCTATAGCCTGAACATTCCTTCTACGCCAGGCACTCTAGTGCTCTCATCCTAAGTGTGCCTGTGCGCAGCTTCACACTGGGACAGGCCGGGCTCGTTGTGGCATAGTACGAGTACCCTCAAAAGGGAACGTCTCGGGTTACGACTGTAACCCTTGTTCCCTGACTTGCTTCATCACAGAAGCTAACGCTGTTGTGTGCCGGCGTCCCTTTTTAGCTTCCGTGTATGCCGTCACACGTTACATCATGACGCAACACCAATCACGATTGTCTTAGTTTCATACATGCTTCAGAGGCGCTACACTGGGGGACGTTTCCCAAAGTCTCGTCATCGACGCAGTGTCTCGTTACCAGTCGTACAGTCGTAACCCGAGATTTATTTTTATCTTTTAGTATGAATATATTAGCCTTAGGCTAAGATTATGAAAAAGATGGTTTGTTCCAAAACAATGACAATATTCGCATTTAGGAGATATAAGCATTCAAAACAGTCTCTCACTTCCGCTAAAATGGATCACAGATTTTAAAGACATCACCGCGGACTTCAGCTTCTCATCACATCTTCTGTCCAATCAAATGCTCTCTAGAATCTAAAGTGTCCCGTCCCTATGCTATAAATACGTCACGGGGTATATGGGTTGGAGATGAGTGTTCGGTTGCTCAAACGCTTGAGTTTTATTCTTTTTTCCAACTGTACGTTGGTTAAGAATGAAATGGCTAAAAAATTTTCACATCTCTGTTATTGAATCCAACGTATTATCCGCATTCGGATTCATGGTGCTGTCAAGTACGACTCGCAGTCTGTGAGGTAAACTAAATGCTTAAGGGCTATTTGAAAAGGAGGAGGTGCCATTCCATATGTCCAGCCTTAGCTTCCTGTTTTAGTGGAAATAACGTCAACGCATCACTTCAGTGGGCCTTTAAATCAAGCCACAAACAATGCCAAATTAGAAGATATAAGCAAGCATTCTTTTAGCAGTTAACAAGCTAATGTTATTGATCAAATCTGTGCCAAGTAAATTAGATCTGGAGAACGGGATGTCCTCATTCAACTAAATAATACAAATTCACATACTACTCATTATCACAGCAATAAGCGTTAGCCTGGTAGTTACCTCTTGTCAGCTACAATGTTGTTTTATATATAATCGACTGACTGCAACTCGACTGCAACTGAAAAGTGAAGGAGGAGGAGCACAGCGAGGGGTGGAGCAGTGGCGTTTGATTGAAGAGGACGTGCAGGATACTTTCAGCTGGCATTACAATCAGCCTTCAAGTTTTAAATAATTAAAATTAGGTATATGATAACGTTCAATGAATAGGAAAGCCTTTTTGCAGATGTACAGAATCCATCTACTGCAACCTACCTCATCATCAGACAATGATTTTCAGAAAAACATCAAAACTTAAGGGTCTAGCGACGCCCTTGGTTAACACTAATGATCGCTTAGTGGCCCTTGTGGCATTGAGAAAAAGAATGCAAACCGTACTTGCATTGCATAATGAAATGCAGAGTGACATTTCAGAATGCAACAATTTACAACATCGAGCTTGCGAAGCTAGAGGCATTTGTGTTCATGTACTTGCATTCCCTTTAGAAAAGAGTATTTATTACACAAATAATATACTTTAAAAGAACATGCTTGAGTGCAAACTGAATGTAGTCTTTTTTTGGACAATTATAAGATGTTATTTACAATTAATTGAAAACTATTTAGTTTAAATTAGTTTAAATGCGTATTAAATGCAATTAGTTGAACTTAGTGCTTTTTAACACCTCTTTACTTAAGTCATTTCATAATTATTTTGTCTCTGGAAGATGGTTTAAGTGCACTACCAATGTACTGACAAGCATTTATGAAAAATACTGTAATGTCAATTCCATTGAAACTTATGTCCTGTGTTTTTATATATATATAAAATTGTATATATAAATTATATATAGTAATTTGACATTATTACAAAGTGCACTTTTCAAAAGTGTACTTCAGTGTTATCTGCAAGTACAGTAAAAAAAAAAAAAAAACATTTAAGATTAGAAGTACACTACTAGTCCACAGGCAAGACACGAACTTGCATCACCCACATGCCAATATATGCCATGACTAATGGGCTTTTTTTGGATGTGCCAAAACTGAAGTCAGTGGCATTGTTTGTGAATGAAGGCACGTCCTGGAAACTTCTGATTCCACATATAATGATTTAATGTGTTGTTCTAATGATAAAACCATTAGAACGTTTCCAACTGCTCCATCAGACACCATTTGTATTCTTTCCACCAACAAGCGAACAGCATGAACAGGATTGTGGGATATCATAAGCAGCAAGAACACATTTGTATTTCCTTCAAAAATGATTGATGAAGGCAGGACAGTAGACAGGACATTTTGCAAACATTGGATTCAAACATGTTAATGCCTTGCTACCTCCACACAGTGAACCAAGAAAGAAAAGATTCATTTGAAAACGTTGTAATTGTCCAGTTGGACTTCAAGTGCAACTTGGCATTTTATACGTCTGGCAGAGTGCTGAATGTATATCACGTGAGGCTGTTTCATTGACTCGTATTTAGTGAAAGGCCGTTTGAAGAGGGAATTCACTGGGATGATTAAATGACATACAGCTGGGGGAGGAAGTGTCTTCGATGAGCGTTTCCTGCATGACAATGCAGCGTTCTTCATTGAGTTAAGCTTTCTGTAGATGGCCTGTCAGATCATATTAGTGTTGACCTGGAATAGACTCAAAAACGGCCTCTGTTCAGAGGTCCATCACATACACTAGGGCAGAGCTGATATAAAACAACACCACACCACCGGTAACATGACATTCTAATAAAAAAAAAAAGCTTTTTCCACATCTAATCAGTGAGATAACATCTTACTATACTGCCAAATTGAATTTGGGTACAAATTAAATAACATGCTTTGTGTTTGTTTGGCTTTACTAAGCATATTATTTAAAAGGTCATGAAACCCTAAAACGCATTTTCGATATGTTTACAGTACAGGTTGCACCTCAACGAAAACAACAAAAGCACTCATTATGGTTATTATCAAGAAAAAAGTGATTCTTTATTTTAGTTTTTAGCTATTTCGTTCTTCCGGTTTAAAAAGCAATGTTGAATCAACGTCACGAAAAGTTTACCTGGAGTGATGATTGGCTGCAATTGTGCGTCTATGTCATCAGTTTCTGAGCTTTTCTCTACATTTATTCATGAGAATGAACGGTTTTAATCCAATCACTGCGCTGTATTATGCATGAGATCGCATTACAGCGGAGAATTGAAAGGTCACGAAAGACCGTTTCAGCTCTGTTCGTTCACCTCTGCCTGTTCAGCGTTGCGTTCGGATACATGTGTCGTAAGTGTGTGTTTCCTCAGTACAGTAGCACAAAACTGTTGGAGTTTGACTACCAACACAGAATATATGGCTGTAACGATATTTAATGTTACTATACAGTGCACCTGGTTATAAAATGTTTTCAGATATAATGCAGGCATCCTATTAAAAAAAAAAAAAAAAAAAAAAACTCATCACAAAATTCCAACCTCTAAAGTCACTCTTAGGGGGAATTACAAGGAATTTAAAACTGATTTCTAAGTCTTTCTGACTGTTTTATTTAAAAGAACTGACTCATTCTATCATTCAGATTCCAAGGTAACACTTTACAATAAGGTTCTATTTGATAACATTAGTTAATGTGAAATAACAATAAAAAACACTTCTAAAATGTATTAAAATCTTAGTTCATTTCAACATTGAATAATAGATGATTAACATCAAAAGTTGTATCTGTTAATATTATTAAGAGAACATGAACTAACAGTGAAGTTATATTTGTATTAACTAACATTAACAAAGATATAAATAAGAAATAATGTATCAAATGCATTGTTCATTCTTAGTTAATGAGTTAAGTTGTGAATCAACTCTAGTCAGAATCAATTTATCGGTTTATGTAATTTCATAAGACTTGCATAATAAGAATCCAGAAATTCTAAATTTCAAAAAAAAAAAAGTTAAGTAGAAATCAATGCTGAATTTTCATTGTTTACGTGTGGTGATCTGCTGATATCAGCAGCCTTACAGACAGCAGCAAGAAGCCCAGACTCAGCACTGTCTCTGAGAGATGCAATGACACACCAGCCGCAAGATCCCTTCACCACCACACCGCTCTACTCCTGGAGTCGTACCGCTGAGCATATATCGCAATAACACTAATGTAAAATAATAATACATTTTCAACAGAATGATTCTTTATATTCCATTATTCCTGATTGATATTGATTTGGAATGTTTTGCTGGGAGTCTCCATTAATATTTAGTTAAACAGCTAAATCATGCGGCCTGTGTCATCATGTCCCAGTCTCATCCCCCCTTTCTCTCCATCCACCTTCCTGTTGGTCTAGACCAGAGGTGCCGCTTTGGCTTCTTTTTTGATAAGACACGTTAAAAATCAAGGGGCATGAGTTGCGATTTTTTGGGGGGCTTATTTTGAAAAAAATGTACTTGTTGCTTGTTAGAAAAATCTATAATTTCTTTGCATTTATGGTCGCTGTAGCGCAGCCTACAATTTCACAAACAATGTCACCAACAGAGATGTACAGATGTGGAGAGGAAACACAGGAGATGATGGACGGTGCAGGGACGAGATATTTTTAAAATATATTTATAATGTAGGCTTATCACAGGCCAAGCCTATTCTGCTCACAGGTGATCGGAGGTACGTGCCCTCCCGCTTTGTTGCAATTTGATGATTTTTGTAAAATAACTTCTGTTTTTGCTTTACAAACTCAGAGTGGTTTCAGTTTAATATGTTGCAGGCTCATTTAATGATAATAAATCATTGATAATAAATCATATTGGGCTTGTTTGAAGCTGCGGTTGCTTATTTGTCTTACGAGAGTTGGCAACACTGGTCTAGACTATCCTGTCTAATAGAAACAAAAGTGCTCATTAAAATATGTAGAGAAACTGATAATAAAACTAAATTGCCTGTATAGTTAGCACAGCAAAAAAAAAAAAAAAAAAAAAAAAATAGGACTCCCACATCTTTTGTTGTTGGTGTCAAGGGCCACCCGTCCAATCAAAATCAATACAATATTTTGATGCAAATAATCCTCTCACTTGTAATCTAGTCAAATTAGGAAGATACTGCACTTTGCATGACATGCTTGAAAACCATGAACAAAACTACACAAAGTAATGGAAAATATGACCCAGACTACATTAAATACTGCTTCACTTACAGCGTGGATAAACATGGTTTATCATGTGCCGACAACACGAAACAATCGTAATTCATGAGACATATTTTTAATGACAAAGTAAAACTAAAATATCTGTGTTCCTATTAAGCCTATGTCTTGTAAATCTTTTTGCATATTGATGAGCCTGTGCGGTTTAAGGTTCAATGTGGTTTTTTTTATTACTTTCATACATCAAACAATTCTGCAACACTCGATTTACAATAAGAAATCTAGATCCTGAAGCAAAACCGGTTAAGACTGTTGTATTAAACGGTTTTTCATATTAAAATGTAGTAGTTTAAGACTTAGTTTACACTAGTCTACTAGTGCCTAAAAAGTCCCTAAATTTGGGTAAAAAAAATATATATAAATATATGTATATATATTTTTTTACCTCTTATTGGATGGAACATACATATATTAATGTATCAATCTCCATCAATAACAGAGAAATCTCCTTGGCCAAGAGAAACACCTCTTCACAAATTAGCTCAAATAGCAAACTGAGTGATTATTAATAATAATAATAATAAATAGCATGAATAATAAATATATTTTTGATGCAAAAAAAAATGGCCTGTGCCTAAGTCAACACACTACAAGTAAAGTTGCATATATAGTAAACACAGTACCATACGATTTATTATTCTGGCCTTTTAATGCCTATTGCAGGAACATGCTCTAAAGTATGAATAGTATTAATTTTGTATGTAATGTATCCTCCGAGACTGCAATGAAATAAACCTTGCCTATTATGAGAAACCATCATAAGCAGGCATTTCAGTAAAGCCTGTGACATTCGTGCTTACCTGTCTGTCATTAGTACCACGACACGCAGCTTTTGCTCTCAAGTCAATTGGTTCAATACTAATTCTGCAATGATATTCATCAGAGGAGGTCACCACAACAACATCTCCACACTGTTGTCCTACACGCACACTTTGAGCTGCTATGCGCTGTGGGAAATAATTCCAATAATTTCTTTGCATGTGAAACTAATCAAAGACTAAATTAAAGTCTCTGCATTCCATGCCTTGTCCTGCATTAGATTGCTCTAAAAAAAAATGACACTTGTTAATTAACATTCCAGTAGACAACAGTTGACTTGTGTATTGTGTATCCTCTCTGTGCATTTTAAATGAGAGAGGAAATCACAAAAACAAGTTTAGGGCCACACTTATTTAATTCAAAGGATGAGACATCACCCTCTTTCACATGTATGTCCCCACCCAGCTAGTGCACTAAAAACTTAATGTAAACACACATAACAGGTGATGACAGACACGAAACAACTTAACTGTAATGGACATAATCATTCACACTATCTTGCAGCCGTTGCGCAAATACTGCCACCCAAACTTCACGTTGGAAATTAAGCAAACCAAAAGTTTCCCAGTATGCAGCTGCAACGCAGTGCAAGTACGCAACAAAAACGTTACATTTTACAACACCCTTAGTTACTAATACCAGGAAAACAAAAAGTATACCTACTTGAGCCAATGAAACAGTCCGTTAATCTTCGGAAACAGCTTGTGGAAGGCGGACCATCTTCCATGTCTAACCGCAAGCGAGTAATGATAACTCTTGATATGATATGCGTCTAGTTTAATGTCGACCCGCTGCTATAAATGACACGATCCGACCCTGAGACGCCGGATGACATCAAAGCGCGTCAAATCTAAAAGACGCTACAGAACGCCGTGTTTGTATGCGCCCCGTACGCACATGTATCTGATGTATGTCCAGTATGTAGTCTCGCCACGTCCTCTCCTCTTAGAATAATGTTATAAAATGAAGGCAAGAGGCGAAGAGGGCTCGTCTCGAGTGGAGCCGGAGAACGGCGTTCGCGTATCTCCTCCCCGGCTCGCCGCACTCTGGCGCAGCTGCTCAGCTCCGGACTGCTGTAGTGTGCTTTCCCACTGCTCGGGGGGGAATGGGGGCGTCATTTCTCAGGGTTGGACATCCTCTTATGTTATAGTGTCGAGGCAGGACGTTGGGGAATTAATATAAAAAGCAGCGTTTAAGGACATATGGGTGCGTATAAGTGCTTCCACTAGAGGCCATTCTTCGCTATAAAGACATGTTGGTGCATTTCGGGTCCTTCTCAGTACATACAGTTCGGATTTGTTTCTTTGACTTCTAGATGTCACAGTGAGTACTACTTTAACACACGTAAGACTGTTTGTGCGTAAAAACAACACTGTCAGGAGCCATAAACGACTGCAAGACAAGTGACAAGGCAGGCAGCAGAACTGGAGAAAACAACTGTTTGCTGCTGCGGACTGACGCGCTCTGACGTCAGCACGCGTCAATGAGTGTGTGTGTGTGTGTGTGTGAGAGAGAGAGAGAGAGAGAGAGAGAGAGTGTGTGTGTGTGTGTGTGTGTGTGTGTGTGTGTGTGTGTGTGTGTGTGTGTGTGTGTGTGTGTGGTTGAGGACAAATCTGTTTTTCGTTTTGGTACAGCGTACTAACGACAAACTATTGCAGGAACGACGTTTTTCCCCTCCAAAAATGTATATTTATATAAACTAATGACGGTACCGTCAGACGTAGCATTATTTCTGTGCAAACATTCGTTTGCAGTTTTAATTAATGTTGAAAATGCCATTAAAAACACATCCCTTTATTAATAATAATAATAATAATAATAACATACATACATATTTTTTATGTTATCTCAAGTGCACCATATGTTGTTTGCTCCTAATCTAAAACAATAAAATGAAAGCAATGTAAGCTTGTACAGTGGATCTGAAGAGAGTAAAAAACAAGATTTTGAGATCCAGGACACAAGTATAGTTTCAAAGTATGTTTTACAAGAAAATACTATTTCAGTCTTTCTACATTAAAATGTTTGATTTAATGCATTACTTGCATTGAATTTTACTAACAATTCATGAGTGACATTTTTTCCAAAGTAAATCCAACACTAGTTTTTTTTTTTTTTTTTTTTTCAATGTAGGCTTATTCATAATTATAAATGTCTATACAGTATTCTTCCATTACTAAAAGTAAATTCTATTCATATTTGGCCATCATGAAAGTGCAATTCCTATTCAGTCTAGAAAATTAAGACCACGTGTTAAATTAGCTTAATATATATAGTTATTTCTATTTTGCTGACTCAATCACTATAATATTAGCTATAAAGAATAAATTTATAATATCCAATGAAGGGGAACAAAGATAGTAAAGGGAAAAGGAAAAATAGGCCAGGACAACAATCAGAGAAGAGGTTAAATCAGTCTTGTATAAATTTGAAATAAGATTAAGTGTTATTGCTGTTATCCAATTTTTAAATACATTTCCAATTAAATGTTACTTTGTATAAAAAAAAATAAATAAAAAAAAAGTTTCTCCCTTGGCCTGTTATTATACTACATTATATTTTATTTGTTTTTATGTACTTATGTGATTTCTGTGTTTGTTTATATATATATTTTTTTGCAAAGCCATAGTGCACAGTATGATCATTATCTGAATATTGTCCAAAATGATCAGTGTCAGTTACAGCACTAACAATGATTAAACTTCATCATGGTTTAATATCCTTTTAAATATACACACACTATATATGTAAAGAATCTATTCATTTCTTAAATACTGTTTTTTTTTTTATATATATAGCCTGAAACATCTAAAGATGTGTATAGTGCTTCAGACTACCGAAAGAACAAACATTTAAGATAACTATGCTAAAATATTTTTAGGTTTCCATTTGCCAAATTCATGCAAAAATTAAATAATAATGCAAAATATGGTTTCACTGGTATTGTTCATATTATTTTGAGTCAATAATGCACTTTCACCTTCACCTTTGAGAAGTTTCAGTTTGTTGCTTCAGTATGCTGTGCACAAGTTTGCAGCTCAGTTCTTTATAATTATTACAGGAGTTGGGTTTCTTTTCCAGAATCCTTTTTTACCCTGAGGTTTATTCAAAGGATTTCCTGTATCATTTTGACGTCCCATTGACGTCTGTTGGGCCCCACACTTTCCAAAACTTAGAAATATTTCTTCATCTGGTGACTGAGCATTCAGATGTTCGAGTCATTGGAGAAAATAAGAGCTTGCATCTGGTAAGAGTACATCTGGTAAGAACTGTGCATAGTCAGACGTGGTTAATCAATAAGACTTGCAGTTAATTAGTTTAAAACGTTAGAGAAACTAGTTTGAGAAGACATGAGTGTTTTAGTAATGGGACTACTGTACTGTTTAAACAACTAACAAAATTATTGCTTTTTGGTTGCTTTCTGGATTGTATATTAGTGTGAACATCACTGGAGCAGTTTATCATGGAGTTCTCCCAAGTTCATAACAAGTCTGCAAGAACTGAATGTCTTTTTGATGTCACTCTGGGATGGAATACAGTAACATGCTCATTTGCAATGTGATGATAGATCTGTGATGAACTGGCCAACCATCCAGGGGTGAGTTTCCCAATCATTAGCCAACTGTGGTCGCAAGTTCTGTCGTTACCAACATAAATCGGTGTTTCTCAAAATTATAGTTCCAACGTACATTCGCAAACCGCATTGCAAACTTGTGTGATTAGAATTACAGCTCTCGTCCTGTGGTTAGAAGCATAGTTTCTTGTCAGTATGACATGTGAACTTACATAGATCAAGCAAGCTAACATGCAGTACATTCCATATCTTTCATTCCATTTAAAGGGGCTATATGTAGAATTCAGAAACCCTTGTTATGAGCAACATCGGAGGCCGTTAAGTGAACTGCAGCCAGCAACTTATTGCTCATGCTTGCACTTGTGCACATGTAACATACAAGAGTATTGCCAGTTTGGGCAGTTTTAAATTTGATTGTGCGAGTCAAAATTGGTTTGGGCGGGTGAACAAACTTTGGGCTGTTTTGGGATCAGTGTGGTGATTTTCAAACATTAAAATTTTATAGGATAATTGGTTAACAAACAAAATCCAAGTGTCCATGTACTCCATTCAATCAGTCATCATGACGTTACTAAACACACATGCCAATTGCAGAGTTAGCTGGCGTTGGTGTTGACGTCGCTGATGAGCCCACACTTTTAGCCAGTCACGAGCAATAGCAGGCAGACGTGATGATTCATGAGTGATGGGTTTTTAGCTTGTAGCTTCAAGTGATCGATCGCTATGCCAAAGTGGCATACATATAAACTGTAGTTACAGTAAAGAGTGGAAGAGTGACCCAAATCTTAAAATGTGGATTACACCTGTGGTATGACATGTGAATTTACATAGATCAAGCAAGCTAACATGCAGTTCATTTAATATTTTTCTTTATTGTAAAAACGAGCCAATGCACATTGGCATGCGAGAATTGCATCACACGCTCCGCCCCGCAGTGCGGGAATAAATACGGAAGTGGATGCACGCACCACTTGTTTTTCGCTGAGGAGCCGAGCGGAGCCCGGAGTCAGCGGTGGTCCAGCAATAGTGGTGACGGGACTACGTCTCCGTTCCCTCCTTCCGAGACGTTCCCTATCAGTTCGGTCGAATGATTGGGATCCTCTATTAAAACGCCACTAGAGCTGCCACCTTCCAGTGCCTAAACAAAAGCCTTCTGATCCCCCCGCATTATTGATGCGGCTTAGGCCGGGGAAGTCACTGCTGTTCCACAAAACCACTGGGAAAGCGTTCCCCTTTCGTTGGAAGGAATACACATCCTGCCCGTAGGGAGGTAAAATGTGAGGGTTAAACATATGGACTGGGCGATTTACCGGGCAGTACAACATATGGAATGTCACTGAGGTGGCTCCAGCCTATAACAGGGGGAGATTCAACCGGTCAGCGACGGCAGGGCAGGCTCTGTCAAGGGAAGACACAGGCTCGCCTCAGGGAGCTGTACCGTGGAAGAATACACATACAGTATGGGATCGCCGTAGTGATCACAACATATGGACCCAGCCTAGCACAGGTTCCACCAGTGCATACGAGTGTTAGGCCTGGGATTGGATGCTCCGCCACGTCCGTTGCCGAAGGGTGTGGGGGAACTCAACAGGGTTCGGCTAAAGAGGAACTCTACTGGAGCAAGAATGGCGCACGTATCCAGTTCATAGGAGGGGAATGGCGCAGCAAGCCGACACTTCAAACCGGGCTAACAGTGAAACTGGCTTCATGTGAAGGGAGCCCACGGGAAGCCACCGGCTCGACACATAGGCTATTTTTCTAGCAAATATTTTTCTATGAAAATCTTTTCTGGCCCAGCCCGCAGCCCTAAAAACATCTGTCTGCGAGGCACCCTGTGTCAATGCCCAGGAAGGAGCTACGCTCTCTTTTTGGAGAGGCTCACCACCCAGGGGGCACAGTGCACCTTGGAAAATACACACCAAGATGATGGCAACCACTATCCAGTGGGCCATCCTCTGCTTGGAAACAGCCTTCCCTTCTGCCGGTCTCCGTAACAGACAAGAGCTGGTCTGAGGTCCTGAGGCTTTGCGTTCTGTCCAGTTATAACCGCAAGGAGCGGAAGGGACAGAGAAAAGCCAGGGCTGGGTCTGCCTCCGGGGTAACACTTGCAGGCTCACCACCTGGTCCCGTTTTAAGGGAGAGCTAGGAACCTTGGGCACATATCCAGGCTGGGATCTCAGGATACCGTGAGAGTTGGCCGGCCCGAATTCCAGGTACGATTCGTCTACCGAAAATGCGTGCAGATCCCCTACCTTCTTGATAGAGGCAAAGCAAGCAGGAGAACTGTTTCTTTAAAAACAGGATTTTTAACTCAGCTGCCTGCAGTGGCTCAAAGGGAGGTCTCTGCAGTGCAGTAGCACCAGAGATAAGTCCCAAGAAGGTATAGATTCAGTCTCCTTGCTCCCCTCAGAAACCTGACGATCAAGTCGTGCTTCCCCACGGATTTACATCCACTGCATCATGATGTGTGTTAATATAAAGGCAACATACATTTTGAGGGCGGAGGGAGACAGCCCTCGCTCCGACCCATCTCTGCAGGAAAGAAAGCACGGAAGTGATCGAAAACCTTCGGGGGTCTTCTGGGTGAGAAGAACACCACTCAACAAACAGGTTCCACTTCAGGGCATAAGCATGTCTCATCTTTAGAGGGTGCTCTCTCAGAAGTGATGGTGTCTACGACATGTTTGTGGTAGATCACCTAGAACCTCCGCTTCGGGACCAGACATGGAGGTTCCAGAGGTCTGGACGCGGGTGCCAACGGTGCCCCGTCCCAGAGATGTCTTAGAGGAAAGGGTCAGGAAGGGGCTGTCGAGAGGAGCATAAGTTCGGGGGAACTAGGTCCGGTTGGGCCATTAAGGGGCAACTAGGAAGAACTGCTCCTTCTCCTCCCTGATTTAGCACAGTACTGTGCAAGAAGGCTCACTGGGGAAACGCATCTTTGCGTAGGCCCCGGGGCCAGCTGTGTGCCAGTGTCTCCGTGCCGAGGGTTTTCCACTCGATCAGGGAGAAGAACAACTGGCAACGGGACAAGTCCGGAGAGGCAAACAGGCCTCGAAGTGGTCCCCGACCAGCTGGACCGCCTGGGGATGGAGTCTCACTCTTCCAGGCCACAGGCTGTCATGAGGCCTCATCAGCAGCACGATTGAGCACGCTCTTCTCAGGAGACGTGTTGGACCGAATCTATCTCCATACCGGAAAAAGAGATCCTCAGCCCGTGGAAGAGTTTACTCTTTTCCCAGTTGACCTAAAGACCCAACTGGCTGTGTAGCACTCGAAGGGTAGGACTTTGTACTGAAACTTCGACCCCTTGAACGCAAGAACACAGGCATGGCCTGCGTTGTGGAAGGATAGAGATCTTCGCTGAAGAGAAGTGACCCTTCAGGTCGAACACTGCAGACCAATCTCAGGGACGGAGCATTTGAAAATGTGCTTCTTCGTTCGCAACTTGTAAAGGGACTCAAGAGACGCAGGTCCAAGATTGACCGTAACCCACCACCTTTCTTGGGTACAATGAAGTACGGTCTATCGAAGCCGGTCTTCATATCGGCTGGAGGGATCGGCCCAATCGCATCCTTCACCAGTAGGACTGAGATGACCGCGCCTGACAGGCGCGCATTTGATCAACACCGAAGTGTAACGAATAGCGCTGAACTTGGGCGGATGCCGGCCGAACTGAATCATATAGCCGAGTCTGCTGGTATGGATGAGCCAGCTGGATCGGTTGGGAGCACTTTCTAGGCTTCTACGAACCGGCCCAGGGGGACCAGAGGTACCACAGACATATCCGGGGTGAGGCAGTGAGGTAGAGGACAGGGACCCGGCTCAGAAGGCCCGAAGGCGGCCTAAGCGGGGTCTGAGTGTGCGGTGCAACACTTACCTGTCTCTACACAATGACAGAGAGTGCGTGAGAAGGCGTGACCAGGTCTTTGAACCGCACCCAGCTACCAGCTGGCGATACAAGAGGGGGCTGAGGGTTAAGGACTGAGGGCTGAGGAGCTTAACAGGGTCGCACACTGCCAGTCTGGCCCTCTTGGGACCCAGGAATAGAGAAAATTGCTCTTTCTTTGAAAATGTAGGTAAATGGCTGCCCCCAGCGGAGGATCTGCCCCCGGCGGACGGGTGGAGGCCGTAGTGGGCCGCCAGGGCAGGATGTGCCGGATGGCGGCAGAGAACTGTTGGGCGAAGTTCCTGGGGAGTCCAGGAACCGAACCTTGTCCGCATCCCTCATGTCTGCCAGGATGAGCCAGAGATGGTGCTCCTGGACCACTAAGGTGGACATCGCCAGACCGATCGCGTGAGCTGCAACCTCGGTGCCGTGGAGGGCACGGTCGGTTGCAGTGCGGAGCTCACCCATGAGCTCACGGTCTGGGCTACCCTTGTGCATGTTCATGAGTGCCCGGGCCTGGTGGACCTGAAGCAGCACCACGGCATGCAGAGAGGAAGCGGCTTGCCCACAGGCTTTGTAAGCCTTGCGCGTAAAGACGGATGAGAACTTACAGGCCTTAAAGGGGAGATGAGGATCCCCCTTCAATGAGGAAACGCACAGATGGAATGGCATCTTGAAAAAGACGCAAACACACCCGTGTTGCTCTTTCAGGAAATGGGACCCGTCACCAGTGCCGGAGCAACCACTTCCGTATTTATTCCCGCACTGTGGGGCGGAGCGTGTGATGCAATTATTGCACGCCAATGTGCATTGGCTCGTTTTAACAATACTCGAAGATGACAGGCTCCCTAAGCGTGATCCCTATCAGTTATGAGCAACACCGGACCGGACTTGTAACTCTGAAAGCACAGTTGAATGACTTAATTGAAATCCAATATGGGACTACTTCTGGCCATCGTCGTGTGCACACTGGCCTGGGGTGCGTTTCCCGAAAGCGTTGTTAGCCAAATATGGTCGCAAGTTCTGTCGTTATCAGCAGGGGTTAAAGTGGGCCAGAACGGTCCGGAACTGTGTTCCGGCACCTCAGATAAATTAGCCTAATAAATAAATAGATTCATTAATATCAATGATAGCGCGATGGTAGGCTATTGTTAAAAAAAAAGACGTGTGCACCGTCAAATTGCAGCCAGCCTGGAAGGAGTCCTTCTGCATCAAATCAAAACATAATATCACCCCCTGGCCCCGCCTTCACAAACAAGCTTCCCGACATTATGTTCTAAGTCACGGTTCTCCAGTCTGATTTGAGTGCATCTACGCTGGTTTACGCATGCAGACAAAGTCATTGTGTTTACAGTTGCCAGGGGCGAATTCTGGCATATGCCAGAGGGGCCAGACCATTTTTTTAATACATTGTTTTTAAATGATGACAGCGCATAGGACAGGTTTTATCGCTTGCACGATTTCATTGTGGTTATAATAATAATAATTCAATAATAATAATAGTAAATGTTAAGCATTTGGCCCAATCGGCAACGGCCGGCCTGGTCCCGAGATGGGCCGACCTCCCTTCCTCCCCGCTGAACGCCAGCAATTACAAATGTGTGAAATGCACTCACGGTGGTTGAGCACGGTAAAGTTAGTTTTAGGTTTTAGGTTAGTTTTGTTTTCCCATGCCACTGTTCTATAGGGTCAGCAGTCTTACAAAGATATCAATAGCAGGATTAGTTTTAACATTATGTAACCATTGTATATCGACATGAAATATTCATTCAAAATCACCTATGTGCGTTAATGCTGCATATTTATACCTGAGAATGCTTTGACATGTTTCCACAGCGCATTATGCCTAAGGGAACGTCTGCTAATTCCACCAACTGCGTTAAACGTAGCCTGTAATTTGTATTATTTAAAATTACTTTTAACATTTAAAAACAGATTTTCAAATTCCAAAGCTTGTAGAAGGTTCTTATTGGCAATACTGACTTAGGCTACAGATTTCCTGGTAGCCTCAAGTAAATTAACTAAGAAAATGATTAATAAAACATATATACGGAAGAGGATTAGGGCCCAGCAATAATAAAAATAAAACCATCTCGAGATTAAAGTCATTATAACGCGAGATTAAACTCGTTAAATTTAAAGAAAAAAAATCGAAATACAATCTTGAGAATAAACTCATAAATATCGAGAATAAAGTCGTTGTGTTTCGAGAAAAAAATCGTTAAATTTCGAGAAAAAAGTCTAAATACAATCTTGAGAATAAACTCATTACATTTCGAGAATAAAGTCGTTGTGTTTCGAGAAAAAAACCCGTTAAATTTCGAGAAAAAAAGTCAAAATAATCGTGAGAATAAACTCATTAAATTTCGAGAATAAAGTCTGTGTTTCGAGAAAAAAAGTTGAAATGAAATGTAGAGAATAACGCATTCGATCAGTGTTCATTGCATAGCCTACTGATAGAGGACATGGCAGAGTTGGATCACTTAGTCAAGCTATATTTTAGACTTTCTTTCAGTAACATTAGTTACTGAAGTAAAATAGAACATTCTTAGGTCTAGGTCGGCTAGGTCTTTGTAGAAGAAAAAATCAGTCCAATTTGCGCGATGTAGGCCTACTCGCTTTTGTCCAACATGAAATTCATTGAGGTTTCGTGGTTTCCCAGGATACCATAAGACGCATTATTAAACTTGTTGATCCTCAAGGTGTGGAATTTCGACGAAGGAGACGCTTGAGAAGACGCCAGTACACTTGTGCTGGCCCAAATGCACTCTGGCATATGGACAGCTATGATAAATTAAAACCGTACGGCATTGCCTTTAATGGCTGTATAGATGGTTACAGTCGTTACCTTCTGTGGATGGAGGCGTACACAACCAACAACGATTAATAATGCGTTTTATGGTATCCTGGGAAACCACGAAACCTCGATGAGGTTGATATCAGTAGGCTATGCAATGAACACTGATCGAATGCGTTATTCTCTACATTTCATTTCGACTTTTTTTCTTGAAACACAACGACTTTATTCTCGAAATTTAATGAGTTTATTCTCAAGATTGTATTTCGAGTTTTTTTTCTCGAAATTTAACGAGTTTTTTCTCGAAACACAACGACTTTATTCTCGATATTTAATGAGTTTATTCTCAAGATTGTATTTCGACTTTTTTTCTCGAAATTTAACAAGTTTTTTCTCGAAACACAATGACTTTATTCTCGAAATTTAATGAGTTTATTCTCAAGATTGTATTTCGAGTTTTTTTTCTCGAAATTTAACGAGTATTTTCTCGAAACACAACGACTTTATTCTCGAAATGTAATGAGTTTATTCTCAAGATTGTATTTCGACTTTTTTCTCGAAATTTAACGATTTTTTTCTCGAAACACAACGACTTTATTCTCGAAATTTAATGAGTTTATTCTCAAGATTGTATTTCGACTTTTTTTCTCGAAATTTAACAAGTTTAATCTCGCATTATAATGACTTTAATCTCGAGATGGTTTTATTTTTTTTATTATTGCTTGGCCCTAATCCTCTTCCGTACATATAAATATCAGTTGAGCCTATGTTTAATTTCTTCACTGACACAGACGAAAATGAAAAGACTATCAGTCAAAGTTCAGCTTTAGGAGGGGAAGAATTAGGACAGGATAAGGAGACTGAGAGAAAAAGAAAGATGAAGATGAGGAGAGAGCAGGTATTGACAAATAATCTAATGCCCACTGACATGGTTTTAAAGCTATTTCTTATCCATTTTTTGGCCTTCAAAAGTCTTAAATTGCACATATGTAGGTCAGAGAAATCAAAATTTCCTCAGGGGGAGCATGCCTCCGAACCCCCCTAACTACCTCACATTTTTCCCTGTTGCACCTACACAAAATTTGAGGGTACCCCCACCTCCCAAATCCCACTTTAACCACTGGTTATCAGCATAGTTCAACGAGTTTGTGTTTCCCGAAACCATAGTTCCAACGAACATTTGCAAACAGCATCACAAAGTTGTGTGTTTGGAACGACAGATCTCGACCTGTGGTTAGAAGCATAGTTTCTTGTTTGCATGACATGTGGACTCAATAAATTCTTATCTTGAGCAAAATAAGAACACTGATTTCAGTACAATCTATAACTTTTATTTAGAATACATAGAAATTTACGTCTTTTAGTTTGTCAAGAGATTTAAAGCTCCGTTTTTGAAGAGTGCGCATGTGCGAACGTGCTCTAGTATGTAAAACTACTTGTGACCCTACTTTTTTACTTTTATACTATTTTTATTTATTTTTTATATATTTTCATTCTTAGAATTTGTATTACTATGTTCTTGTTGTATTTGTATTTGTATATGTGCACTGGAAGCTTCAGTACCAAGAAAAATTCCTTGTGGGTGCAAGCACACTTGGCAATAAAGCTCTTTCTGATTCTGATTCTGATTCTGATTCTGAAAAACGAGCCTATGATTCAATCTGGAAATTCAATCTCAGATGCCATGTCCGTAATTTATAGCAAAACATCTAGCATTAATTTGAACTCAAACAGATTCATTAAAAGTAGTTATTACTCCACCACCTGCGTGACATCACTAACCAATGACATATTTGTGAGAGTACGGTTTCGGGAAACAGATGTGACTAGCTAGTTGATTTCATCAATTATGCTTCGTACTATGGTAATTAAGCAGCAAGTTACCTACATTTATTCTTGTTCGAGAAGCTGTTTCATAGATATACATCACAATAGGGAAGAAAAGATCACAACTTCAGTTTCATGCTCCAATGAATATGTTCATTAATTGCACTGTAACAGCCTTTATGATAAGTCACTACCTTTATCAAAGGACATCTAAGATGTTATAATGTGAGGGGAATTAAATTCAATTATTTTAGTCCAATAATCCCAGAAAGGTGTTCTAATCGAAATTTTGAAGGAACACAATCAATTTAAACTTACATTAAGAAGGTCTTTCATATTAGAGATCTTTTGCCTGTTTGATTTGACATACAGCAGCTCTCTAGTTCCCCACTTCATTGCTTTTAGCATGCAACCACACTGTAAATAGTTGTGTATACCCTGGCACAGCGAATTACAGGGTAATAACCAGATGATGGAACCTGCCCTGTAACACAGTAAAACGCCACATCAGGGAAGACCAACAGTGACGTGGGTGGGGAGCTCAGGGCTGATGAATGCGGATCCATTAAGAAAATGTAAAGCAGAAATGTCAGTCGGGACTTTGTGAACAAGGCATTAAAAGAGTAATTTTACAGCTACCTCTTTTTTCCAATTCTAACCACCCAGTGTTTAGAGCCAGGAGGCAAAGGAAATATTCACAGACCAGACTGTGGTTATTATGTCATTCGGCTTTTAGGGATTTCCTAAGCTCTGTATGTTCAAGTGGTATTACTCTTAACATCAGCGAGCTTAGAGGTGCTGGAAATGAAGATTTCCATGTCACAGATTTCTATTGAGATCCTGTAACATTTTTTTTTTTTTCATTTTTTTTTTTCTCTAATGTAAAATTTAGTATAATATAGTTTTTTACTGAAGTACTAAATGTTTCTTTATCCAAAAGTATTTTGTCACTGAAATACAGTGCTATGCTATAATTCTGGTTACAGGCCAAAAAGATTATTTGAAACATGAGCCCCCGTTTTCTTTTGCAAATGGGTGAATGTGGTTGTGATGATGTAACGTGGCAAAAGCTTAATAAGAATAATTAAATTATTAAATTATTTTAATAATAATCTGAATTATTTTAATTATAATCTGAATAATTAAATTATTCAGCCTACTGCTTACTGCCCAATGCACAGTATGTTCTGTATACTGACTTTTATTTAAGTACAATATGTGAAACTGTATGCAGTATGCAATGATAAATCTTTTTAAACAATGAGTGTTACAATATTGTCACCATATCCTCACAACATTGCATTATTAATTCAGAAAGTTATGAATATAATATTTATTTCACATTTTTATTTCAGTCAAATCATGAGTATATGAAAGATGTAAAAGAATTGTGCCTTGACTATGTCAAGGTTATTGCAAATGGGAGGTGAAATCAAGCACATTGCATTAGTTTTTGCACACATGCAAACATTATTGTAAAAAAATTGATTCAAAACCATCTTCATAAAATGGATAAACATAAACATAAAATAAATCATAAAATTGCTGCGCAAACACTTATGAAATACATTGTTTTGTAACATGTGAACAATGACACATTAACCAAAACTACAAATGGGTCATGTAAGGTATAATGTAATTTTACATTATTTGTTGTGTTTATGCAATAGACTTTATAGAATTAAATAGAAAAGTAAAATGGAAAATGATGCATACATGCATGTATGATCTCATGTTACATTTTGTTCACCTATAATTCTGTAAATATAGAAATTAATTTGTTAATTTTTTCAAACATTACTTCAGAGAAGATATAAATATGGTGCAGTCTGTTAAACCGATTGATAATAGGCCTGTACTCTTAATTGTAGCTTAAAATTTAAAATATAAAGCCCCATTGGACTGTATAGCAAAGGCAGCAAGCTGCAGCTGCCTGTAACATCAGTGGTGGAGGAGTATAATGTAACAAAAACACGACAGGCAATGATGCTGCGAGACAGTAAAGATCCAAGAGTACATCAGGCAGACACTGAGGTCAGGACGGGTCGTACATGGTCAAAGGCGGAGAAGAGCCTGCATCATGCTGACATTGTCGGGTCAGTAATCCAGGGAAGGCAAGGGCTAGGCTGCTCGACCAGGGCAAGCTGGAAGCAGGCGAATCCGAGGGACCAGCGTGGCATGGTGCAGAGGGAGGTCCGTAAGCCAGAGGAGAAAAGGTGGCATGTTAAGTTCGCAGCGATGAATAAGCAGGGCAGCTGGATGAGGTGGGAGGGTGTGCGGGAGAGGGTTCTGACTTGACAGAATATCTGGAGCATGGAAGAGCACTGGATGAAGTTTTTGTTGTATTCCGTGTATGACATCCTACCTACTCCATCAAACCTACTTACATAGGGGGTAGCAGAAAGCCCCAATTGCATGCTCTGTGGAAGACCAGCTAACCTTAAGCATGACCTTTCCTCACGCAGAACAAGTTTGGCAGATGGAAAATTTCAGTAGCGGCATGACCAAATTTTGACTCAGCTGACTGCCAGAGTGGAGCAGGCAAGAAAGAAACCAAGACAACTTGTTAAGGGGCCTTGTTTCATTCAGTTTCTTAGGTCTAGTGGCAACTGAGATGAGGAGTAAAGGAGTCCTGGCCACGACAAATGACTGGGAGATGCTGGCAGACATTAAGAAGCAAATTCCCAGAGGAAATAATCCACTCTAGCCTCAGACCTGACACTGTGCTCTGGTTGAAGAGTACCTGGCTTGTCAAGCTGACAGTACCCTGGGAGGAAAGAATGGGGGAAGCACACAAGCGTAAGCTTAAGAAATATCAGACGTTGATTCACGAGTGTCAACCGGAAGGATAGAAGGCTTGGAACCTGCTGGTGGAGGTTGGCTACAGGGGTTTCACAGGGCAGTCACTTTGGAGGACCCTTGGACTGCTTGGGTTTGACGGCCAGGACATGAAGTAGCAAACATTACCAGACAGAGTCAGTATCCCGGTGGATATGGATACAACGAAATGAGTGGTGGCAGAACCAATATGGCGAAGGGCCAAGAACATCTTGAGTTTGGAGATGGAGAGCGGGAGTGGAACTAGGACACTGGTTCCACCTTCAAGCATCCCTCCCCGCCCTTAACTCAACCAAGTTGGAAGAAGTTGCCTTGAGAGAGGAAGAGGGCATAGCAATGTCACTGGTTCACAGATGGTGCAGGGTGAGTACCTGTAAAAGTGAGCAGGTTGCAATAAACCGTATCATATTTTGCATATAGTAATAAACAAATACGCAAGGGGACTTTGTGAATAGTGGGTGTTATATTCTACATAAATTTGCTTAGCTTTCTGTGGAGTTTTGGAGATCATAGTTTAATCAGAGTCATCATTGTTGTTATGCACTGTAACAAATTAAGCTTCTCAATTGACTCAATTAGCACCTTTTTTGTTGCCATACACAAAGTTGTTTTAGCTATCATTGCCCTTTGTCCTGATTATGTCCTTTGATTCCTGTTTCCTTCTGTGTTTAGTTCTTGTTCCGTTCATTGTCAAACTCATTGATTAGTTCATTAAGTTCACCTGTTTCTCATCTAGTTTCCTTTGTTTGTATCTTGTATATATATTCCTGTGTTTCAGTTACTTCTTGCCGTTGGAGCGGAACGAGGCCGATGGAACGATTGTTAAAGAGAGACAAGCACGACACAAGGCTCTAGAGCAGTGGAGCTTTTATTATCCCGCAGACGACCGCTTCCGCTTCTTCCGGTCATGAGTATGTGGGGTTACGCAGCGTTGTTTTATCATATTAGATACATTTGAGTGTGTTGAAAGTTATGTTATAATGCTACTTTAAATCAGGTGTTATAAATTTGAATTCTTTTGATTATTGTACCATTTTCTCTTTTTTTGTTTGTTTTCTGTTAAAACGTGTAAAAACATGTCTTGTTAGCGGCCCCTAAGTTAATAACTAATGATTGTTGCAACGGAAGTGAATCAATCAAAACTAACTTTAGCTGGACAATAACTTTATTCTAGAGCTGCTATAAAGCCAAAACAATCTCTGTTACTTTAATTTCCTATTATCAATGTAAAGCCGCTTTGGAACAATCTACATTGTTAAAAGCGCTATATAAATGAAGATGACTTGACTTGACTTGACTTTTTTATGTAATTCAAATCCCATATCAAGAAACAAAAGTAATGGAAACAAAGCTTTTTAACTGTGTTGTTAAAATGCATAACTAAATAGGCCTCCTCATGCATCACAGAACAAACTAAACTCGGCTTGCTGATATCTCTGATGCTTTTAAACCTCTAAACAAAGATTTTTTATTTTTTATTTTTTTAATTAAAATATGGTAGTCCATTTTGTGAATAGCACTTATTGAATAATATTCTATTATGCAAAAAATCTTTTTTCAAGCTATTTTGAACGTGGCAGTTTAGCACTAACAGCGAAATATTAGGATCATGGTTAGTGGTGCTTTATTTTATTCTAAATACAATATAGAAAATAAGTTATTGCTTGCTTATAATTCGCATTATAAGTAGAATATAAGGAAGTAGACTTGAAATCCAATGAAATTCAAAGAAACTGCTGTAAATGTAGTTTCAATAATATATTACATTTTCAGTAAGAATTAAAAAAAAAAAAAAAAAACAACACTTAAACACACCATTATTCAGTATTTCAAAAACATTATGTTTGAAATGCCACCTATATAAAATATATTCCAACCTTAATGATGCGATGACAAAACATTTAAGGAATTATTCAACATTCTGTTGAAAATTTTATTCAAATGCACACTCAAAAGCCTTCTTTACAGATACACCCACATGCACATGTACTTAAAACCCACAAACACAACACATGATTTTGAACTCCTCCTCTACGTACTGCTGTGCAAGGTTACAGGCTTCTACTGCAATCTTTAAACACACACACACACACACACACACACACACACACACACACACACACACACACACACACACACACACACACACACACACACACACACACACACACATTCTCTCTTTCTTTAAACGTCTGCTGTGACAATCCACAGGACAGCCGGGCCATTGACGTCAGAGACAGGCCTATGAAAGAAAATGAGTCCCTAGAGGCTTGAGGAAACTTATACTCATCTTCACAGCTAGTAACTATTTCAACAATGATAAGAGGCAAGCATTTAGCCGTTATTTAGACAGCGCCTAAAAAGAAAACCCCAGAATGCATCCAGACTATAATGACATGCATGACGGTGCTTTCATACACACACCATTTGTGGTTTTCATATTATTATGGTCTAGATCATGACTGTAATTTTTTCCCTGGACAGTTTTGTCTTTTTTAAATGAGCTCCACGTTGCTGCCTGTGTCGTTCAAGATATCTTTTGTGAGCAATACCAGATAATCAGCAAATACAGATAAAACACAGTTTTTTTAAATGTGTATAGCTGGTACTGTATGTAATTCTGAAGCCAGTCAATCTCAGTGATCATTGGTTAAACGAAATTCACTGACGTACCGCTGATGCATATTGAGATTAGAATGACGTTAAGGCAGCGTTATAGTGTTGCCAGAGCAGTGCCGTAAAGAGAATATGAGCGGAAGGTGCCACAGTAGCAGAGCACGGGGGGAGACACCACATTCATATCTGTCGGCCCACCGTCATTAAACTGATCTAGGACAGGACGAGCTCCAGCATGTGCACACTATGAAATCTTTCATTCCTGAACAAAATAATTATTTGATTTTAAATATTGATCACAATCAATATAATTTGTTCCTTTTTCTTATTATTCTTGGGGTTGGGCTCTGCTGACTAGGGCCAGTAAGCATCTGCCTAGCAACCACTAAGAATACCCTAGCAACTCCGATGAGCTTTGGAAATAGTGGTAGTGTGAAACTTTGCAACATTGACACTGTTACTGAACTAAACTGATTCAACATTGATCTAAATTGAGCTGAATAATGACACAATTGTCTTCAGTATAAATAAATCAATATAAATAAAAGTCTTTGATCAACATAAGTAACCCTCCTTTTTTGGGTGAAGTCACCATAAAATCAAAATTGAATTTTTTTAAATGAAATATTACAGTATTTATTATAAATACTCCATGCATTTCTTTTTATTTTATTTTATTTTTATTCATGTGTCCTCGTAAACTTTAATCAAAGTAATTTTGCACTGAGCAGCAACGTTAACATAGCCCACGAGTCAAATGAATAAAAATCTGAATGAAAATGAAAATGCACTAGCAAAACCAAGAAAAACTAAACCGGTGAACATGTAGGCCTAACACAATTATTGGATAAAAACAAGGGATACATAACTAAAATATAACTAAGACATATTTAAGTAGCATAACACATTTGGTTTGTCATGAATCATGTTCCTTACCGTTTTGTTATGAAAAAAAAGTACTTTCTGCTTTTAATATATTTATGAAACAGATGAATCCTAGTTATTTAGTTTAGTTTAACTGTTCCAAGCATTAACTGTCCCAAGCATCGTTCACATTTGTTCATGTTCATGTTCTCACAATATTGCATTGTTAGAATTCATAAAAATGTTACCGTCCAACTGGCGATTGACACCGTTTCATAAAATCGCCAATTCGGCCCGATGCAAATTAGCTTTTTAAACAGGCATGTCAAAACTAACGTTCTTTTACGCTTCTATTTACTCCTCCGTTTGTCCGCTTGTTGGCAGACACAAGCTTGTAGAGTAAAGTGAACAAGCATCTGTATTTTGTATCTAATAAGACTTTATATGTAGAAAGGTGGTGCACTCATATTTCTATGAATGGGAGAAAGTGCAATGCCTTATAAATAAAAGCGCCAATCGCTGATTGATAAAGTCATCTTGTCATTGCAGGTGCCGTTAGAAGCTCCAGTTGCTATAGAAACAGTCAATGTTCTGAGATGCGTGCTTATTGCACATGCGCATTGGCTGGTCCAGCCTGAAAAATAAGCTTTTTAACATAATGTGACCGAGCATTTGTGCAGGGTTTGCCTAAATACTTATGAATAAGAAAACAATAAATGAGAGCCATCTGAACTCTCCTCGACTTTACTAAGCATCACACACATGTGCGAAGAAACCCAAAAGCCTGCGACACTCCAGTACAAAAGTGTGCATGACCCTTGCCTATCTGTGGCAAGCCCTGTGGGGAAAAAGCATTGCACACACACATATATACAACGGACACCAGTACATCCAGAATTAATGCATCATAACAGAATCAAACATAAAGTCTATTACAATAAGAAACGTCTCAGTTACGTATGTAACCCTCGTTCCATGAAGGAGGGAACAGAGACGCCACGTCGGACTGACCATGAATAGGAATCTCATTAGAGAGGCCAATTTACTTTGAGTGTAACTAAACGAGCCAATGCACATTAGCATGTGATATTTACATCTGCTGCCCCGCCTTGCAGCACGGTGCATTGCATTTTCAGGTTTTCGCTGAGGAGCCAAGCTAGTGACCCGGCCGCCCAGCGGTGGTACAGCAACTGTGGCGATGGGACGTGGCGTCTCCGTTCCCTCTTTCAGGGAACGAGGGTTACATACGTAACTGAGATGTTCCCTTTAAGTTGGTCACATTCAACGCCACGTCGGACTGACCGACGGATAGGAATCCCTACCAAAGCGCCACAGATGCTGCCCCTTCCAGCGCCCTGTGAAAGCCTCCTGATCCCTCTGTGGAGGATGGGACAGGGTTTACACAGAGAATGTCACTCACTGCTGTTCTGCATGACCCGTTCAGTGAGACTATTGGATAACACTGGGAAAGCGTGCACTTTTCCAGTGGAAAGCTGCGGAAGCCACAACCTACTGCAGGGCGGTGTTCTGTGGAATTTAAGCATATGGACTAACCCCTTAGGGCCATACTACACATGGAATGTCCCTAGGGTGGCTCTGGCCCAGTTAGGGAGTAGGGCTGTCGCGGTGAAGGAATTTCCGTTGCGGTAATTTTGAGTGGCTCAATAGCGCGGTATGCGGTATTATCGCCATTTATTTATTTATTTATTTAGATATATTTATATTTATTTGTTGCTATATAAAAAGGTTTTACCATGTGGTCAGCATGCACAAAAACGAGTAGCCTACATTTTCAGTAACCAATGTAACCGAAACTAAACAGCGTCTCTGCGCATTGAAAGGCTGTCAATCAGCGCGCATTACATTGTTACAGCAATGGACTGTCTTTGAGTGAATCATTAAACCGTTCATTCAACGAACACGTTCAAAAACGCTGATTCTTTAAAAGATAGTAATGAAACAAGTTGTTAAGCTCCACTTTTCAAGGCTGAGCTGACCATGCGCAATGCATCGCATGGGTAACGCTGAAGCTGACGCTTAAATGGCATTGATTCAATGCGTGACTCATTGCTTTTTGATTCCCGCGGCTTCCTTGCGCTGTGGAATGCTGACCAGCGCTGTCGCTGATGCCATTCATGGTAAATCCCCTTAAACGTTAAGAGGATGACACGACAAATATTTCGCTTTCCTTGGACACGGAAAGCTTTTCACGCATATGACTTGACTTGACCTCAAAGACAGACGCAGGTAATTGCACACGCTCAGTCGATCTCTCTCATTCACTGTCTGTTAAGTCTTAAGAGCAAATCAATGAAGCCTCTGTACAAATCACCATGATAAAAACAGTCTTGTTATCATTATTAACTTATTTAACATTCAATACACAAGCACAAAGTTCAAAACAAGAAGGGTATAGCCTTATGAAAAAAGAAAACATGCGAATATCGCGGTTGCTATGGTTTCTTGCATTCTTCTGCGGTTGGCTTCTCAGTAGCGCGGTTTTACAATTTTGCGGTTATCGCGACAGCCCTATTAGGGAGGAGGCTACACCTGGTAGAGACGGCAGGAAAGACACGGGCTTCCATTTAGGAGCTATGCCGTGGAAAAAATACACATACCTAAAAGCCTAAAACAGAGTGATAACGGGTGAACACAGCTGAACTTAATGACTAATCAATTAATAACCATGACAATAAACTAAGAGAAACGTTGCAAACTGAAAACAAAGTCCAAACGGTGTGTATGTGTGCGACAGTACGCCTCCTCTCGGAAAGCACGACCCCGCACCGGCAGATGGATGGCTTAGGTGGAATACGGGGACCCGGGGGAGGGTTCAACAGAATAGTCCAGGGTGAAGTAGGTAGAGGAGTGATCCAGGGAATGGCCTTGAACAGAGGGAGATGGTGACTGATCCAGGCCACAGCTGAGACTGCACCCCACGGCGGCATTGCAGGAGGGAGGAGCCATAGATATGTTGCAACCCACCGCGTAGCCGGAGAGCCGATGATGCGAGGGGACACCGATGGCCTTGGCGACCGCGACGAAGCTGCAGCGACGACCCCCCGAGGTGGAAAATAAATTAAGTTCCCTTTCGAAAGGGAACTCTACACTACGTCAGAATGACGCTATGGGGAACGCCTCAGGCGTGACAGGTGTCTGAAATCAAATATCATCTCACAGCAATCATGCTGACCGGCGACAGCCCGTGAATCATTAGCGTGAATGATTAACGTGCAACCTGCAAGTATAAAAGGGGCGCTTTGCAAACATGACACCATCCTTTTCGTCTTCAGGGACTGTTTTTGTCTGTAAATTAAAAACGTCTACTCCAGCAAGGAAATGAAACGCACGTCCAAGGCAAGTCCTAAGGAATTTGTTAAATGTGTTGACCCGTGCCCAAGATATTTGTCGCCGGGTGACACTCACGAGATGTGCGTGTACTGTCTGGGTGAAGAGCACGCACGGGATGTTCTCGAGGGAGCATCCTGTGCAAACTGTGAGTGTTTTCCTATGAGAACGCTCCGCTCTCGTCTGGCTCTCTTCTCGAGGGGAGAGAGTTCAGCATCTGGTCCTCGCGGATCGGGTCCCGCTCGTGCCAAGGCAGAGCGGCGACGCGCTTCATGGGGCTCCCAGATGGAGCTCGCTGACAGTCTCGAGAGGGTTGTTCACCTCTCGGACGAGTCATCGACTGACGAGAGTGAGCTGCAGGTGGATGACGGAGAAGATTCTCCTACTGATACTGCAGCGAGTGCTCTTCAGGCTGGGCAAGAGATGGCTGAGGAGGATGAATCAGATCCTCAACCTCGTCAGCCATCCTGCCCCATGTACGCTGAGTTGGTGGAAGTTATGGAGCGCGCCACTGACAAGCTTCAGTTGCCATGGAAACAGCGCGCTCAGGGAGAGATCGCTCGCGGCCGGTTAGACGATCGATTTCTCCCTGAACATAGACCACCAGCTCAACGGAGCCTCCCATTCCTTCCGGATCTTCATTCTGAGATCGAGAGGGCATGGGAGAAACCATACTCGGCCCGTATTCATCGACATCAGCGGGGTAATTTCGCTGATGTTGAGGGGATCGGGGAGTATGGTTATGTGTCGATGCCGCCCATTGACGAGACGTTTGCGAACTATCTCGTATCTGGGCGGGCGTCGACACTAAAAGCTCCGACTCTGCCATCCAAGCCTCTTAAAGTCACGGCTCGCTTGAATGGCAGAGCGTACATGGCAGCAGGTCAGGCTGGTGCTGCCCTTCACACCATGGCAGTGCTCCAAGCCTACCAAGCTGATCTGCTGCGGGATCTCGACCAGGGGACGGGGCTGTCCCCTGAGGCGGTCGCTGAGTTGCGCCGGACCACAGATTTGTCTCTCCGGGCCACTAAACAGACTGCTGCCGCGATCGGCCGGTCGATGGCGGCGATGGTGGCCACGGAGAGGCATCTGTGGCTCAACTTGGCTGATATCGGGGAGAAGGAAAAGGCCCTTCTCCTTGATTCACCAGTTTCGCCCACTAAACTTTTCGGCACCTCCGTTGAGGCGGTGGTTGGAAAGTTTAGGGAGGCGAAGGCGCGCTCAGCCGCATTTAAAACTTGTATACCGCTGAGATCCGGGCCCCGGCCCAGGCAGGCGGGAGGACCTGGTCCGTCTTGGTCCGAGGACCATAGACAGGGCCAGAGGTCTAGTGTTGCCTCTCGTGCGCCCCCTCCAGGGAGGAGTAGGACGCAGAGAAGGCGAGCCTCCCGCAAGAAGAGGGACTTAAGGGAGGTCATTCAGCGCAAGCGGAGCAGCGCTCAGCGGAAGTAAGGGTATGACCTCCCTGGAGGGCTTTTTCTACCGGCCCTCTCCCTCTTCTTTACTCCCCAGGCGTTTGCGTTACACCAGTCCTGGGGTTGGGCCTATGATGAGAACTATGTTCTGATGGCCCGCCGTAGCAACTGGTTGATGTGAGTGCCTCTTTTAGGCATGTAAAAGTGGTGGACCCCAGGTTCGTTGAGACCTTTCTGGTGAAGTCTTCACTCCGCACGCCGCAGGTGAACTTTTTTTTGGTTTTTGGAGAATTTGTGTGTATAACTAACACTTATCTGTATCTCTCTACAGAAGCCTTGTTCCCTGTATAGACCTAGGGGTCATTCTTAGAATAAAAAGGTAAAGTATGGAACTTCAGGGCCCTGAAGCCTCCCCTGTTGGTGGCTGGAACGATCTAACGAGAAGCTCAAGGAAAATTGGTTTCCGTTTTGAGTATGTGATGGCCTTCCTGTCATAACATTTTTTATGCGTGGTGGGCCACCGCTCATTTCTTTTTAGCCGCAGGGCTGTTAGCCACCCTGGGGTAGAGTAGTTGGTCTTCCTAAAAAAAAAAAAAAAAAAGAACTTTTTTGCTTTAGGTTTAGACTGACGCTGGCGCTTCAGATAGATCTTATGTCTTACCTATTGGTTTGTGACATTGGTATCCTGAGTACTTCGCTCCCCTGAGCTCTGTAAGGTGTCAGTAGGTGAGTGTTTTTCAGCCTCTCAATTAAGTAGGCTGTGGCTCCTCCGAGCTCTCAGGTAGATCTATGCTTGTAGGTCGGCCCTAACCCGGGCCGCCTCTGTAGCTGGCCTAGGCTAGGTTTGGGATGTTGGAGGCGTTCTGCTAAGTATAGCTGCCACATTCATTATGTGTTAGGCTTCCTCCCCTAGATTTCAGCCTCCTCCCTTAAATGGGAGTTGTTGGCCAAGGCCCGCCCCTTTCACTGCATTCAGGGGTGGTAGAGTAATGCAGGGTGGTAGTTGAGGTATGATCCTTCAGGCAGGGTTAGGCTGTCTTTCGCTCTGCGATGTGATAGTTTGCCAGACCCTGCCGAACAGAGCTACTTGGATTAGGCCTCTAGAGCTGGCTCCACTCAGCCCGTCGAGCTGAACCACTCGAACGAGGGGTGAAGGTTGGTTGGCTTGCAAGCAAGCCCCGCTTCCCCAGGCTGGGCACAGGACAAATCCCTGTTACCCTTTGGAGCCACTTGCAGGCCCGCTCCCTGTCTAACATTTCAGGGGCATATGGTGTTACTCCCCCACTAAACGCGGGGTAGTTTTGAGTAATCCATTCTCAGCTCTGTATTATCTACCTCACACCACGATGGCTCCGGTTGAGCAGGGAGTTCTAACTACATTTCATTCCGGTTTTTGAACTCCGCTCCCTTGAAGCCAGAGCATTGCCATGAGCTGACGCCCATGCATTTAGTAGGCAGGCCCTTAAAATGGGGCCTCCACTAGGCAGAGTGGCGTATGTTGTACTCCCCTGCTATGAGGGTATTGCTTTTTGCTGAGTACACTGCCTTTGGCAATGTGATTAGGTACCAGGATGCTGTAAGCGCTGTAGTAACAGTTTTTCTGCCTTGAAGGCTGCACAGTTAGGTAGTAGGCCCCAGCAGGCCTCCTTGACCGGGTAGCCCCTAAGATAGGGCTCCTAGGCCAGCTCACCTTCGTTGGTTGGCCCTGGTAGTTCGGGCAGAAGACTCACTACCGAGTAGTAGGTCTTAACAGGCCTCCTCGGAGGTGGGTCACAACATTGTGGAGCATACACTAGGTCAAAACTTTAGGAAAGTTTTTTATTAGTATGGTTCCAGCAGTGTTCATTAAAGTAGCAGAAAGACTCGCTATCAGCTAGTAGGCTCGACCGGGCCTCCCTGTTAGGCGAGTCCCCAGCAGCAGTACACATCCAGCTGATTAGACCGTTTCAGGAAGTAGGCCTCTTTAGGCCTCCCTGAAGATGGGCTCCCACATTTTTTTGTGGGGATCAGGTAGTAGGCTTTACTAGGCCTCCCTGAGGGCTGAATCCCTCATACTGTGGTACTAAGTGGCCCTGAGGTTGAACTATCAGGTAGTAGGCCTCATAAGGCCTCCCTGAAGGCAAAGCCCCATAGACAGTCAACTGGACTGCCAGTCTGGCCCACTGTCAGCTGTGGTTTTCAGGTAGTAGGTCTCTCCAGGCCTCCCTGAAAGTAAGCTCCTTCATGTCATGGCTCTCTGGTAGTAGGCCTCACCAGGCTTCCCTGGAGTTGAGTTCCATCATACTTTGAGTTTCCACTTAATGTGGTTTTTCTTGAGCTCCCACGTTCTGTGGTTATCAGATAGTAGGCTTCACCAGGCCTCTCTGAAGGAGAGCTCCCACATACTGTGGTTGTCAGGTAGTAGGCCTCTCCAGGCCTCTCTGAAAGTGAGCTTCCACGTTCTGTGGTTATCAGATAGTAGGCTTCATCAGGCCTCTCTGAAGGTGAGCTCCCACATACTGTGGTTGTCAGGTAGTAGGCCTCTCCAGGCCTCTCTGAAAGTGAGCTTCCACGTTCTGTGGTTATCAGATAGTAGGCTTCACCAAGCCTCTCTGAAGGTGAGCTCCCACATACTGTGGTTGTCAGGTAGTAGGCCTCTCCAGGCCTCTCTGTAAGTGAACTCCCATGCACTGTGGTTATCAGGTAGTAGGCCTCACTAGGCCTCCCTTAAGTTGAGCTCCCACGTTTTGTGGTTGTCATGTAGCAGGCCTCTCTAGGCCTCTTTGTAAGTGAACTCCCATGCACTGTGGTTATCAGGTAGTAGGCCTCACTAGGCCTCCCTGAAGTTAAGCTCCCACATACTGTGGTTATCATGTAGTAGGCCTCTCCAGGCCTCCTTGGAAGGTTAGCTCCCACTTACTGTGTGTTTCCACTTAGCATGGTGTTTCAGGTAGTAGGCCTCTCCAGGCCTCTCTGAAAGTGAGCTCCCACGTTTTGTGGTTATCAGATAGTAGGCTTCACCAGGCCTCTCTGAAGGTGAGCTCCCACATACTGTGGTTGTCAGGTAGTAGGCCTCTCCAGGCCTCTCTGAAAGTGAGCTCCCACGTTTGTGGTTATCAGATAGTAGGCTTCACCAGGCCTCTCTGAAGGTGAGCTCCCACATACTGTGGTTGTCAGGTAGTAGGCCTCTCCAGGTCTCCCTGAGTAGTTTCACTGTGGTGCTGGGTTTTGTAAGCTAGTGGCCGCTTACTTTCAGTTTAGCAGACCTTATCAGGCAGCTAGCGAAGGTGAGCTTGCGCCCTGGCTCGACTCAAGTTTTTATTCTCTGCTACGGGTTCCCTCCTGGAACCTCTTTTTCCTGCTACAGCCTGGTTGCCTACCAGGTAGATCTAATGCTCCTCCCCTCACTGAGGGTCAGTATGAGTATGTGGTCTCCTGAGTCTGGTCAGTCGGTCGTAGGCCTCTCTTGAGGCCTCCCAGTTAGATCAGCCCTTAGGCCCTCACAGGCCTCCTCAGTGTTTTGAAACAAACACTGAGTTGATCCGTGGATTGAGTAGAGAAACTCCCCTCGCTGGCAAGGGTTGTAAAGCACTATGCTGAGTCATACTCTCCAGGATATCCCGTCTCTGAGATCCGGTCCGAGTGGTTCACTGCCTGCTTCACAGTCCCTCGGGTTGGATGCCTTCCTAAAGGCAAGTGTCCAGAGGCTCTGTCTTCGGACAGACAGGAAGTGGCCAGACTGTAGTGTCTTATATGGTGACACCAGGTCAGGCCTGCCTGGTGGCATTTCAGGTGGCACGTTCCCCTGAATAGTGACTGGCTGGGGTTCCTCAGGTTCCCTAGCCACATTCCCTAGAAGGGACCCCTTCTAAGAAGTTGAAGTTGTGGTCCTTGGCCCTTGAGCAGGCCCAGGTAGACCTTTCACTAAACTATGTTTATGGAGGTTTTCTGTGGTGTCATTTAGCTTGGGCTATGACCGTAGGGAGTGCTGTCACTGACAGCTCAGTGTGACCTGGGGGTGAGTGGTACTAGCGTTCATTTGAATTGCCGGTTCTGACAGTTGTCACTGCCTTTTGGCATGCACTCCCCTTAGCATGGTGGCGTTGGTATATCGTTCCCCATAGCGTCATTCTGACGTAGTGTAGAGTTCCCTTTCGAAAGGGAACGTCTCAGGTTACGACTGTAACCTATGTTCCCTGAGAACAGGGAACGAGACACTACGTCTTCCTGCCATGCCTCGGGGCCTGCCTGCAACAGTCCCTTCAGACGATAGGATGGTGTCATGTTTGCAAAGCGCCCCTTTTATACTTGCAGGTTGCACGTTAATCATTCACGCTAATGATTCACGGGCTGTCGCCGGTCAGCATGATTGCTGTGAGATGATATTTGATTTCAGACACCTGTCACGCCTGAGGCGTTCCCCATAGCGTCATTCTGACGTAGTGTCTCGTTCCCTGTTCTCAGGGAACATAGGTTACAGTCGTAACCTGAGACGTTTTTTGAGGAAAACATTTCAGGATTTTTCTCCACACAATGGACTTCAACGGTAAACCACATTGTGGATGTCTAAATCAATGCAGTTTCAAAGGGCTTTGAAGTGCTTCAAAGGGCTCTGCACGATCCCAGATGAGGAATAGGGTCTTATCTAGCGAAACGATCGGTCATTTTCTAAAAAAATTATTTACTTTTTAACCACAATTGTTCGTCTTGTGCTGGTCTGAGACACGCCAGGCAAACGGCAAACGGCAGATGGTAGCAAACTGGGCACAAAGTTAACCTCTCCAAAATAAAAAACTTGCCAAAAACTTGCTCTGGGTGGGTGGGGCTCACTTCCATACCCTCATATTCCACTAGCACTCCCTCGGCGACAGATGGTGCAGCCGGCTGGCACACCTGGTCAGACTCGCGTTGCTCAGGCTCCGTGGTGATGTTCTGCTTGGTCGCCCTTGTTGGCATTGGCTCGAACGTCACGGCGAAGTCCCTCTTGCAGCCTGCAGTGGGCTCATGATGCCGATCCTCGCAGTCGGAATGGTTTTGGTTGGGCACTGGATACTCAGTAGGGATGGTGTCGTAGTCAATGGGACCGACGGTGAGTGGCAATTTACAGGACACCAGCACCCACTCAATGAAGTCCATGAAGCTCAATCGAGGGCCTTCCCCTCGTAAATAAAGTTACTGCAGCATCTTGCTTAAAGGATTAGTTCACCTCAAAATGAACATTTCCTGATAATTTACTCACCCCAATGCCATCCAAGATGTTCATGTCTTTCTTTCTTCAGTGGAAATTAAATTAAGTTTTTTGAGGAAAACATTTCAGGATTTTTCTCCACACAATGGACTTCAACGGTAAACCACATTGTGGAAGTCTAAATCAATGCAGTTTCAAAGGGCTTTGAAGTGCTTCAAATTGTTCGTCTTGTGCTGGTCTGAGACACGCCAGGCAAGAATGCAACCATTCATGATGAATGGTAATTACTTCTTTCTACTACTGAGAGCGTGAAACAGTATTCCATGCCTCAACATAAACCTCATTCAAAAACCTTCAAAAATAGATTATTTTCAAAGGGTGAGCTTATTAGCATGCGAACCCAAGAGCTGCGTGTCTGTTTTCTTAAAAAAAAGAAGAAAAAAAAGAAGAAAATAGCCGAATGCAGTTGTCTTAGTGCTATAACGCATCTACGCTAATATTAGTCTCTCTGTTTATCCCGAGGTTTACCACAGTCCGCCGTATCCAGATCTGATGAAGGACCTGCGCCTGGACACGACGACAACGCAGTCCTGAAGTGTCAACTAGGCTCTCCCCTGTGAAGGCCCCCTTCTCCTTCCCTTTACCTCTGTACAGATAAAAACGTTGTCAAAATAGTTCTGGTTCACATGGCTACGCGTGTGATGCTGCGGCAGAGACAAGGAGAAAGCGGGATCCAAATGCAGTGTAGTTTATTAAATAGACTCTAGCATAGAGTAAACATAGATTCCAGGAACATGACTCAGGACAGGAAAGCAAGACAACAGCACTCAACTCAAACAAGAACACACAAAGACTGAACTCAAAACACAGGGCTTAAATACAAGGAAAAACAAGCTAAACAAGATAACAAGGGGGCGTGGTCAATCTGAAACACCTGGGGAGACTAATCAACATAATGGGGAACAGATGAACACGGGACATGACAGAGGAACACAGACAGAGCCCGTCTACGGAGAGCCTGCCCACTCCCTATTAAGCCCTATTGTACCGAATTTTGGTTGTAGTACCACCAGAGTTCCACTGGGGGCGATCGCCATGAGTGCAAGATGAATGGGAGTCAATGGGGCTAGACGGCTAAATTTGTCTCGTTCACCTGATTGCCATTGAGAAATCTCAGATCTGATTGTAGATTTTCCAAGTTCAACATGGGTTTTAGGTCGAAAGTTGAATGAACGAGTACTTATGTCGTTGTTGTGTTTGGGGCTCCGTCGAATTAATTCAGAAACCTTGATTTTCTTCTTTACACTCTTTTACAAACGAACTTTTTCATTTTTATAGCGTGTGAACATATCTGGAATACTATTCTCTTTAAAAAACAATCGGATTGCCTTGATATCGCTACTTATATCCAAACTTCCGCTACTAGCCTCAGCCCGCTAGCATTGCACGCGTGGTCGCGCCAATCGATCGTCTTATTTACACCCGTATCACTGAAAGCTATAATTCGCCATCATAGCACATCTGCTATAATGGCGAATATAACGGATGTGTGTCTAACGTTACCTTTGAGTGCAGGTGAGGACACGTTCGAGCTGCATTCTGTGCAGTTAGAGCTGGAATCCGTGGAGAAGCAGATCCGCGACCTACTAGAGAGACAGGCCGAACTGCGAGATCGGCGATCCGCGCTTGAAACATCACGCGCCGATGCTCACAAGTCAGTGGTTAGTAACGTTAACCTTTTTACTCCGACCTCGTCTACTCCGTGTGTTTCTCTGCCCAGGACGCGATCATCCCTAGTTTCATTCACTCCGGTACCGACACAACACCATGGACCCTGGGTGATTCCACAGCGGAAGATGCGAGCCCGGACCAGAGCAAGGACCTCTCCGCCCCTCCCGGCCTTCGAGATCTCCACACGGAACCGCTTCTCCCCTCTACGCGAGACGGAACGCGACGCTGTGATCATCGGCAGTTCCATCGTCCGGCATGTCCACGCCACCATAGGTAAAGGTAAGGTGCGCACTCACTGCTTTCCTGGTGCTCGTGTTCTTGATGTCGCTGCGCAGGTCCCCGAGATCCTGAACGGTGACGAGCGCATCGGAGCTGTCGTACTGCACGCGGGAACGAACGACATCAGGCTGAGGCAGTCGGAGGTTCTGAAGAAGGACTACAGGAGCCTGATCGAGACGGTACGCAGCACATCGCCTGAAACAACGATCATCGTGTCTGGACCGCTTCCCACGTACCGACTAGGACATGAAAGGTTCAGTAGATTATTTGCTCTAAATGAATGGTTAATGTCATGGTGTAATGAACAGAAACTGCTCTTTGTAAATAATTGGAATCTGTTCTGGGAGCGACCTAGGCTCTTCCGCGCTGATGGCCTTCACCCCAGCAGAATCGGAGCGGCTATTCTGTCGGACAACATCTCCAAGACGCTACACACCATATGACTAGTAAGTCAAAGTCCAAATCACACTCTTTGCTGTCCAAACTTAATTGATATAAGTACCAATGTAGAACATTATATTGAAACTGTGTCTATTCCTCGTTTAGTGAGGTCAAACATTAAATCTACTGTAGAATCTAGGAAAAATCTAATTGTGATTAAACCAGAAAATCTCAATATTAGTGTACAAAAACAATTTATAAAGCTAGGTCTTCTAAACATTAGATCACTCACACCTAAGGCGGTTATTGTGAATGAAATGGTCACAGATAATTGTTTCGATGTACTTTGCCTTACTGAAACCTGGCTTAAACCAAATGATTATTTCGGTCTTAATGAGTCTACTCCTCCTGGATACTGTTATAAGCATGAGCCCCGTCTGATTGGTCTTGGCGGTGGTGTTGCAACAATCTATAAAGATATTCTTAATGTTACCCAGAAAACAGGTCACAGGTTTAATTCGTTTGAAGTACTTGTGCTAAATGTTACTCTCTTAGATGTAAGAAAGAAATCCCTATTATCTCTAGCCTTGGCTACTGTATATAGACCGCCAGGGCCTTACGCTGATTTCCTAAAAGAGTTTGCAGACTTTCTCTCAGATCTATTGGTCAATGTCGATAAAGCATTAATTGTTGGAGATTTTAACATACACGTAGATAACACAAATGATGCGTTAGGGGCTGCGTTTACAGATTTATTAAACTCCTTTGGGGTCAAGCAAAACGTCACTGGTCCCACTCATCGTCTTAATCATACGCTAGATTTAATTATATCACATGGAACCAATCCAACCGATATAGATATTATACCGCAAAGTGATGAAGTCACTGACCATTACATGGTAACTTGCATACTACGTACTGCTGAAATTTGTCATGTTGCGCCACGTTATCGACCAGGCAGAACAATCCTTCCAACCACTATAGATAGATTCTCAAATAGCTTGCCTGATCTATCTCAGTTGCTCAGTGAACCCAAACAAACAGATGAACTAGAGGAAATGACTAGCACTATGAGCACCATTTTCTCTAGTACATTAGACATCGTTGCACCAATTAGATTAAAAAAGGTTAGAGAGAAAACGAAAGCACCATGGTACAACAGTGCTACGCATGTTATCAAGAGAGAAACTCGTAATTTAGAGCGTAAATGGAAACAAACTAATTTAGAGGTCTTTAGAATCGCGTGGAAAGACAGTATGTCACGTTATAAAAAGGCCCTAAAAGCAGCCAGGGCTGAGCACCTCCGCAAACTAATAGAAAATAACCAAAATAATCCAAGGTTTTTATTTAACACCGTGGCTAGACTAACAAATAAACAGACGTTACCTGAGCAAAATATTCCGTTACAGTTTAGTAGTAATGATTTTATGAATTTCTTCACTGAGAAAATAGAAAACATCAGAAACACAATTGTAAATGTACAATCTTTAATGGTGTCTTATGATTCAGCCTCAATTATCCCTCAAGAACAACTACACCGCTTTACTACTATAGGACAGGAAGAGCTAAATAAACTTATCACTTCATCTAAAACAACAACATGTTTATTAGATCCAATACCCACTAAACTACTGAAAGAAGTGTTACCTGTAGTGGAAGAGCCTCTTCTCAATATTATTAACTCGTCTTTATCTTTAGGTCATGTTCCAAGAATATTCAAGTTGGCAGTTATAAAACCTCTTATTAAGAAACCACAATTAGATCATAATAATCTAGCAAATTACAGACCGATTTCAAATCTTCCATTTATGTCTAAAATACTAGAAAAAGTTGTGTCCGCTCAACTGGGCTCTTTCTTGCAAGAAAATGATATCTATGAAAAATTTCAGTCAGGATTCAGGCCGCATCATAGCACTGAAACTGCGCTCGTAAAAATTACAAATGATTTACTTCTAGCTTCTGACCAAGGCTGTATCTCAATACTAGTTTTACTCGATCTTAGTGCTGCGTTCGACACTGTAGATCACAAAATACTCTTAGATAGACTACAAAACTACACTGGTGTTCATGGACAGGCATTAAACTGGTTCAGATCGTACTTATCAGACCGTTACCATTTTGTCTGTTTAAATGGGGAAAAATCGATCATAACTCCAGTAAACTATGGAGTGCCGCAAGGATCTGTGTTAGGCCCTCTGCTATTCTCAATATACATGCTGCCATTTGGTAAATTTTATAAGAAAACATGGAATTAATTTCCACTGTTATGCTGATGACACTCAATTATATATTTCATCACGACCAGATGAAAACAATAAATTATCTAAATTGACAGAGTGTGTTAAAGATATAAAATACTGGATGACGTGTAATTTTCTGCTATTAAATTCAGATAAAACGGAGGTATTACTTATTAGTCCAAAAAACTGCCCACAAAACCTCTTACAATACAACTTCAATTTAGAAGGATGTCCTGTTACTTTATCCTCTACAGTAAAAGACCTGGGTGTTATATTAGACCGCAACTTGTCTTTTGAAAATCATATTTCATATGTTACAAGAACAGCCTTTTTCCACCTTAGAAACATTGCTAAGCTACGTAATATGCTATCTGTTTCTGATGCAGAAAAGTTAGTTCATGCATTCATGACCTCGAGACTAGATTACTGTAATGCCTTATTAGCTGGTTGTCCTGCATCCTCTATAAACAAGCTACAGTTAGTGCAAAATGCAGCCGCTATCTTACTAGATCAAGAAAATATGATCATATAACACCAATTCTATCATCTCTACACTGGTTACCTATAAAGTTCCGTATCAATTACAAAGTATTACTACTGACCTATAAAGCCCTAAATGGTTTAGCTCCCCTGTATTTAACGGAACTTCTATCGCCCTACAATCCATCGCGCTCCTTAAGATCACTAAATTCGAGGCTTCTGGTCATTCCTAGGATATCTAAGTCCACTAAAGGAGGGAGGGCGTTTTCACATTTAGCTCCAAAACTCTGGAATAGTCTTCCTGATATTGTTCGAGTCTCAGATTCGCTGTCCCAGTTTAAAACTAGATTAAAGACGCATCTCTTTAGCCAAGCATTCACATAATAATTACCTTTTATACCACAGTTGAATCAGATTGAATGCATTAATATTATGAACAGCAGCTACGCTAATTATTTCCCATCTGCTTTTCTGTTGTTATAAATACAGATCGTCAGCTCCAGTTTGTATCCAGCCTCCCATGGAAACTACAGATGCCCCAACACCCGTGAAGAGACGACTCGACGCCCGTGAAGAGAAGACTCGACGCCCGTGACGAGACGACTCGACGCCCGTGAAGAGACGACTCGACGCCCGTGAAGAGACGACTCGACGCCCGTGAAGAGACGACTCGACGCCCGTGAAGAGACGACTCGACGCCCGTGAAGAGACGACTCGACGCCCGTGACGAGACGACTCGACGCCCGTGAAGAGACGACTCGACGCCCGTGAAGAGACGACTCGACGCCCGTGACGAGACGACTCGACGCCCGTGAAGAGACGACTCGACGCCCGTGAAGAGACGACTCGACGCCCGTAAAGAGACGACTCGACGCCCGTGAAGAGACGACTCGACGCTGGCGATATGTTTATGCCCTAAATCAATACATGATTAACTAACTGTATTTCTCTATGTACATTTCTGAAATGCACTTTCTGTAAAGCTGCTTTGAAACAATATGTATTGTGAAAAGCGCTATACAAATACATTTGAATTGAATTGAATTGAATTGAATTATGTCGTTTTGATTTCTTACAGGTTGAGTTGTTGTTGCCCATAACACGCTAGCATTCTGCTAATGACGTCAGCATTCTGACGTCATTGACATTTTGAAAGACTTTTTAAAGCAAATAAGTGACTCTAAAAAATCTAACACCCAGCAATGTGTAATTTCTTTTCATCTCCTTTCGAATACAACATTCAAATTACTAGACAAAAAATTATATCCTGAGAAAAGTGGATTTTGAGGGGTATACCGCCATTGACCTCCATTCATTCTGCACTCGTCCTGTGAGCGCCCTCATATGGAATCAGAGTGGAACTGCAACCAGTTCAGAAGCCGGAAGTGTAGTGAGAGTGAAACTTCTCGCCATATTAGACATTCTCTGACACAGACCTGAATCATTACATAACCCCCCCCCCCCTTAAGAGTGGCTTCCAGACACTCCCCAGAAAACAAAAGTCCAGGAGGGTGGTGAAGCAGAGGCGGTCCCGGGGGAGGGATGGAGGGCCAGACCCGCACAGGGAATGGGACCAATACCTTGCAATGGTGGGCCTGGACCATGAAACGGAAGAGGGTCTGGAGACTGCGGCAATTCGGGAGACCAGGGCAGAGCAGGCGAAGCAGGCGACCAGGGTGGAGCAGGCAGTGCAGGCGACCAGGGCGGAGCAGGCGACTCCTCAGGTGACCAGGGAGGAGACGACCCTTCAGGCGGCCAGGGAGGAGACGACCCTTCGGGCGGCCAGGGAGGAGACGACGACCCTTCGGGCGGCCACGGCAGGGCCTTATTGCCCCCCCAAAAAATTTCCTTGGGGGCGTCCATGGGATCATGGGCAGGAACAGACACTGGCTCAGGAACAGAAACCGGCTCAGGAACAAACACCGGTTCAGGAACAGACACCGGCTCAGCGGCGGCCATCTTGTCCGGAGACACTGGCTTGGCGGCGGCCATCTTGTCCGAAGACACTGGCTCGGCGGCGGTCATCTTGTCTGGAGACACTGGCTCAGCGGCGGCCATCTTGTCAGAAGACACTGGCTTGGCGGACGTGACTTGAAGAAACTCAGGCTCGGAAGGGCTGACGTGAAGAAACTCAGGCTCAGCAGACGTGACGTAAACAGTCTCTGGATCAACAGATATGACGTGAACAGTCTCTGGATCGCCAGATATGACATGAACCATCTTTGGATCTGCAGAACTGACGTGAAGCATCTCTGGAACAGCAAAAGTGACGTGAAGTGCAGGCTCAACAGGACTGAAGTGAAGTGCAGGCTCGACAGGAATGTACTCAGGCTGGACGGACGGGGCGTGAATTGGCTCAGGGGGTACTGTGAGCTTGTGGGGTTCTTCAACTACCAAGCCCACAGAAAATGATGAACCGCCCAGGAGAAGAGCAAGGTTGATATACCCCTCTAGGGTCCATCCAGCATTATCATCTGGCATCATCAGAGCGATCTCCTCATCTAGCCCACTCCAAAATATGTCCATGAGCTGAGAGTCCTCTAATGATGCTAAATGACAGCATGTCAAAAAGTCCTTAGCATACCTCTCGATGGGCTGGCCATCCTGGAACAGAGAGGATAGCCAACTTCTTAGAGCACCGTTGTTTACAGCTACTGGATCCATTTTTAGTTGTGTTCTTCTGTGATGCTGCGGCGGAGACAAGGAGAAAGCGGGATCCAAATGCAGTGTAGTTTATTAAATAGACTCTAGACTTCACAAACATAGATTCCAGGAACATGACTCAGGACAGGAAAGCAAGACAACAGCACTCAACTCAAACAAGAACACACAAAGACTGAACTCAAACACAGGGCTTAAATACAAGGACAAACAAGCTAAACAAGATAACAAGGGGGCGTGGTCAATCTGAAACACCTGGGGAGACTAATCAACATAATGGGGAACAGATGAACACGGGACATGACAGAGGAACACAGACCTGAATCATTACAACGCGGAAGCGATAAATAATTCTGTATTATACATTTTTAAGGCCAGACAAGTAATTTGTTGAGGTCAATTTGTAAAGAAAGACTGCACGCCTGCGCACATTTATATTCAAACGTGCATATAGACTAAACACGTAATACGCATGTGCATGCCGTCAGCGGTTTCACAGGTTTGCGTTTTTAAAGCTTGTGCAGAGATAAAAAAGGAACCTATTTCCTTGCACCTAGGAACCTATTTAAGGTTTACGTTCTCGAGCCACCAGAAACTGTTGTGCGAATGAGCGGGCCGGAGCGCGTTGAGGGTTTTCGGTTAGAACGGTGTCGTGTAAGCGGCCCTAAGTTAATAACTAATGATCTTTTCAACGGAAGTGAATCATTCAAAACTAACTTTAGCTGGACAATAACTTTATTCTAGAGCTGCTGTAAAGCCAAAACAATCTCTGTTACAATAATTTCCTATTATCACTGTAAAGCTGCTTTGAAACAGTCTATATTGTAAAAGCGCTATATAAATGAACATGACTTGACTATAATGAAAAGTATGACAACAATCGAATGGCAAAGAATTTAAAACGATTTGCTCAAGTGGTTGCTAGAAGTTGTTTTCTTAATCTCTATCAGCTTGCAACATCATATCCTGTTTGTTACATAGACATAGTGTGTGTTTCTACCTAGGTAAGTTTGAGCTATATTGGCTCAGGCACACATAGCTATTTAGGTCATTAGTTAAATAAACCTAAGGGTACGGCACTCAGGTTCACATTGCTAAGCCACTATTTAATTTATCTTGGCTTCACTAGCCCAGATACACATTTTAAGTCAAGTCACTAGTTTTAAGCTACAGTATCTGGAATAGCGACCAGGTACACACAACAATAGTCCACTAGCGTTAAGCCATTCGGCAAAGCAGTCCCAGGCACACATAGATAGCAGGGGAGAGGGAGAGGGTGCTATTTGCTATTTAGATGCTATTTGTTCAGCAGCAGTATGTCTTACATACTCACAGCAGTGTATCGGCGTATGTATTGGCAGTAGCAAGTCCCTGTACTTGCTCTGCAGCAGCAGCAGATCCATGCCAAGACCAAATACATTAATATTGTCATATCAATTACCATGCTAAAAATCTTCAGAGAGTTGTCATGATAGAAATATTGTGATAATATTTTTAGCCATATCGCCCAGCCCTAGATGGAACTGCAGTTCTCGTCCTGTGGTTAGAAAAAAATCTTTATTTCTAATTTATCTTTTTTTTTCGTGCTGTTGCAAAGCACAAAGCCTAAGTGATCTTTGCTTGCTAACTTAAAACCAATGAAAATAAGAAAGGGCTTTGTGGCACATTGACTTCATTAGACGAGTCGAGCCTGAGCATCAGAGACAAAGGAGGGGGGCCTTGCCTCTCCCATTTTAAAGAGCTTCTGTGTTTTCTGTACAGACTCTCCCAGAATATTTTATCAGTGGTCTGGAGGGCAAAAAGCAGAGGCTGATTTCTTGGATTCCATCTCATTAACGAGAATTTTGTCACACCAATAAAGCCATTGAGTTCACCCGAACCCAGTCACCTTCATTTATATAGTGCTTTTAACAATACAGATTGTTTCAAAGCAGCTTTACAGTGATAATAGGAAATTAAAGTAACAGAGATTATTTGGGCTTTACAGCAGCTCTAGAATAAAGTTATTGTCCAGCTAAAGTTAGTTTTGATTGATTCACTCCCGTCGCAATGATCATTAGTTATTAACTTAGGCTTACACGACACCGTTCTAACAGAAAACCCTTAATGTGATCCAAACGCCCATCTGTACAAAACAGTGCCTGGTGGCTCGAGAACGCAAACCATGAAATAGGTTCCAAGGTACAAGCCTTGAAAAATGTATAATACAGAATTTTTTAGCGCTTCCGCGTAGCCATGTGAACCAGAATTATCCCGACAACGTTTTATCTGTACAGAGGTAAAGGGAAGGGAAGGAGGCCTCACATGTCCGTGATGGCTAAACGTCAGACAATTCTCATAATCAATCAGCACACCTGACACAGTTTTCCCTAAACATTCCCTTTCTACGTCACTGTGACTCTCTGAAGACAATATGGAGGACGACACACACACTTACTCTCTCGCATGTGACATCCATTGAGACCAGTGACCTGGAATTTCAGAGAGGCCGTTCTGAACCTGAATCATTGCCCTCATTAACTCCGAAAGCTGATTATGATGATAAATATGACCACGTCACTATCTCCTGGGCTCTCGTGAAGAGGGGAAAAAAACATATGAAAAAAAAAAACAAGCACGGATTTAGGCACCATATATTACACTCTGTGATCTGCTGACGTCAGTGAGGGACGACTAAAAGAGCTTGCCGTGCTGTAACATCAAAGCTCGCACAATTACGGCTCCACACATTTTTTTTCTTCACACTTCTTCCTAAGCGTGTGTGACATTAAACCAAGCACACGTAACACACCCCTGTTCGCTGAAACACACTTGTACTTTTCATGTATTCCAATCATCTTAAGAATTCATTAACAACACATATAGTTTTGGATCGTACAACAGTCACAGAACTGCACATTTTGATAACTTAATTTGAATAAAAATATATTTTTATTGTATTTATTGATATTACTTTGACCTTTGAAAATAATGTGTTGTTGAAGGTTTTTGCATGAGGTTTACTGATAAATAAAAAACATTGACATGAAAATATTATAAAGAGCAGTCTAAAATTATTATATTATTTTATTTATTTATATAATTGTACAAATTGTACTATCAGTATATACACCCACACACTAAACTCGGGATGCACCCATGTATCGGCCAATAAACGGTATCACATGAGTGGATTCCCTGTGTAGTTGGGAATAATTGGGAGAATTTTTTTTCTCCTTAAAGAAAATCAAACAAATCGGTATCGGCATCAGCAGATATAATTCTGAATCTGTGCGCTACACTAAACCATGAATTATTTTTATTTACATAATAGCTTACTTAATAAACTCAAATAAAAAATTACTTAATAAATTCAAGCTTTATTATTGTACGTTTTTATAAGTAATACGTTTCGGCAAAAAAAAAAAAAATTCTCAGTGTGTTAGTGTAACCACATTTCTTGCTTCTTCTCTTTTTAATGAGCGAGAAATGTAAATGCATATTATATTACATATTTACATGTTACATGTGGTTATTGTAGCCTACTGAAGCCGGAACATTCTTTAAATTTAAGTGACTGAAATCAGCTTGATATGCAGGTTTACCCTTCTACCATTCAATTATTACTGTATTATTATTATTACTACTACCATTACTGTATGTTTCTTTTATTTACTGTATGTTTCTGAGTCTCTTACACTCAGCAAGGCTGCATTTATTCATCAAAAGCGCAGTAAAATAAAAATACTATGAAATATTATTACAATTAAAAGAGTTGCTTTTAATACATTATAATACATTTTTGTGATGGCAAAGCTGAATTTTCAGCATCCAGTCTTCAGTGTCAAATGATCATTCATACATCATTCTAATATGAGGATTTTGTGCTTCAGAATTTTTATTTTATTGTTATCAATGTTGAAAACGGTTTTTGCTGCTTAATATTTTTGTGGAAATCATGACACATTTTTTTTTTTCAGGATTCTTTGATGAATAGAAAGTTCACATGCATTTATTTGAAATAAAAACAATTTTGTAGCAATGTAAGAGTCTTTACAGTTAATTTAATGCATTATATTTACAGTTCATTTTATTGCTAAATAAGAGTATTCATTTCTTTAAAAATTAAAAAAAGAAAATCTTACTGACCCCAAACTTTTGAAAAGGTATAATGTATATGAATGTGTCAGTTTATACTGATTCATATGAGTGTGTCCATGCATGCTTCATGTGCTCAGTGATTTCATTATGTCAGAGGCTTCAAAGGATGGATGTATAACCTCTATTCCCTTAATCATTCTTTATCAGCTCTCCTTTTTCAATTTGAAAAATGGAAAAAACAGTGTGCATGCTCACTACAGATCTTCAAGAGTTTAAGAGTTTGAGGCTGTCAGCACTGTACATCCTGCACAAAAGCATCCGCTTCAACCCCCACCTAACGTCTACGGCACCGTTTTACACACGAGTGATGTCATACTGCCGTCAGGGTCCCACTATGCCTGCTACAGAATATTTTATTCTCAAGAAGAAAGAACAAAGAAGTAATACGGCCTCCTGTGTCTTTCTAATGCTGGCTCACAAACCCCTGGAAAGTACATGCCATTCTCGTGGAAGTATGCCGTGTTCTGTGCTTAAAACAAACTTGGGTCGCCGAGCGATCTCAGAATAATGCATTTATTCTGCAGTGGTGAATAGTCTCCATCTAATTTGAATTCCTCATGAAATTACGGCAGCACAATAATTGCAAGGAAAATACACACCGATAATGACTGTCCTGTTAATGCCATTAGGTGTTTCTTCAAATATGGGCACTTTTATGTTCCATGGGGTCATCTTGGAAACTTTTTACCATGCCTTCTGCATTTTTATATATAGATGTTATTATTTTACCACAGACCCAGACATTTCATCTTAAAATATGAAGAAATTAATTATTACATTGTGAAATCTACTAATCTAAACAAAGGGTGGAATACTTATAAAGGATTAACTTCAATTTTTAAACAAACTGTCCCACAGCTGTGGCATCATCAAGGCATGTTATGAGTAAAGAAATCTCAAGAAAAATCAAGGTGAAAATCACTCATGAACAGAATATTGTGTGTGTGTGTGTGTATGTGTGTGTGTGTGTGTGTGTGTGTGTGTGTGTGTGTGTGTGTGTGTGTGTGTGTGTGTGTGTGTGTGTCATTTCCAGTAAACTGTAATTATGTCAAATTATGTCAAACATGAGAAAATATTATTAAATTAAATTTTAAATGCTGGTTATGAAATTAGCCTTATAGCAAGACAAAAGCCTTTTGAAATGTTATTTTTATCACAGTCATTTTCACCATTTGCTTTTAAAGAGAATACACATAAAACACATACAGTAATTTGAAATGTGGTGGAAAAGATATCGTTGTGGAAATGTTCATTAAATAAATAAGTGAGTGTGTTTTTAAGGATCCACAGGCAAAAAGTGCCCATGATGAAGAAACACAGCATGTTACATGCCTTATTTATCATCCATAATAACCATAAAATTATGGTTCCTATGAACACATTGTGTTTTGTACGATCATGTTTTACTCTTGAACTTCAGTATTATGTCACTACTAAAAATGTACAAAATGTAAATGTTAATAAGTCAACTAAGTTTGTCTATCTATCACAAGCTTTGACAGTTCTGGGGAACAACTGAAGTTGTACTGTTGTAAAGAAGAGAAAAAATTACTCAAGATTCATTATTTTAATCTCTTGACAGATCCTAAATATAATTTCTGTTTAGATAGATTTTAACATAAAATTGAAATCTTTTCTTAGAAGATGTCGTATTGTCTTAGGAGAGACCAGGGAGTGTTGTAACACATTTTGTTTGAGCTAGTTATATGAGAAATATTCAAGTAGAATATTAAAATTAAAACTGTAATATTACAACTAGAAGTATATGTATTGTGGTAATCAAATTTATCTGATTAAAATAAGTATTTGGCTACGCCTCATCACTATACCACACCATCTTTTCAATTTATACATTCAACTTCAACATAGTAACGTAACAGTTGAATGAAGAAAGGAAACAAATACAGAAATAAATGAGAAATATGTTTACAAAAATATTCTTACAATTACTGTCACCTCATAAAGGTGGTTATGGGGACATTTTGTCCCCATAACATAGGGTTTTACCAGGACTACACACACGCACACACACGCACACGCACACACACACACACACACACACACACACACACATTACATGGAACATTTGTTTTTCTAATATTTATCAGAACTCTATAATGTCATGTTAATTCTAGTATGACCCTTATTACACAAGTTAAGTGTTTTATTAGTATTAATTCTCATTTATCTAAATTGTTGCCTATATAACATCATCATATAACATGGACATTTTCATACATTCTTTCTTTCTTTTTTTCTTTTTGTTGATTTTATATATATATATATATTTTTTTTTTTTTTTTTTTTCACAATCTACTAATAAAAGTAAAATAAAAATCTTTTTTGTGACTGTTTTGTATGATAAGTGTGATGCTGATGAATGATAATCATTGCTTCAGTGCCTGAGAAGTGACTCAAACCTTTAATGCCATCTAGTGGTTAAAAGGTTTAGCTATGCCTTTTTTTTCTTCTTAGTAACAATAATATATTTTATTAATAATAACATCAATAAACATTATTGCATTATGCTATAAATTATTAGTTTCTCGGTTAACTAGCCTAACTTTCATCCTTTTCCACATCCTTGGCTTACTGCACCACGCCTGACAGAGAGACTTACATGTGTTTCATGATGGTTAAGCACTGTACTCAATAGATACTCAAAAATGTATATTTTCAAACTTTTATTTTAATTTTTTATAAATCTTCCTATAAAGATTGTTGATTATTTTTATTGCAATTTTTATGTTTATCTGTTTACAGACAAGCAGTATCTTCATGGATGAATTTTTTTCAGATTATATTTTTTATTGTGCTTGGTATATTATTATTACTGTTAGAAGGGCTGCACAAGCATCATACACACAATGCAGATCTTTTTTTACAGTGTCAGAGATTTGCTGGGGTTTCGTTTAGTTGTCAGCTAATTTTTGAGATAACCGCAATTTGCCTTGTTAAATGTGGACATTCCACCTAGTGTCAGTTCACAAATCTACCAACAGCTTTTATAAGACTATATTTACATTCTTTTATCAGCCATATAAAACCCAAGCCCATATCAACACTATGAAACTATGGGCCAGATTTACTAAACAGGGCAAATTAGCATGAGAGCGCAATTACAAAAAAGCGCAGATGGGAGTGGAAAGTTCTGCGCGTGATTTACTGACGACACACAAATTAAAAAACACAGACGCAGCCGGATTATTTCCATAATGACCAACGCAATCTACCAAGAGCAGCGCAATTTAGCATCTGGTTTAAAACATACTTTTTTGGGCGGAAAATAATGACGCAAATACCAGTAAATTGACTAGCGCAAATCTTGCATGATTTATTTAAATACTCTCCTCCCATAAATTTTGCGTCTGAAAGGGAAACTCCTATAAATGCCTATGCAATAGGTCAGCCGCAAAAATAATAACAGCCGAATAATATTCTGGGTTTTTTTTAACACCACAAGGGGGTTTACGCTGGTGCAAGCTGTCCCTATATCAGTCAATCACATTCGACGTAACCTCAGAACTAAATTGACGAATAGATCTCAGGGAGCCCAATCACCTTCGATTGGTAACAGAACAAGCAATGGACATTGGCGAGTGAGATTTTCGGGCTGGAGCCGAATATTCGAATATTCGTTCGGTGGGTTGGTATTCGATTTGAAAATCTGCCATTAGAATATTCGTTTTTTTTTTTTTTTTTTTTTTTTCACACCTGGGATCCCCCGCGAAACGGTTCTCATTCGCGCTTGAATAAGGCCGGCGACACACTGGCTGCGTGGCGTGTCCGTTTTTATTTCGGCTCCCATGTTAACAGGTTGGAGTTTGCACACTGCCTGAGTGAGACACCTCTCAGGCGCGGCTCAAGCCACGCGTAAAATGTGTGCATGCTAGAAATAGAACCGACGCCTAAGTGTTCCAGCAACAGGAGTATTCTCTTGCTAGAGTGCAGAACAGTGGAGTTTGTATGGACCGAAGTGCATGCCTGAGCTTGTGTTTTGGGTTAAGCTGTTGCTTTGACATTGTGGAAAATAGAATAATAGAAACAAAATGTATTAGCCTTTTTACCCGTTATTATCAATCTAAATGAATCTCGTTTTTAATGTAACTTAATTTAGTTTTTCTTTATTTAAATTTCTTTTTACTTTATTTAAATTTCGTTTTTTCTTTATTTAAATTTTGTTTTTCTTTATTTAAATTTAGTTTTTCTTTATTTAAATTTCGTTTTTCTTTATTTAAATTTTGTTTTTCTTTATTTAAATCTACCCTTTACTGTGTCAGTAATTTGTTAGTCAGAAAAATATTAGACTACCTTATTAAAAGTATTGCTTAAGTTAACAGACCTGTGTGCATTTGATATCACTAGTGCAGTGTCCGTTCTCAGAGCATATAAACCCTGCCCGCGTGAGGTGCGCCGCTTCCCGCACGCACTGTTCTGTAGTTTACTAAAAGTTTATTCATTCTGAATGTGTCGTGTCTCGCGTGATATTGCACACTGCACTCCCTTGTGAAGTCGACTGGATGAACGGTTCTCGAAATAATCAACATGCAAACGGACATGCAGACACATAGAGATTCCTGCCTTTATTAGAGAGAAGAATATGTTCAGCCCCCTCTCTCCGAAGCTTCGAATATTCGATGTTCATTAGTAATGAATTACTACCGAAGCTTCGAAGCTCAAAAAATGGTACTTCAGTTCACTTCAGTACTAAAGAGCTTCTTTCCCTAAAAGAAAAAAACACCGGTGTGACTTTTTCAAGATGTCATTTCACCCGTGTGTTTCTGGATGCGGTCGATACCGGGCCCCGGCTGACAGTCAACGATCACTGTCTCATGTGTCTGGGCTGTAAACATGAGACAGTGTTTGTGGATGAGTCATGTACCCACTGCCGGAAGATGACCATCGCGATGCTGAGATCAAGACTTAAAGGGATAGTTCACTTTGAAATTAATTTTTGATATGTTTTAGCTTACCTCAAGGGCATCCAAGATGTAGGTGTCTTTGTTTCCGCAGTAGTTTCAATTTTGATATTTTTAGGTCAAACCGTTCTTGTCTGTCAGTCATATAATGCAGGTCTGTGGTCACTGTCTCAAAACACAAGCACAGAGTCCAAATTAAAACAATTCCCCATCGTCCAAATGAAACAATTCCCCATCATAAGTACACATTGATGGCCTAAGACACGAAACGAGCGGTTTGTGTGAGAAAACGAACAGTATTTATATAGTTTTTAGCTCTTGAAAACAGCACACGTCCAAATGGTCTGACGGCGCGGGCGAGTATAGATGTATACATAGATGTCGCCTTGGCTACTGCAGTTCATTGGAACGAAACCGTAGCAAAGCGACATCTAGTGTATATATCTATGCGGGTATAAATGTATACACTAGATGTCGCCTTCGCTACTGCAGTTCATTGGAACGAAACCGTAGCCAAGGCGACATCTATGTATACATCTATACTCGCCCGCGCCGTCAGACCATTTGGACGTGTGCTGTTTTCAAGAGCTAAAAACTATATAAATACTGTTCGTTTTCTCACACAAACCACTCGTTTCGTGTCTTAGGCCATCAATGTGTACTTATGATGGGGAATTGTTTCATTTGGACGATGGGGAATTGTTTTAATTTGGACTCTGTGCTTGTGTTTTGAGCCAGTGACCATCGACATGCATTATATGACTGACAGACAAGAACGGTTTGACCTAAAAATATCAAAATTGAAACTACTGCGGAAACAAAGACACCTACATCTTGGATGCCCTTGAGGTAAGCTAAAACATATCAAAAATTAATTTCAAAGTGAACTATCCCTTTAAGTACCTTGAAAGAGGTGGAGTCCCCTCTGCTACCCCCCTCTAGTTATTCTGCCCAGCAGAGAGCTACTTTGGTTGATACAGAGGGTGATCTGAGGGTTACAGTAGGGGCTCTCCCACTGGGTCAGTCACCACGGCCCCCCACTCCTCTATCGCATCGCAAGCTGTGGAGCTTCCGGGTGGTGGTGCTGGTCCTTCTCATGGGGGACCCAGCATCTCATTCGGGGCTCCAATGGAGGATCAGCTGCCGATCACTGCATCGGAGGGTGGGCTAGACACCTCTTGGGATGAAGATTCGGCAATGTTGCCTCCTTCGGGTATAGTAACGTTGTTTGACCCAGAGCTAACGGCCATGCTTTTCCAAACCAATCAGAGTCTCATCTCCCATTCCCTTTAAATGCCAGTTGCGCTCACACCATGGCAGATTCGCTATTTACATGACGGAATTTGATAGTGGAAAGACCGAAGCCGTCTCCAGAGCGCAAACGGAACTGCTCGTGTGCGAGGTAAAAGTGTGCAAGCAGACCATCTACGGGACAAGCCGGATTCCACCATATCTTTGTGTACACAATAATAATCTTTTACATTGTAATCCTTTTAATTGTAATATTTGGCATGTTTGTGTGCTGCTGTAAACCCTGTGTGTTTAATAAGCAGAATGTACGCGCGTTGTGGACCCCCCTATAGGCACACATTACTAACGCGCTCTTTAAATAACAAAAAATATATATACATATATGTATTGCGCCATTGACTTTAGACCAGGTTTCAGTTGGTCAATGGCACAGTCTATTTATGTTGCCTCAAAATAGCAACGCGCTAACAATGTGCCAGAACACACCTCGTTTTCAGACCAGCACGCCCATGGGCGCACAAGTGGGCGCAAATGCATTTGCTATTTAAACAACGTGGCGAAGGACGTAAAAATGATAACTGTTGTCGGACTGAAACTAGCAAAAAACTCTTGCACCGCGCTTGGCGCTGCATTGCGCCGGGTGTAAGATAGGGCCCACTGTGGTCCAAGAATGCCATCTCTGGCTCAACCTGGCTAAGATGAGGGAATCCGACAAAGTTCGCATTCTTGACTCCCCCATCTCCCAGGCCGGCCTCTTCAGCAACGCTGTCGAGAACTTTGCCCAGCAGTTATTGGCAGTACAGAAGCAGATCGAGGCGATAAAATATATCCTGCCCTGGTGGTCTGCTGCTGCTTCCACCAATCCGTCTGCGGCAGTCCCCCCACCTGCTCGTTGCTGAGGGCATCCCCCGTGGCCTCAATCTCCACTCCTGTGTGGCCACAACAGCACAGTTCACCCAGGCTGCAACGTGGAGCTGGCCGTAGGAAGGCGGCACAGCCTTCACCTCAGTGGCAGACAAGCACCTCAGCCATCTGGGGCTTCAGGTCAACTGGGAAAAGAGCAAACTCTCCCCCGTGCAGAGTATCTCTTTTCTTGGTATGAAGTTGGACTCTGTCAACATGACAGCATGTCTCACGAGCGAGTGTGCACAGTCAGTGCTGAAATGCTTGAACAGGACAGTGGTTCCACAGAAACTGTTTCAGAGACTCATGGGGCATATGGTATATGCAGCCGCAGTCACGCCGCTGGGATTGCTTCATATGAGACCATTTCAGCACTGGTTACATGGCCGAGTCCCGAGATGGGCATGGCACTGTGGCACACACTGGGTGGCAATCACACCGGCCTGTCAGCCCATGGTAAGACCTTGCTTTTCTATGGGCATGAGTTCCCCTAGAACAAGTGTCCAGGATTGTTGTTGTCTCAAAAGATGCCTCCACCACCAGCTGGGGTGCCATGTGCAACGGGAACACAGCCTCAGGCTCCTGGACAGGACCTCGTCTGCAGCGGCAAATATCAAATGCCTTGAGCTGCTAGCAGTATTCCTTGCCCTGTGCCCTGTGCTGGCCCACTTGGAGCTGGTTCCCAGAATTCATGCTCCTCACGAAAACCCCTCCCTGACGCATTACCCTGAGGAAGGACCTGCTTTCTCAGGGACAGGGCACCATATGGCACCTAGGTGGCCTACCCACAGCAATAGTAGACACTATCACTTCAGCTAGAGCCCCCTCTACGAGGTGCGCTTACGCTTTGAAGTGGAGTCTGTTCATTGATTGTTGTTTTTCTCACCGAGAAGACCCCCGGGAATGCCAGATCAGAGTAGTCCTTTCTTTCCTACAGGAAGGGCTGGAGCAAAGGCTGTCTCCCTCCACCCTGAAAGTGGATGTTGCCGCTATCGCTGTACATCACAATGCAGTAGACGGTAAGTCTGTGGGAAAGCACAACCTGGTCATCAGGTTCCTGAAGAACGTAAGGAGGTTGAATCCTCCTCAACCTCGCCTCATTCCTTCATACGACCTCTCCCTGGTCTTAACAGCCCAACAGAGAGCTCCATTTGAGCCTCTGCAGTCAGTTGAGATTAAGATCCTCACTTCCATCAAGAGGGTTATGGACCTGCAGGCATTTTCGGTGAGTAAAACGTGCCAGGAATTCGGGCCAGCTAACTCTCACTTAATCCTGAGACCCTGGCCTGGATACATGCTCAAAATTCCCACCACTCCTTTCAGGGACCAGGTGGTGAACTTGCAAGCGCTTGCCAGCCCTTGCATTCCTGTGTCCCGTTCGCGCTCTGCGATTGTACGTGGACCGCACGCAGAGTTTCAGTACTTCAGAACAGCCCTTTGTCTGCTATGGAGGCCAGCAGAAGGAAAAGGCTGTCTCTAAGCAGAGGTTGGTCCACTGGACAGTGGATGCCAACATCTTGGCGTACCAGTACCAAGGCGAGATGAGCCCCCTTGAGGTGAGAGCTCACTTCACTCTGAGTGTTGTCTTCCTTCGGTCGTTGACGCACGGCGTCATCTGTAGAGCTGCGGGCTGGGTGACACCTAATATTTTTGCGAGATTCTACAATCTTTGAGTAGAGCCTATTTCTTCCCATGTGTTGGCAACAAAAAGGTAATATGTGGGAGGCTGGCTCTGTGTCTCACTTGCAGTGCCATTCCCCTCTGAGGATGCGATATGAGCGCCCATTTTGCTGCCCAGGCGAGTTACCTGGCTGGTGAATCCTGGATGGAGCCTCCAGCACCCTTCGGCAGTCAGACACTGTGAAGGCATCTGATCCCAGGTCTAGCACTTGTGTGCATGCCCAGTTGGTCAGCCCCTGTGCTAGACTAGGTGCCTATATGTTGTGATTCCTGGGTGATCCCATGGGTGCATTCTCCACACTAAGGCTTCCCTTTCCACGAGCCTGTGTTTTTCCTTTGACAGAGCCATCACTGTCATTTCTGCATGGTATTGACTCAACCCTAGCAAGGCAGGATCTACCGCAGAGACCTTACATATGTAGCACTTATGGCCAGTCTTACATATGTAGCACATATGGCCAGTCCATATGTGTAACGCCACATGTTACCTCACTATGGGCAGGACGTGGTCTCCGTAGCATCCCTTTCCGCCTGGAATAGGCATTCTTCCCCAGTGTTATCCAATAGTCTCTCTGTATAGGTAAGAGGAACAGCAGTGATTGGTATCCTCTATGTAAAACCCTGTCATTTCTCTGCCCCAACAGGTGCGGGGGGATTAGATTGGCTTAGCTATCTATCTTAGATTAGACTGATTAGCGATTGTGCCGTTTTTCTTAGGGATCCCAATTTGTCAGATGTAACATGTAACGTTGAACGTGACTGACTGATAGGGAACATGTCACTAATGTGACCCCAGTTCCCTGAAGGAGGGAACAGAGACATTAAGTCCTGTCATCACAATCCCTGTGTTCACCGATGAGCAACTGGGCACTGGCTTGGCTCCTCAACGAAAACCTAATGAGTGAGTGCTGCATGCTTCCATATACTCGTGGCATGGGAAGTTGTTCGCGATAAGGCGATTAATCGTCGATTAACTGATTAACTCCTTAAAAACGTATTAGAAACACACTACGTATGTAGTCACGTGTGTAGCCCTCGTCCACTATATGGAGAAAAATCCTGGAATATTTTTCTCAAAAACCTTAATTTCTTTTCAACTGAAAAAAGAAAGACATGAACAACTTGGATGACGTGGGGGTGAGTAAATTATCAGAAAATTTTAATTCTGAAGTGAACTAATCCTTTAATAAACTTCTAATAGAGTGGTGCTGGTATGACATCACTTTGTGGGGAGTTAGCCTTCACGCTGGTTCCCTCGACAAAAACCCAATAGCTTTTGTATTATCGTCAAAAACAAGCTCTGAGACAACAAAGCTTATGATACTTGCACGTTTTGTCAATCAAGATAATTATCAGAGATGAACACAACTTTTATGAATTTTGAAGCCTAAATGCAGTCGCCAGAAGTTAAAAGCCAAAGGTAGGCTAGAACTACACCACAGTCCCACGAATTCAATGTCACCATCACTAAGCTTCTGACAACTCTTTCAGTATTTTTCAAAAAAAAAATTCCCAGAAAGTTTGAGTAAGAATAGTTTGTAAAAGCACAATTATAATCATAACGCTGCTGTAGAAGCAGACTGGGCTTACCTTTTCGGCGTGATGATGTTTAATCTCCTCGAAAGCCTCTGTAGTCCCATTTAGCCATTTGTTAGCAATGGCCTTTTTCAAGACACGTAACAGCTTAAAAAATAACGAGTGGGGTAATATTGATGTATTTTATGTCGTAGAATAAAAACGTGAAAGTGTCTTGAGCTAAACAGACCTTATTTCAGCCATTTAACCAAAACCCCATTCAAAAAACCCATTGACTTCGGGATGATAGAACCGGAAAGGCTAAAATGCTTACTCGCTTCCGCGTTTTGGCCTACAAAGTAATGTCATACCTGCACCACTCTATTACTGCTTATTAATAAGGTAACTACCTTTGTAAGGTAGTTGTTAGGTGTATGTACAGTACTGGGTAGGATTAAGATATGTAGAATATGGTCATGCAGCATAAGACATTAAAGGGATAGTTCACACAAAAATGAAAATTCTGTCATCACTTACTCACCCTTAAGTTGTTCCAAACCTATATCAATTTCTTTTTTCTGCGGAACTCAAAAGAAGATATTTTGAAGAATGTTTGTAGCCAAACAGTTGTGGGGCACCATTGACTTCCATGGTATGCAAATACTATGGAAGTCAATAGTGCCCCACAACAGAACAAATACAGGTTTTATTGTAAACTGTATATTTACAGGTTTGGAACAACTTGAGGGTGAGTAAATAATGAGAGTATTAAAAATTTTGGGTGAATTTTTTCTTTAATATGTGCTTTATAAGTACTAAACAGCAAATATCCGAAAAGTTGACCCTAAACTAAAGTGTTACCTGGTTTTTCAACATAGAGTTATGTAGACATTGTTAATGGTTTGTTTGTGAGATCACGATGGACATGGAGAACTGTGTACAAGCCTGCACAGTTACGCAGATGCCACACTCCACAGGCTAAAGGAAGTGCCCACTTCCCCATTTGCGCTAGCCAAGGGAAACTCGCATTCTGGCTCACACTCACAAAATGCAGCCAACAAACTTGCTGCTGGGTCACACAATGTGTGTAGACAACATGACAGTGCTCCTCCAGTCACCCCGAGAGAGGCCTGACCTTCACATGGATTCACATAGCAACACAGAGCCTGCTAGCAGCAAAGCTGTGCTTGTGTGTTTGCTTATTTTGGTGAAATGCATGCAGCAAACAAACTTTTGACATGCTAAATGGATAATGAATATGGATAAAAAATTTCTATGTAAATACATTCTGAGAGGTTTATACTCTTGACGACAATACATGTTGTGCAGAGCATGGACTATTACGCTAATATGGTACATTATAAATGCAATGTGTTGTGATGTCATTGTATTCTTGAAAGGCCCAAGTCAACAATACATGTTGTGGGGTGCATGGACTATTACGCTATATGGTACATTATAAATGCAATATGTTGTGATGTCATGATACTTGATCATTTATTAAGTTTATAATTCATGCAAGCAATGGTAGACATTTAGTGCTTGACTGCATATTACTGAATTCACACTGTGGGAGCTCCAATGTGTTATCTTGTACTCCACCTCCATCTTTCTTTCAAAGTTCTTCTCTTTCTCATGAGTTTGGCCATATAGTGGCTCACTCAAAAGTGTTAGTTTTCTGTCAGAATGTTGCAGCTAAAAGACACATTTCAGCACAAAATCAAAACAGACTTAAACTTTCCATGAACTTTCCATTTTTTTTTTTTTTTTTTTTTTTGAATGATGTACACCGTATTTTTTTTTGCCAATTGTCCATATTAATAATTGTAATTGTAGTTTTCTGTCTATCTATCTATCTATCTATCTATCATCAGTGCGGCACTTGTCCTTTACCTATGGGTTAATACAATAGGGGGTTAAGTATCAACTATTTCTGCCAAGATTTAGACCAAGTTAGAAGAACATTTTCAGATAATCTGACGGAAAATAAGAGGTTAAATAAGAAAATACTATTATGTTTTTCTTCGTTCTTAACAGTGATAAACACGACGCTTGGTTTTTGAAATAGGTAAGCTGCATATTGTGCTGATTCCGTCATTTTTCTGAAATGACCCCACCATGAGAATCCAGTTTAAGTATGGAGGAATTAGCTCATACCTTGCTGAAGGGAATCCTCAGTGCCCGCAAGCTCCCCACCGCCTCCACCACCGTCGTCTGGAGTTTTGCGTTTCTTCGACATTGGCGGTCTAATATGACGCGATCTCTGGTGTCTATTTGTTCTTGGCTCAAAACAGATGTACGAATAAGGACGATAAACACTCAATTGTCTGGGAAAGCACATAAAATTGACAGGATGCTGACAGTTGAAATCTTCACAAAGCACGATCCCCATTCATTTGGGCATCCAGTGTCCAATTTTCTCCACTACGAAACAAGCGCAACGGGAGCAAAAGTTGGCATGGTGCGCGGGTGATGATGCTGGTAAAGAAACGTGTGAATAAAAAAAAAAAAAAAGATGAAGAAGAAGAAAGAAAGACGAAAAAAACCTTCAAATATGTTAAGCTTCAGGCTTAAAGTATAAGAAACACGCACGGATTTCCCCTGACAAATGAGAGATGTTGCTACAAAGTGGTTTGGGCATCACGTGTGCCCGGGATTATACTGAAGCAGAAAAGTACGCATCCACAACATTTTGCAACTCAAATCGCACTCGTCTCTTCGCAGAAGCACGAACACCCACAGTATTGACCATGTTATTGTGCTACACAACAGTACTATCATTTTCAGGTATGTTAGATATATCCAACTGTCCGTCAGCCGAGATCGCTTTACAGCCAGTGAACTTCTTGTTGACGAGCTGCAAAGAGTCGATTTGAAAAGTCACCGTTGTCTGTTACTCAAATCAACGCAAAAACAAGAGTCATCTAGGGAGATTTTCTCTTTGTCTGGGTAGAGCTCCGATCGATACCATCAAATACTGGACGGACAGAACACAAAACTGTACCTTTGCTCTTAAATAGAAATCATCTGTCCAACGATGCATTAATGACGGTCGCCTCTTCTCAAAACTTCTTAGTCCGGTTGCTAGGAAACCACAACGGATTCATAATTTATGATTTTATGTGACTTTAACTTTGCGCAGAGATAGTTTTCGTATTTTTTTGAGGGTAAACGCTCGGTGTGTGTTTGGTGGCACGAAACAGTTTAAGAATTCTGTATCATTAAGGCTCCATCAGCAGCAGCATCATCATCAGGGCTTTGGCGTTTCCATTCCAGAGACAGGATGACGTCAGTAGCCTCCTCCGCAAGTGGTGCCAAGGCTACAGCTTAGATTGACTCAAAAGATAATCTCGCGTATTTTACGTAATAACATTCGAAATGACCCGTTTGCCAGACCTCACATGTGATGGCTCCAAAAATCTGATGTTTTTTTTGTTTTTTTGCCAATAGAAAAAGCCAAAGAAAAGTAAAGCAAATAAATTTCCATTCAGTCACTTATTTGTTTTTGTGCAATTATCACATTGGAGCACGTTTAAACATGTTTTAGGTGATGTGCTCACGTGAGGGATTGTACTGTGTTGGTTGGTTTTACGATTTTTTGACACGCTGGTCATTCTGACTTAAACCATGTAAAACCAGCAAACCAGTTTAGGCTAACCAGGTTTTTTTTTTTTTTAGCTGTTACCCATATGCATCTTTAACACACGTGTGTGTGTGTGTGTGTGTGTGTGTGTGTGTGTGTTTGTTTGTGTGTGTGTGTGTGTGTGTGTGTGTGTGTGTTTGTTTGTGTGTGTGTGTGTGTGTGTGTGTGTGTGTGTGTGTGTGTGTGTGTGTGTGTGTGTGTGTGTGTGTGTGTGTGTGTGTGTGTGTGTGTGTGTGTAAAACACACACACACACACACACACACACACACACACACACACACACACACACACACACACACACACACACACACAAACAAACACACACACACACACACACACACACACACAAAGATAAGAAAATGTTAACATGAATTTTTGAAACCAAAAACAGCACCCTATGAATTCACACACTGGATATGCCGAAATCAGGACAATGGGCAAAATTCTGTGTGCTGACAAAATAAGTGCATTAAATAACAGTTTCCAGAACACATTCTAAATTGCATGTTCACGGGTTACTAAGAATAATAGATATCTAGCATGTAAACGCATGCACTCATTAATTGCTACAGTCTATTTCTTCGTTTGTTCCATGTTTCTGCCATTACTACCTAACCCTAACCCTAATCTCCCGGTTTTCTTTTTGTTTTGGTTGTTTTTTTGTTTTGTTTTTCTTTTTATTTGGATTGCCAGTTCTATTAGAAATAGTTCACCCAAAAATGGAAATTTTGTCATTACTTACTCATCGTCAGGTTTTTACAAACCTGTATGAGTTTCTTTCTTCTGTTGAACACAAAAGAAGATATTTTGAAGAATGTTGGTAACCAGACAGTTGGCACCCATTGACTTCCATAGTAGGGAAAAAAATACTATGGAAGTCAATGGGTGCCATCAACTGTCTGTGGTTACCAGCATTCTTTAAATGATCTTTTGTGTGTAACAGAATAAAGAAACTCATACAGGTTTGGAACAACATGAGGGAGAGTAAATGATTACAGAATTTTAATTTTGGGGTGAACTATCCCTTTCATTCACTTTCAACAAATGTTGGCAAATTTTCTTAAGTCAAAAACCGCTCTAAACAAATCGTCAATAAAGCACTCTTTCAGAAAAAGAATTAAGACAGTTAACCACAAGTTCAGTCATTGGAAACCTGTTGAGGCACAATGTTTATGTTTGTAGATCATTGTAGATAAATTCATTACTTCAATTAGCTAATTGTTTCTGCCTTAAATTATTACATTGTTCATTGTATTGCATTTTTTGCATGAAACTATTGTTTAATTTTTTTTTAGCTACCTATGATTCGTATGTACATTTCTAAATTGCATGACTTAGACAGTTACCTCTGATAAAAGATCACTCTAAATTGTAATGTGGACTCGTGCATTTTCTGTAAAGCTGCTTTGAAACTATGTGTATTGTGAAAAGCACTATACAAATAAATGTGAATTGAAAAAAGAATTTTCCGAATAAATCGTAAACAAAATGCCATAGGGTACTTTTTTAACAAGTGTGGCTAATGGTATGCAACAAATCCAATAATAAGCGACTGCTGAGTAATAACGTGGGTTCCTTCGTAATCCTGGACATAAATAATTCACATTCATAACTCTGTATTTTGTATTTAACCAGCTGCATTGTCACTTGCTGTGAGAGGACTATCTCAGATCACCCTAGCACTTCGAGTGACGTTCGCCTTCAGTGTTTTCTGTGGGCAAACAGGCTGCTAGCGCTCCTCCCCCCTCCCCCCATACACTGCAGCTCTATTGACGTCAGAGCTGCTTGCGTCAATGCTCTCTCTTTGACAGAAAGAGTTTTTTTTTTCTTGGATCCTAATAGGATTATTATAGAAAAATGCCCACAGGCCTTTTCAATGCTGGTAAAATGGCACTTTCAGCCCCTCGTGTGATGGATTATATTAAAATGTGAAATAGAACTATAATGTATAATCTATAGGTGTGGCTACTCTACAGATCCACATGGGGTGTAGGCTTTGTGCGCTCAATATAAATTGTAGTACTTTTTAGGTCCATGATTTGAACCTACTATTCACAACATGTAAAATTACAAATCAGGCACATATTTTTTGCAATCCAACACAGCTTAAATAAATAAAAAAGTATCAATGCCTTATGTTTTTTTTGTTATTTTTTTGTAGGGGGGCAGACTCAGAATATTACCCCTACCCCCTTCTGAGAACACATTAGAAAGCAGAATAAATCCTTTGCGTGTTAGCGCAATACGAAACTATGACGTCAATGTTTTTTTAGGCCTGACTACTCTCCCAGTGCAGCATCATAAATGCTTTGCTCTTGCGTGATATAGTGTGAGCAGTTCAGGAGTGATTTGCAAATTGGTGCATGCTCCTTTTTTCATAGTCAGTAATTAAAGTACCCCTAATATGGTTTTCGAATATTCCCTTTCAGTGTGTAGTGTAATGACTGTTTGTCAATGTAAACATTCTGCAAAGTTGTAAAGTCGAAAGTGCACGATAAATAAAGTTTTTTTATTTACACATCAACGAGTCGTTTGTCATTCGAATCTCACTGTGTGACAGTTCAATGGACATTGGCTTGCAAGATTTGCATTGCGCACCCCACCCCGCGAAGCAGGTATGTAAGGAAGTGCGCTTGCACTCACACATTCAAGCTTCGATTCGAAGCCAAAATGCGTTTCGTCGATTCTGCTTTGCAATCATCAGTACGAGTGTTCTACGAACCTGGAGGACGCTCTCCAGAGAGTGTCAGTGTGACGGCGTGTCAGCGGTGGTCGCCATTTAAAGAGACGGTGAACCCTAAAAGAGCATTTTCTCTGCATTCATTGCAGTTGAACTAAAAGAGTTCCCTTTGCACACTGCAAGCTTCCAATAGTCTTGCACACTGTGCAGCTAACATTCCCTGTGCGATTCAGCACAAAAAAGAGCTTTTTTCCCTAAAAGAGCAAGCACAGGTGTGACGTTGCATCTTATTAAAGATGCCATTCCAGTCATGTGTTTCTGGATGCAGATGTTTCCTGGCCCCGTCTAACAGTCACGATACCTGCCTCACATGTCTGGGCTTAAAGCACGCTGAGGTGGCTTTTTCTGAGTCATGTACCCATTGGGGGAAGATGACCATTGTGGTGCTGCAGGTGGAGTCCCCTCTGCTTTGCACCGATCTAGTTCCTCTGCCCAGCAGAGGGCTACTTCGATGAGTACACGGGGTGACCTGATGATCACAGTTCATCTCTGAGTTCAGAGTTCATCTCTGTGGGCCCCCCACTCCTCTAGCGCATTGCAAGCTATGGAGCTTCCGGGTGAGATTGCTGTTCCTTCTCATGGGGGACCTAGCATTTCATTCGGGGCTCCAGCAGAGGGTCAGATGTTGATCGCTGCATTGGAGGGTGGGCTAGAGTCCTCTGGGGATGAAGACTCGGCTGCATTGCCCCCTTCCGAGAGAGTGGTGTTGTTCGAGTCTGACCCAGAGCTAACGGCCATGCTTTCCACCATGTCCCGAACACTTGAGGCTGGACGATTGGCATCTCGGGGCGGCGCACGCTCACCAACAGCATCCCTCCCCAGTTCTTTCAGGAAGTGCACAATGAGGTTACCAGATCATGGAAGGCACCTTTTTCTGCCCGAAACCGAGCTGGTGCCTCCTCTGCCATCACTAACCTTGATGGTGGGGTGGTCAAGGAGTACGTGGAGATCCAGTGGAGCGTGCGGTTGTGATGCAATTGTGTCCACAAAGCGCTGGCGCCTGGTGGGGTAATCCGTGTCTCCCATCCAAGGCCTGAAAGTTCTCGTCTGTGCTTATGGCCAAGGCTTACAGAGCCGCTGGACAGGCCACCTCCACCCTGTCAACCAGGCCAAGGCACTCAAAGGGCTGTACGAGGGTAGTTCTGACCCAGGGTGGATGCAGGAGCTGCGCACAGCGACGGACCTCGCCCTACGTGTGATGAAAGTCACTGCACGGCCCATAAACTCATGAACAAAGGAACTGTCAGAGTTGACTTAAACCACATCCAGAGGTATGCTACTCCCATTATATAAATCCAGCATGGCTTGTCTTAACCAAGAAGCAGTAATGCCACACCTTCAGAGAACCGAAAGGCATCTCTTGAAAGACCCTGAATGCGCAGCAACCTATTTTGCAGAAATCAAGAAACTGGTGGAAGAAGGGTATGTGACCAACCTGGATACAGACAAAGAACCACAGAGCAAAGAGAGGTGATTCATACAACATCATATGGTCAGCCTCAATGACAAAAATCGACAGATCTTCAACTGCTCATTCCAGTTCACCTGGCCCAGTACTTGGTCTGGACTCCTTGAAGTCCTAATAAGATTCAGAGAGTATTCTGTAGCTGTAGGATGTGGAACGAGACAGAGAAGTGGATGTCTATGAGTTTCTATGTTGACAATTGTCTTCAGAGCCTAAACACAGCTGATGGGGCCAGAAAGCTGATTGACCATCTCAGATAGCTGCTGGCAAGTGGAGATTTGGACAAGTGGGCCTCAAAACAACCTAGTGTAGTAAGTAGTTTTAATTTATTATTTTCCTAAGGGAAAGAAAAACTCTCCCAATTAATGCTGTAAACTATATTTGGTATACAACTATAATAATAGAGGAATATTTATTTTCACTCAAATATGCAACTCAGTTGCACATAAGGTAGTTTTCAAAAACACTTGTCTTCATGGCAAATATATTCAAACATACATAATTAACAGTAAATAAGCTCCTCTCTAGAGTTTTTTTTTATAGCTAATTAACGAACTGTGAACAATGAATAACTTTCCTGAGGTAAATGCAACGTTGTGTCATATTGTAAAAAAAAAAAAAAAATTGACCTGTGACATGACACATTTTGGTTAGTTGTACTGTATTTTTCAACATACCCATTGATGTTCATGCATGTTTTTTGTGCTATAACTTGTATTAAAGTAGAAGAAAGGCTCGCAATCTGTGCTGCTTCTTGAACTGAGATGCTACAGCAATGCCACATCACATTTAAGAGGGTCAAAACACCCCTTGCGAAGGGGAGAAATGGGGCAGGCACCTATTGTGGAGGCAGCCTCACGCTAGGTTCTGTGCTTGTGTAAGGAAGGTTATAGGAAGAAAGGACAGAGGTATGCAAAGATGCCACCAGAGCGATTCCCAGTTGCAGAGGCAGTGGGGGCCACTCTGGAAACAGCTGGGAAGGAGGCAGGAAAGGAGCAGTGATGTCACACAAGGTTGAAGGAAGAACAAGATGAAAGTTTCAAAAGTCTTTAATAATCCACTTAAAAAGGCAATCCAAACAGGCATGCAAACAAAACACTACCTCTGACATAGACATGACCAGACAACTGGGAACTGAAAAGACTGCAACTTAAATACAAAGCAAATGAGGGTAATGATGATTAACACCTGTGCAGATTAAATGAATCTCCATGACAACTAAAGAGTGACAGGAAACTGAACAAAAGAACACATGTGACTGGAATTCAACTAAAAATCCATGAAACTGAAACTAAATACACAGAATCATGACATAACGCCCCCTCCCGGAAGGCGCGACCAGGTGGTCGAGACTCAGAGCACAGCATGGATGACAGCCCATGGCGGAGTCGCAGGAGGGAGGAGACATGATGTTACGTTGGCTGACGACATTCGGGCGATGACGACCAACGAAGGAGTCGATGGATCCCATGGTGCAGGCGAAGAGCCGATGGTACAGAGCAACACTGCTGGCACTGGAGACCAAGGCAGAGTGGCGGTGACGAGCGTCTGAGGTGTATCCAGAGTCTCTGAGGACTAAAGCGGAGCCGGTGTGATGAGGCGGAAGGAGGAACCTGTCGAAGCCATAGGGGTGGAGAGATGGATTGCAGCGGAAGGATTGTAAGTCCGTGGCATAGGTAGAGTGATAACCGGTGGAACCGGTGGGACAAGGGAACCTGTGGAGCCACAAGGTTCGAGGGTCTCTGGTGGAGCCAAGGCAGAGCCGACAGGTTAATGGGCTGAGGTGGAGCGAAGGGATCAGAGGCCGGAGGCAGAGCCAAAGGATCCTCTCGCTCAGGTGAGGCTGGTGATTGAACGGCAGATATCATCACAGCGGGCACTGTGGCAGGTGTTGAGGAACTCCTCCACGTAGTCCTTCAGGGTATGACCGTTCTAAAAAAAAAAAAGTCTCTCCCTCTAACATCTCATTCACCCTCCAAGGGGAAACACTGATAGATGCTAAGTCCATTATCTTTTGTCTTGGTCCGGTCATCTGTCACACTGGGTTGAAGAAGAAGATGATGATAATGATGATGATGATGATGTTGATTCAAAAGTCTTTAAAAAGGATCTACCACCAGCAGTCGATTTTGATATTCTAGGTATTATCAACTGGCCGGAATTTTGAGATCGCAATAGACGAATGATGAATGAGACCATTCTACAATTCAGCAATATTATTGATTTCACTGTACTAGCACTATTGGATGAGAACTGAACTGAGCTGGATGAAGATATCACTGTTTTCTACAGAGCTGCTTTATAGCCTAATTGATAACCAATAATATAACTAACTAATTACTAATTTAATTGTATTTGATGATCTTTAAACAGTTATTGAATGGAACTGAATCAACACTGAACTGTCTTCAGCTAAACAATGACACTATTTTCTTTTTAGAGCTGCTTTACTGCAGAATTGAACTGTGTTTACATTATTTAATCATTATTCTCCTGTTTATCCCTGTAAAGCTGCTTTGAAACAATCTGTATTCTTTAAAGCGTTATATAAATAAAGGTGACTTGACTTGACTAGAAAATTTAGGGTGGATACTGGCAGACAAGGGAGCTAAGGTTGAGGCTGTTTCATTCTATCTTGGCTGTACTATTAATAGAATGAACGGTTAACGCAGATATAGTTGCGTACCCTCACTTTATTGAACACAACAAACCCAGCCTGTACTATCAGGCATGAACAATAATAATACGTTTTATTTAATTATTTATTTGTATTTATATAGCGCCTTTCCAGTGCTCAAGGACGCTTTATAATGTACATGCAATAAGGAAAGGATAACACCAATAGGGTAGACAATGATGACAAACAATAGTAAGTAGGTTAGTGTAACGAATACAGAACAGTAAAAGAGCATTATATAGTCAGGGCATCATACAACACAATGGAATCAGGCACAGCAAAATACAGAACACAACTTAAGAATGATAACATTCAGAAAATAAGTGCGTTTTGAATAATTTTTTTAATTCATTATTAACACAGCAGAGTGATTGGGGACATAATTCCATAGTTTAGGTGCAACAACGCTGAATGCTCTGCCCCCATTGAAGAGAGGCGATACCGAGGGACAAAGAGAAGGCCAGAGTCAGAAGATCGTAGTGAGCGAGTCGGGGTGTAGGGGAGGAGCAGTTTACAAAGAGGGTGGGAGCCAATCCATGCAAAGATTTAAAAGTGAGCAGGAGAATTTTGTATTTAATACGATAGGCCATAGGAGGAGCAGTTTACAAAGAGTTTGCTGGAAAGCAGTGGAGATCATGCAAAAATGGGGTGATGTGAGCAGAACGCTTGGTATGGGTAAGTATTTTAGCAGATGAGTTTTGAATATATTGTAGTCTGGAAATGGAGCTGGCAGGTAAACCAATGAAAAGGGAATTACAGTAATCAAGACATGATGAGAAAAATGCATGGATGACAGTTTCACAATGCATGGATGACAGACACTTATGAAGGGACGGAACATTGAAATAATGCAGATTTGGTGATAGAGTTAATATGAGCCTGAAAGGAGAGAAAGGAGACAAAAACACCAAGATTTTTAACAGTACTTGAGGGTTTGATGTGAGTACCAGCCAGGTGAAATCAGTAGGAATATTGCTAGCGAGTGATTGAGTTCCAATAAAAATCTCAGTTTTGTCCATGTTTAGTTTCACAACAAAAGTCAGCTCTCTTTTTGGGGACTTTGCAAAACCATATGAGTGGGTTTGCAATGTGATGGTCTTATAATCGTCATTAGATCAGCTTCACCAAAAAGACCATGAAAGCTTCACTAGCTTTATTGGTGAGCAGCAATCATCATTATTATTTGTACACAAAATTTGATTAAACATTTTTTATTAATATTTGCAATATGATAACTATTTGAAATGGTTGTACATTTATTTCTTCATATATATCTTTCTATTCTGTAGACCATTTTGGCAAATTTTAGTCCAGCTTTGTGCTTTTAAAATATTTTTGCTTTCCTGCCATCTTGTGGTCAATGTGGATAATTAATAAAAAATGGTTACAAGCACACCAGTTCATCATTAACTGTAACAGAGCTTATTGTGTTATTCATATTGCATTGATTTAGAAGACATTACAATCATTATATTTAACTGAACAATACATTAGTAATTATTATTATTAATACAATTAGTCTTAAGTGCGTCTGTCACATTTATTAAATGTGCCACAAATTGTACAAATAAATTTAATTTATATTATATTACATTAAAGAGGTTACTTTTTTTCTTAATACAATTCTGGTTATTCTATAATTTGTTTTGTCAGATAGACAGTTATGGAGAAATTGTATGCATTTTAATGAGAATAAAAACTAAAACGACAGAGAGAGAACAACATTTCTGGATTTAATTATTCCATTCTCACTAATGTGTGAATTAAAATGACTAATATTTTTTAGAGACCTCAGTATTTTTCCTGTGTTGACACTGGAAAGTTTTGGCAATCACTCATGCTTCCCTCTGGCCCCACTGTTAAACTGCTGAAGTGTCTGAAGATAGATGCAATTCCTCACCTAAGTGAGTGGAATTTTCACATGAGAGAGGACAACACAGCTTTGACCTACTGGGTGCAGAATCATATATAAAAGTCCTGGAAAAAAGGTGCAATGACGTCTGAGTATCCATGAGGTGAAAGCGATCTCAAAAGAAGGATCTAGATCCATTTAAAAGTTCAACACTTAGTTTAATGCTGAAATGACAAGGGACAAGATGTCTGTGAAATGTTTTAAATAATATTATTTATGAAGATAGATTTAATATTTTTTAATTGACACAATTGACTATATTGATGTGGACTTAAAAGCTTTAACCATCTATTGTATGCATTTATACATGCATTATAATTGTTTTCTATTTGTTCTATATTTGACATAAAATAGCTCCAGTAACAAAGATTAAAAACAAATTATATATATATATTGCCATATGTACAGTGGAAAATAGGTGGTCTTAAAAAGTATTCATGTTTCTTTTATCAATTTACATAAATTGTACCTTGTAAAAACTCTCTATATGGTTCCAATAGCAATATTCATATCTCAATTTTCTTCAAACTCTGTTAGACTAAGTTTATCTTTAAACCACATGCCCACGGTTTCACAGACAAGGCGTAAGCCTATAGTCCCAGACTAAAATTGTTTTAATTGAAAGCAACTTGCAGTGACGTATCTGTCAGTGCCATTGGTTTATCTCGAGATGCACACCAGTAAGGTTTTTTTTTTTCAAGGCATGTCTATAAAAGCTACCTAAATATCCTAATTGAACTAAGGCCTAATCCTGGCTTAATCTAAACCCTGTCTGTGAAACCAGGTCTTTCACTCACTAAACATGCAGCAAGAAAAAAAATCAGGTTGTTAAATAAATTGACAGAAATGTGTTTAATAAACCAATCTGAAGAGCATTTACATTTTTATCTATGCTGAATTCAAATCCAAAAATATAAACATTAATTATTTTTACAAAAGTTTTCTTCACAATTGTGCACATATAGTATCCTTCATAAGAAGACAAAATAAATAAGCATTATGTACAATATGCTTTAAAATAATGACTTGCATATTTAAAACCCCCACATGACTTTAACTGACTGAATTAGCAGGAATGTAAACATGTTTACAATTAGAGTTTTGAAGAAAGAAAGATAGATTTCGGTTAGGTCTTAATAGGCTTTAGTTTTTAATGTAAAGCATACAAATCTCGAAATTAGTTTTGTATGTAATGCATGCAAATAATGCTAACTTGAGTCAATTCCACTGCAAAAAAAAAAAAAAACAGAAACCAGCTGATCTAATATATTTGCATCAAAAGCTATTGCATAAAAGCAATAATAGTTCAGCTGTACACAGCTTTAATTTACTCCATAGGGTCAACTTCCTATAAAGAGGGTGGTGTTACTTGGGTCCAGGCTGTAGGAAGGCGTACATGGGCTGAGCTGTCATATTGTGAGGCCTCGTGCACTTCAGTCACTGCCATGGAGTCATATACCTGAGAGCCAGAAGAGGGCGCTGTGACTGGGTGAGCCAGGCTGCTGTAATGACTGGCAGAGCCACGGAGAAACTGGGAGCCCAGACTGCTGGCCATACTTCCAGCCTGAGACACTGGGGTCAAAGGTGAGTTCCCTACAGACCACAAGCTGGTGTACTGGCTGCAAACAGGATACAAAATAACCAAGAGGAAAACATTATTGGTCAGATTAGCAGTTTTCAAACTGGAAACACTCAGAGGTCTGCAAGGGAGGGCTTTTAAAAACTGTAAATGTGAAAAGGTTTATACATGATGTTACATTACTCAAATGATGTCTTGAAAGAATCTGGAAAATGTTTGAGTGCATATTGAGACATAGATGAGATCTCTTCCAAGCTTTATAATGGCAGTCCATAAAAGTGCATCTATCCATCATAAAAGTAATCCACACGGCTCCGGGGGGATAATAAAGGCTTTCTGAAGTGAAGCAATGCGTTTGTGTAATCCATATTTAAAACTTTATAAAGTAAAATAACTAGCTTCCGGCCAAACTAACATACGGATTCGACTTACCAGTAAGTCTTAGCGCAACTTATGCGAGTAATGCGACGTACTGCTGATATTTACACTACGCCATGACGTACTTCTGATGTCACAAGTTTCGTAAGTTGCGGATTAGGGGCAAGTTGACTGCGTATGGCCGGAAGCTAGAATTTTACTTTGTAATGTTAAAAATGAATATTTTTCTTACACAAACGCATTGCTTCACTTCAGAAAGCCTTTATTATCCCCCCGGAGCAGTGTGGAGCACTTTTATGATGGATAGATGCACTTTTATGGACTTCAAAACAGAAACAGCCATTCACTGCCATTATAAAGCTTGGAAGAGCCAGGACATTTTTTTATACAACTCCGATTGTATTCGTCTAAAAGAAGAATGTCTTATACACCTAGGATGACTTGAGGGTGAGTAAATCATGGGCTAATTTTCATTTTTGGGTGAACTATCCCTTTAAAGAGATTGTGTTTGTAATTTTACTTTCCTATGTGGATGTTTAAGAGCTGAAGGAAGAAGCAAGGGAAGTTATGTAGTGTGTTGTTAATTACTTCAAAAACCACTTGGTTGCAATTAAGTAGTAGTGAAAGTGTGTGATTCATTCTCACCTAGAGTTTGAGTTTGGGGGAGAGCCGTGGCCCATTGGGAGCACACCGGAGTGGGAGGACATCTGCAAACTGGACCAGTTATCATGGGACGGCAACATGGAGAGACAGGTTGAGCTTTCAGAGAAACCAGCTGCAATATAAACAACACAGAGGATCTAGTCACATGAACAGTTTCAAACCTGCTCGGTCAATAGCTTTAGAAATCTCTCTCTTACACCTGGAGGTGATGTGACTGAGCGTTCAAGCATTCCACCACCAAAGTTCCCCTGTTTATGAGGGTGAACTCAAACACAAAAGCTGCAGGAATGTCAGACACTCTGCGGTCAGTAGAACTTGTTTGAGTGGCTCATTAAAGGAAACAGTTCAGGCTAAGAAGGAAATTCTCATTATAACCCTCATTAAACAAGATTAAAGGGATAGTTCACCCCAAAATTAAAATTATCTCATAATTCACTCACCCTCAAGCCTACATCCTAGGTGTATATGACTTTCTTCTTTCAGCCAAACACAATTGGAGTTATATAAAAAAATAAGCTTCCAAGCTTTATATTAGGAGTGAATAGTAACTGAGATTTTGAAGCCCAAAAAGAGCACGTCCATCCATCATAAAAGTAATCCATACGGCTCCAGAGGGTTAATAAAGGCCTTCTGAAGCGACATGATGCGTTTTTGTAAGAAAAATATTCATAATTATAACGTTATCAGCTATAATCTTCTAGTAACGGCCGAGTCGAGTTCTAGCCGAAGAGTGACCTCTGACCTGACGCATGACGTATTGACGAGCGCAGAGGATAGAGCAAAACAAAACACCAGTCACGAATTAGAAGTCTAAAATGAGAATTTTTAAAGAGAAATGTGGGAGGAGCTTGAGTTTGTTGCCCAGCCCGGTTTGTTTGAATTGCGAGCGGCGTCTACTCTCACTCGACTCTCTCGTGAACGTGCGAACGGACGTTACTGGAATCTAGTGATTACAGTTTATAAAGTTATAATTATGGATATTTTTCTCATAAAAACGCATCGCTTTGCTTCAGAAGGCCTTTATTAACCCCCTGGAGCCGTGTGGAGCACTTTTATGGTGGATGGATGCGCTTTTTTGGGCTTCAAAATCTCAGTTACTATTCAGTCCCATTATATAGATTGGAAGAGCCAGGATATTTTTTAATACAACTCCGATTGTGTTTGGCTGAAAGAAGAAAGACATATGCACCTGGGATGGCTTGAGGGTGAGTAAATTATGGGATCATTTTTGGGAGGACAAACCCTTTAAAGGCCAAACCTTCAGCAGAATATCCAACATCTTGTTCCCATTCAGTAAAGTAAATAGGGACAGGTGTAAATTGTATACATTTGTAAATTGTGTAAAAGTGATATCGCAATATAGCTTAGTTCAATTATCAAATTAAATAAGTACGATATATAGACTGTAGCGCTGCGTGTTTCAGAGCGAAGAGTGTTACCATGTTTACAGTGTTTTCAGCATCTTAGAGTTCACAATATGCTGCTTCTCACAAACTTCATCTCTATATGAACAGTGAGTTCAACATGCATTTTGGGAACGCAATGTGCTAGGTTCGCTTTATTTACACATTTGCATAATTTCCAACCATTCCAAAAGATTAAATATTTTATCTGGGTACCCCAATGTTGGGGGGTAACGCATTACAGTTTTTCTCAGTCGCTTTGGTGCATTTCTCACATCACTACTTACATTTGCACAACAGTTAATTCAGTTCTCAAAACAATTAGTACAAACTGCAAAACCTAGTTGATAACCTGCAAAAGCGTGTCACTTGCTCAAAATGGATAGCTCATTCCTCAAAAGCAAGTATTCATGTCAATGAAAGTGTCAGTGTCATCAAAATGAAAAGTCCTGACACCATTGTTTATGAACAAGATAGTCAAATGGCTTTGTCATGTTTTCATTTTGACAGTTTACTCTGTAAATGTTTTCCAATGCAAAAAAGTCAGATCTTGGTGACACTACCTGAAAATGCTCAAGACAGCACTACATACTATTTGCACAGCCATTTGAAAAATACAGTAAAGTTACACATTACTGTAGTGAGGTAACTGAGTACAAGACACTGAATATGTATGTTTCACATTTTTACTGCATATGCTCTTTGCAATTCTAATTTGTTCACAGCATTGTGCAAAAGAAAAAATACACCCTTATTTTACAACAAACATAAACTCCCTTTGGGTAGAGCTGTGCACAACTGTAAACAATATTGCAGTACATATTGGAACTGAACATACAACATACATAGTACTGTAATCATTCATGCACATCCAGACGTTCCTCATCAGTGAAAGCTGAGATTCACCTGAGAGAAATTGTTCAATTTAGGAGACATTTTCAGGAAAAAAAAAAGATTTAAAAAAATGTGTAAAATTTGCTTGACAGATTTTGACAACTAGTTCAACATTTTTGTATGTAATGACTCAAGCAATGAAATGAGGACTATTAGTTTTATATGGAATGACTATTCAGCATTCACATGTATAGTTAATTTTGACTGACATGACATAAGCAAATGATAATGTTTTAAAACAGCAGAGAGTTGTATGAAAGCAATTGATGCATGTCCAAAAGCATTTGCAATTTGTTGGAAGGAATGAGAAACTGCTACTATGATGTGCACACATGAATAAATGTTGTGGAGGTTGAACTAACTGTTGTGCAAATGTAAATAGTGATGTGAGAAATGCACCAAAGCGACTGAGAAAAACTGTAAACTTTTTTAAACAAGTTACTTTTTTTTTTTTCAAGCAACTGTAAAGTAATGCAATACTTTTACATTTACAAAAGATCTGATTAACTTTTTCAAATAAGTAATGCAAGTTACTTTGTTTTCCCATGTATTTACTGACAACTCTCTTGTCCCCATGTTGAGAGAAATTTGTGAGTACGGTGCAGATGTGTTGTGTGCATTGTATGGACATGATGGTTATTGTAGTGAATAAAAGCATTGAAAAGTAAACTCATAATACTATGCAAACCTACAATAATTAAATGCTAAACTACACAAATATACTTAATGCATTTATTCTCACTTTATGAAACAATGTCTTTGATGATCCAATTCAACCATATTTGAATATGCTGAAGCATGAATGAGATATGAGACACAATTTAGCCCATTGTCTATTTCAGAAAGTATGTTTGTGTTTGCAGGAAGTATGTTTTGCAGAAGCTGGACAATATGGATGTCGCAATATGGCGTAACTTACTGGGAGAGGCAGTCGGGTGGGCATATGGGCTGGGGTATGGCGTAGACCGGTGACTTCTCAGAGTCGAGTAACGTTCACAGCCATGGGGTGAGGATAGAGACAGCGGGCTGCCAAACTGTGCGTGAGGGTTTGCAGAAGGACAGAGAGACCCTGTGGCTGGCAGAAACCAGCTACTGACTAGACCAACAAGAAAATCAGAGTCAATATGAAATTCATTTTGCACTTCACTGAAATTATTATAACTGCTGCACAACATGAACTGGACAGGATCAGTCCACATTTACAGTTTTTCTCAGTCCTGAAATCCTGACACCACTGTTTATGAACAAGATAGTCAAATGGCTTTGTCATGTTTTCATTATGACACTTTACTCTGTAAATGTTTTCCAATGCAAAAAAGTCAGATCTTGGTGACACTACCTGAAAATGCTCAAGACAGCACTATGTACTATTTGCACAGCCATCTGAAAAATACAGTAAAGTTACACATTACTGTATTTAGTGAGGTAACTGAGTACAAGACACTGAATATGTATGTTTCACATTTTACTGCATATGCTCCTTGCAATTCTAATTTGTTCACAGCATTGTGCAAAAGAAAAAATACACCTTATTTACAACAAACATAAACTCCCTTTGGGTAGAGCTGTGCACAACTGTAAACAATACTGCAGTACATATTGGAACTGAACATACAACATATATAGTACTGTAATCATTCATGCACATCCAGACGTTCCTCTCTGTCTGGCCACATAATTTACATCTACATCACAGCGAATATCATCTCTTGCAATCAGAAAAAGAGAAAGGGTCTTGCTTTTTTCAGGAAAAAAAAAGATTAAAAAATTTGCTTGACAGATTTTGTCAACTAGTTTAACATTTTTGTATGTAATGACTCAAGCAATGAAATGAGGACTATTAGTTTTATATGGAATGACTATTCAGCATTCACAAGTAGTTAATTTTGACTGACATGACATAAGCAAATGATAATGTTATAAAACAGCAGAGAGTTGTATGAAAGCAATTGATGCATGTCCAAAAGCATTTGTAATTTGCTGGAAGGAATGAGAAACTGCTACTATGATGTGCACAAATGACTAAATGTTGTGGAGGTTGAACTAACTGTTGTGCAAATGTAAATAGTGATGTGAGAAATGCACCAAAGCGACTGAGAAAAACTGTAATAAAGAATTGTGAAATAACTTTTTCCAAAATGAATGACATTTATGATTATTGAGATACTCTTACATTGAGAATAGCCAGACTGTTGACTTTCGCTGACATCGTCTAGTATGTCCTTATGATCACTTCTGGTGGGAAAAACAAGATACATTTATATTTCATCTTAGTTCTAACAAAAACTAGTTTCTTAGTTTACAATACAAGTCCTCAAAAATATTCACATGGAGGAGGATTTGGGCTAATTGTTACATGGGAAATTTGTCCATGGTGAAAGTCCTGAGTTAAAAAAACAATTATACAAATGCTTGTTTTCTCTTTAGTTGGATTTGTAAGTTGGTTTAAAACACAGTTGTAAACCCTTGCAAATTAGGACATTTTTAATTTAATTCTATCCTCCAAAGTGAAATTCCAAAGTTTGTTACAATTATTTTAGGGCAAATATGTGTTTTATACATTGTTATTGCATACAGTTTACCACAACAGGTATGTGTCTACACAAAACATTACTTTCAAACATAAAAAAAAACTGGAGTTAAAAATGGCAACTCATGTATTTACAATACACATGTATTAAAGTATATATATACCTTTCCTTGGCATCCAGGAAAGCTTTGGCGAATGGATTGTATTTAATTTTGAGAGCAGTAACCTAAAACAGCAAATTGCAGATGTCATCCAGTGTCATTATGCACAATATCATTGTTCATTTGTTGACATGCTTTATAAAATCACACTGTAGAAAAATAAAACGCGTTACCTCTTCATTCTGGTAGGCAGTAACTGCTATGAATTGTGTCTCAGAGAAAGAATGAGTGGTGATCATTCTCTGTGGGCCACCAACGCGCACTATGTGGATACGTGGCTCATATTTGTGTAGCGAATTCAGCATAATCTATGAAAAAAATGGGACATATTTTCAACTTCTTAATACAAACTTCTTTTTGTATTTTCCAATACTGTTTTCGCATGACAACGTCCACAAACCTGGCCACCTCCGTTTAATTTGTTGGTGAGTTTGACTTTACTGAAGGAGACTGAGGTTTTCATCCAGTGCGCACCGAAGTTTGGCGAGTCTGGGTGGATGTAGACGCAGCTCGGGGCTTGTGGCTCGGGTTTGCCACCCGGTACCCATTCACCGTTCACATACTTCCACCTGTGATTGTCTGCTGCCACAAAATCCAGTAAGAAGGAGTACATGGCGTTTGGATCCAGACCGGACACATTCACCTTTAGCACTGGGAACATGCGCCTGATCACAACAATGAACAGAGACATTTCGACTTAGAGGCATCATCGTATTTGATTTCTCTTTCAAATAAATTAAATAATTTAATTCCGCTAAAATTAATATATAATAGCGTAAAAGAAGAATGAGGAGGGGAAAAAACGTTATTTTGAACGGTTTTATTTTATTTTATGTAGCCTACTATGGCAATAATTTTTTACACTGACAAAATAAAATAGAAACCTAAAATTGAATGTGGCAAAACCTGAATGAACTACTTTTATAAATATTATTTAATATGGCAATCAACTAATCAACAGTTCAATAATGGTCTAGGTAACAATTGCACATTTGGATTTAGAGTGTAATTCTATTGCTTATTAAAATACGACAATAGGCTAATATGAATAATGTTTCTTCTGGCTAAAAAAAATTACCTGCCATTCTTGGTCACTATCATTTCATTCGTCAGTTCTTTGAACTTCTGCCAAAGTTCATTTTCATCCAAACTGACTTTAAGGTCCCTTTCTGTTGGATCTCCTTTCTCGCTGCCAGCTTGAAGTTCATTTTCTACTGCCGTTAATAAATGATCCACCCGATACTGGATGTTCTTTTCTGGACAGTCACTAGCCCCAGATGCCATTCTTCTATCCAATCGGCTCCAACACGATAAATAAATAAATTGCCAAAACTGCGCGAGCTCTTCAGTCAAAACACGCCCAAGACTAGAAGAGATGCATCCAATTAAATACTACCCAGGTAAAACTCTCTTCATGCTTTGCTCAGGAAAGCTCTGATTGGCTGGTCTCCGCTTTGATGTGTGCGTTCTGACCAGTCATTGGTTCAGAGATCTGGTGTAAAGAAATGCGTAAATATTTACACATAGCCTATAGTCACAACGGCACATTTAAAAACGGATCTATTGACGATTTTCTCACAAAAACTTGATTAAAAAAAATCAATGCAGGTCAAATTATAGGGTTACATTGTTGGAAAAGTTTTTTTTTTTTTTTTTTAAGCCATATAAGCCTAGGCTATGTCTTCACAGGCCTACTTAAAACTGTGGGAATAAATTGTTCGTTTTTAATTAAAAATTGAATGTATGCCTGTAATATGATGTAGGCTATGTTATCTGCTGAATACCACTGGGGGAAATAAAAAAAACAAAAAAACAAAAAAAACATATTTGATCGAGTAGTCTAGATCATTTTTTAAAAAGTTCTGTCTGATTTGTAAAAGATTAATAAAATAATTATACACCCAATGGCTGTGTAAGTCCATGGCCGTGCTGATGAAACGTTATAGTAGATGTTTATGAGTTTAAAGCCCGTGGGAATCTTTCTCCAGAGGTGTCAAAAGCAGAGGAAACGCCATCCGACTCGACGCGTTCCAGGACAATGGGAGTTCATAAAATAGCGTGAAAGCGTCATCTAGGCGACAAAACTTCCGGTAAAAATGTTTGACATTTCATTGGAACAACAAAACCGTTCTGGAATTATTTTTTTATTTAAAAAGCATCTGAATACCAAAATATACCAAAACAAATAGGCTTGACATTTTAGCCTTCATCCAGACATGATTTAAACAGTAGCCTAAAACATAACAGAAAGTGCGTAAAGCGTATAGGCATCTAGATGATCATTTTGTTATTTATTAAGTAAATTCATAGTAAATGAAATAATGCAATGAAAATTACAATTACATAATTTGCAGGTAATATTTTCCCCGTTCTCTTAACAGCATTAAAGTTTACAGATCATCACAGTGGTCTATGTATAATTTGTCCACATTTTCACGTCACAGTTTCCCACCTGAAACAAAGTAAAATTGCAGTTTACTTAAAGTTAGGGACAGGTTTGGTGGCATGGTCAGGTTTAATTGTGGAAGTTATAGATCAACAGTGTAGTTATAGATACAATTAATTATTGTAATTACATACAGTTTATTTTTTATATTTTTTATAAATACAATGTACACAATAAGTGCATTATATTAAATGATTAAAATACATACAGTACCTCAACAGCATGACCAGTATAGATGTCAGATAAGCATAGAGGCACATCTGTATATGATAAATGAGGATCTCCAGCACAACTTGATGGGGATTCCTCTGTGCTTTTCCCAGCTGGCTGGAAACTACGTGCATGAATGAAATATTACAAAGTTTGAAAGTGAAAATGACTGACACATTCCTAAACACTCTTCATTCATATAGTTCCTGACCTTGGTGAGAAATGTGCATTTGAACATTCACTTAAGGATTCTGGGTTCTCAGGTATAGGGTCAGGCTCTGCAGGGCATCTGGTCTTTCGAATTTGGACGTTGTGAGAACATTCATGCTTCATCTCCTCAAAATAAAAAAAAAGTTTTGATGTTGAGCAATAAGTGAACTATAAAAGCACATTATAGGTAAAGGAATAGGTGCCCCACAATGAACATTTAGTCACCATTTACACATCTAAAAGCACAATTTTTGAAGTGAACAAAAGTGTGAATTGGATTTGATAGAGGCTTGTAGAGGGCGAGATCATTAGTGACTATTAAGGGTCTAAAAAAGGTCTTTGAAAAAGGTACTGTTGAATTTCAGAAGACATGGAATATAATGCATTAATCTTATGGACTACTTTTACTTTCATTATACTTTTATGTTCTTTTTCTACTCTTTTATTTATCATTTGTTACGATAAATCATCAAAACTATATCATTGGATCAAAACAAAAGCTTGGACAATCTGCCTCAAATCTCCTTTTGGGTTTCATGAAGAAAGAAAACAAAATGTGTCCAAACAACAAGATGGTGAGTAAATTTCATCTTGTTTAACCTACTCCTTTTATAAAAAAGTTCACTCATGTGAATAGTGCTGAGAAAGCTTGTGTTGTGTGACTAACCAATTCTTTGATGCTGAAACCATCTGTGCATTGTAATCTCCATTTTCCATTTTTTGCCATGATTCTGCTCACATAAAAAAAGTTATAATAGTATCAAATGTCTAATTCATTTAAATTAGATGATGAACGTGTACATTTCTCACCTCTGGGTGTCAGCCATGTGAGAAAGCGAGAGGTTGTGCATTAATCTCATTTTGTGGGTAATGTCAGTAGTCTTTGACTTGATCAGTGGCTCATGGGTTCTCTGTTATGATGAAAACAGAGAAACATGGACACATAATCCAAACATGTGCACCTAACTGATAGCCCTATAATTGTATTGATTTCCCCCTGGAGACGGGTGTCTTCTAAATAAATAAATGTGAATGTAGGTACCCCAAAAAGCAAGTTGGAGCTGACTTTTTCCAGGAAGGTAGACTGCAGAGTGAAAAACTTTGGCACTTTGAACTCCCGAGTGAAGACCTGTGGAGACAAAATGCACTGGATATACAGTATATACAGTATATGCAGTAGCTATATATATATATTATATATAAGTTTAATAAGTTTTAAGCCAGTTATTTATATCTTTTACTGTACTGTGTCAATAGGAAATATCAGTCTCACCATCATCGAGTTTGTCTGTGATTACAAATTGAGACAGACTAAATCCAGAAGAACTGCGGCAACGTCTCCAAGACGCTTGAAGAAACCTACCTGCAAAGCTGCAGTACTGTGAAAAGTTTTAGACACTTGTGTAAAAATAGTGTAAAGTCAGGATGCTTTCAATAATAATGTCATAAATAGATTTTAATTATCAATTAACTTCTATTAACTAAATCAAAGTTCAGATCAAATCAATATTTGGTGTGACCATCCTTTGCGTTTAAAACAGCATTTGTCCTCGGTACACTTGCACATAGTTTTTCAGGAAGCTTTGCTAGTAAGTTTCTTCAGGCATCTTGGAGATGTTGCCGCAGTTCTTCTTGATTAGTGTGTCTCAGTTTCTTCCTGTAATGTTCATTCAACATAAATAGGAACTGTTTTTTTGTTGTTGTGTGTATTCCTTCATTGGTGATTATTCATCACTTCCATGGGTTATATGATGTCAGTGGGATGTCAGAGGTGACAGCACAAGTGTCATCTCTCTCAGTTGCTGTGCCACTCTGTGCACCTCACAATCTTTCAAGCCACACAGTGTGTTGTCTCACACCCTGAGGTGACAGGATTTGAGCGAGGGAGCCATCTGGGACAGCTGAACTTGATTTAGGTGCTTATTCGCACACGTCACAAAATGAATGATGTTAGGTGGACCTCACGTCTACAGCTTCTACGCAACAGCAACAATTGCAGTGGTAAAGCCTTGACTGTTAGTCATGCATATGCAAGCACATTGTAATGTAAGTGGAGAACAGGTGTAACATTGTGTAAAATCCCTGTAAACCAAAGTGAGAGTGACATTAGATCACATTCAACTCTTTACATGAGAAGTAATAACTGATTTTACATGCCTACACTTACATGCCTAACTACAAGAAGTCCAAAATTACATATCCCCCATATGGCTTCTTTTTTTTTTACCGGGCAAAATGTATTTCAAATAAATTCCATGGAACCCAGTGTCTGAAGCAAGTGTGAGCGCCCATGCGTATAAAAGGGACCCTGCATTACACATTGCATTATTTTATCCAAAACATAAACAATAAATAGATCATGAATTGATTGGCTGAAATCACTGTGTGTTGCTATTGTATTCTGGATCTGTTTGACTGTTGAAACTGGCTCTTATTTTAATACAATTAGCCTTTGTTGTCACCTGTTGGTGAGTGAAAACACTGAGTTGCTGTTGAAGTGATTGTTTTGAGTGGTACTGGAGAGATTTGACAGGTGAAATGGGCTGGTATTTTCATACAATTTGCCATTACTGCCACCTGCTGGTGAGTGAGTGAGTGAGTGCTTTGTGTGATGCTTTAGAAGTAGGCCTAATTGTATGGGAGAAAAGGGAAACATTTTTTTGCACGCCCAGTTCCAGGAATGCACTAATATTTTGTTGGTAGTACCAGTTTATAACAATTATTATTTAACACTAAGTTGTCAACACTTCCGAAAAAATTATAATTCGTTGTTACACTACATCCTTATGCATCGCTTTCTGTCAGGACTTTTACGTGCTTTTCTCAACTCAGTGAAGTGACGTTGGTGTCCGGGTTAGCAGTAGCATGAGCCGTCAGGCAAGTGTTATTTAAATAAACTCCTGATGTACTTACAAACTTTCCAATGCCCCGTTTTATGAGTACAGAACCTATACTACTGTAGAAGTTTGGTACCATTCTGGGCATTATTAGTGGGGTCATTTACGAGATACAAATTTGGAGCCATTAGCGCCTGCACTAAGCCATTCGCCTGGTATCTCTAAATAAGCTCTAACTTCAATAATGTTCAACCAAGGGAAAAAAGGCTTCTGGGGGGGTGTCTGGCTCGATGTCATGGTGCGAACCATCCTTTTAAGGTTAATTTTTAAATAAAAAAAATGCTAGTTGTGGTGAAATGATGCAACTTTGTTTTGTGTCGATTGCTCTACCCCCAGTGCTGCTAGAGGTGACATTGCTAAGACAATGTTAACACCCCCCAAACCACCTTAAGAGCTTGACAGATGAAAGTTGAGGTGGACTAAGTTGCAAGAAGCTCCCCACTCTCTCATCTGTTGCCCTCCCCAATTTAGCCATCCTGGTGGAAAACATCTGATCATAACGATGTGGATATGTTTGCATGTGCACTGTAATTTGGCACTCCAGTGAAGTCAAGTCACATTTATTTATATAGCACTTTATACAATAGATTGCTTTAAAGCAAGCAGGTTATGTTTATTAAACACGAGAAAAAAAAAAAAGAAAAAAAATGCCTTCAGAGACACTAATTAGAGTCTGACTTGAAACTTTACCAAGTAATTTCTTGTGTCTGTTGAAACAAAAAAATGTTTTGCTTAAAATATGAAATACTGATTTTCTAATACAATAAAGTATTCAGCTCAAAGGCAGCCATAGTAAAACAGACATTTTCTCATGGAAGTGTAAGAGAGATGTTTGGATGTCTTCTAAAGGGCTATATTCTCTCACACATGCGTCTGTCCATGTGATGGATGTCTGGTACCTTTTTTCCATGTGATTCTGACTGTGTTTTCTTATGTGATGACACCGTAAATGGGCCGCAGGGCCGATTAATATGACTACTGGTCCTTCCCAACTCTGTTTGCCATCCCCTATCCCTCTTCCAGACCCATGCTCTGTTTGCACACATCCACTATGACAGGGAGGTGTGAGAAAAATGAACCTTTCGTGTGTTTCTGCAGGTTCCACTCACATCCCGGATTTACTCCTACTCTTCAACCTCCTTACCTCGCCTCTATGCGGTCTGAACTCTGGCAACTACTGGTGTCTTGCAGTCAACTCTAGTCTACTTAAATGCTAGTTTTCACATAGCAGGCAACTAAAAAAAACTGTATGTTTTGTAATCTGTAAAATGTTTTACTGTAAGAACTCCTAGAACTTTCAGTTAAACTAGTCCTTAGTCCTTCGGGCTGTTTTGACTTTTTGCTTACTTCCAATATCCCAAAGAGTTCTACTAAGGCAATATTCAGTTGACTTGAGAGATATTTTTAATATCTATTAAAGTATTCGAAGTAAATAAGTCTTCTACAAACTTAAGCTTTATTAATTTATTTTTTACATTTAGACTTTCAGACAACTTTTTTTTTAGTAACTTTAATATTTTAAAAGTATGGATGATGTGCTGGATTACTTTCTAGATTTCACAGACATTATGAAACATATTGTCAGTGTGGGGGTGCAAAAAGGTATAAATAAAAAGTGCTGGATATATTTGCAAGCAGTTTTCTTTCATCAAAATAAACTCAGGATTGCACTTCTTAGGCTCTTTGGAAACAAAACATGATATACAGACCAACCACCAAAATTACAGCAAGATCTGACAAAGACTAGAGACTGAACAAAATAATTAACAAGACCGGTGTACACATGAGGGCAAATCAAATGGGGGGATGACTGACAGAAGCGGAGCTTGTGGAGGTGGAGACCCGGCTGGAGTCGAAGAGACCGGGCAACACCAAAAGATCCTGGAGGCCGAGGCGGAGCTGCGGGGACGGGTGGCCAAGGTAAAGCCAGGAGGACTAAGAGGCCGGTGCAACTAGAGGCCGGTGCAACTAAGGACTGAGTTGGAGCTGGATGGAAGGAGGAGCCCGACGGAACCAAAGGGGTGGAGGGACGAGGTACAGCAGAAGGCTCGTAAGTCCATGGCGAATACCTAGACTGGCCAAGTCAGACCTAGAGGGACGAGGAAGCCTGGTGAAGCCATAAGGATGACGTCCCAGGTGGAGCTGAGGGGGCGAGGAGCCAAGGTGGAGCCGACTGATCGACGGGCTGAGGTGGAGTGACGAGTTTGGAGGGTCGACTAGAGGCTAGAGGGTCGACACACTAGGGTAGAAGCCCAAGGCGGAATCGAGCTAATTAGAGGTGTCAGCGAAGGAGGAGCCAAAGGGCTGAAGGGAGCCAACGGAGACAGAGCAGAGGAACTGGATGGCACGGGCAGAGGGTTACAAGACGACCTCCTTGGCTGTGACAGGACAGGCAGTAATTTCAAAAACTGCCTTCTTGGCAAATATGGGAAAGGCAGAGAGGTCAAACACAACCTCCTTGGTCGATACGGAACAGGTACAGAGTTTAAAAGTGGCCTCCTTGATAGGGTACAGGCAGAGAGTTCAGAAACAGCCTCCTTGGCCAAAATGGGACAGGCAGAAGAGGTGGAAGCAGAGTAGGAGCATCACAAACCACACTGACATGGTGCTGTGCAACGTTACAGACTTGGTACTTGGCGACAAAACAGACATGGTGCTGGGCGACGAAAAGGGTATGGTGCTAGGCGACAAAACAGGCTTAGTGCTAATCCTTTCACTCTTATCTGTGATTACAATGGGCTTCAAATTCAGCACACTTACAGCAGCCTTAGTACTTTGGGCGGAGCTCCACTCCATTCTCTCCCATTCCTACTGGAACAGACACTGGGACTTTCTCACATACCTGGTCAGACTCCTTTTTAGGCTTTGGCTCTGGGACAACGGTAGCCTTAGGAGTGCTCCTTGGGGGAAGTGAGGGTCGGCTCACGCACCTGGTCAGACATGGCATTTTTTGGCTCTGGGCTCTGGCTTCTGGCTTCACCCCCATGCAGGGCTTTGGTTCATGCATCGTGGCGGGCTCACGCTCTGATGCTTGTTTCACACTGGATGTGTATTTAAAGAGCGGAAGCAGCACGCACCCATTGTGCTTTCACATATTTGTCATGCACAGCTAAACCACGGCTTGTGTTCTGCAAATACAGATGAGTATCATCCACTGTGTCACCTTTTTCAGGTGTTCTTCTCTGACCACTGTCACGTGCTTTGATTGGGCAGCATAGTCCGTGAGGGACTGCCACTTTACTTTTGTTTTGTTGTTTATGTTTATTTCACCGGTTCCCGCCTCCTCCTTCCCTGAACTTAAAATGTGTTACAGTGAGGTTTACAGGGGTGAATTTAACAGAGGCCAGCTGGTACGAGATGGATGTGCAGGTAACACTTACTCTCCTGGCCTCAAGAGGCACACTAGCGCATACATGCTGGGTATCACGTTTCAAGCCCAGCTTGGAGCTTGGATGTAACAAAAGTCCTTGATGTTGCAAATTGATGAATTCAGAATTCAAAGAGATGCCAGAAAATAGACCAATCACAATTACACTGTGCCATTGAATTAATTGCAGAAGTTTAAAACTCGGTTTGATGAACGCGTCAGCGCGTTCTGGCACATTAATATTTTCCTGATAAGAGCGAAAATAACTTAAAATACTCTGTCATTATTGGTCAGATAAGAGTAAGACATCATTCGAAACTGTAAAGTGTCTATTTTTATTTGTTCATGTTCAAAAAGATTTTAAACAAACCCTGCAACCAGAATGTTTGAGGAATATCAAATCAGTTCTGTTCAGCAAACACTGTTTTTTTGAGGAGCTTAAAAAGGTCGTATGACATTAGGCTTTTTGGTTCCTATTTGGAAACTTTAAAAAAATAAGTAAAAAAAATCTAGTATTCTTTTTATAATATGAATTCTTATTTTAAAAGTTCAATATAAAAGTCTCTAGTTAGTCTCTAAGTGTAGATGATTGTGAGGGTTATGCATGTTTGTGTGTGATATATGACAAAGCGCACAACTGCTGCAGGTGTGTTTGCCTCCATGTTCCTGCTTACTGGGATCAGACGCTGTGGTTTGACACTTACTTCAGGAAACATGAGCTCAGTTTCGTCTTGTCCCCAGGTCTGTTTGCCCTGCTGTTGGAAAGCATTCACCCCTCCTCCACCCCCTCGTGAGACTGGCATCTGTGAAGAGAGCAGACATTACAAACAGACATTACAATTTATAACTCAGATTTCACTTCAACACCACTTTGAGAGGTATTTTTCAGTTTAATTAATCATCCTTTTAAATTTGCATTATTGAGGATGAACATAATGAACACAATGCCTGGTTGACATGACTTTGCTTTTCTATTTCTCTCTGAGACAGATCTCCACATTTTTCCCACTTTGCAAGATGGCCAGATACAGGAGCTATACATGCAAGCAATCCTTGGAGTGAGCATAGTTCCTAATATGTTCCTAATTATGTGCTACTTCTCAAGAAGATCCTCGGACACAGCCCAGCTCACACCCGATAACACTGCACACCCGGGTGAGGACACACTTTGTCTGCTGGGTGCAAACTGGCCCTCCAGAGTGATACAGTGCAGGGAAGTGTTTCCTCAAAGCACTGTATAGCAGCTAAAAGACCTGTAACAAGCCTGTACACTAGACACCGACAGGGAGAATGAGAGTAACATTAATTTGTGTAGGAAAGGAAGATTGTGTTGATGAATGATTTTAGCTATAAGAAGAGTCCACAAACATTGGATTCAAAATGTATGTTCTGGGGGAAAAACATGGGTGTGTAAGTGCACAAATATAGTGGGAACAATTTGTTCCGTGTATTTCTCCTTTCAACTCAGTGATGATGGAGCAATGTTCCTCAGACAAATTTGACTGTCCATCCTGAAAATAAAAAAGTGTGAAATTCAACATAGCAGATAGATGTTGTGACTCAGTATCTGTCATAGAAACCAAACAATCTAAGGTAAATATAAAAAGAAATAGACTCAAATGTATAATTAATAGTTTTCAAAGCTGTGATTATTGTGGTTGTGAAGTTTGACAAGCTGTACAGAACTAAGTAACCAGCCTGCCACATAGAACTTAGTAACAGTGACCCAGGGGAAAATCCAATTGCTCAGAGGTTGCTATTTCATAGCTCACGAGATGTTACAAATTTCTCAGTTAAAATGCCTTAGGGGAAATAAAAATAGAAACAACCAAGACCATTATTGGTGATAAAATCAGTGTGGATTAGCATAGCACAAATAATTAGGTCTTGGAAGAACATGATGAGAAATGTGTGATTTCATAGTTGAATTTTTCATAGAAAACTCTCAATAACAGACTTTGGTATCTTGCCAAATGGTGAACGTGATTTCACCAAACAAGTTCCTGAATCAAAATCTTTGTTGATCATTAAACAACATTCAAATGAACGAATCACATTTAAGGGACAAGTTTACAGTTTATGTCAAGTTAAGGTTTACAAACAGGGTTATATGCTTCTACATCATTGTTATTCACCTATCATTTCCCTCTGATTTTAGGGATATGTTAGGGTTAGGTTTAGGTAGGAACAGGGTTAGAACTACATTTTTGGACAGGAATGTTTTTCCAGGATCAACAACATGCTGATTCAGGAACATGTCTTACCTGGCAAAATCACAGTAACCCTTTGGAAACCCGAGCATGGTTTTGGGATATTGTTGAAATCTATTCTGAAAATCTACAGGAGATATTATGAGATAATGAGCTAAGGTAATTTCTTTAGGAGAAAAGACCCCCCAGGTTTAAACTCATTGCTGTGTAGGGGAAATCTGAGATCAGTCTATATAGAGAGAGACCTTTTGTTTAAGGTCCAGAAGATCTTTTCCAAACAGTTTAACTCATTCCCTGACCTCTGGCTTGATGTGACATCCCAGGCCAAATTGGTCAGTCTCTTTTGTGTGTGAAATGAATTAGACATTCTCCCCTGGGTGATGTTTGTCCATGATGTGCTGACTGAAGGAGATCCTCCTCCACTACTGAGGGTCATCTCACTGCTATGTGAACAATCAATTCTCTTTTCCCATAGAGTTGAGGTTAAAATGGCTTCCAGCAGAATGTGAGCTTGTGTAAGGCCAGCAGTGCAAACAGCATGGGGAGAGAAGAGAGTTGCAGGCCTTTTCAATCCCAGCAATATTTTAAATAGTCTAAATAGAGGCTAATTTCAACGTTTCATAGAATGAACTGAAACCATTTTTGTAAAAATGAGTAGCTAAGAAATGCAAAGCAAAGAAATAAGACAGAAAGGCAAAGGTCAGTGATTTATTTAATGAGCAGAAACTTACATGTTCATTTTGTGCTGTGGAGTCATCAGGTGTGATCTGAATTTTCGGTAGAGATCCAGACTTCTGTTTTAGCATGTCCTTAAGAGTCACATCTGGGCTGGAATTACTGCTGTTCTCTGCTAGCATGAAATGTCAGTGAAGTTTAAAAGTGAATTATAGCAACAACAACAACAACAAAATAGCATTAGAGTTGGTAAGTTTGATTTATTTCCTTTTTCAGTACAAGTTTTTCCTATTTCAGTACAAGTATACACTACCAGTCACAAGTTTTGGATATTTTAATGTTTTTATTAATTTAACATTGTTAAATATCATGACAATTTAAAATAACTGTTTTCCATTTAAATATATTTTAAATTGTAATTTATTCCTGTGATCAAAGCTGAATTTGCAGCATCATTACTCCAGTTTTCAGTGTCACATGATCCTTCAGAAATCATTCTAATATGTGGATTTGATGCTCAAAAAACATTCATTATTATTATCAATGTTGAAAACAGTTGTGTACAATTTTTGTTTCAGGATTCTCTGATGAATAGAAAGTTCAAAAGAACAGCATTTATCAAAAATAGAATCTTTTGTAACATTATAAATGTCTTTACTGTAACTCTGATCAATTTAATTCATCCTTGATGAATAAAAATATTGATTTATTTTATTTCTTTCTCCCAAAAAAATAAAACGAAAATTCTTACTGACCCCAAACTTTTGAACGGTAGTGTTTAATGTTACAAAAGCTTTCTATTTCAGATAAATGCTGTTCTTTTGAACTTTCTATTCATCAAAGAATCCTGAAATAGAAATGCAAATAACTGTTTTCAACATTTATAATAATGAGAAATGTTTCTTGAGCATCAAATCATCATATTAGAATGATTTCTGAAGAATCATGTGACACTGAAGAAAATTCAGCTTTGATCACAGGTATAAATTACACTTTACTATATATTCACATAGAAAACAGCTGTTTTAAATTGTATTCATATTTCACAATATTACAGTTTTTTTTTTTTTTTTTTTTTTTCAGCATTGGTGAGCAAAAGAGACCTTTTAAAAACATTCAAAATCTTACAGATCCAAAACTTTTGAATGTATAGTGTACATTTTTGTACATTATCTCTCAATATAATGTACTGGGTAATATAATGGGTTATATTACCCATCACAAGGTATTACTATAGAAAAACATTGTAATACCATTGCCAATTGCCTGTAGTTGCTTCTCTAGTTGACTTGTGCTTCTGTGTTGTTCCGCCCAGACCTTGAACACCTCCTGCTCCCTGCGGTTCTGAAGATACCCGAGTCGGGTCAGCTGTTTCTGCAGTTCCAGAACCTCATGAAGGCCAGATTAGAGATTACATTAGATGAGTAATCATGCACGTTCATTCTTAAACCCAAATATTATCTCTTAGTTAATATCAATGGAGAGAGAATGCGCAGTAATGCTGGTCTCACCAGGTAGTGGTATGTTTTAGGTAAACACCTCAAGTATGCGTCCTTGTGTGTGAGGGTTGATCTGGTGACCCTCTGAATGGTGACAAACTTCTGTGACTGAAAGAGTAAATTGAGGATGGAAAGAGAATGAACTTTGAAAAAGGAATCTCTAACTTGATCGCAGACACTGATAACAAATCTGGGAACACGTAGCATTTTTGAAATTTCTTTTAAAACTGAAGAGACACATGAGGTATTTTTCTTCAAAAATCTGACATTTAAGCTCGAATTGTTCTCCATTTAAGAGTCAAAGAGGAACAATTGAGATTTCATTTGAGGTTTTTTCCTATGTGTTGGCATTCCCATTCCGAGGTTCCAGAGAGGACCCCTGTCTTTTAGTAGAGCTGGGAACCCCCAGCATACAAAACGAATGAGAAGTAAACATGCAACCACAGGAAGCCATTAACTGCAACAGGGACCAATTAGGCCCCAGCAGGTGTCCATGGCTCGGCCTGCATCATCATGAAGTCTGGACAAAGTTTTTCGGCCTGAGCTGAGGAAACAACAGGGCAGTTTCATTTGCTCAGCAATTTGTACCAAAGGTTTCCTACTGGCAGCCCATAAAGTCCTTTATAGCTCTCCCTTTGTCCTCCCCTCCAGTGCTGGTCATTAGAGGACACAATTACAGCCCACTGAAGAAGGCTTGCTTTTATAGGAGGAGATTGATAAGCCAAAGACCCTTTCTCCACATCCTTACCCCCCAGTTTCTACCTCTTATTGTCCTCAACCCAGACGGCCAAAATCAAAGTCAATCACAAGTCCACACCAACTACTTCCCCCATATTACAAAGATGAGGAGCTTCCTCAATCCTCAGGACTTCAGTAACACTTCAAAGTGGCACTGTGAGACACGCATCTACTCTTCTACAATGGGTTGCACTATAGCGCAACATCAAATGGACATCTAGATCAATTTTTGCTCATGCTGTTTTGTACATGTTTTAGCCTAACTTAACTTCAGTAAAGCCAGAGGAATTTGTGTGTGTGTGTGTGTGTGTGTGTGTGGTTATACAGTAGGTGCTCTAATATTATGGAGTTGAATTTCTAAATGTCCTTTTAGGAGGAATAGAAATACACACAAGAAACAATTAAGACAATTGTTGACATTCAGTAGGAGTATAGACTTATAAAATGTGGACAGTATAACTGACATTTATTTGGTCTTGGGAGAATTTGATGAATATCATTTTGAGGGTAAGATCTCTAACTTTTGCAGACTTTGGTGTCTTGGCAAATAAACAGTCTGAGACGTTGATATTTCTTCTGAACTCTACAGGAGACACTAGTAGGGTGCAAAATCCTCAATTTGAGCTCAATTTAATTGCTGTCTAGGAAAACAAATTTTCTCTCAGTTGTTTTTTTCTTTTCTATAGGAGTTTAGCAAGGTTAGGGTCGCAACTTTTCAGGGTCACGCAGCCACAGTAAGGAAATGAATACCGTATGACTGTCCATACAGTTGCTGGTAAGGTTTCAGTGGAGCACTGTCATGAATATTGCAGCACAGAGACTTCTTCTCCTGCTCTGATGGAGAGACAGGAAGCGGGTAACTTTATTTGAAATGTTAATGGCTGATGTGATGTGCTTGTTCCTCAAACGTATGGAGATGTGTGTACGTGTCAGGTGGGTGTGATTGGCTTTGGCCTGAATGTCTACGAGCTCATTTCAGATGGTAGAGGAAGTCTGAGGCAGACATGTGAGATTGGTTTACAACAACACCAGTAACAACATTCACAATGATAAACCGTGTGCAAAGAAGAGAGCTTCAATTATACTAGACCTACTATCCCGTGCAGAAGGTCACCTTATTTATTCTAAGGGATGTTCTGTAAGGGGAAGTGGACTATATCCAGTTGCATAAAATCTTGTTTGTTTTTTCCCTTGCAGTGAAAAAAACATAACAAAAACCAAGCATTGATTCACAAACTAGTTCTAAATAACCTAGTTCACACATAATTCTAAATAAGAACAATACATTTTTATTTCTGTCCACCATTTAAATACCATTATACTTACAATTTCTATTGGCCAAAACAATAGATTGATATTTTTAAATGTTACCTTTCCAGTTTTGCTGTTAACTAAAACTAAAACCATAAAAAAAAAAAAAACATTAATTACTTAAAGCTAAATAATAATAAATAAATAAAAATCTTAGACTTGTTTTTATTTCAACTAGTTGCCAAGCCAACATTTCTCATTTAAATTCAGTTAAACGTGATTAACTAAAATAACTAAAAATAAAAAATAAAATAAATAAATCGTTAAAACTATATAGATATATTTAATAATAATAATAATAATAATAATAATAATAATGCATTACATTTATATAGCGATTTTCTTCTCAACCCCCACTAATGTGCTTCCTAAAATATAAAGAGATACAACGGAAAACACGGGAAAACAATCCAACCTTTTCTATCCAAGTCTTCTTTTCTCAGCACTGCCTTCTACTGGCGAAATTTAGTAACCGCTACTCTTGTTTTATGCTCTCTATAATGAAAACAATTTAGCAATAATTAGTCATTGATTCCAGGAGGGTGTACCTTCTCTTTATGCCCTTCCCCGAGTCTGGTATTATCTGAATCAAGGGGCTTCATCTCTTGCCTTTGTCTTTGAACTTTTTCCCTCAGTAATGTAGCATACTGATATGAAAGCATGTCTTTCAAGTGGTGTATTCTGTAGTATGTCTCTAGATGGCGCTAGAATGTAAGAAAAAGAGAACGAAAGCATCAGCGTGTGACAGAACATAAGAGAGCAAAACAGAACAATTAATTTGTGAAACTGTTGTCAACTCTTTTATCCATACAGAATATTGATTCATATACTCATAGAGAAAAAGAATTACTTACAATAAATAATTAGATCATTTAGTTTCATTGTTTAATTGTTGATTAGACTACTGAAAATTATAGGGGTAGAGTGGGGGAAAACGTCCCCCTTAAGGAAAATGTGACATTACAGTGAAACAAAACATAAATGTGACTAGAATTGCCATCCCGGTTTTGAGTGACTATGGCAGGAGTTATTCACCAAATATTAAAATTGCTCAGCCTTCATAATTAATTAGTATTTTCACTGAAAAATATTTTTGTACAAAGGGGGCGTTTTGCCCCAGCGGTGGGGTAAAATGCCCCCTTTCTTACCAACCAGTTTGCTTCATAGATCAACAGCAAAATTAACAGACAATAGTTTTTAATCTCTAAAAGTAAAAGGCAAGTAATGTATCAACATGTATATATATATTAATATTTATTTCAGCAATGTCCAAAATAGCCAAATTTAACTACCTTCCATCAGTGAGCTAACTTTGCTAGCAAGCTAGCTAGTTAATGCTCACTTGAGGTAATTTTTTCATGTTTTGTTCAAATATTTTGATTTTACCACCTAGTTATACTGCATTAAGTGTAAAACAAAGGATTTGATAGACAGAAATATTTTATTATAGTAATTATGATAGAGAGAAACTATGCCCCCAGGTTGTTTTACCCCTCAGCGTAGGGGGCGTTTTACCCCACAAGCTATGACTTTTAAAAAAAAAAACAACTTTAAAAAAAATATATAATTATATTCCTTATAAATAGCATATGATCTCAAACTACAGACTTCACTATTCATCTATCATACATCACTGTGATATCCTGCAGAACAATATTCTCTTAAACACTTGTTTACAAATATCTGACAATTATAGCATTTACCATGTAATCCTCTTCTCTTCAAATATGTTGTTGGTGTCAGCTTCTCCATAGAGATTTGTATATCCCCGTTATCAACGTAGTGCATAGCAACAGTAAAAATGTATCTTGAACACTTTTAGTGGTTATTTTGGGAAAAACAGGTGGGGGGGCGTTTTACCCCAGGGGGGCGTTTTCCCCCACTCTACCTTATAGACCTACTGGTATAGCCTACACAAGGTATAGGCGCTCTCAGAATATTTCCAGTTTACAAATTGTAATTACGGGCTATACGAGTAGGTGAATGCTTTTGTTGTTGAAGTTGAACTCTCATAATTACGGTAATTACGACATGGCGTGAACGCACCTTATAGGCCTATGCGCTCATTTTAATGGCACATTTCTGGCAACCACAGCTACCAGTGTGAGTAATTAAACTGTAAAAGATAATCAAATAAATTCTTCTTTTTTTACAGGGCAGCAGTGAAGTGTATATTGATACTAAATAAAGTGAGACTGTGAGAGTCTAGTAAAGTGATGAGAGTAAAGTGAGACTAGCACACTGTGGTCTTTTTCCTCATAGGTGAGGTTTCTATATGGACTTCACTTTGTGTTTATGGTAATCCGCAGAAACAGTTGACAGTGTTTGCACCTGGGCCTTTGTTGGCATGCAGCTAGTCTTTCAATCCATCAATGCATTCGGATAAGCCTACTAATTGGGTTTATTATGCGCATCTGCAATTTAATGCCAATTTAAGCAGGCTACCTTAAATATTCTGGACTTTGAGAGTGATTTGACATGATGTTTACTCTACGGTTCCATAAAGCACATTCTGATTGTCATTTGATTAGGAACAGAATAGGCCTACTGAAAGTACCTGATCTAGAAGAGCTTTTCGTTTTCTTTCAAGGACTTGATCAGAATCCACAGCATAAGCAGAAGTCATTGCCATCGGCCCTATTCTGCTGGGGTTTTGTAGTCTCCTCTTCTGACGGTCAGATAGACTGGCTGCCTTTTGGAGAGAGAAATCACACTTGGTTGACAAGACACAACAGCAGCTGTGCTTCTTGTCTTCTCTTGTCACAGAGATCACAACACACCCGTGAGTAATTGCATGGGTTTTCCTGAATTGGCCAGTAATCAGTATCAAATGGCAAAGAAACTAAGCTAGTAAAAGCTTGCAAAAGAGCGCAAATTACAGTAATAAGCCACAAGATGCTATTTGTAGCACTGATTTTTCCATGGCTAAAGAATGTGGGTTTTAAATAATTTCACTATTTTGGTTTCACTGGATGTTGCCATTTATGTCCTGCACTGAAAACTTCTAAAATAAAATTTTTATGATTTAAAGAGCAAATGGTGATTTATTTAAAAATATTTCTGGTGTATCTCTTTTTCTTTTTTCCCCCTCTTTTTTTAAAATCAAAATGCAAAATTTTTTGGTGGGTCGATACTGTTGCATTTGGTAATAGATTATGTCTTCAGTGTCAGTCTTATTATCATTTTGTAATATCTCTTTAACCAAATCCAGGTCCTTAATGACATACGCCAGAAAGTGACATAACTTTTGGAAGCAAACAGCAAAACTTTGGTAGGTATTAGTAATGAATTTGATTAACTCCAATTTATTGGACCATATTATCTGTTTGCAGAAAAGCTAGCTCATGCATTTAAAACCTCTAGACCAGAGGTCCCCAACCCCCGGGTCACGGACCAGTACCGGTCCGTGGGACATTTGGTACCGGGCCGCACAGAAAGAATATATAACTTAACGTATTTTCCGGACTATAAATCGCTCCGGAGTATAAGTCACATCAGTCAAAAAATGCGTCATAAAGAATAAAAAAACATATAGCCTAAGTCGCACTGGACTATAAGTCGCATTTATTTAGAAATGTATTTCACAAAAAAATAAAAAGTAATAAAAAATAATAAATGTTACGGACGGGACAGTTCTCCGTCACAGACGTGAGCGCTCTGAAAGCGGCACTAAAAGACTGCTTTAAAACTTTCACAGAGACCTCAAACAGAAAGCACAAAGCCTGTCTTTAAATTTAATTTCGTTTTGTATTAATTGTATCTTAATTTTAATCAATGTTTCATCAACCAATTGCCTGGATTTAATAAATAAGAAGTAAATATATTAGAAAATAGATCATCACGACACGGAGGCGCCGGCGCGTGAACTGGAGCTGGTCTCATAAATGAACCGAAACTCAGCGTATAAGGTAGCCTACTTGCCTTACAGACCTGAGACATATATAGAAAGCTTGAAATGTCTACTTTTAAACAGAACAATTCAAAACGAAAGAAAACTGACTGTTCTCTGCTTATGTAGGCTAATTCGTATGAAATGTGCATTTCTCTCTGGCGCGTTCACTACTGCGAAGATCGCGAGTCAGCATCGTCAACTTCATCTTTGCACAGAAAACACTTGTTTATTATTAAACAATTAAAATGTCTCCTGCTATATTTTACATATTCATAATCATTAATTTTGCCGGTTCTTTGTGACAGCTTTTAGGTGCTTTATTGGCAGCGCCACCCTTACACGTTACATGAACGCATCAGCACCGAAAACATGGAGATTTTTTTCTTTTGGGGGGCATTTTGTTTGTGTTCAGGCTTTCTCAGTTGACTTTAGGCGCGATGTTACGAGGACGCTGCTAATAAAATTGCGAGTAAGCCTACACATTGGATTCATGTTTATTATTATATTTAAAAAATACCCCAGTTTTTATGCCGGTCGTTTCATTTTATTTTGTTGTATTTATCCGCCTCACCATAAAGGCCGGTCCGTGAAAATATTGTCTGATATTAAACCGGTCCGTGGCGCAAAAAAGGTTGGGGACCGCTGCTCTAGACTAGATCACTGTAATGCATTACTAGCTGGTTGTCCTGCATCCTCAATAAACAAGCTACAGGTCAAGAAAATATGATCATATAACACCAATTTCTACACTGGTTATCTATTAAGTTCGTATCGATTACTAAGTATTGTTACTGACCTATAATCTCAATCTCAATCTTAATTTCTTTATAAAGCACAATTAAAAATAACCACAGTTGAACAATGTGCTGTTCAATGTTCTAAAGCCAAAAACAATGAATACAAATAAAACAAAACAACAAGGGACATCACAAGTTATAGGCTACAGAGAAGAGATACGTTTTTCATTTTAATTTAAAAAATGTAATGTTGGTGCAGTTCTAATATGAATCGATAACCTGTTCCAAAGTTTAGGTGGAAAATGGAAAAGATCGGTCACCCCTAGATTTTAACTTTGACTTTGGAACAGTTAACAAACTCTGGTTGGCAGACCTAAGAGTTCTCAATGGATGGTGTACATAACAAGTTCGATGGATGGTGTATACACAACAAGTCCGATGAATGGTGTATACACAACAAGTCCGAAAGGTAAGAGGGGGCGACATTTAAAAACAAGCAGAAGCACTTTAAAGTCAATTCTAGAGCGGACTGGGTGCCAATGTATAGACATTGAAACAGGAGTAATATGTTCACGTTTGTGAACACCAGTTAAAAGTCTTGCGTTTTGGACCAGTTGTAATCTAGGTAAGGAGGAAGAATTGTTTATTCCCAAATACAGGGAGTTACAATAGAAGAAATAAAAGCATGGATCGCTGTTTCAAAGTGCTTAAAAGAAAGAAAACTCTTCACTTTAGCCAGCGCTTTTAGTTGGTAAAAACTTGATTTGACCACTAAATTGATTTGCTTATCAAATTTAAGTGCACTATCAAATAAGACACCCAAGTGTTTTTACACAATTATAAGGCCGTAAATGGTTTAGCTCCGATCTTCTATCGTCCTACAATCCATCACACTCCATCCATCCATCCACGGTCAATGGACATTGGCGTGCGTGCATCGCTCCACCCCGCAGTGCGGGAATAAATACGGAAGTGGATGCACGCACCAATTGTTTTTAGCTGAGGAGCCGAGCGGAACCCGGTCAGCGGTGGTACAGCAATAGTGGCTGAGGGACTACGTCTCCGTTCCCTCCTTTAGGGAACGAGGGTTACATCCGTAAACGAGACGTTCCCTTTCAGTCGGTCGACTGATTGGGATCCCTACTAAAACGCCACTAGTGCTGCCACCTTCCAGTGTCTAAACAAAAGCCTCCTGATCTTCCCGCATATTGAGGTGGATATAGGACAGGGCTTAGGCCAGGAAAATCACTGCTGTTCCACAGGACCACTGGGAAGCGTACCTTCGTTGGAAGGCATGCGCTGCGGAAGCCACATCCTGCCCGAAGGAGGTAACATGTGGAGAATACACATATGGACTGAGCGAACTTAGCGGGCAGTACAACATATGGCATGTCACTGAGGTGGCTCCAGCCTATAACAGGGGGGAGACACAACCAGACAGTGACGGCAGAGCAGGCTCTGCCAAGGGAAGACACGAGCTCACCACAGGGAGTCAAACCGTGGAAGAATACACATATGGGATTGCCGTAGGGATCACAACATATGGACCCCACCTAACACAAGTTACATAAGCATACAAGTGATAGGTCTAGCATCGGACACTCCGCCACGTCCAACACCGATGGGGTGAGGAGGAACTCAACAGGGTTCAGAAGAGGGAACTCAACTGGAGCAAAAAGGCGCACTTATCCAGTCCATAGGAGGGGACCGGGCTGAGTTGAAGCTGGCTTTGTGTGAAGGGAGCCCACGGAAAGCAACCGGCTTGACACATAGGCTATTTTCCTAGCGAATGTGCTGGTGTCGCCCAGCCCACAGCTCTTAATCTGTCAGCGAGGCACTTGTGTCAACGCCCAGGAAGGAGCTATACTCTCTTTTTGGAGGAGCTTACTACCCAGGTGGGCACGGTGCACCTTGGGAAACTCACCAAGATGATGGCAACACTAATCTTTTAGTGGGCCAACCTCTGCATAGAAACCTCCTTCCCTTCTGCTGGTTTCCGAAACAGACGAGAGCTGGAGAGGTCCTGTGACTTTGCATTCTGTCCTGAATAACCATAAGACGGGAGGAACAGAGAAAAGTCAGGGCTGAGTCCGCCTCCTCCGGGTAGGAACCTTGGCCACATATCCAGGCCGGGGTCTCATATTAGTGAGAGTTAGCTGGCCCGAAACTAGGCACGATTTGTTGACTGAAAATGTGTGCAGGTCCCCTACCTTCTTGATAGAGCAAGCAAGCAGGAGAACTGTTTCTTAAAAACAGAATTTTTAACTCAACTGCCTGCAGTGCTCAGGGGAGGTCTCAGAGTGCAGTAGCACTGGAGATAGGTCCCAAGAACGTAAAGAGGGTGTGCAAGGAAGATTTCATCTCCTTGCATCGCTGAGGAACCTGACGATCAAGTCGTACTTCCTATATCTCGGCTGCATCCTGATGTGCGTTAATATAAGGGCAACATCATTTTGAGGGTGGAGCAGAAGAGCCATGCTCTGACCCATCTTCTGCAGGAAGGAAGCACAGAAGTGATCGAACAAACACTCGAAAAAATGTTCAAGCGTCCAACTAGACGCGATAGAAGCGAAGAAGTCGTTCAATTTGCGTGCGGTGTGAACGCAGCATTAGAGGTAGATAGCTGAACCACCGCAACGGAACCTGAACGGAACGGACAACTGGTGCGTGCATCCACTTCCGTATTTATACCCGTGCTGCGGGGCGGGGCGTGTGATGCAATTCACGCACTGCAATGTCCATTGGCTCGTTTTTACAATATTCGAAGGTGACAGGCTCCCTAGCGTGATCCCAATCAGAATCAATCAGGCGACTACGTCAAACGTGACCGACTGAAAGGGAATTGGGTTTTCTTAACCTAAAACACCTTAAAAATGGCTTATTGCTTTTAAAAATGGCAGCAACATCAATATGATAAAATGCTAAATACTGTAATTCTTTTTTTTATTTATTGTAAGAACTAGAATAAATATTTTTTCCATAAGTAATATATGCATCTTGGTGTTTTAATATAGAATCATCATTCATGGGTGTGTCCTTTTACTTCATGTGTGACTCATACAATCAAAATGTAGGTAATGGATGTGACAATGTTGATATGTTTGTTCTTGGAGGAATAGATCTGCTACGTCGCTGCTGTTATTGCTGCTGCTGCTGCAGAGCGAGTATGGGACTTGCTACTGCCAATACATACACAACACGCCGCTGCTATACAAAAAGGCATACATGAATTATCCATTGCAGATCTATACAGGTGGAGCTGGGGAAGTGGAGGGTTTCTGAAAGCACGCTGCACTGTTATAGCAAATGCTGACCAAGTATTTGAAGGTTAAGCATGCAAGATCATTGGCTACTGATACAGCAGGAACCAATCAGCTCTGCCCTATAGAGAATGATGTGATTGCAAGCAGACTGAGATAAGGATCTATCAGCCTGTGCCATCCAGAGTTTCACGAGTTCACACTTGCATTTAATTAGATAGAGTAAAGGATATGCGTATTTGGCGTGCTGTCCGAGAGCAGGGCTCTGAGCTCGGAATTTGGTCCGAACCCAGAGTACTCCCCCATCCCAGGTTTGGGATAGGACTAGTTAGTGAAGAGATGGTGTGGTGGAGGGATGCTGGAAAACTGTCATAGAAGAGTTGACTGGATGAGCTCCTCCCATGACGCTTAGATTAATTATCTGAATGTGCTTCTCCCGAACTTTGTTAATAAAACATCATTTAATGTCAAAACTTTGGATTTCACTTATACAATCAAATACACAGAGAGCCAGTAAACTTGTTGTTAGTCTCCCAGAAATCCATTTTATAAGGCTGTTATTTGCCATAAGCCCAATATGCATCTGTCCAGGACAGATAATTCCCTGCTGCTGGCACTCACTTCTTATGTAATAATGGCCTCTTGTGATGCTGGGCACTTATTGTTGCACAACTCTTTCTGTGCATTGTTCCGGTGCACTGACTAAGGAATGTTCTGGAAATATTGGCTGGTACAACACTGGTAAAGGTTTGACATATACTATAGTTTGAATTGTTTCAAAGGTGTCTGAGAAAATGCAACTGGTGTCCTGTGAATTTCAGAAACAGGTGAGGGTGGAGTTTCAACATAATCTTTACGATAATTAAAAACATTTCCAACCATTTCTTATAAAAGTACTGTATGAGAAACATTTGCTAATGAAAAGATCTCCCTAGCTATATATATATATATATATATATATATATATATATATATATTTTTTATGTAAGAGCAGCATCAAATGTCTACACTCATCAAGTATTAAATAAGGCAATAAGAATGACATTATGAAATAAATGACTCTTTTAAGGAAGCATGAAACACAATGGGAAGAGCAGACTGTCCTTTTTCTTGTACAGGCAGTTCATGGCATGTCCATCTCTGGAAAAGGCCAGGCGGGGTGGCAAACATTCCTTCATTTTACAGGCTTGACCCGTTTAGGAAGTGTATGCTTTGTGGTCGTTCACAAAGAACGTTAGAGGAAGGCGTTTTTAATCAGTTTGTTGCCACAGCAATAAGAGGAGAGTGAAGGGGCACATAGTTATCTTGTCTGTTAAATAAGGACAATGTCATTGAAGGATGGCTGGAAGTGGGGGTTTTAGTATCATCTGTGTCAGCAATCATGAATCAAAGCTAGACAGTTTCACATTACAGCGGGGCAATATGAGGCACATATTGTCATGCATGAACAACTGTCACACTGATTCTCACAAGCCTTTAGTCCAGCATACTGTCATATGGCGAAAGTAATAACTTGCGGTTCGATAAATGAGTCTGAATAAGTTGATTCAGTAAAGGGCCGATTGATAATAGTGAATACAATCACAACTGCTGCGATTACCTAATCATGAAAAGTGCATATGCATAATAGTTATATTATCCCTCTTTGCCTCAAAGGTTACTACTTACGATGTGCTTTGAGCATTGTAGCCAATTACAGACATGTCTGTTAAACTCAACAGCCAATCAGAGGCATTTACAGTGCCCTCCACAATTAATGGCACCCCTGGTAAATTTGATCAAAACTGGCTGTAAAAAATAAATCTGCATCGTTTATCCTTTTGATCTTTCATTCAAAAAATGTGCAAAATTCTAACCTTTCATTGAAGTAAAAGAATTGAAAGTGGGGGGAAATCACATTATGAAATAAATGTTTTTCTCCAAAACACGTTGGCCACAATTATTGGCACCCCTAGAATTTTTTACGAGTAAAATATCTCTGAAGTATATTCCCATTAATATTTACCTTTTTTAGTACACCAGGGTGACTAGGTGTAATGTTGAACATGAAACTGTCCAGCTATGACTTCGTGTTTCACAGGAGTTTAAATATGAGGAAACACAAAGGCCAAATCCCCTTAATCATCCATCACAATGAGTAAAACCACAGAATATAGTTCTGATGTGCATCAAAAGATTGTTGAACTTCACAAAATAGAAAGTGGCTGTAAGACAATAGCTAAAGAATTGAAAATCCCCATTTTGACCATCAGGGCAATAATTAAGAAGTTCCAATCAACTAATGATGTTACGAATCTGCCAGGAAGAGGACGTGTGTCTATATTGTATTAATGCACGGCGAGGAGGAAAGATTGAGTGGCCAAAGACTCTCCAAGGATCACAGATGGAGAATTGCAGAGATTAGTTGAGTCTTGGGGTCAGAAAGACCTTACTTCCCCACATGTTGTTTGGGAGGGTTTCAAGAAAAATCCTCCTTGCTCCTCCAGAAACAAACTCCAGCAAATTTAATTGTCAGACATGACTGGAACTTCAAACGGCACAGGGTTCTGTGGTCAGATGCTAAAAAAATAGCTTTTTGGCAGCAAACACACTAGATGGGTTTGGTGAACACAAGGATAAAAAGTACCCCATGTGTACAATTTAATATACTGTTGGATCTTTAATGTTGTGGGCATATTTTTCTGCTGGAGGTCCTGGACTTCTTGTTCAGATACATGGCATCGTGGATTCTATCAAATATCAACAGATAAAAAATCAAAACCTGATGCCTTCTGCTAGAAATCTTATAATGGGCCGTGGTTGGATCTTCCATCAGGACAATAGTCCAAAACAAACATTAAAATCAGCACAAAAATTAGTTGTGGAGCACAAAATGAAGCTTCTGCCATGACCGTCCCAGTCCCCTGACCTGATGAGTGGGCTGAACTGAAGAGAAGAAGCACAAACATGGATCTGGGAATCTGAAGGATCTGGAGAGATTCTGTATGGAGAAATGGTCTCTGATCTCTTGTCAGCTGTTCTCCAAACTCATCAGGCATTATAGGAGAAGACTCAGAGCTGGTATCTTGTCAAAAGGAGATTGCAAAAAGTATTTAATAAAAGGGTGCCAATAATTGTGGCCAACGTGTTTTGGAGAAAAACATTTATTTCATAATGTGACCCCCCCCCCCCCCACACACACACACACACATTCAATTCTTTTACTTCAATGAAAGGTTAGAATTTTGCTAATTTTTGGAATGAAAGATCAAAAGGATAAACGATGCAGATTTATTTTTTACAGCCAGTTTTGATCATATTTACCAGGGGTGCCATTAATTGTGGAGGGCACTGTAAATGAGTCGCTGCGCTGAAGATTTTTAGCGCTCAATGAATTCTACACATTCGCGATCATTAGGCTGTCATTAGTCAATAAACTGTAGGTGCAAATAATTCACTGCTATGTAAATGATATTTTTAATGCTGTTCTGTTGCACCCCATTACGCACTGCTCTATTTGATGCTACGATGACTTAAAGGTCAATGTCAAAATGACTCTGTGATGGCCAATCAGATAAAAGAAGACAGGGCTTACCCTTAACAGAAGATGCATGTGAATTTCAACACAATGCTTTTAACCAACAGTGAAAGAGTGCGAGGTGCAATATAAGTAGCCTAGCTAAAAATTTAAAGGTAGGGTAGGCAATTTTCGGAGAGGCTAGCAATAGCGAGAAGCGCTAGAATCGCCCCTGATTATGAGAGCCATTCATTCTGGAATCTGACTATAGCCTAGTCTTTGCACTATAAACATGTACATGTTTTGGTGAATGTCTACAAGGTGCGGTAACATTAGCGTGTGAAAAAAGGGTCCCTTGTCAACAGAGTAGAGGTGTAAGTAGACCTCACACAGAATTCACTTTCAAACCACAGCTTTCAGTTGACCTGCGTGGCGAATTCACATGACCAATTTGAACATGAGGCGATCTGCGTGGAGAACTTTTCTGCCGAAATCGCCACCTCGCAAAATAGTTAGGCTATATTTTTTTTCTGTGGGATCGGTTTGGTTTTACGGTGCACTTGTATTACGGTGTCAGTCGTGCAGCAAACACTATCAGAAGAATATTTTAAGTCAGTGTTCTATCGGCATCATGGAAGCTTGCTTCCGCCGTGAAATAAAACTTTAAAAGGTAATTGCAACTATTTATCTTTAACTGTGTTGTCTGTATTTTTTTTCTGGCATTTGCAAGTTTAGATATCTTGCAATTCAGACTAGATATAACTTCAATAAATAAATTCAGAATTGTGATTTATAAAAAATAAGAATTGTAAAATATAGCCTACAGTAAACATGCAATTAATAAAGGTATATTGCGAGTTCTCACAATTGCCAGTTTATAACACTTTTCCACCTCAGAATTGTGATATAAACTCGCAACTGAGTTATAAAGTCTGAATTGTGAAATATAAACTCAAATTTTTTTATAAAGTTCGAAATGTGAGATATAAACTCGAAATTCTGAGAAAAAAGTCAATATTGTGAGATAAAAAGTCGCAAAAACAAACATCCAGAGCATCATCATGAAAAATGCACGCTGGAAAATCTGTAGGCCTCATGGAAGTGAACTTAGTACAGTAATTGTGTGGGAAGAATTCAGTAATTGCTCCGACAGATTCATAATTATTTTTGATTCACTAAGATTCACTGCTTCCAGAAACAGATTAGGCTACACCACACGCTGAATGTTCTTGATTCACTTACAAACCAGCTCATATTAGTTGGAATCAGATTACACTTGCTGGATTGTTTTAGCAGTATATTCAGAATATTTTAGTATGACGATCCATTCAAACTGGCAATAGAACCAAACCTCATGCAAATAATTTCTTTCTGTTGTTTAAAATGTATCTCTGTTCTCATCCCTATAGGGCTATAGAAGAACCCTGAAGTATGGTACAAAGAATTGGTAACACTTTTTTTTACAGCGTCCTTGTTACATATGTTACATGTACTTACCATAATAATAACAATAGATTATGCATAATTACATGCAACTAACCCTCAACCAAATCCTAATCCTACCCTGACCCTATAGTGTTATAGTGTATAGTGTATACTTAAATGTATACACTATAACAGAGACACCTTAAAATAAAGTGTAACCAAAGAATCTAACAGAATTGGGTAATGAATGTGCAAAGGTTCGTGGAAAGAAAAGGAGCTTTTGACTATTAAAAAGGACTTGTGAAGTTGACCTGGGGACTGTGTTGATAGTTGTAACCAGGGTGACAATTCAGCAGTTGTTCATTTGTACTTTCCCTGTTCTACTATTTTCCATGGATGGGGATGAGGGCACAAAGGAATGGGATTGTATAAGGTTCAGAGTTGATGCTGCTTGTCACTTTGAACTCAGTCAACACCCCATGGAGTGACTGAAATGCAGAAATATGTGGCTTGATTGTCTGTCTAAGAAACAATACTTGTTCTTAAGAAAACAAAACTGCTTAACTTTGTTTATTTTTTGTGCATTTGGATCCAGCTCTCCCTCATTTTTTTCAATTCACCAATCATTACAAATGCCAGCATCCTCAAGTTGTTGTCTTAATCAATAGCATCTTAATGGATTTTAACACTTTAATTTACCCATTTAAGCTACTTTATTCTTCAATGTCTCTTCTGTTCTGTAATTGTCACAGACACATAGTGTCCATAGAAGTCTGAACACCATATTCCACAACGTTTTGATACAAGACTTTGGTAACATTTTAGTTCGGGGACCAATTCTAACTACTTGCATATTACTGTTCATTATTACTTATAAAGCACATATTAATGCCTTATTCTGTATGACCATATTCTATGTCCCTTATTCCTACCCCATACATAAACTTAACCACTACAACAATACCTTACTAATTAATAAGCAGTAAATTAGGAGTTTATTGAGGCAGAAGTCATAGTGAATATGTTCCCCAAACTAAAGTGTGACCAATACTTTTTGTTTTGGACATTGGTGGCATTCCAAGTAGCCTACTGTATTTACCCAACATAGAATATTCTAAAAAGTGTGTGCATATCATAAACTGGGCTATGAATGCCAAAGAAAATACGCTATTTAGTATTTCCAACTGTTGGTCTTTAAAACAGGGCTATAGTAAATACTGATAAATATTTGATAAATATTCTGTCCACTCATATCAATTTGCTCTGCTGTATTTAGATTTACAGTAACAAATATTTTTCCAGAATGCATTGAAAATCTACAGTAACATACTGTCAACTGTGTGCACAGTACATAACTGTTGAAAATACAAAATAATACTGTGAAAGCAACACAATCTACAGTAACATACTATACATAGGTTATACAGCAAGAAACTGTTGAGAAAAACAGTATAATGCTGTGAAAACAACAGAAATCACTTACAGTGTAACAAATGAATAGTACTGTATATGGGAAAGGAGGGAACTTTTGCTTTGTCTGGTTCATTTGTGTTTTTATGCATGCTATTGGGTACTATTTTTAACACATAGGCCTACCTTTTCTGGACACTGTGCTGACTGGTAAGAATCCAGGATAGGGGGAAGAGAGCTGACATGATGAACATCTTCAGTTTTCATGGTCATAATCAGACCAGTGAGCTATTAAGATGTAATGTAGTTAGGACAAAATACTTAAGTATCAGAGAAATTAAATATTTGATGTGCTGTAAGTTTTCTGTAAAAAGATGACTCACTTAAATGAGTAGAAATTAATTTGTAAAAATACAAATATTAAAATTTGGCTCTCAGTTGATATGAAGTCATAATGCATATATTATAATTATAAAATTAACATTAGAATCATTTTGCATGGTCAACTACCAAATTCATTATTTTGATGTCAACAAGGAATCAGATTAATTTCTGAATTACAGCAGCAGTGGGATTCCCATAATTTAGTTATCACATAGAAAACATTAACTTTAAATCTAGAAATAAATAAATAAATAAAAACTTACCAGTTTAGAAATAAAAATCTGCTCTCTGGAGCTTTTGATTTTAGGGCTACTAACAATCAACTAGTTTTCTAAGCGACTTAAATACAGTTTGAAGAATCACCCCACAAACAGGCTAAACAGCTTTTCTAACAACCTAACAACTCTGTTACTGTAATGGTTATATATTTGATATAACCTAAGCAATTTTCTGAATGACTAAGTATTTTTCTCTGTAGCATCAAACTCGTCTGGACAGTAAGAGCTCAAAGAGAAGTGTTGAGAGTTTCAGGTCTGATCTGTGTTTAAGGGATCGTTGCCATAGTGCAAGCTTACACAACCTCAGTCCTATTGATTCCTTAAAGCCCATTCATTTCACTTTGTTTATTTTAGCCCTGTTGTGCTCAAGTTTTACCCAATTATTAAAGTAATATTTGTAAGAAAACCCCCTTGTAAGGATTGTAGCGAAAGACTGTGCCTGCCTTTCACATTAAGAAAATGTATGCTAGCTATACCAATATAACTAATAATTATATATAAATACACACACTGTTCACATTTGATCATTCAATTATGCTAATAAGAAGGAAAAAAAAAAAACATGTCTTTTTGATTTTATTATCAGAATCCTTAAAAATGACTTGGAACAACACATATAAACACCAAATTGCAAAATAAATACTGTACACGGCTGGTTCGTCGATCAAACAGTCCTTTAGTTCATATTACACACATACTTTTAACAAGTCTCAAATAGGCTATTAAGTGTCTGTTCTAAGTCTCTCAGACAGTGTCGTCTTCGACAGCTATTGTTTTCTGGCACAAAGGAAGGACCGTGGCCTGTGGATGCATTTCACGGGTCGTCAATCGCTTCAATACTTCCACAGTTTGAAACAAACATCAGTCGTTCAGCCCATCAAAGTGAAAACAATAGCAATGTGCAAAAAACACTACTGTTCCCCAGTCATTGTGTAAAGGTAACCTGCAGAAAATTCTCTGAGTGATCAGCAATAGCCTACATCTCAATGCAGGAAACATTCAGACATTCCCGTCAGTCCATGAAGAAAGCTGAGTTTGTGCACGCATACAGGAAGCGTTCTTGCGTTCATTCTGCGCTGGTCATTGTTGCGTTATGTGCACTGCGTCATATGGACGTTTCTGCGCAAGCACGTTTAATGGTGTGTCAAGTTGAAAAAATGCAACTTTTAAAAAGGCCTAAGCTATATGCATTCTGTTCCATTCCAATAATTTGGTAGAGCGTTTATGAACCCGACTACGTGTCCTGCGTGAATGGTAACGTTCACATATGACGCCTTCTTGCATTACTATTTTCTTCTCTATTTTCATTTTTGGTCTATGTAAACAATGCGACGCATTTTTATTTTTTAATTTTTTCGTGCCACGTTTTAAGACGCCCAGGCACGTTAAAAATATGCATTGTTGCGCGCCCTATATGTGCGCCTTCCTTCGTTCCGTTTGTGTTGTTTTACACGTCAAACGGTCACGAGACTTGCGTTTTAAGGCGGCGTGTCCAATTAATAATAGTTCAGCTTCTACAAACGCGTATCTTCAATACCATTGCGCTCTGTCCCGCTGTTTTTGAACGCAAGAACGCGTCCTGTGTGAATGACCCTCAGACAACAATATTTCTAAAAGCAAATTAGGTGACTTTTGAGTTTGACACATAACTCATGGACTGAAGTCTTCACAGTGGACCTTTCTTCTGTGGAATTTTGAGGTCATCAACTTTTAAGATGAGGCAAAGATGACAGTTTATCAACTTTCCCAAAAGCAGCAGCGCTTTCCACACCTTTCAGCCACTCTTTACATTTCCTCATGACAGTCTCGTCCACGTCTCCATCCTCTTCCTCATACTCAACATCATCATATTTGTACTGATCATTGAGGAGAGAGATCTTCACAATGGTGCTTATGTCATTGGAAGCGTCCAGTTTGGCAACAGGTCCGGAGCTCTTATTATTAGAGCTGCCCTGAGCTCTCTTGGATGGGAAAACGCGCCGGTGTCTCAAGTCCGCGGAAGCGCAGCACTTCTGTTGCTTGGCCATCATTTGCTTTTCCAGATTGCGCTTTTGGATGACCAGGATGGCTTCAGGGGTCAGGCTAAGGGAGAAGTGGATCTCTTGCTCGCCGGCTTCTTTTGCTATAGAGGTCCTGGAGGCGTATTTATGGCTGGACTCTCCAGAACTGGACCGTGGGACGCTTTCGCATGAGGTAGCCAAGGGTTTGGGGACGCTCAACCATGAATGTTTGCTGTCCGTCTCAGGATCTCGAGGGACTCTGCTCGGTTTACTTCGTCCAAGCTGCTTTAAATTGGCCGACGGCCACGATGTGGATATTTTCTCTTTCTCCGATTCCTTGTCGTCTCCTGTCCTTTGACTGTACGTGGGTTGAGGAGGTGCGACATTGTCCCTGCTCTTCTTTCTCCTGAACAGCTCCTTTCTTGGCGATGATATCCGTGAGTGCAGGTTTATCGGCGGAAAAGGCATTTTGAACGCTATCGATGCGCAAAATAATGAAGAAACCTGTGCGTGAATGATGGGAGAAATGCGTCCATTCGCCTCGGTCCACCGGATCTTTGGATATTAGACGCAGTAGTCCATTGCACTCCTCATCTCTCTTCTAGACTGACAAGGGGCGGGGCATCCGCGGGATTTATAATGTGTCATACGGAAGGGGCGTGGTCACAACAGAAAGGTTAAAACAACAAAGCCATGCGTATGCAAGTGCCTGTATTTGAATGTATCTTATAAAGAAGGTTTATTGCATTATACAATACAAAATAGTACAGCCAAGTTCACACAAGTGTCCTAGCTTTGTAAACACTGGTGTAGTTAATTCATCACCTTAATACTGATCAGGTCACCTTAAAGGGATAGTTCACCCAAAAATGAAAAATGTACTCACCCTCAAGTTGTTTTCTTTCTTCTGTTGAACACAAAAGAAGACATATTGAAGAACGCTGGCACCCAAACAGTTGACGGTAGCCACTGACTTCCATAGTAGGAACAAAAAAAGATATATTTGGAAGTCAGTGGCTATGGTCAACTGTTTGATTGCCAGCATTCTTCAATATATCTTATTTTGTTTTAAACAGAAGAAAGAAACTCATACAGGTTTGGAACAACACAAGGGTGGGTGAATGATGACAGAATTTTCATTTTTGGGGGAACTATCCCTTTAAGACACCCTTTGTCTTATTATTATTTTTTTTACAGTATTTATCTTATTTAAACCTAACAAAGTTCTTTTTAACATGATTTTAGTGTAAAAAAACAACAACAATCGCTTACTAGCCAATTTTACAACATTGATGCAATGACAACATAATGTAACAACTAATAAAATGATATCACCTTGATTTTTGCTTTTTAAAGAAAATTATCAAAAAAAAAAAAAAAAATTTGTTAGTCAGCAACAAACTATTGAATTGAATCTTAAATATGTCTTAAAAGTGTCAAAATAGTTTTTTTTTTTATTTAATTTTTTATAGAATAACAGTATTGTATTGGAATGCAGCTAGCAGAGCTTTACAATGCAGAACCTTTTTTTTACTGATCGTCAATATTTTCTCCTTGGTGACCTGGGCGTAGCACAGAGGAGGTTAAAGACAAGCAGCCTCCATCGGTATTGATCCGTCGCCCTCCTTTCAGCAATTGGTAATTTCACAGTGACATCCGTTCTGTCACCCAGCCACTGCAAAGTGTTTCAGCCACAGTGAAATGAGGAACAAAATCAATAGGCTTATACTTACTGTTCAGAAGCACAAAGACAGATGTTTATTTTCACAATCAACGTCCATAGATTGCTGACAGAATTAAATTAGAGATTACAGTGAAGAATTTTTTTTTTTTTTTGCTAATGATAACTTTAAAATGATCCAAAGTGAAAACCGAGGGAAGATTCTATGCCTGTAATTAAACACTGTATATGCTTTGAAGCTACAAGCATCAGTCGCATAACTAAGTCAAAACAAAAATTATTCAGACACCATCGTTCATTTATGCAAGCGAGGATAGCAAAATAGAGTAAACTGACATATTATACCCCAAAATTCTTCATACAGTGGACTACCAGTAAAATGTATACAAATTTGGGACTGAAAATGATCCAGACACTTTGACCTGACCATGTTTGAAGTGTTTTTTCTTTAATTGCTAATGCAACCTTTTTACACCACAGACTGAACAAAATTAAGCATTGCTTTGCAATTGGTTGACCTAAATTGGCATTATCTAATTGTGTAGTTAAATTTAACAGCTGACAGATTTTCAATCTAATTCATTTGTGAGACAGTCTAACAGAAGGATGGCCAAAACAGTGAAATATCAACTGAGTTAGCCTTATTTTATTACCATTTGTGACAATGTGAGAAATGTTCAATGTGAATACATTTTGGTTTGACTGTAGCTTTGTTTGAAGAGCATCTGTGATATAGAACGAAAAACGATCTTAATTTATTCCATTTCATGCTTAATGGCATCAGTTGAGTTTACAACCCGCTGTGCAGAATGTTCTGAGAGCTGGTTTCATATATTATGCAATGGGAAAGATTTACATCAGACATCCGTACACTATCAGATGAACAGCCAACATATTCTCACTGAATATGAAAGTGTTCTGACTGAATGTGTTTTGGAGTGTAAAGCATCTTCTCAGCCATAAGCTGGAGGATCCACCAACAGCTGTACCCAGTATCTCACCACAGTGATGAACCGATCAGCACGTGATCAGCATTGTGCGTAGAAGAGTGCTGTGGAGGAGGGATGCTCAAGAAAACAGAGCGCTCCCACAGTTGTCATGGAAACCGCATCAGTCTCTCCTTGCTTGTGCGGTCTAAAAACAGACCAGCCACTCTAGGTTATTAGGTCACGTTAAGAACATGTGACGCCTGGAGGTAAGGAACAAACCTGTTTCTGAGCATCCAAGAGACAATCATAAGGGTTTATTGAACAAAAAGCTATTGTTTTGTAGATTAAGCACACAAAAAGAAAGCGAGGTAGACTCCTGAGATCCAGTGTGGGGAGACAGCTGTCTCTGTTGCCCTGGGCTCAGACAATCATCATTATTCTGAACACACCAGTCAGAAGATTATAACATATGACACATTAACTCCCTGTGCAGGCAAATCAATTCCAAAACATCCAACGAACAAAGCATGAGTATTGTATTTATTTATTTGGTGTGCATGTGGCATCATATGAATAGGTTTTTTTCTCTTGTTTTGTTTTTTTTGTTAATAAATTTGGTAGAAAGGTATTTTTCTGTACAAAAGTTGAGCAGTAGTTGATTTCATTCATAAACATCACACGTAATAAAGCACTTCACTCCGTTTTAACTGGTAGTATATCATGTAATTATCCATCACACACAAAATAAAAATAACAAAAACTTTAGAAAAAAACAAGTAAGGCTTGTAATAAATGCAAATATTACATATTCACTCTTAATATTACACAATATTTTAAAAAAAATATTAAGACAAAACATGAAAGTTTTTAAGGTCTTGGAGAGTAAAGTGGCAGGTTCTGAAATGAAAGGGAAAAACAATCCTTTTTTTCATATTCACTCGGCAGGACCTGTCGTCAGAAGGACTTCTGGACTCTTCAGCTCAAACAGGAGGTGAAACACTTCAGAACAGCATCCCTGTGATAATGAAAAGACATTTGTTTATGGCTGACGGCTCAACAGAGTATTATATCTGGGTGGGGGCTCGCAGCAAAATCCACAGAAACAGATGGATAATGAAAATACTATGATGAAAATCATACTTAATCCTAAATAAACCGATAGCTTGCTGTTAATGTGGTTTATTACCTCAACATGCAATTTAATTCTTTGTTCTAAAAAAGGCTTGTTTTTTTCCTTTGTTGTGACTGGGTGGAGCTCTTGCATATTTTATTATGTTTTGGTGGGAATACATTGCATGAAAAGAAGCAGATCAATCTCATTTTCCAGGTATGGAGTACGGTTTATACATAATGATGATTGTAATGCACTTTTCAGGGTATTCATTTTCCTAGAGATCATTTTATTAGGCTAGTTTTGTCTAGCAACAACAAAAAAAGCTTCAATGTTTCATTCAGAGAGTATGATTCTCTGATATTTCACGTCTCAGATTAAAACTTCTGTTACAAGAAGTTGGTAAATTCAATTCATTTCAAACCTCCTAAAGGCTGGCCCACACTAAAAGATTTTAAGGGCCAGATTGACTAAACAGTAGCCTGGGTGCCAGCCCGAACCCCGCCCACAACATTTTTTGGTCGGGAAGTTCGGTCTGGACTCGATCCGTTGAGGAGTAATTATGCTCGGCTCCCAGAAGGCCGAGCCAATCAAATTGCCAGGGCGGGCTTTAATCGATGATGGACAGATGATCTGCGGTTACGTAATCACCCACGTCACCAAAGAGCGCTTGGGTTGAATTGGTTTTCAACAAAGACGACTGCAGCTGGAGAATTGAGATGTTTAGATTCCGCTATGTTTAGGAGAATTGAGGTGTTTAGATCGCGTCTGTTATAAAAGAAATCGGCAGCGCATTAATTTTAAAAGACGAACAGAGAACCGCAATCAAGGCATTTGTCGATCGGAAAAATGTGTTTGCCGGGATTCGGCAAAAGTTTAATTTATCAGCTGACTCCGATGGTCGCTAAGAAGATGGGACGCAATGAAAACCCTGTGGTCATTGTGGTTTCTCCTTTGGTCGCACTCATAGAGCGCTTTATTATTACTTTACTCATTACTTTACTACTTCTTCCTACGGGTGTGCAGTTGAGCTCTGTCCAAAACGGTGTTGCTTCGCTCTACATACGTCACTTACTGCGTTGCTCTGATTGGTTGTAGGTCTATCCAATTGAGTGCAGAGTTGTTGTTTTTTTCCTGGTTCGGTTAAGACACGCCTCATAATCAAAGCCCTATGGAGCAGTATCACACTCACATTCTGCCTAGAATATGAGTATGACGAAGTCAGGCTAACTAAACAGGGCAAAATTAGCGTGAGAGTGCAGATGGGAGTGGAAAGTTCTGTGCGTGATCTACTGACGTGACGACACGTAAATTAAAGAACACAGACACAGCTGTTTCATTTCCAATATTGACCAACACAATCTACCAGGAGCATCTGAAAATTGGCGTCTGGATTAAGCCATGCTTTTTTCTGTTAAATAATGGCGCAAATCCTAATAAATTGACTAGCGCAAACCTTAGTAAATCACCTTGCATGATTCAATTACTCTCCTCTCATAAATGTTGCGTCTGAAAGGGAAACTCCTACAGATGCCTATGCAATAAGGTCAGCCGCAAAAATAACCCTGTCCACGGCTTTTCAGTGCACATTTTTCCACTGCGTGCCTTTAGTAAATCCTGACAGTAGTTTTTTAACGCCAAAAGAGGGTTTGCGCTGGCGTAAACTGTTAGTAAATCTGGCCCTTAAAATCTTATCAGATTTTCAAAATGTAAGAGACTACAAACACGATGATTAAAAAAAAAACATAGATTTAACAGTTTTGTTCTTAAAGCGCCACGATGTCACCAAGACAGCACAACACACACTAACAGATTCCATTCACAAACAACCAGAGTCCCACCTGGGAAATCTAGCAAATGGAAATCTCTCACGGTCAAACGTGACTTTAGAATAAACCAACATGGCAGACGACAGGCAAGAATAAATGGACTGCTATTTACGAAACTTGTTGCGAAACAACAAGCAGTTGTACGGGTCCGGTGTACGACAGAGGAGGAGGAACGGCTGGTGGAAATGTGGAAACAACACGACTGCCTCTATAATGTCTCCTCATATAATGTCTACAGCAAGTTGTCGCAAATGTACTTTTTATTTTTTATCATATTTATTCAACCTTGCCCTGTTTTCATTCAGTCACATTTTAGTCCAGTTTTAGTCAATGAAAACTTAGTCAAATTTTCGTCATGCTGCATAATGGTTAAATTTATAATAGGCTAACGATTATTTTGCTTAAAATTATAATCACAACAATTGTTGTCATTTGAGAAATTTATATTTGCATTTCATCTGAATTTTTGCACTTTCATACAAGTACAAATCTAGAGTGTCTCATATAGTCTCATCATTTCTCATAGAACTCATATGCATGGTTTATTTTACCTAATCTAGTTTCCGGATTTTTTTTATAGGCTAATTAACCCATTCTCTACATTATGAAAACAAGACATTTCTCTCAAAAATTTAAACGGTGAAATAATTCCAAATTACTTTGCTGTTTTTTTATAAAAAAAAAAAAAAAGATTTAGAGCTGCGTAGGTGAATTTATTCATATAGTCGAGATTCATGTTTGGAATTATTACAGAAGGTTTGATCGCAGTTTTAGTCTGACTGAATGACACTTTCATATAAGCAGAATATCTCAAATGGAGATCGCTAAACTCCAGCTTACATGTTTGTCTGTTTTTGTTATGTTTTCAGATCATCCGCGCTTCTTCAGCAGTGTAGAGAGAGAGCAAAGCATTGTTGCCAGATTGCAAATATTAAGTAAAACATCGGGTAGAAAAGCTCTGTTTGCTTAACAGAAAAGCTCTGTTTGGGGATTTATATTCTTGAAATCTGGCAACCACAAGCATGAAAGCTCGTAGCGGCTTGTTAAACAGTTTTTAACAGTTTTTAAACAGGTTTTAATAATGCTTTTATTTTTTAACTAGCCTACATTTTAGTCTCGTCTTTTTTCATCAATGATATTGCATGTTGATATAGTCACAGTTATCGTTTAATGACGTTGGTGTCCTCTCGTCTTAGTCATGGAAGAAAAGGTCGTCAACGAATATTTTTCGTCATGATTTCGTTAACGAAATTAACACTAGTTGCCGCGACAGTATCCATTTTGTTTACATCCGCTTCCCCCATTGAGGTGCTAAATCTGGCATGATAATCTCAAGAAAATCTTGTAGTGTGTGATGAGCCACGATTTTCAAATCTTGTAGAGTGAAAGGAGAAAATCTGTGAAGATTGTCCTTATGTGTGTGATGTAACCAGATTTCACAGTCGGTTAAGATTTACATTTTTTGCTGCATTTCATTTTTAGAGTAATTACAATACTGGCAGTTTGGTTGAAAATACTGGTTCTCTCCGATTAGGAAAAAGAGCAATTAAATAATAAACACTGAGATACTGAAAAAATTTGGATGAAAAATATTTGTATCTATATCGCCCAGCCCTGATATGGAGCTAAAAGATGAGGTAACCATCACGGTCTCCAAGGCAACAGCAGAACAAGGTCACGGTGCCTTCCTTGCCTCAGCCTCCGCCTCTGTCACCCTCTCCAAATGTGTTGCTATGCAGACTTTGTCACGCTCAAAATTCACAGGAAGTGGAGGAGGTGTGAAAGCAGTCAAGGTTAAAAGGAAGAGTATAGAATCAGAGAGAGACTGAAATAAGGAGACTGACGAACGCTTGCATTACATGCACCCACGCGGCGATCAGGAGAGCGTTTAGTGTGTAGCCTTAAAAGCACTGCACATACAGCACGTAAATAAATGATGATTAACTCCCCCTGTTTTCTGATGAAATATCGGCGCAACGTATGCCCCGGCTTTCCAGCACAGCGGGTGGATTTCCGTCAAAAAAAAGAAAAGAAAAAAAAAAGCTGAATAAGCCATAACTTGTGGGGGGGCTAACATTAAGGGCTAAAACAAAAGCAGACACATTAAGGGATTATTATTAGCATATTATTTCCAAAAATACAAACAATTTATGTTTTTACTTGACACATAAGGAGATAACAGAGGAGGAGGGGTAGATATTAGGGCTGGATCTTGTTATTTGTCAGGTTTTTTGATAATATTTGATTAATTTATTTTATTTTTAAAATTGGGGGAAACATCATTTTAAAAGGCACCAATCTGCCAAGATTCTTTACTTAAAGCCCTTATGTATAAAGAATTATAGAGGTATTTATAATGTACATTATAATACATGATATATTTTCATAATTAATTGTAACCAAAGTTAAAATGCATTATAATATTTGCATTCTGAAATTGGTTGTTTGTCATGCGTTTTAATTCATTATACTTTCTAAAGGTGTGTTCAATGAATAGATAAGTATTATAATGTATTATAACTGTGGTTACAATTATTCATGAGACCATACAATGCATTATAAGGTGCATTACAAGGCATAATTACTGCATTAAAAATACATAAAAAACATTAAATATATTTAAAAAAAATGCCACGCAGAGCATTTTTGAGGGATGTACTGTAAATCATATAATTATAGTTTTGAATTGACTGAAATTGACAGTCTGATTCAAGGAAATGTATCAGTACTGTATTATCAGTACCTAATTTGTATTGTATATTTATTTTTTTGAAGAATGTTGGGATCCAAACTTCATTGACTTTCATTGTATGGAAAAAAGACGAAAGTCACACATGTTTGAAAAAACTATGTTTAAATCACTAATAAACCATCTTAACACTCGTATTCGAGAGACAAAAAAACAATCAATCTAACCTAATGACATGGTCTCTAGGAATCTTAATGGTTCAAAAAGTGCATTAAAATATTGGATTGTGGAAATGCATCAAGCTCATGAAAAAAACATGTGCACAGCCCAACGTTCAAAACAGAGATCAGTGGGATAAACAGCTCATGACGTCGAGCCTGCTCATGCTAATCCAGTAAAAACAATGAAAAGAGCCCTAACACACAGTTTTAAGCCACTCAAAAACAGCATTACTGAGCTTGATGAAGGGTGCGGCTGTTTCTCGGAAAACAATCAACAATGAAACAATGGTGAGAGGGGCTTCTAAAGATGAACCAGCTACAGATAAATGGAAAGATGAGTCAAGGGTTTGGTCTTAAAATGAAACGAAAGCAGCAGGTGGAATACAGAGGAATTGTTTTCCTCTTTCAAGAGGTTCTTGAAGCAGGGAGGGTGTCAGGTTGTGTGTGTGTGGGGGGGTGGGGGTGGGGGGTGGGGGGTGTCCTGGCTGTCAGAATCCATCAGAAACACCACTGGCTGGAGAGAAGGGGGGTTGCCGGGTTCAGCAAGAGATGCAAAACGTTTTAACGATTCTTTTGTATTTGGAGATCCAATAATGCTCAAGATTCCAGCGAATGAGGCGACCGCCCGTCCTAGAATGTATTGTGTGTGTCGTAAGTTGTTTACGTTGCCTACTTGTTTATGATAGTTAGTTTAGAATGTTATCATAAGCTAGATTGCATTTTGTTATGTTCATTTCTTTTGCACCTCCCCTTTTTTAGGGTTTTCACTTAAATCTTCTGGATGCCTTTTTTTGCCTAAAATGATTTTAATATCTGTAAAACAGAGTTTGATTCCAAAATAAAGAGTCTGTTGTAATTTACACACTCTCATGTCGTTCAGTGTAACACACAAAGAGAAATTCTGTAGAATGCTCATGCTGCTCTTTTCCATTGAACAAAAGCTTACAGTGCGTGTTATATTTCAAGCCTTTGAAAACAATATGCTAGGTTTTTGATGAACAGACCAAAATTCATTACGCACTGATACATTTCCTCTCCACTGAAGTTGGACTACTTTAACGGCCCATTTATGGTGCTTTTTTCTGCCCTTTTAGAAGTTTGAAACCCTATTTGCTTCAAAGTATGGAAAAGAGCAGCTCAAACATTCTTCCAAGATATAGCACACTTTCACAAGGTGAGAGCCTGTACGTTCTTTAATCAGTCTCAGTAAGTTGCCACACAAAAAAAAGCTTCAAACAAAGAAACATAAGCAAAACAACTTTAAGGCATTAGATAAAGAACTTTATCAGGCTCAAGATGAAAAACAAGCAGCCATTTGCATGGCACTGGGAGAGCAATACGCTCCAGTAGGGGATTAGTGCCATATGGTGAAGGCCAACAGCCGAAAGGCCACGAGTAAATAACAACATGTTTTCATTCAGGGAATTCAGCTCCCCATGTGTACACAACCCAATCCCACCCAACAAACATGAACTGAGAGAGAGAGGGTGTCACAGTCTGACATGCTGCCATTTGAAGACAAACTTCTGACTTCCACTGAAGTTAACTGGGATTTAAACTGGCATTTGAGCTAATCTAGTTGATTAGCTGACTTACGGTTAACTTCAGTATTGCACATCACAAGTAAAGCCTAGGTTATATCAGGTTTAACTAGATGCTTCTGTGCAACTTTTCTACCAGTGGATGAGCCATGTTTGCAAAGTGTGCTACAGTCTAATCAGATTTCAGTCTAGAACATGTATGAAGAGTTCAGATGCAAAAGCCTCTAAGTGCCATCTGAAATTTTCTTCTAGAATGATCATTTTTATCAAGCTTGTATATTTAAGTTCAATAATTTCACTTAAATGGCAATGCAAATTACCTATTAATTGTCATTTAAGTGAAATTACTTAACTTAAATATACAAGCTTGATAAAAAGAATCATTCTAGAAGAAAATTTCAGATGGCACTTAGAGGCTTTTGCGTCTGAACTCTTCATATATTCTATAAAATAATAAAACAATCAGTCAATTTTATTAAAGATTTTAGATCAAATGTAGGCAAAATTGGAAGTAAATATGAAACATTAAGAGGTGAGGAGGTATTTACTTACCGTGCAAATGGAATGTAGGAGATACTGTACCTAAAAAAAAAAAACACACACACACAAAAATGCACAGTGTTAATACCTAATGTCCCATTAAAGGCTTAGAATAGATTCATAAACAAAACGATCTGAAATAAGAGTAAATCCATAAGTACGTCAGTAACAGCTTGCTTTTAAAGTAATGAAATGATGTAACAGTAGATGTGCTTACATTGAGCTCATTAAAGTGTTTTTGAAAGAAGACACTTATGCTCACAAATGCTGCATTTATTTGACCAAAAATACAGTAAAAACATTATTATTGTGAAATATTATTACAATTAAAAATACTCATTTTCTATTTGATTTAGCAGCTGGACCAATCAGACACACAATTAATTCTTTATATTTAATAAATAATTCAACAGACCAATAACCCAACAACAAAACTAAGAGCCAAGACGCTCCTGAACACTAAATGTTTCTCTTATTTTTGATCTCCCCCATTCATTTTTAATGAATGGTCATTTTTGACCAATATAAGCTCAGCCTCAGATCAATGAGGCCCACAATCAGTCAGTTTAAAAATTAAATACAAAACCTGTCCTAATTGAAAGAAAACAAGTAGACAAAAAGGCTGAATACAATAATTGGTGATAATATAGCATAATGAGAGATTTATAAGCATTTTTTTTGTAGGCTGGTCATTTTTGACAAATAACACAAGTGTGACTTTGTGCCATTTTGATAAAAAAAGCATTTTAAAACAAACTAAAACTAAAAAATACCCCTCACACACTTTTTTTTTTTTTTTTTTGGTAAAAAAAATACCAAAATTCTACAAAAAAATTTGGTTAAGTCTTGGTTACGTAGGTATACCCTGGGTGAGTAAAGTCAGTAAGTTTTAGTCCAATATAATTACGTTAACAAGCATTTTTGGGAAAAAGGAAATCCTCTCCGGGTAAAAATAACCCAAACACAACATAAGGGTTAAATAATTTTGTTTTTTTTAATTAACGAGTTTAACAAGTATTGATTCTGCGGTCACTACCTGCAAAACAAAGTCTCTTGAATGATGTGATCAGCTACATTCTCTGTGTTGTACTATACCTAATGAACAGGTTAATTGATTGAATATTAATTCTGCTACATCAAGTTAATTTTATTAACTGATCCAAATATGTATCATGAATTATAATTAATTATTCAAATGTCATTGAGCTAATTTGCTACATTGAATATATTTTGAAATGTAATTTATTCTTGTAAAGGGAAAGCTGAATTCTCAGCACCATTACTCCAGACTTCAGTATCACATGATCCATCAGAAATCATTTAATATGCTGATTTCAAGCTCAAGAAAAACTTTCTTCTTATTATTATAATCAATGTTAAGAACATTTGTGCTGCTTATTATTTAAATGTTTAAATGAAAAATTGATACATTTTTCAGGATTCTTTGATGAAGAGAGTTTAAAAGAAAAGCATTTATTATTAATTTCTTTAAAACACACGCGCGTGGATGCAGTTTAGACTGTATAATATTAAAATATAAAAAGGACACCGTATACAGTCTGCTGTATGCTTAGCATAATGTTTCAACCGATTTTTAAAACAATGATTAGGGATTTGTTACACATAACTGACTTCAAATGAAATGCTAATGTGCTGACAGCTTCTCAGTCATGTCTAGCATGAAGGAATCTTTCTTTCCTATTTCTCAGTATCCTCTGACCTCATACATGTGGTTCAAGAGGTTGCCAGAGTGATCGCTGTCAGAGGAAGGCTGTGTTACAGTGTGAAAGAAGAGAATGTCCTCACAGTGAAACTGACGGTAATTACAAGGCTGATAAAACCTGGCCTATTGACGCATGCAAAACTGGACACACACACACAGACACACAAACACAAACAGTGTTCCCTCTCTGTTCATCTGTCTATCAAACCAGTAGCCTTGCTGTGTAAAAGCTTAATATACTGTATATATATATATATGCTTCAATGTCCTAGGCCTTTTTCAACTTTTCTTAAACTTTCATGCAAAGCTTTGTCAAATCAACATCTAGTTTTTTTTAAGAACTTTTCTAGATCTAACTGAGAGAAACCATGTGTGTGATGCATATAAAGTTAGACGTTTGGGTTTAATGTAGCAAATGAAAATCCCATTCTTCTCTTGTCGTGTGGAGTTTGCAGCAGAGTCGTGAAGCATTGAGCCCCGTCCACCTGCTTCCGCACCTGTACACTGCTCGAGGTCAAGACACGCTTAGAGGATCAGATTATTTCTGCTTCCCAGTTCCACTTAGCTGCTTTAGTGGCATGGGAATACTGCCCATCTGCCCATCTCCACCTTATATTCTGGGCAGCGAATAGCCTTTAAGAGGTCTTCAAGTGTGAATAAACTTAAAGGTGTCAAAGGGTCAAAGATGAGTGGGTTGTGATGTCACTACATTGACATGGCTCATGAATATTCTTAATTAGCTTGTGCTGCACGCAATCAGGAATTTTGCGTATGAGGGTAAAAGATTTACACACGCAGATTTCACAACAGGTTAAATTTGCCCAACAGAAAACTGCTTGGTTTGAAAGTAACTTGTGTGCGAACTGTGCTTCATACATTGCTACACTATTGACAACAGACTTTTTTGTCACTGACATGTAGTTACTGTTGCCTTAGCATACACCACAAATAATTATAAAATGCTTGCATTCTTTAGTTTGTTTCTTGGAAAATGGTGTTCATAAAGACTAAAATAAACACATTTTGTAATCACACCAACAATCTACCTATATAATCACTCGTCTCATTTGTCACATCACTCACCCTGATCATGGGTCTATTTTTGGCCCATATTCTCACCTTGCCAAGTACTCAACCCCCTGCCTCTAAATCTGCTGCCAGACATTGATGACAAACGACACACATGGTTTAATGAACAGGTAATCAGCCTACACTAGTTGAGACGCCCCGGCAGAAAGGCTCCAGAGAAGAGCTGAACAAGCTGCCAATTCATGAGGGAAGTACTATATGACATTCAGATGCCAATCAGACTGAAATGTGTTTTTTGTCTCTCCTACCTTTAATGTGCAGAATCAATTATAATTAAAACCATTATATTAAAATGTATTATTTCATAGGCTTACTTCTGAAAGAGTGTAAATGCTTTAAAAATGGTTTTCTGTTTGTAAAACTTGTCTTCAAAAACTTGTTTTGGTGTGGGATCTCTAATTACTGAGGAAATTACTACTTTTAACAATGAAAATCCATCCATCCATCCATCCATCCATCCATCCATCCATCCATCCATCCATCCATCCATCCATCCATCCATCCATCCATCCATCCATCCATTCATACATAAAGGGATAGGCCTAGTTCACCCAACAATGAAAATACTGTCATCATTGTTGACATCATTGTACAACCTCTTGTTGTTCCTAACCTGTATGAGTTTCTTTCTTCTGTTGAACACAAAAGAAGATACTTTGAAGAATGTTGGTAATCAAACAGTTGATGGTAGCCATTGACCGTCAACTGTCTGGTAATTAATGGTAACTTTTTAGTTCAAAAAAGAAATAAACTTACATGCAGGTTTGGAAATACATAAGGGAGAGTAAATGATTAAAGAATTTACATTTTTGGGTGAACTAACTCTTTAATGCTTTATCACATTAAAAACTACATCAATGTTTAGTTTATTTTGTTACTTTTAAAGGCCAATTCACACTGTAATTGTCAAGTTTTGTTGGATCAGTGTTGTCCCTGTTGTCATGGAATATTTGAGAAGTGATGTCCTGCAATCTGATGATTGCCCACATTGGTGCAGTGTGAATTGGACTTTAAGGTTTTATCAAGTCAACATTCCAGGTTTGTCTCGAAAAACTTTCAATCAGTTCCACTGATAGCACACAAAACATTTTTTTGAAGAAAACACAAATCTGAAGTGTCTGACAAAAATAAAAAGGAGAGAGGAAAATAAAAGAGTTTATGATATTTGTTTCAAACAATAATCATTTTATTATTTGAAACAAACATTTTTTAAAGGATGGTTGACAGATGTCTATCACCTACCATGTCATGGCCAAGAATTGCAAAACGCAGAAAATGATCGCCAGACCCTTTTTGTTCCACTGCAGGGAGAAAAAAAAAATGAGTAATGACCATTTTCTCAAGTGAATAGCACACTAATTATCAGCAATAAACCTCTTTTGTATGAAGCTTACCCAAAACACTGCGCATAATGTCAACACAAGGAATAACTGGGGGAAGAGCAAACACAAGGTAAGAGACTGTGATCAAATACCCATAAGGCATAGCAAAAATTATTTTAATAGATTATATACTTGCATTACATGTGGAAACAATGACCCTATTAAAGGGCACCTATTACGCAAAATTCAATTTTACATGGCGTTTGAACATAAATGTGTGTGTACACAACCACCCTATAATGATAGAAATCCACCCAGTGCTTTTTTAAAGCCGTTCTCAGATTCGGGGCATTGTGACGTACTTTTGCACAAGCCCCTGCCTCCCACGGCTGTTAATGGACACTGCAGCTTTAGCATAGACCCGTCCTGAGTGAGCTGTACACAGTCCAACGCCAGAGCAGCTGTAGACAAGAATGTCTCCTAAGCGATTGAGGTGTTTTGTTGTTGGATGTAAGAATGAACATAGCAGTCTTCATTTACTCTCGTTGTTACTCGAGGATGGATCTGTATCAACAGTTTGTGATCCAGCTTACAGTTTCCTGTGCGATAGGCGTGCGCACTTTATGACAGCTCATTGAGTCGTTTTACGAATATAAAGTTTACCCGTTTATTAAGCACCCACTGAAAAGGTGTGTATACTGTATATCTGTTTACTGTTTTGTGTACTTCGCTGTGTATGTTGATGATAATGAAAGAGAGAGAGAGAGAGAGAGTTTATGGATAAGATTTGAATGCGCACTTTTTATACTGTGTTTATTCAGCTATTACAGTGATTCTCTGGAGTAAACCTAATGCTTCATCTTTTGTGTGATACAATAAACTTCATTAAACTCATCAGTATATTTTTGGCCATCATTCGGACGCTGTCCACAACAACAGGCTTGTACTAATAGTGGATAAAAGCAAGATGAAAAATAAGTTATAACCGTAATTAAACTAGACTATATCTGTTCTATCTCCATACAGCATATATTCTCTGGCTCTGTGGGCATTATTGTCCGACTCCGGGTCGAAATGAACACCGCTACTGAGAGTTTCTGTTTTGATATTATCATTCTGTGAGATGAGAAGCAGCAGCTCATTTGCATTTAAACGGGATACACACTTAAACGGTGCGTTTTTCTGAGCCCCAAAAAGTGACAATTTAAACATGCTTAAAAAAATTTATCTGTGGGGTATTTTGAACTAAAACTTTACATACACAATCTGGGGACATCAGAGACTTATTTTACATCTTGTGAAAGGGGGCATAATAGGTGCGCTTTAACAGCTGAAGAGGTAAACAATATAGGAATAACCCAGATAATATTATATTTGTGAAATGAGTCAAATATCCATTATTCTCTTCATAGTTCGCGGTAATTCAGAGTAATTAAACAGCCAGTGAAGCACTTCATATTTTAAATCTATAATTAGAATTACAATAATAATAAAAAACATTTTAAGAAGGTCTAAGACTCCACACAGTGCCCATCATACTTCAGCACAGAAATATGTAACAATCATTTGATAGTCTGGTTATAACATCTTTATATCGTGCTGTGCTTGAGTGAGTGACTGGGTGTGAACAGATTCAGACCAAATCAGATTATAACGGAAAGTGATTTTCTACAGCAGTCCTTTGAATCTCTTAATGCCTCGTAGTCCCCTTAAGACCATCCAGATTTGTGACTGTCAAAGGCTAATTCCTTTAGCACTGCTAACCTGCATGTGCATATCTTGCACATATAAAATATCTACTTTTTAAAAAAAATTTCATTTGAAAAGTGTGCTTGTGCGATTTTGTTCTTAAACCCATTTCACTTGGTTTGACACTTTGTTATCTAATACAATGACAAGGTAAAAAGAACACAAGGAGAATATCTAATAAGGATGAGTCAACTGTTCAGCTATGAGGTTAAATTTGCCTTTCCAAAATGTCTTTTCTCATTATCTCTCCAGTGCTGACGCAGTGTGGTGTGTGCCAGAGGCTCTTTCTTACCAGCATCATAATGGTGGCTATAAGCCTGGTGGGCTCAAACATACGCTTCAGCTGTTTAAGTGGACCCATCAAAAAACAGGTGCTGTGGAAAAACAGTGACACAGAATGAGTTCAATTCACAGGAGGGCACATGTGTCCATCACTCACAGTAACACTAAAAGTACATTAATAACTTACAAAAGCAAAATAATTTGTTGAGTTTCTTGAAATTTATACATTTCCTCCAAAACGACATAAATGTGTAATTTTAACATTACTTTGACCAAACAATTTCTATAGCCAACCAGGTTGACAATGTTTAATTTCATTTTTGTTCTACTTTTCTAGATACCGACTGCTTACTACACAATAATGACTGTTCTGTCTGTCTATGCTATTGTGTATCACACTGAGCTTTTTAGATACAGATTTCAACAGTAGTAAAAAGTTTACTGGGAAAAGTCCAACCCAGGCTCACTGGAAAAACATGTCTGTATGTGCGGCATTTCTGCAAAATGATAATATTTTGCGTCATGCACGTTTTGCGTGCAAGACTTTCAAAGTTAACTTTTGACTGCGCTAAAAAAAAAAAACTTTTATCCGAAACAGATGAAAATGAATCCGATAAAATGTTTTAATACGTTGGTCGTATAACGGCAGTTATGAATTGAAATGTCTGGTGAGTGGTGCTAAAAGGTTAATGCTCTATCACGTTTGAAAATAAAGTCCCACCTACACTAAACCCTACACATACCCAATAGTGTTAAAGGGTAACTCTCGCCAAAATGCAACCTAGGGTCTTTTTGTTAATCTAGCCGAGGCAAACTTTCGTTTAAAAGCATAATTAGGATGGAAACTAGGGCTGTAATCTCGCAGTCGATTAGTCGATTATTGGTCGATACGTTCTGGCTCGACCAAAATTCTGATTGGTCGATTTTTTGCCGCGTTCATTTCATCAGTTTTGACGGGTTCATTTCATCAGGTGGAAAGCACTAATTGCTAATGGGGGTGTTTTCAGAGCACCTCTGTTTCACAGGTAACAGTCTGTCTTCAGAACACCCCCTTGTTTTCACTTCTTTTGGATTAGCCCAACCCACTGGAGAAGAGAGACAAGTAGGCTACTTTGAAGAAAGTAGGCTACTAGAAGGTTTGCTGAATATTATTTATTTAATTGTGAGAGTGTTTAATTCATAGTCAGTCCTCTTTTACCATGTCAACAAAGACATCGGCAGTGTGGCAGCATTTTTTTTTTAAAGTTAATAGTCTATTCGTGTCTCAGCCGCGAAGCTGAGCTCCTATGTTCAGTTGCACAGAGCGGCTGAAATGATAGTGTCTGTCAGTTATTATAATATAACAAAAACAATTGTCTAAATTATGTTGCATATTCCTCAAAAGTTCTTGTGATGATATCACTAGTTGACAACATAGTACTATTTTCGGAAATCATAGGCTATGATATTGCGCAGGTGCACGTGATGCAACGCTGTCAGAGCCGACAGACTCGTGTGTCAGACTCATTTCAGTGCAAAACGATTTAATATACTGCAAATAGCCTACTAGTTTTTTATGTTTATTTATAATTCATTTAGGCGGACAACAAGGCTACCAAGTACTGTGCACAGTGCGCAGCTAAGTTTTTTTTTTCCTAACGTAATTTTTAGTCGATAATTTCAGGACTTCAGTCGACCAAGATTTTCTTTGGTTGATTACAGCCCTAATGGAAACACCACTTTTAAGTTTGACCGTATTTTCGTTTTCGGTCAAATTGCCTTTTGAATGGGAGTGCTTGGGGCACTACTATGATAGCATCAGAAATCGCTATTTTTAAAACACTAAGAAGGCTCAACACAACATGAAACTTTGCTCGAAGTATCACCAGGGGTTCTACACATGAACTCGAGCATTGAGAACATTGTGTACACAGAGTTTAGTAAAAAGAAAGATTTTGAACAAAAGCGAAGTTTGCCTCGGGTAGATTAACAAAAAGACCCTAGGTTGCATTTTGGCGAGAGTTACCCTTTAATAAAAGCAAATGTAGCATAAAAACACATTTTGACAAAAATTTTACTTTACAACTCGAAGACATTTTAGATGCGATTAAAACATGTAAAGTATGCATAATCTAATGTCTAGAAAATGTAACAGGCAAATTTAAGACACATTAGAATCATTGTGATATTCATGTTGCTTAATTTTAATACCACAAGCAAAATCAACACAAATATTACCCAGCCCTTGGTTTTTAGCCATTACAAAAAACCTACTGACCTTAGAAAAGCAAAATCTTATTGATATTCATTTGAGTGACAGGAAGACACCAACTGCACAAATTAGCATAATTCCTAAATCCATACAGCCCTTTTATTAATTTATGGTGCAAGACATCAGCCAAATCAGTTAGCATTGCAATGACGCAGAAGGGGGTGCAGACTCACTGAGAGTAGATGGACTGTGCTCAGGTCTCAGGGGGCTGAACCCATCTACCCTGCATTACTCAAGCAACCTTAACCAGGACACTCATTAGATCACAGAAACACTAATGCATGAGCCAGTCATGATGTCATCCTCTCTCCTATGAGAACGGGCATCTAGGGCAGCCATAATCTGACATTTTCTAATGTTCTAAAGAAAGAAACAGGGCTTGCTCACTTGCTTCTCCTTTAATCTACAGTATGAGTTACTTCAAGCTAAAAGCAAACAATGAAAAGACTCATATGATTAAGATTCAAATGATCCAAACTTGTCAAAACATGCCCAGATAATATTTCAAAAGTAATAACAACAAACTTTAATTCAGATCAACAGGTCTTTTGGATGTAAATGCAGAGCTGTAAATAAATATCATGATCTGAATCATCTTTTCAGTCTGGGTCACAGCCTTTAAATGAAGTTTCCTGATGCTACCAGTTAATGTCATCCCTGTAGGTTTCCAAACCGCTACCATGACCAGAACCAATGTTGTGTGTATTTAAAGCAGGTAACCCAGACAGCATGACCTGTCACACTAAAGACTTAACCTCTGTAGCTCTGTCAGGACAAATCTCTGAATAAAGATAGAGTCTGGTTACTAATCAAACTCGACTGGATTTTAACTTAAGTGGCCGAATGGCTCAGTTTAATGATTTCTTACAGAGTTAAGACCTTCAAAGTAAAAAGCAATCTTCGGATATGCAGAGGTGCAGTATGGGAGAATGCCAGGGGAATTCTTCTGGGTCATTTTTACATCTCACTGCCCTGGTTACTAACTGGGTTTCTTCCTTCTTCCTTCATCATGATTGGAAATAGCTGACCGCAAGAGTTCTGTGTTACACCAATGTCATGCTCTTCTGGAATTTTAGCTACATTACACACATTTTACACCCAGAACATTCCAGTATTTCACCCTAAACTCAAAAGCAAAAAAAAAAAAAAAAAAAAGAGGGGAAAAAAGAAAGAAATGAAATGTACGACACTTTTTTTCTTCAAAATTAACTATTTAAATGAGTCAACATCAATCTTTCTTCCAACACGCACTTCTGCTTTACTCTGATACACTATGGTAAGCCTAATATAAGTACTTATATTTTAGACCGCGCAGGATGGTTTTCATGGGAAATTGCGTACTTGTCACTCGCCAGTGTGTGACTTATATCATATATGTAAATAGAGAAAAGTTGCTCCGGCTACTTTGACACGTGTATGGTGTGGGAGTGACAGGGTATAAAAACAAACAAAAAATAAATACATTAAAAAAAAGTTTACTCTGAGAAAAATCTGTATTTTACCGTTTCTATTCATGTGTTCCTTCTGTAACATTATAGTTTGATTAGAAAAAATACTGGCAAAAACCTCATTCAGGCTCCATCTGCAGTCCTGCACACATTTTGGAGACTGTCTCTGGTTGTTTGCAGTGCAAGGGTAAATAAAAAACTAGCTCTTTGAATAAGTACAATGGTTTATTTATTCAAACACAATGTGTGTAAAGGCAAATTTTTTATGTATTTGAGGAGCTGAGTAGCGTGTCTTAGTCTGGTATTTGCCATCTAGTCGTAGCCAATACAGCATGTGCGTAACACTTTGTCTTTTATAAAACAAGTTTTTTTTACAAATATATTAAATGACAGTAAAAACTGAGCGGCCACATATCTACAATAACATTTAACATGTAAGTTGATAAAACTTAATGCGATGCACTTGCAGCCTCAGACACGACCGTTCTACTGACAAAAGACAATTAATAATATAACACACGTAAGTGTCTGACCATACATAGCCACACTACTAACTTTGACTCAATCATAAAAAAGAAAACAATTTATTCCTATTTATTTCCTAAATAGAAGCGGTTCTTCAATAACCTGCAATTTTCACTGGTTTCAAAACACACCACGCTGGACATAACCTGCCATGGTAACATATCCTCGGATAAAATCCAACCACTAGTGCCAGCACAATGCCTTGCGACTTACATAGGATGATCTGACAGCTAACCGAGGGCATTTCACTCACATTGGATGTGCCAACGTCACATTTGCATAGGCCATAGTGTTTGAATTCATGATTGGTTGACTGCCAAATTAAAATCTTAAACAGACCAATAAAATAAACATTATTAACCGGTTAATGGTAATTTCAAATAAGTGTTTCTGTTCAGAACGTTTAAACTTGATTTAGTTTTTGTTCCTGTTAAAATTTCGTCTGTTTCCGGTTTTTGTTTTCATTCCTTGAAACGGTTCGGAGCCCTAAGGCATAGGTTGGTCGTCACAACAAGCGAGAAAGGTTGACGTGGAGCACACTAAATCCCAAACCTCCGGGAAATCACCCATTTTACAAAAACGCAGAAGAGGGGAGTCTGCTGGCAAAAAGAGACTGCGACAGAGCTTGTAATAAAACAGGAGTAAACATTGGCTTGGCTTTCAGAGATGGCAAGAAGGGATTTGAAATGTTGTAAAAGCGACGCAGAGATGGCGTTTATTACTCAACAGGCGAGTAAGATATTTTATTGATCAGATAAATTGCCATATGTAGCTCTCTAACAGAGTTGATTGCAAAGCATTATTTATTGCAAAGTGTCGTTTTATTATGGGTTGTTGTAGAGCTGTGTTGGAATTTATTTTTTAATAAAAGTACCACGTCTATTAATGGGTAACGCTACAGTAACGTCTTCAGCTAGTCAGCTTGAGATCCTTTCCTTCTAAACTGGTTATTTCTCTTAAGCCTAGTAATGAATGTTTTATGAGCAGTAGGATAATCTCTCTCATTTTCTTTTAGGATAAAGAGCCATATTCATCCGCAGTCAAGCAGAGCCGAATCATAACCAAAACAATGTTCTTCTGCCAAATGCATGCCGTTGTTTTGTTAACCGCTAGAGGGCCAAAAGTTACATAGTGTACATTCAATTATATTATTATATATTTGATTTTTTATTCATGATGGCCATGGTATGGACTATCATGAGCAGCAGGATACATCTGGCCTTGATGTCTTCATGCAAGAAGACCTGGTTTCTTTCTCAATGTGTTATATCTTTCCTGTAAGTAACAAAAAGTTGGTGACACTGTACTAAACACACACACACACACACAAAAAAACCTTTCCACTTAAAATATTGCACTAATTCCAGACACTGTTCAGCCTGCTGGTGATTTCAGAGAACCAGACAGACCCGTTTCAGTCTTTGGGAAGAGAACATCTTGCCACATGGCAACTTAACAACATTGTAAGAGGAGGAGAACAAACTTCTAAGCCCAACTGAAAAGACAAAGAACATTTCTGAAGGGAAGTTACAAGTGTCTGACAACTTGAAAAAAAAAAAGTGTTGAAACCATACCAAATGCACTCTTTTACAGGACTAATCCTCTCAGCCTCTTTATGCAATCATGCCTCCCACTGATATGTAACAGAGACATGGACAGATTCCTGAAGTCCAGGTTAATTTTAGGACAACTGTGGCTACTTTGGGTCAGTGGCAGTTGATGACTTGGTCTTCAGCTAACAGAATATGAAAAAAAAAAAAAGAACGGGGCAGCTTCTATAGCTGATCTAAGCAACGCAAGCAATCGCTAACAGATCATGCATAATTCACTTTTCACAAACAGGATAGAACATAGAGCCTAAAAAGGTTTTTTTGTGGTTGTTGCACCAAATGGTCTGTGAAAGACGGTGCTGAAACTTCAGGAAATAACAAATGAGCTGTTACTTTCAAAATAATTTTGGTAACACTTTACAACAAGGTTCCATTAGTTAATGTTAGTTAATGCATTGAGTTTGAAATATGGAATTAACTGTTCATTGTAAGTTCATGTCAGATTGGGCTCATTATATAATAAATGAACAGATATAACATTTGATTTTTTAATAATGTATTAGTAAATGTTGAGATTAGCATGAACTAAGATTAATAAATGTTTTAGAAGTATTTTTTCATTGTTGGTTCATGTTAACTAACGTTAACAAATAGAAATGTAAAGTATTGCCATCATTTTATGAGTTTTGCAATTTATTGATTTTTCTGATTTTGATTTATTGATTTTTTTTCACAAAAAATGAGACCTGTCTAAACAGTTAAAAAGGGTTTGTTTATGAATTGGTAAAAATGTATAATTTGAATGCAGTCTAAGTCACTTTGGATAAAAGTATCTGCTAAATGCATAGGGTTGAGAGACTATTGCAACTTCTGTTTCATGCTGACTTTAATTTCTTCATGCCTTCATCGCATTCATATTAGAGCTGGGCAATAATACAGTTTAGATTTTGCAACAATAAAGCAATCAAGCATTTTATAGATGTGCTATATAGTATGTATTGCCCTACAAAAGTATACTGCATGTATGCAATACTATCCAATTTTATATAAAGAGCTGTGCGATAAGTAACAGTTACATTTTGCAGTGAAATAAAAAAATCAGGCAGTTAAGACTTGCTATACGGTAGATATTGCTTTACATGAGTATACTTTATGCATGCGGAAAAAAGGATAACAGGACTGCAGATTTAACCAAAATTAAGCGGTCACTCAATAGCGGCTGAACAGTTTGGGACCAAATGCTGTGGTTATTGATAAACATTCCCATAAATTAAAGATGCGATTGCTACAATAATCTTGGATAGTTTGAATGGCTGAACCTGCTTGTCAACACTAAAATGTAATGTCTGCAAAACTGTTACTATTTATTTATTAATAAAATGTCACTATTTGTTAATTTTATGTTAGATAATAGTTTATGTAACATACCTAATCATTTTCCCAAATAAATGTGGAATTTGTGTCTATTACCTGCTCCATATGTAGTACTTAATATGCAGTAAATCACACCCACAAAATAATGACACCGAATCAACATCTAAGAGACTGTGTCACCGTATGCATGTCCTATACGCAGCCATAATTACACTTACCTTGAAATCGCTGCAATATTTCCCAGGGTGTAGAATACAGCAAACAGTTTAATGCCAGCTTTAGGCAAGAAAAGGAGTGCAGTTCCCTGTTTCAGAAGATGTAATGTGGCTTGTCAGTCCATTTCCAAACATTTCAATCAAACAAAATGTCTTGTCTGTTATAAAGTAAAATCACTCTGATGGTACAAACTCTGGGTACAAACACATTAAACAGTTGTGCCACCTAGTGGTGTTACAATGCTTTGGCAATGTTACATAAAAATACAGAGTGGGCCCAAAAAGTGTTTACACTTAAAACTGTATGAATGTTGTTGCATCAGATAACAAAATATCACACAACATGGCATGCTAAATGATTCTCAAGCTTTTATTAGAAGTAACTTGTTGTCCATGTTTGCAATGACTTGTCTAGATTTCTGATTCATACAGCTTGGTAAATTGTACAGCAGTCTACTTGTAGTTTATGGTCGCTGCTGTAGGTGTTATCAGTACAAGTGTTATCACTCTACTGTGGCCAGACCACATACAAACTGAAAGTAGGAACCGGGTGGAGTCATTAGGGCATTCACACATTTGTGATCATGGTTTTACATGTGTTGCATTGCATGAAATGCAAGAACCAATGGTGTTTTGCTGTCAATTACCTTTTTTTGTGTGTGTGAGAAACCAAAATCTTAGCAGTTATTCAAATTATTCAAACTTCTCAAATATTATTTATGATCAGGTATTTATTTACAAACTTGCCTTAAACTCAAGCGTGAATGAGATTTGTTGGGAAGATTAGCTTTTAGTCAGACTTCAGATAACCATATAATAGAAATGTCTTTATAGACTACTTTAATGGTGTGTTTTTATTTGTTCTTTTTTAAGCTTGGCAGTACAAATATAACCATCCAATTTTGTTGTTTGGAAAGAAGTAAATTGGGGTTGAAAAGCCATGAGGGTGAGAAAATAAATTTCATTAGGGTGAACTATTCTTTAAAAGGGACATATCATGAAAATCTGACTTTTTCCGTGTTTAAGTGCTATAATAGTGTCCCCTGTGCATCTACCAACCCTGAAAACGTGAAAAGTGACAACCCAGTAACTTTGTTTTGGTAAAGCCTTTCTCTGCAAGCATGTCAAAAAATAAGCTGATCAGATTTCGCTCCCCTTCTGATGTAGGAAGGGGATCTTATTATAACACTGAACACTATTTGACCAAAAAATGTCACAGCTGTCTTATAAAGACCTCAGTGACCTGTGTCAACTTGTGTAAAACTTAAACATGATGGTACATGCAAGTCGATGAGATTAATCAATGTAACTCCACAACAACTACATTCATGTATGTATGTATCCACTAACTATTCAGAAACGCCCAGGTGCGTCTAAAAGTTGCAACCTCTTCCGGAGTCTCTCCATAAGGCTGCACTCCGCTACGGGTTATTTCTGAGATTTTGGATGAGTGAGATTATGTGCGTGTTTTGTTATTGTATCCGAAGCTTGAGTATTTAAAGGGACACGCACAAAAACTGTGCGTTTTTGTTTTACACCCGAAAAGGGGCAACTTTGACAAGCTATAATAAATGATCTGGGGGGTATTTTGAGCTGAAATTTCACAGACACATTCTGGGGACACCATAGATTTATATTACATCTTGTGAAAAGGGGCATAATATCACCTTTAAAGACTAAGGTAACAACCAAATGACCGTGGGTCTTGGAAATCAACTAGGCCAATATGAGAGCATGGCAGATGAAAGAACAAATTACTGGAGAGATAAAGACCTTAATGGGGAAATAATGAGAAAAATTAACTCACAAGTATTGAGCACAAGATCCCTGAAGCGAAACAAATGACGAACCACTTCACCCGTGTGCTGAAACTGAGTGTTGTGCCGTCCAGGATCTACAGAGAAGAATCACAGGATGTCACATGGTTCATAATGCCCCTCCAACAAAGACCAAAAGATCATGCTTTTAGCATGCTGACTGCATCTGATTCATTAAAATACCACTGACCCACAGGAAGAACAAGACAGGAATAAAACATGCTATTGTTCTAGCTTTTCCATATAAATGGACACATGCATGCCACCTATCAAACTGATTAACAGGATTTACATAACTGAATAACTACAAAGAACATCACTGCATTATTACTGTTACAGGATGTTTTCATAGTATGAAGTTGCATCATGGTTTCATGAAGAAAATGTGATTACTCATTATATGAACTCTTAAATGTAACTAGGTATGTTTAACATACAGTAGTGTCTTAAAAAAGGACAAAACAACTATAAAGAAGGCTAGCAACTGTTTATAACCCAGTGTCAGATATTTCAGATTGGCTTGCAAGAATAAAACAACATCCGGAGGTCATGACCTTACCTCACATGATCCTTTCCCTCAGGAAGCATGTAAAACCAGCAGTGTTAACAAATATCATTATCACATAAACATTTGCAAACAAATAGGTGCAGAAGTAACGTTAATGTTCAAAAAAGAGCAACATTACAATGTCATCACTGTATGTAGACAAATACCCCTTACGAAAATGTACTCTGGTATTAATATGATTTGTTATAACAATAGCATGGTGATATCAAGTTTTTTTTTTTTTTAAACTCTGTAATGATGGTAATGCCATACTACCATATCGTATTCTTTGAAGGACACTAGAGTATCATGTTATATGGATATGGTAATCATTCACGTCTGCATTATAGTACTTTCGTAAGAACTAAAATGAAGTTAAAAATACCAACGCTGTCAAGTTACAGTACTAGACAAACTCTGTGGGGCCTCTCGATTACAGACTAACGTTACAAATAAACACACGTTTAACGTTAACGTAGTCAAATACCTGAGCTGTAAGTCCCACTTCCTCATTCTCCTCTCGACCACTTAATACACGACGCAACTTGTCCATCGTTGCTCGTCAGGTGAAATATTGTTCAGTTGAAATTATCCAACACTTCCTCGAAGTTCAGCATTGACACAAATCAGACGTTACTTTTCCCCACCCGTATTCCGTGAGCTCCGCCCTTCATCGCACTTCTGACTGATATGGTTGGGCGTGCTATAATGAGTGACTTCTAAACTACCCAATCGTAGACAGATTTGGAAGATCGCTAGCCAATCCTGATACAGAAGGCGGGCATTGCAAAAATGTAGGTGGAACGTGCATGCGCAGATTTTATCGATCTCTCTCGTTTTTTTTGACGGGCCCGACCGTGTGTTTTGGACAAGACAAGGCATTTTCGCGCAGTAGTATGGCAAGCCGTTTTAACATTTAATCTTTAAAACCTACTAGTCTCTATTTTCATGCTACTAGTAGGCTACTTATTTTTTAGACACTAGTAGGCCTATCTATTCCATTAAGTACTAGTGCTTATTCATTAGCTAGTGCTTATTCTTTAGATACTAGTACCTTTTTAAAAGATACTAGTTATTCAATAGATTCTAGTGCCTATTAAATTGGTACTAGTACTTATTTAGTAGATACTAGCGCTTATTCATTAGTTACTAGTACTTATTCATTGGATACTAGTACTTCATTAGATACTAATACCTATTAAATAGATACTAGTACTTATTCATTAGATACTAGTACCTATTAAATAGATACTAGTACATATTAAATAGATACTAGTACTTATTCATTAGATACTAGTACTTATTTAAATAGTGACTAGTAACTATTCTTTTGTTAATAGTAGCCTAACAATTTTTTATTTTTTTGCCATTGACTTCTATGGGGATCTGTCATTCAGATATCAACTATTCAGTTCTGACTAGTGTGTATTCCAATTGTGACTAGTACATATATATTAGATACTAGTAGTTATTCATTAGGTACTAGTACTAATTCTTTAGATAGCACCTATTACTAGTTACTAGTATTTATTCAATAAATACTAGTACTAAGTCATTAGATACTACTACCTATTAAATATACACTAGTACTTATTCATTAGCTACTAGTACTTATTCAATAGATACTAGTACCTATTTATTAGATACTCGTATTTATTCCAAATGTTACTAGTAAGATTTTTTAATATGAACTCTACAGTGGCCGTTCTGACTAGTCATAACATAAGACGAGTAAAAAAGCAGCTGTGACTAGTAAAATAAGAATAGTTACTAGTAACAATTACAAAAGATACTAGTGTCTAATAAATAGGTACTAGTATCTATTGAATAAGTACTAGTAGCTAATTAATAAGTACTAGTAGCTAATTAATAAGTACTAGTATCTAATGAATAAGTACTAGTATCTAATAAATACGTACTAGTCACAGTTGGAATACATACTAGTCAGAACTGAATAGTTGATATCTGAATGACAGATCCCCATAGAAGTCAATGGCAAAAAAATTAATTTGTTACTAGTAACAAAATAATAGTTACTAGTCACTATTGAAATAAGCACTAGTATGGAATGAATAAGTATCTATTTAATAGGTACTAGTATCTAATTAATAAGTACTAGTATCTAATAATAAATACTAGTAACTAATGAATAAGTACTAGTATCTAATGAATAAGTACTAGTACCAATTTAATAGGCACTAGTATCTAATGAATAAGTACTAGTATCTTTAAAAAGGTACTAGTACCAAAAGAATAAGCACTAGTATCTAACAAATAGGCACTAATACCTAAAGAATAAGCACTAGTAGCTAATGAATAAGTACTAGTACTTAATGGAAAAGATACTAGTATCTAAACAATAAGTACTAGTAGCATGAAAATAGATACTAGTAGGTTTTAAGGATTAAATGTTAAAACGGCTTGCCATAGTATTGGTCTCAAACTCAAGGGTATAGTCCCAACCAACTCACCTGCTTGAAAGTTTCTAGTAATCCTGAAGACCTTGATTAGCTGGATCAGGTGTTTAATTAGGCTTGGAGGGAGGGAGCTAAACCAAAGAACCAAAAACTTGGCTATACGACTTTGGCTAAACTCTGCACTGACCCTCCAGGAACTGAGTTTGAAACCGCTGTATACATTTTAAAATCGAACAATTACTCAATTTAATTGCTTCCAATTTTGTACCGTTTGTTTTTTGACGTCAGGATGGAGAAAGTAGGTATGGTGTCTTTCTTTTTTATTCTTTCACTTTAAAAAGCTCAGGACATATTTGTAAGGGAATCATTGGGAATCAGATATTTGCAAATGGACACACGACTTGAAAATATCCCTTTGTTCCTATGTTATATCCCTATGTTATGAATATGTTTAATGCAGAACGACTGGTCAGTTGCACACAGTCTAGTCTATAACCATATAGCCTACATTTCAAGAAATGACAAGGTCCACATTTAAGATCACATTCATGGTCCATGCCTATATCACACAATAAAATTGACACCAGTTTGATAACATTTTTATGTATTTTCTTTCTTTAACCTATTGTATTATTATTATATATATATATTTTTTTTTGTGTGTGTGTGTAGGCCTATGCAAGCCAACAAAAAAGTAATTATTTCTTTAGCAAGGACAGATCTTAATACATTTGCTGTGTATGACTAGTCACTGTCTCTACCTGATGATCAGCATAAACTGTGTAGTTTAGTTTAGCTAGTAGAACCACTGATGCACTGACATAAACCTGTTCCTGGGTTTTGTAAAAAAAAAATATATATATATTTTCTAAATCTTCAGATTTCACATGTAAAAAAATAAGTCGCATCAGCAAAAGATTTAGTGTTTGGCTGAAGGACCTCACAGACCAGAATGTGTTTCTCTGATTAAAAGGACGGTTCACCCCAAATTTTAATTAAAAACTAAAATTCTGTCATCGTTTACTCACCCACATGTTGCTCCAAGTTTGCGTTTCCCAAAAGCTTCAGCCAACTATGGTCGCAAGTTCCGTCGTTATCAGCCTAGTTCAACGAGGCGGTGTTTCCCGAAACCACGAAACCATAGTTCCAACGAACATTCGCAAAGAGCATCGCAAAGTGTCGTTGGAAGGACAAGTCTAGACCTGTGGTTAGATGCATAGTTTCATGGTTGCATGACATGTGGGCTCAGTATGTCCTTATCTTGAGCCAAATAATCAAGCTTATTCAGTACAATCTATATATTTTATTTAGAATACATAATGTCATGTTTGTCAAGAGATTCTGCGTCGTTTTTGAAGCGTGCGTACGTGCTCTAGTATGTAAGTATGATTGAATCTGGAAATAAAACAAAATAACCGAGAAAAATGAGAAATAGTCCTCAGATGCCATGTCCGTAATTTATAGCAAACCATTTAGCATTAATTCGATCTCAAACAGATTAATTAAAAAGTTATAACTGCTACCATCAACTGTAGGTTACCAACATTCTTCGAAATATCTTCTTTCAACAGAAGAAAGAAACTTTTTGGGTGAACAAACATTTTTGGGATAGTTCGCCCAAAAAATGAAATTTTTTTCGGAAAAGGTGTTGATCATATTCATTCAAAAATACTGGACTGGTCTTCAATCTAGAGTCTTTTTTTTTTCATACAAAAGTAAGGTTATTTTGATCTTTACTGATATCATTAAACTTTCAGAGGATGCTACACATTGTGTATGGCATGCAAATAAAATGTCAGATTAAACAGAGTGCTATGTGGAGCAGATCTTCTAATACATGGTTATTAACTAATGCATAGGCAAGTTGGGTTACACTTTATTTCAATGGTCTAAATTAGACATTCTACTATTAGTAACTTTGCACCTATATCAACTAACTCTAATTAGAGTAGACTGTAGTAGACTGTTCGGTGATAGTGTTCGGGTTAAGTTGACATGTAGTTGCAAATATTCTGTATATGTCTGTTGGGGAGCATCAAAATAAAGTGTTAGCAGATATTAAGTATTAAGAATACTGCAATTATACTGTTAGTTGACATGTAGTTGCAAAGTTACTTATAGTTAGTAGAATGTCTTAAGTGGGCCATCGAAATAAAGTGTTACTGCAAGTTATGACTTCTGATGGAAGAATGATATAATATTGGTTAAGGTCGTCTCTCACATCATCTAACAGAAGATTATAATGGATAAATGTAAGTGTATTAGATGATGACCTCAGTACATAAAGCATGTCATGTGTTTTCAAGATCATTGATCCAAATCCTTAACAATATGTTATACATTTTGGTCGTCTAGTTCGAACTATATTTTTTCACTTTTTTTAAAAACATTTCTATGAAAGTGAAAATACATGCACATGTTTATATTCTAAACTTTATTTCATTATCATTGTTCAATCAATCTAGTGCAAATGTGTGGCACTTGTTTAGGTTTCGTGCTTATGCATAAAGGTCACTTAAAAATAATTAGATAAAAAATGTTATCTTCAATAAACACATACATAATGAAATAAACAGAAATAAAGATAAACGTGCATATCAACAAATAGATTTATAAATAAGCAAATAAATAAGCAAATAAATAAACAAATCAACCAATTTGGTCCAAATATGCAAGATGAAAAAAATATAAACAGCTGTTTTTGTAAAAAGTCTCAGCTTTACATAAGACCAATAATCTAGTAAAACTGGGACATAAAGAAAGCAACTAGTAAAACAAAAACCAAAATGACATTAAAGATGTTCTTTGTGCTTTCTTTAGCATGTTAGAACCATTTGTTTGTCATAAAAATACACACTGTACATGGCATGCATGTTCAAAAGATGCTAATAATGCTGGCACATTAAAGGTGCAGAACTGTCACCATAAAAGAACAAAGCATCTTCAACTAACTTCTACATGGCTCTAATTAGAGTGTCTGCAGCAAGTATAGCAACTTTTATGAACGACTGGATTTCCGACTGACTGCACCTTGGGAAAGATAACTGTGATCTTTGCTATAAAAGGAAACACTCCATGATGCTACACTCCAGAGTGTTCACAGGGGTGGCACACACACACACACACACACACACACACACAAAACAGCGCAGTGCTTTGAAAGATCAGTTTTTGAGCACTGACAGCTGTGATGTTTGCATCTGGCCCTCATCAATCTCGACATCAGTGGAGTCAGATCATTTGTCTCTCTTTGGAGATCGCTGTGACACTCTGTGATCAATCCAGTTTTTCCACTCTGCTCCGGATGCTCGTCTGGAACCTTGTCCGAAAAGCCTGGACGCTCTGACATTTCTTAAAGCTGTAGACGCTCCTGTGTCTGGCTGAAGTGCTATAGACGAGTGGATGTTAGTCTTTTCATGCCTCTTCTCTGAGCCAAACTGGAAGAGAGCACTGGTTCCAGTTTTGGGGCTTGAGGGGATCGATTCAAAGCGGAGTATGTGGCAGCCATCGCCCCCTACAAAATGATGTCATGATTGAATTAATATTTCATGAATTATACAGTCAAAACATTAGATGAAACCCAAATAGTGCCAAGTAGTATCTGTGACAATTCAAAGTGACATTTAAAATTGTGTATGCAACAATATTTCATGTTAGATGCCTGACGTTGACAGTATGTACACTATTGTTCAAAAGTTTAGGGTTTAAAGGATAGTTCACCCAACTATGAAAATTAGGTGATCATTTACTCACCCTCAAGTTTTTCCAAATTCCTTTCTTCTGCTGAACACAAAAGAAGATATTTTGAAGAATGTTTGTAACCAAAAAGTTGATGGATCCTATTGATCCAAATACTATGGAAGTCAATGGTGCCCCACAACTGTTTGATTACAAAATATATTATTTTGTGTTCAGCAGAAGAGAGAAATTCATACATGTTTGGAACAACTTGAGGGTGAGTAAATGATGACAGAATTCAACATTTTTGGTGAACTATCCCTTTAAGGCCCATTCACACAAAGGACGATAGCTATAATGATACCGGTAAAGATATTGCTCTAAAAATCGTTCTTAATATAAAAGAAGAGAGTCCACACCACAACTATAATGATAACGGAACAGAGACACGATATCGTTGGAATCACTTTCACAATATTTTTTCCCAGCTGATGAACGATAAAAACATTGACAGCCAATCAAAATCCATCCTGCTTTAGAGAGCTCGAGCAATTAAAGCGGCAGACGACAAAACTGCAGCGCGCTTATAATAAACAGAACGAAGTCCGCTGGAGTGGCCGCTAATATAGTTATCCTTATACTGTAGTTATCGTTCTTGGTGTGAATGGGCCTTTAGTACGATTTTTTTAAAGGAATTAATACATTTATTCAGCAAGGATGCCTAAAATGAATCAAAAGTGACAGTAAAGACTTTTACATTTGTAGATTTCTATTTACTATAAATTCTGTTCAATTTAAGTTTCTCTTCATCAAAGCATCCTGATTTTTTTTTTTTTATCAGTTTCTAAAAAAAAAACATTAAGCAACAGCTCTCAACATAATGGGCGAATTCCAAACGCCATTTTTGCACCCTTGAAGGGCACTTCGGGAAGGGGACGTTCCAAATGAAAGTGAACAACAGAATCCCTTCACGAAGGGCCCTTCCAAAAGTCCGTTCATGCAATGGTCACTTCAAGGATGTAGTTTTAGCGTTTATGGTCATGTGTGACAGTGGCGAATCCTCACGATTCATTTTTAAGCTAGATAGTGGGCGAGTTTGAGTTAACATAAACATCATAATTCAAGTTGTATGTTCTTATGTTATTACACACATTTTTGTCATTCATTCCATATGAAGTGTAAATTAGTTTCATAGGTAAGAAATGTAGATACACTGTAAATGAAAAGAAGAGACGGAAAGTTTTAAAGGGCTTCAAGGGCTGCTCTTCAGAGTTGGAATTCGCTCAATATCTCAACAATAATATTGAGCAGCAAATCAGCATATTAGAATGATTTCTGAAGTATCATGTGACACTGAATACTGGAATAATGGCTGATGCATATTCTGCTTTGTCATCACATAAATAAATTACATTTAAAAACAAATTACTTTATGTGATATCCTCTATGTTTCAAAAAAAATTCTGTAGTATAGTTATGACTCCAGAATATCAGGTATCATTAAGGATTATAATGATCACCAGAATTGTTTATTTCCTTTCCAATTCCAAGTCAAAAGAACAATTTATTTGTTCGGGTGTAAGTGTGTTTGTTTGAAGTGGCACAGATGCAGTTTCACAGGAAAACATGAGGTGTCAGTATTGCTCTTTGACAGTGGAGAGCAGAGACGGGATGATAGTCACAGGAACTGTACCTTCACCAGTTGCACGTCCTGTCTGATCAGCTGGCTCTGAGATAACTCATCACGGTTCACTATCCAGGGATGTCTGAGAACAAGAGGTGCCGTCAGCCGCTGATGAGGGTCCACGTGTAGCATTTTAGTGACAATGTCCTGTTCAAAGATCAAAAAAAAAAAAAGTATTACTATATATTTTTTTTTTCTGAAGCTGAAATCATTCAGATCCTAATGAAGATGGCTTAAAGGATGATAGTAAAGACTGAATTTGCACATTATTACCTGGGCTGGGCAGTATATCAAATACAATTATGTATTCATTATTATAGCAATATAAAATTAAGCAATATTGTGATAATGTTAACAAGCTTTTACTTTGTCATTAAGTTTCCCAAAGAGCTTTTCATCAAACTTAGTTTACCAATCGTCTCACTTAAAGTTTACATTTACCGTCTCAATATGGTTTAATAAGAGTTAATTTATAATAAGGTTTCATTAGTTAACATTGTATTAACTAACGTGAACTAACAATGAACAAAACATTTGTTACAGCATTTATTAAAGTCCCCCTGTGGTGAAAATCAAGTTTTTAATGTTGTTTATATGTCTATGTGGTGTTTTTAATATGCTTTAAGACAAACCATGTGCAAATTCATAAGTCAACACCATCTGAGTATTTTCTCTTTAAAACTGCAGTCTCAGTCAAAGACAGTCTCAAACTCGCAGTTTAAAATCGCTAGTGTTTCTGACGTCACAAACTACCTTGTCAAGTCAAGTCACTTTTATATATATAGCGCTTTTTACAATACTGATTGTTTCAAAGCAAGACTTTAATCTTTGTTAATAAAAATACAGTCGTTTGTTGTTTGTTCGTTCACAGTGCATTAACTAATGTTAATAAATAGAGCTTTTGATTTTAATAATGTATAAGTAAATGTTGAAATTAACATTAATTTATATTAATAAATGCTTTAGAAGTTTTGTTTATTCTTAATTCATGTTAAAGTAGTTAACTAATGCTAACTAATGAAACTTTATTGTATTGAGTTGATAGGTTAAGTTCATTTCTGTAAATCAATTCAAATCAAATTCAATAAAACAATAAAAAATTATTTGTTTGTGTCATCGCTCAAAAATAATCATGGACATCCTGCATGGGGTTTATTGCATTTGCATTGCCTAAATAACATGATGTCTATTACTGTGAACAGTAATATTGATATACCAGTCAAAAGTTTTGAATAATTACAGTATTTAATCAAAAATACAGTTAAAAGCTTTAATTTTGAGAATAATTTTACAGTTTAGTAAAAACGGTAATATTGTGAAATATTACTACAGTTTTAAATAACTATTTTCTGTTTTAATATATCTGAAAATGTAATTTATTCATGTGATCAAATCTAAATGTTCAGCATCATTATTCCTTTCTTCAGTGTCAAATGATCCTTCAGAATCATTATAATCATTATAGTACGCTGATTTTCTGCTCAATTATTATCAATTACTTTTGGTACTCAATTATTCTAATAACGAAAACATTTTTGCTGCTTAATATTTTTGTGGAAACCGTGATACACTTTTATACAGTCCTTTTTGAATAATAGTATTAATTTCTTTATCTTTTTAATCTTACCCTAAACTTTTAAATGGTAGTGTATAATGGTTTATACAGAAATATTAAGCAGTAAAAACTGATATCGACATTGTTAAACAATAAGAAATGTTTCTTGAGCACCAAATCAGCACATTGGTATGATTTCCGAAGGATCAAGTGACTCTGAAGACTGGCTAAAAACAGGAATAAATTACATTTGGAAATATATTCAAAACTTTTTACAATATTGTTTTTTTAACATTACAAAAATCTTAATTATTCCGAAATTTTGACAGGTAGTATAAATCTAAAAATGATTACAAGTGTTACTTATGTTCATTTAGTGAAATGCATGCCTTGATTATTTTTGACTGGATTTTACTTCTTGTATTAAACAACAAAAATAATGTTGTTAACAAACATATTGAATATAGTCAAAAGGCAGAATAATATTGAGATACTCATTTTGGTTTATGGGCTATATATATATATATATATATATATATTGCCCAGGCCTAATCACAACATGAAGAAACTGCGCAAGCTGACCTTGGCTGCGTCAGACACTGTGTCCCAGTTGCCTCCTGAGAGGGCAAACTTCCCACTGCCAATGCGAGCCAAGATCTCCTCCGGTGTGTCGTCAGGGCCGTTAGCGAAGGGCGTGAAACTGTGGGACAGATTGAGTGCTGCTGAGTGTGTGAAACAACTTGTGAATGTGCCCTTTCAGAGAAAGGGTGAGAAGAGAAAGAAACATTTTAATACCCCCATTTCCACTGAGTTATTTTTAGCGAACACATATGGCTAGGTTGGAAGAGCAAGATGAATTTTTTTTTTTTTTCAAATGTTCTGATTACACAGAGGTTTAAAGCTCAATCCATAGTCAGGAACATTAAATTGAGAGTGCTTCTTGGCTTCTGATAGCTCTAGCATTGTGTTCAGAACAATTACTCTGTGACTCGACCCGGCTTACCTAGTAATCCCCTCATCCGGGCAATGGGGGAAGATGCTCTACATAGGGTTTTGATCTGTTTGTGTTGATAAGTCACTCATGATTTTGTAGAAAATTAAGGTTGTGCTCCTAGGTCATGTGGGTAGATGATTTTTATTGATGGTAGAAAGAGGCATGCTTACATATAGCATGCCTAGATGAATACTGTCAGTTCATTTAGAGCAACAAATAGAATCTGTTCATATTTAGATTATTAAACATGAATGGGTGCACGCGACCGTTAGATTAGATCAGTCAAGTATAAAGGACTTATGTGAGGATGGTTAAAATTATCATTTTACAAGGAGTGGTTTTCTTTCTACTACTTTTGAACTATACTGTAGTGTAAAATTGTTCTCCGGTTTGGGCACAGCTACTTACTCTTTATTATTACTATTTTTCCACATATTAGAATAACAAATGAAAGGTCACAAAATAGTCACATGGTAATGACCACAAAAACAAATCAAATATTTCATCATCGAGCTTCTGCAATCTTTTTCTAGATTCCAGCTCTGCTGGGGCAGATGAGGTGCATTTTGGGATGCTTTTTTTTTTTTAACACTATTGAAGATTCACATGTATGCTAAACAATGACTCCTTCTCCTTCATTATCTCGGCTATTTAATTGTCTTTATTAAAACTACTGTATAGTTTATTTTAAAACATATGTAGATACAATTATTTGTCTATACAACTAATTAGACCTGAAGGTTTTCATATCATAAGAAACAAAAATGCAGTCAAATGTTTACAAACTTTTGCCTTGTAGTGATTATACAGTATATTTATACTTCATACACTACTGTTCAAAACTTTGGGACTAGTAAGATTTGTAAGATGTTTTTGAAAGAAGTGTCTATATATTGTCAAATATTATTAAAATGATAAATAATTGTTCTAAAATCTAGTATCTTTTAAAATGTAATTTATGTTTGTGGTGGCAAAGCTGAATTTTCAGCATCATTACTCCAGACTTCCTTGTCACACTTCAGAAATCATTCTAATATGCTGATTTAGCGCTGAAGTAACAATTATTATTATTATCACAACTGCAAGCAGTTATAACACTGTGATATTTTCTTTTTCAGGATCCTTTAATAGAAAGAATGGCATTTATTTTAAATATATGTTTTTTGTAACAATTTAAAAGTCTTTACTGTCACTTTTGATCAATTCATACATGAGTATATATATTTAAATTATAAAAAAAATTACTTACTGACCGCAAACTTTTGAACTTTAGTTTATATGTAATATATAAGATATATCCAGTTAAGACTCAACTTACCCTGCCAGCATGGTGTAGAGTAAGATTCCCAGACTCCAGATATCACAGGCGGCATCATATCCCTGTTTCTTCAGGACCTGTATGAATCACAGGTCTGTTGTTGTCTCATAATCTCATAAACAGATCATAAAAAGCACACTTTTTTTTCAAACATTTCAGCATATTTTCAATGTTTAAACAATACACATACACAATTGTTATTTTAACCCTGACCCCTAATAACCACGCTTTGTTGTTGTTGTTGTTTTTTATTATTAAATGAATGTACTATATTATAGTTTGATATTTTAGTTTTATTTTAGGGGATTTATGGTACTAAGTTATATTTATGCAGTAGTTATAATCCATTTACAGTATCTTTTTGAGTTTAGCACAGATTTTGAGCATAAATCTGAACATTTTATTGAACTTAAACACTGTTTAAAAAGTGTCTCTTTTTAAAGAAGACACTTGGCAGATTATTGCTAAAGTGAAAGTTTGAAAAAGTGAACTTTAAAAAAAGTTATAGAATTTTACGTTTATTGTTATGAAAAATGCACAAAAATACTTTTTTCAATGTTTATAGGAAATGTATATTTTCCAAAACATGTTTACTGTAAAACTGTGCGAAAATTGCCAATTTGATCTTATTGTCTCAAAAAATTTGCTTTCAGTAAGATTTTGTTTGTGTGTCTTTTGTTTTGTGTGTTCACATTGCAAGTGCCAAAACCTTTACCAAGTTTCATACCATTTAGAATAATAATTAAAAAAATTAATTCGGTCAAAAATGACCAAAGAGCACCAGAGGGTTACATAATTTATCCTTAAATAATTTAAAGGGCATTGAAAAATGCAGTTTTTTTTTTTTTTTTTTTTTTGATGAATAAATCATAGCACAGAAAAAGAAAAATGGATCCAAAAGTACCTCTGGAGCCACAAAGTTTGCAGTGTAGCACGGTGTCATGAGCAGACCATTTTCAGCCCTCAACTGTTTGGCAAAGCCAAAATCACAGATTCTGATGGACTCTGGGTCGCCTGTTTCATCGACATACAGGATGTTACTGGGCTTCAAGTCTCGATGCACAACCTGAACACAGAAGTAGAAACAATGATGCAGTAAATGCTACAATGTGACTTAAAAGTGAACAAAATGTGTGTAATTTGTTGGATTAGAACTTTTATGGTACATTTACCATAGCAACTGAACAACTAACTATTTAGAGCCCTATCATACCCGGCGCAATGCAGCGACAATGCAAGTGATTTTTGCTAGTTTCAGCCCGACGCAGTTATCATTTTCAAGTCCTGCGCCACGTTGTTTAAATGGCAATTGCATTTGTGCTCCCATGAGCGTGCTGGTCTGAAAACGAGGTGTGTTCAAGCACATTGTTGGATTTTGAGGAACTGAAATAGATTGAAGATTGACCAACTGAAATCTGGTCTAAAGTCAATGGCACAATTTTTTTTTTTGTTATAGGGCACATTAGTAATATGAGCCTATAGGCGGGTCCACAACGCGCGCACACTCTGCTTTTTACATACACAGGGCACACAAACATGCCAAATATTAAAAATAAAGCAAAAGTGGATTCGGACACACCCTAAGTGCACTTTAGACCATGAGCTTAGATCCTTAAAATAGGGCCCTTAGTGTCCCCTCTGTGACCACACATACTGACCCCCTGTGAATGCAGATACTCCACAGTCTTGGTGATGGTGCAGAGCACGGCTGAGGTCTCCCGCTCTGAGAAGCACTTCTGCCGCAGGATCCGGTCCAGCAGCTCTCCTCCTCTCATCAGCTCCATCACCAGATACACAAACTTGCCGTCATCATAGACCTGCAGCACACAGCACAACACACTCACTCTCTCCATCACAGTGCACTGATGCAGCTCTCACTCACAGACATGAGCTTATCTAAACACAAAAGATCTGGTGGCATTTGCTCAATAGTGATGCAGGTTAACTTGGTAAAAAAAAAAAAAAAAAAAACCCTTTCAAATTATGTTAGTGCCCTACAGTGTTTTTGTAAAATTCTGAATTCCTTTCCGTCCAAGATTTTAAAATTGATTTTCAACACTCAACTGAGGAGTTTCATTAGTACAGTAGCTAATTTTGACTAATTATGTCTATTTATTTCCTATTTATTTCGTTTAAACTAAAGGGTCTCTCCAAGCTAATCACACCATTTTTAGACCTAACTTTATGAAAATTAATATCGGGGAACACTTCAGTTTAGGGTCCAATTCTCACTATAGTTGGTTATTAGCATGCATATTAATAGGATATTGGCTGTTTATTAGTACTTATAAATCATATATTAATGGCTTATTCTGCATGGCCATATTCGACATCCCTTAATCCTGTCCAATACCCAAACTTAACAACTACTTTACTAACTATTAATAAGCAGTAATTAGGAGTTTACTGAGGCAAAAGTCGTAGTTAATAGTGAGAATTGGACCCTAATCTAAAGTGTGACTGAATATTGATATCAAAATTGGAATCTATAGAGGGTATGCACATGATGTCACAGTAGGCGGAGTCACTGCGGTTACACCCACTGAGTGGTAAAAAGACGTGTGTTCAGCTTGAATGCAGTGAAAGCACACAAAAACATCTAAAATGGGAAAGAGCTGTACAATTGATTATACAAATAGATTCAACAAGTGATCGGAGCTATATTTTTATAGACTGCCGAATGCAACAGAAAAGAGAAGCAAATGGATCAGCAAATGTAATTTGCAGAAACAACTGCACTCCAGACGGTGAAACGTGAATTTGCAGTTACTGTTTTGTGTCAAATATATTGAATCTTGTGATAAAACCATACCCAAGGTTATATAATGTATTGACAACTCATCAATTAAATATTTTCCATCTTACATTCTGCATAACTGTAAAGTTTTGGTCAGCATATACAGTATTAAAAAACAGACATTATGATGAGCATTGTGTTCTACAGGGGATGGTTAGATAACATAGACAAACCCAGTTTTCCTTACAAAACAAGTTTAGGTGGATAGATAAAAAGATAGGAGCACAAAGAACTTCTAAACTGGATTCAGTTTACACAGCAGAACTCTGCCTGACAATAACAGCGGACAGTTATCCAGATAACTTTTCTACAAAATATATTGAAACAACCAGAGTATTCATTGATGTCTTCGTCACTTTAATTTCGGCAACAAATCCTGTCTTGAAGTGCGAACAAGTGTCAAGTCAAGTCAAACTTAATTGTATAACGCTTCACAATACACATCGTTTCCAAGAAGCTTTACAGAAAGCTATAGCCAAGGCTGGATGATATGATGATACAATGGCAAAAAAATAAAAAAAATAAATTGGTGTGAAAATGATTCTTCATGCTCCCTCCCAACTATTCTTTCACAATTTGAGCCTGATGAATCTTGACAATGTCATACTGGAATATGGCCATGATGTGTCTTCCTACATGGTTGTTTAAGAAATGAAAAGCTACACACTTCATCAGTTAGAGTTAGAAGAACTTTTGCCAAACATAGAACTATTAGAAACATAATAACCACTGCAATAATGATCCAGTCACAGCATTTGCCTATTTAAATTATTTTTTAAATCAGTGCAGTGTATATAACAATGAAACAAGTAATCATTCTGATTTAGATCTACCTGTTGCATTTATAGTGTTGTCTAACAGATAAAGCGTTCACAGTTTATGTATTTTCCCCTGGTGTTGAAATTAGGTACATAAAAATGTCAAGAAACCTGATTCCTGGCCACATGTCAATGTCGATGGACCACTGGTTCTTTGGTTAGTTGTTGCAAGGATCACTGTCAAGTCCAAATGCCTTTCATTTAAGCAGATACACGTTTTTGCAGTTTCCCCTTTTAAAGCCATTCATGTTGCAGGATGTTTTGCAACTTATTCTGCTGAGGGGGCGTGACATCAATGCATACCCTTTTGATTGACTATATAAAATATATAGTAAATTAGAGTATTCTGGGAAATTAAGCATTCTTCTATTTTGGTCAATTGTTTTTTTTTATTTTTTTTATTTTTTTAAGTTAATTTAATAAACATAAAAATGGGCAAAATAGAAATGTATTATTGAAAACTACATTTTATGAAACCAAAATCCACTATTAACTTCTTATAAAATAATATATCTTCTTTAGATCTACAATCCAACATAAACCAAAGACAGAAAAGTAAAAAAATGGTAAAAATACATGAGTGCAGTTTAGAAACACTAAATTTAAATTGCAAAACTGTGGGCACAAATTACATGATCAAAAACAGTTTCCTACTAGTTGGGGGTCTCCATAAAACTAAAGTAGCATTTCTTTCTTTTTTCAAACTGTGACTCACATCTTTCAGAGTAATGATGTTTGGGTGCTGGCCGTATCGCAGAAGAATCTCAATCTCTTCAGACGGGTCCTTCTTGGCTCTGTCAATAATCTGAAATGAAGTGGGCTGGTCAAAGCGGTGTCTGATAAAGCTTCGACTGACACTGAATGATGCTGTCCTATATGATAATCCATCAAGAGGCTCTCATGAAACAGCCTCTGCTGTTCACTAAATAATACTCTGCACTGTGTGTTTTGTCAATCAAAGAGCTTTTAAAGAGTAGATTGTATACTTACTTTAACAGCATACTCCACACTGGTGATTCTGTGAACACAGCGTTTGCAGACCGAATACGCTCCAATGCCGATGTCCTCCTTCAACTCATAGCCGTCAGTGAAATGAATGTTGTTGCCATGAAGTTGCTGCATTATAAAACAACAACACACATGAAAATAATGATTATTTAATTGATATTAGTGATGAAATGACAACATTACATTAATGTTCCACTAACTTTTGACAACCAGAATGTGTCTTCATTTTGAACAGCGTGTCTATTCGTTGATGATTTATTGCAATCTAATCCAGTGGCATTCATACATTTTAAGTGTGGCTTCAGTGTCCAATGTGGATGGCGATTTAGCCCCAAGCAACTTTACAGCACACAATAACTGTCCTCCAGGAGTAACCTGAGGTTAAATGTCTTGCTCAAGGGCACAATGACGATTATTCACATCTCCTTTGAAGGGGTTTGACCATACAACTTTTCACTTACCAGCCTACATCTTTAACAGCACCCCATATATCTGAAATTGACTGAACATTTCACCATCTGGTTTTCTGCAACACATAACACCTCTTATTTTTCAAAAGAGTTTGCATTTGTATTTTTAGAAAAATGTAAATGTACAGACATCCATGTATAATTTGAAAATGTACCATTGACTTTGTTACAATGTTCAGTTACATACGAAACTGTGTTTGGCCTCTTCTTTTTAATGAACAAAACTATGGCCTTTCCCACCACTGAGGTCCCAGAGATCCGGATCCAGTGTATAATAAAAGTTGTGAAATAATTGCCTACTAATAACTGTACTATAGTGCTGCAAAGATAAAATGCCAAGACTTTCTCATCTGAGCTGATCAGCAGTCTAACAGCACTCATCAATGACTGAACAGTAATATCCAGGGATGTAAACAACTCATTTGGAGCTGTTTTCAGCATATTAGGCATACGATTAAAATTGAATGTACGCATATTGTGAATGAATTGTTTAGCATTTCAACTTTCTTGATAGCCTTTCAGTAAATTCACTTACCATCCTCAGACCTACAATGAACCAGGTAAAAAGTGGCTTGAGTGTGTGTTTTTTTAGGACAGTTATTTAGCCTATTAAAATATGTTTGCTATAATATTCAGTACTGTATATTTGCTAACTATTTTTTCTGTTTTCTAATATTTTTTCTGTTTGACAAAAAATTCCCATGTGTCTGCCTATTAATAGGTCAATGGCTGGTCTGTGCTTAAAATGTAAAGGGATAGTTCAGCAAAAATACAAATAAAAAAGCAATTTTTGAGCAATTTTTAAAACCTTTTTTTGTGTACTTTTTTTTCCACTGACACAGACAAAAAAAAGCTAAAGCTATTGCTATCCAAAATTTGCCCTCTAGACAAATTTTAAGATCTATTTCTCAGCGAAATCTAAATTTTTCTGAGCACGCTCAGTTTTTGGACCTCTCTGTTTCTAAAACCCTGTGGATGAAAATGCACAGAACCTAAACTTCCCCAAAACTTTAACGCCATTCTTTTGCTGCCTTGCAAGCGCTGCTTTTTCCTTCGGGAAATACAAATCTAGTCTTCAATGCTTTGTAACAGTGCATGGAGATAAAAGTGAAATGTGAAACTGACATATATACGTCAAATATGCAAATAATCGACAGCATCTTCAGGTGAACGAAATGCCTCCCCAAACCAAAAGCAATTCACAGCACAGGTTTAGAAATCTTCCACAAATAGCTGCAGTCACGCATCTTGATGAGCCCTATCAGAGTAAGTTAATATCGTATGCTCGGCAGATGCCACATCAGATCAGATTGACGGCACCGCAGAACAGACATCTGCTCGTGTGTCAGTGTGCCCCCGCCAATCAATACATCTCATTCCGGTCACTGCCACGTCAGCTCAGACACTTCAATAAAGTAGCTCCTCAGGTATGAACCATCTGGCAGAATTAGTTCAGATTATGTAACATGGGTCTCCTTTTTTCTTTCTCTTTCTTCTCATTTTTGTGCTGTGCTACACAACAGTACTTCCCAGAGGAATAGGTCTGAATCAACTGCAAAACAACTTTGGCTATGCTGACTGCGTTATTTCCTGTATGTTAGTGACTAGCTGTCAAAACAGCACAGCATGCTTTAGTGAAATATTGATTGGTTCTCATCACTTTACTTGTATCATCATGACCAAAGAAACATCATTTGTGCATTTTCTGAAGGAATGGAAGTGGTTTTGCCAGTGCAAAACTGTTGCCAGTGTTGTGGGTGGTTACTAAGGTACTGCTATGCAGTTGCTGAGGTATTTTGAGTCGCTCAGTTGCTAAGGTATTCAAAGTGTTTTTTGCATGTCGCAGTGCAGTTGCTGCAGTTTTTGAGTCTGTTTTAACATGTTGCTACAGTTCCCTAGTGAAAAATAAATATTTATTTGAAATACATTTATTTTATGCTAAGTATACTACAAATACATTTACATGTTTATTTGCTTAATATAAATACTCTGCAATTGTACTTTTGGTATACTAAATTGGTATACTTCTGATATACGTCTGCTATATTGGAACAACTAATTTTGAACTTAACTGGAAATAGTGCTGAGGTCCAACTAAAGATATACTTAATATTTGATTGTGCTAAAGAGGAACTATTGCAAGTATACTTTAGGGTGCACTTTAAATATCTTGCATTTAAAGACTGATATTATACAGAGATCACACTATCCTTACTAATAAGGATATTAAAACACTTAGGCTTAATATTAAGCGATGTGCATTGTGCAATAAGAAAGAACTCAAAATTAAATTGTAATTCTAGTATTTATATCAGTATGTATCAAGTGATATCTCAGTAAATATGTTAATGGATTTGTATATACTTAGTATGAAATGAATGTTTTTTAAATACATTTTGGCATAGGTTTTTTTTACTATAGGGTTGCTTAAGTATTTGAAAGTTCCAAGCTTAAATCCAAGCTTATAATGTTGTTTATATGTCTATGTGGTGTTTTTATTATGCTTTAAGACAAACCATGTGAAAATCCATAAGTCCATACCACAGTATTTTCTCTTTAAAACTGCAGTGAACTAAAGACAGTCTCAAAAACACAGTTTGAAATCGCTGGTGTTTCTGACGTCACAAACTACCTTGTAACCAATCAGATCAACGTGTGATCCTCAACGAGTGGATCGCTGAGCTGGTGTGAGTGAGTGGAGGCGGGCTAATTTGCATATTCATAGAACTGTGTATACTAAATGAGGCAAGGGTGTAGAGTTACATTCAAGCTAATTTAAGTCATGAAGAATTTTCTTTTTTTAAGGAAAAAACGTTTAAATATTTCATTTTGGTGATCAAAGATTAGTTTTAAGGGATAGAATTATTGACTACAGGGGAACTTTAAGTGTTTTTCTTTTTTACATGCCGCTTTGCTAAGGTAGTTAGAAGGATTTTTAGAATAACATTATGCCATTGTTAAGGTTTTTTTGAGCAGTTTTTAGTATTTTGTTATGGGGTTGTGGATGGTTGCCACAACTTGCCAGAAAGCGATTACCAGAATCCTGCTCACCTGTACAATGGGGTTTACAGAGATTTGCTTGATCTCGACCAAAGGTTGTTCTTGACCCAGGTTAGAGGCCACAAAGCTGAAGCCGCGGAAGAGCTGGTGTGCGTTAGCGCTGGCTGGAACACCGGGTGAGTCTGTGGACACATACAGAGAAAAATATATTTAGAAAGGCAACAAGGACATAGTCTATCTATGAATGGAAACACACAATTGATCCCATCTGAGCAGTATGAATAGTTTGTACTAAGTGGCAGGACCCGAGGGCTCTTGTAAACAGGTTCTGCTGTTTCAGTTCACTCTAATTTGTTTTTGCACTCTCCCTGTGCTTGCAGGGCACAGACTGTTATGTAAGAATAGTTTCCAGCTCGCTGTCTATCACATTGTCTCTGTCATTTAAAAGCAAACACTTAAAATTATTCTTCCAGACATTCTTTAAATAAAACGGCAAATGAGTATTGAGTATTAATGAGTATTAATCTGAAAATCAACTGCAATTTGCATCACCTGTCGGTGTGCGGGATGTAAACTCAGGATCAAAATGAAAGGTGTCCTCTGGTCGGCCCACTGCTGGTTTGAACGGAGGCTTGATTTCTCGTCTGTACAACTTCTGTTAACCAATAAGACAGAAAACCCATGATTAATAATGATTTACACCATTTAGAACACATACGCTAATGCTAAGGGTGTTATATATATATATATATATATATACTTACATTCCAGTCTATTGTTGCAAAAAATATATGCCTTTTGATTTCTTCCACTCCATCAGGTCCTGCGCCTGCAGAACAACATGAGGACAAACATCCAGTCAGGTAACAGATGGGATTCCCATGAAACATCAGTCTATCTGTGAGTCAGACAATTGTTGAAAAACCCTCTTTGAAAATCCTCTATAGCTCATCCTGCTTGACGTTGCTAACCTTTTAAACCCCCAACAAAAAGGAGTTTAAAAATGCTGTGCTATAGTGCACAGCCAAGGGATCCATGTCTTGCATATCCCAGTTAGCCTAACATCTAGCTGCAAAAGCATCTTCCACTGTTGACGGTGGTCATGGCTGAGCTCCATTTGGCTGTGATTGACATTCTCATTGTAAGAGTGACTTCTCTGATTGGTGGATCTCTCTTCAGGGCTATGGGTAGTGTAGTTTTCAGCAGGAATTTGACAATTAACACATTTTGAAAATTAAGCTGAAATAAGGCTACAGAAGCATATTTCATCACGTATAGAATACGTTCAACAATTTTCAACCAGTGTTGTATTGTTGCGATGTGGTAGTATATGTAGACTAACTGTATTTTTTACCACCCACGGACAGTAGGATTGACAGGGGGTGGCGCCAAAGTGCATCATACTGTAGGTGTTGAAGTTTTTGGCTAAAGAGAACGCCACAGCCCTTTCTCTGTTTTATCTGTTCCCCGCATGTTTCTACTGCATAGACAGACAAGTTTTTTAAAAGCATATATGGCCAGTGGTAATTTACCCCTTATGTCCTGAAAAGTTAATATATGCTATCGCTAAAAATAAATGAATAGGATTTTTGGTTCGGAAACCTACTGTTGCGCTCCACAATTAACTATTCCATGATAACATGCATATAAATTGTTCCCTTTCATTTTAGCATTCAAACTATGTTAGTAGTCGTAGTCATACACGAGTGAGTCGGGACTTGATTTGGATGCATACACCTTAACGGGGACAGGAGAATACTAAGCCACGGTCAACATCGGGTCTCTATGGCATTTATCTCTGCCTTATAAATTATGGATACGATTCACCCAGCTAAATTCAATCTCAGCTTGACAAACATTCAGCAGCAGCGTCTGGAAGTCTGACTGCAGTCATTCACACAGGAAATCTCTGACTAAAATGAGATTCATGCCCACTGCTGCTGTCATAAGAACAATGTACAATACTATGTTCAACTAAATGAGGTATCACTGTGATCAACATCTGATACATTTATTGAGCTAAGCGTTTCATATTATGAATAATATATTGATATTCTTAACGGTAGCTTACCTAATCTATTGGAAGGGTTTCTTTTGAAGAGAGCCCGCAATAAACTCTGGACTTCAGGGCTAAGGAACTGCGGCATGCCCAGTTTTGCCCTGAAAAAAAACATTTAATCTGTTATTAATTTCTGAAAATAAATAAGACTGTGATGCACAGCCACAAACATCACAAATCATCTTGACAGATCCATTTATGGGGACAATTTATTACAAATCTGTAAACAAAAAAAAAAAAAAAAAAAAAAAGAGCCTTTCAGATATTGCACAAATACAACAACAATTCTTACTTGAGAATAAGTGCCATGGTCTCTTTGCGGTCTTTGCCTTGAAATGGCAGGGATCCAGTCAGCATTTCAAACTAGGCACAGTAATAGAAGCATCAGGCTTTGCTCTAGCAAGTTTATTTAGGGATGGTACAATAATTGTGTATTCAGCACTGCTTCACAATATCAGCGCATACTAAATCCAAATCTCCAGTCAGCATGCTTACTCTTATGTAACATTGCTTATGTGAGTGAATTAATTTTAAGGCAAGGATATTTGGAAGTCAGCTAGTTAAATGGGCTGCAGTTTTTAAGTGAGATTCCACAAAACATCGACTGAGACTAGTCCAAATCATGCGCTTTTCACAATACACATTTTGCAGATTATAACTGTGCGATAATGCAGTTTATAAATAGTTAACAAAGTAGAACTTTTAATCCAACAATAATTTATCAATTGGTTCCAGTCAACAGTCAGTATGTCCTGCATTCACTCACAAACTTTTTTAGGTTAGGTAATTTCTGTACCACAAAAGGCCACCAACATCAGGTTGTCCTGTTCTAAACTCACTCCTTTGGCTGAGCCAATTGTGATTAGTCAGCCCAATGGGTCAAGGTTTGGCTGCTTAGTATGGCTCAATTAGCACCCATTGGTAGATTTGGTGGGGGCTGCTAAGCAGACATGACATATTTCACTTTTAAACATTTCAAACTCATTTTAACTGTCTTTTAACTGCTTTTTAAAGTCAGGTGTCATATCCATCTGAGCTCTTGATACTTATAATAAGTGTGCACCTCTTCAAAAGTTATTTGTTCCAACAATGGATGTGAGTCATTTGCTGCTGAGGAAATGGAAATTCTCAAGGGACGTACCCTCATATAGAAGCAATTACTGGCAACAGCTCAAGGCAATAATATTGGCATTAATAGACAAATCTGTGGCCCAGTGCAGCAGCAGACATCCACTGAGGTCCTTTATCTATTGAGGAAGTGTCCAATCAACATATCATTTTTTAGACTCATTGCTAACTGTATTGTTAGCAACCCCAAAGTTTAGCAACTCTTGCTAATGCTGTGTTCCATTCAAAGTCAGATTTGGGATATTCCTACTTAACATAAGGTGACCAGATTTATCTCTTATCAGACTTATCTGTCCCTTTCTCCCCTGTCTTCTGTCCAGCTCACTGATTTGGCTTTGATCCTCATCTGTCACTATCACTCGCATCACATCGCTGGTGAGTCTTATTACATCTGGCAACCACAGGAAAGAACTGGTTTTCTACCTGTTTGACTCACCGGCGTCACCCATAGTGTTGGGGCATCCTTGGCTCTGTCAACCCTCATGTTAACTGGGCAGAGGGCACCATTCTTGCTTAGTAATCATCTTGTTTTTTAGTGCATAACAGAAACTATTATGCATATTTTAAAAATACATCACAATAATCAAATGGTTTTCGGTATAGTAAACTAACTATAATTTTTTTTTTTTTTTGTTCATATTATATCTAATGTAGCTGTTATTTATGGTAAAATTAAGTTGCAAAAAAGCAACCCAAAAAAAGCAAATAAAAAAAGATTTACCTATATTAATAACATTTTGGCTTGTATCTTAGAAAATATATTAATTAAGTATGGTATGTTCTTTATAATAAATAAACATTTTACTTTGTATGAATGTATTGTCTTTGGGAAAAGAAATATTTTTGACCAATATTAAATCAAAATTTAAGGTTTGATCCAAACCATAAATATAGAGAAAAACTAATAAATCTGGCGGTAACAAATTAAAGTATTTTTTTTTAAGTTGGTTTTCAGTGCATTATTCAATTGTAACTCTAAGTGACAAAAAACTTTTCAAGTAAAAATTTGAATGGAAAGCAGCATAGCAAAGCTAGTTAATGCATTAAAATAACATTAAAACATAGCCTAACACTAATGAAATATGCTTAATTTTGCTGTGAGAACCCCACAGATCTACGACCACATTATCCTTCATTCCTAGGCTAGTGCTGCACGTGTTCAACACTTAAACACTGCAGTGCTCACATAGCCGTCTATGATCACAATCTGCAAGGGCACTTACCATTAAGACTCCAAAGGACCACCAGTCAGCACTTTGAGTGTGACCTCGTCTATTGACAACCTCTGGGGCCATGTACTCGATCGTCCCACAGAACGAGTACGCTCGTTTGTCATGGTCGATTGCCTCTTTGCTCAGGCCAAAATCTGAGAGATCAGAGAAGATATTGAACCATCAACATATGGCTCCTTTAGCTGATGGCAAATGTTGGACCGTGGCGAAAGCAAATAACCAAAATTCTGCTCACCTGTGATCTTTATGTGGCCTTCTTCATCAAGGAGAATGCTGGGAAGGTGAAGCAACAGTTGATTACATTACATTTCTATATAACTGTATAGAGAGAAGCTACAGAATTAAAATGAGATAGAGAGGACATTTACTAGTTCTGTACAAAAGTACAAACCTCTATATATCAATAACATCTTAGAAAGAGTTAGTTGTTTATGTATGCACAGAAATGTCACAACTTGTCATATTAATATATTAATAAATATTTATAATAAGGAATTATATTCAATAACACAAAAAAAGAATTATAATACAGAATTATGAATAATTTTATCTTTTTGATTGCACTGATTACATTCCAAATATGTTTTAGTATTTAATTAAATATTTAATTCAAAGAATTAACCATGAAAAGACTATTAAATTAAAATATATTATTAAAATATAAACAATTTTTTCTGCTACTGTGAAATAAGATTTTGGTCAAACTGCCCATCCCTACCGCTACACCCACTTTTATTGATAATTATGTTTATTTTCAAGAACAAATATATATTTTTTGTACAGAGACAATGCTTTTTTAAATTTTATTTAAATGTCTCCCCAACTAACCCAGAATAGACTGCCTTAGAAGAAATCAATTAAACAGTTACAATTATTAAAAAATAAATGAATAAAATTAAGAATTATGATATACATTAAAGTAAATATCAGAGGATATGAGAGTTCAACAAGGTAAATGCTACACCTTTTAATTTTGTGGGGGTGACAAGATTGAGGATATGTGTTCTTAATGAATGTACTGGTACAGTTTCTTTTGGATTGCCTTTGCCTATTTGCCATTAATCACCTATGACATGTCTCAGAACAGCGTGCCCTTAAGAGATCTTAAGAGCCCTCCATTGAGACCTGCTCTCTGGCCACCTTCATTTTCAACTTCTAAGATGCATCCACCACTGGAGTCAGAGCAGTGCTGTCGCAGCGGCAGGGTGATCCCCTACGCCTCCATCCATGTGCATCATTATAATCTGCTGATTTTGTGTTCAAATAATTTCTTTGTTTTATCAATGTCGCAAAGTTGTGCAGCTTAATAATTAATGGAAATTGTGATACATTTTCTTTAATGATTTTTTTTAATGAATAGAAAGTTCAAAAGAACAGGTTCAGGTGCTGGGTGCAAGAAAAAAAATAGGTAACGGGTAAATTATAAGATTCTGAGGAAGTACAAATTTTTTTCTTAAAAGTATGAGAGAAAGGTCATTTTGAGAAAACAGGCTTTAAAGATTTATCATCATCCAATGAGAATGCGCATTCAGTCCTTTTACTTTCATGATTGGTTGCTGATAAAAAGGAAATGACCATATTTGGATCCGACAGGATTGTACAGAAGAGAGAGAGCTTCCTAACGGTGCATGTGATGACAGGGTGCCGGCAGATATCGCGGAGCAGCATGTTGATTAAGAATGCAAACTTTTGTTGAATTTATGAGAAATCTACAGACGCAAACAGACAAAGTGTAATAAAATAAAGACCTAAATGTGTATTTCAGACTTTTTTTCACCACAAGTCTGAAAGAAGACATGTTATTGAAGAGAATTATCCAAAAATCTCAAAATTGACCAGTAAAAAATGTTTTTGCCTGCCGTGTCTCGCCTTAAGAACATCTTAATATTCTTGTTAAGAATAATATGACATGCTTTGACATTGATTGTATACTAGCCTATTCATGTGGTTGCATTGTCTATTACAATAATTTCAACACAGTCTGGTCACAACTGGTCTTTGTCTTCGTCTTCTTCATTAGTCTGCAGTCTTTGGATCCTCATTACCTCCCTGTGTCTTCGTTCCTACATCATCATCAACCTCACTACCTTCATCTTCATTTGCGTTTCTACGTGTCATCTAGTATTACCATCCTTCACCTGTTGTGTTCTGTTTTGCTCCCGCTCTGTCAATAAACTCTGTTCATTTTACATCCACCATCTGTTCCCTTCTGTGTCGTGACAGAAGACCAGAATTTCATCCAAAAAACCATCCGGGTGTCACAACGACTGTCAGCCTGCTCACCGCACCGCACATTAGTTTTGCACAGGTGCCACGCATCACATAAACACAAGGCAAGTTAAAAAGGCATATACAGACTATTCAACATTGAAATAGCAGTTGGTACAAATTAGTTTTTGAACCTCCTGGTTCCACTCTGGGTCTCCACGCTGCATCCTCCACCCGCTGCAACATCTGTCGCCCTTCCAGCACCTGAGCCGATGCAGCTCGACTCACTCTTGCGGAGCATCAGCGGAGGTTTAACAACCATCTCTGTCTATACTGTTGGGGAGAAGGACACGTTCTACAGAACTGACCCATCCGACCATCACGCCCAGCGGTGAGTACAGTCCATCTTCCACCTAAAATTGCTCCTCTAGCCCGTACTACCGTATATGTTCTGGGACGTCCGTGGATGCAACAACATAAGCCACGTGTGGACTGGAATTCAGGAGAGATCCTGCAGTGGGGAGAATCCTGCTTCCAACATTGTCTGTCTGCAGTTGTCAAGACCTGTTCTGTCCCTCTTCAACCTAGTTCCGATCCAAACCCTATAATCTCACAATGTTTAACCTCCATCGAAAGCCCAGAGATGGAACGCAAAGTAGAGATCCCCCCTGAATACCGGGCGTTCCAGGATGTGTTCAGCAAGCGACTGGTAACCCAACTACCACCACATTGGCCATGGGGCTGCGCCATCGACCTGCTACCTGGGGTGACCTTACCCAAAGGAAGGGTGTACCCGCTGTCCATCCCCAAGCAGAAGACCATTGAGGAGTACATCAGAGAGGCTCTCCAACAGGAGTTCATTCATCCTTCGACATCGGCATTCTGGCCTGTGACATTCGGCAGGGCCTCCAGTTTTTTTTCTTTGTGGCCAAGAAGGACAGAGGCTTGCGGCCGTGTATCGATTACCGGATCCTGAACTCACAAACCATCAAGTTTAGTTATCCCCTTCCTCTAGTCCCAGCAACATTGGAACAGCTGTGTGGGGCTCGCATTTTCTCAAAGCTTGATCTTCGAAGTGCTTATAACTTGATCTGCATCCGCAAGGGAGACGAGTGGAAGACCGCCTTTGTGACACCCTCAGGGCACTATGAATATCAGGTCATGCCATATGGGTGGTCCAACTCACCTGCCGTCTTCCAGAACTACATGGACAAGGTATTTAGAGACTTCCTCAACCAGTTTGTCATCGCCTACATAGACAATATTCTGATTTACTCCAAAACCCTGTCGGAACATCAACATGTGAAACGAGTTCTCCAGCGTCTTCAGTATCACCAACTTTATCTCAAGCTAGAGAAATGCGAGTTCCACACTTCCTCCGTCCACTTCCTGGGGTACATCTTCGGCCAACATGGCATCCAAATGGACCAGAGGAAGGTGGAATCCATCCAGAACTGGCCACAACCCACCACCATTAAAGAGTTGCAGAGATTCCTGGGCTTCACCATTAACCATCACCACAATTTTTACCGTCGTTTCATCAAGAATTACAGCATAATTAGTTCACCTCTCTCCTGAAAAACTGACCCAAGTCTCTGTCCTGGACACCTCTTGCCCTCTCCTTCAAAGACCTTAAGACAGCATTTGTCTTCGCTCCAGTCCTCCGCCATCCGAACCCTGAGCTGCCGTTTGTCGTCGAGGTCGATGCATCCACCACTGGAGTCAGAGCAGTGCTGTCGCAGCGGCAGGGTGATCCTCTACGCCTCCATCCATGTGCATCATTATAATCTGCTGATTTTGTGTTCAAATAATTTCTTTGTTTTATCAATGTCGCAAAGTTGTGCAGCTTAATAATTAATGGAAATTGTGATACATTTTCTTTAATGATTTTTTTTAATGAATAGAAAGTTCAAAAGAACAGCATATTTGAAATGTAATCCTTTGTAACATTATAAACCTTATATTTAATAGTTATTATTTAAAAAATCTTACTAAGCCCAAACTTTTGAACAGTAGTGAATGCTGCTAGTTTTATAATGTGGTAATGCTTAGCATTTAAAACAACCCAATATTTTTTTTTTTCTACAAAATGGTAGTTAAGAATGTTATTTCCTAAGAATGTACTTGCCCTGACAACATTTTCAACACAAGGTTTATTTTTCATTATTACCAAAGTTATGTATATCTGTCAGAAAAAAATGACTATAACTTTAACTTAACTTTAACATTTTTCCTTTTTTTCGTAACTCAAGAAGGTAAATGATGGCATATACATTATAAAGATTACATAACACATGTTTAAGGAACAAAAACAAGTATGATCAATAACCATCAACACCAATAAAACTCTCACACCGATGTCATCCTTATTGTTGAGCCCTGTACATATTTCAGTCTAATGTAAGGGGAAAAGCTTTGACAAGCACTCTGAAATCAGCAGAAGGACACGAAACAGATGCAAGTGCATAAGAAACAGGAGCAGGACAGGAAGCTCTCTGGTTAGTTGCATCACCCAGTTTGAACCTCTGAATTATGACTGTAATTACATGAGAGTTTCACTGAGATCTCTTTGACTCTAATCCAGATGTGGATTATACTGCTGCTTGAAAAAACAGGACTTAAACCCTCCTGAAAATCACGTCCAATCAAGGTTCTGCTGAGGTTATGAACACAAGGTCACTCTTGTGACCTTACAGGCATAAGGTCACTATCTAGGGCACTTAAATAGGCTGCAGTGTAAATTAGAACACATGATCGCTATTTACTGATAATATACATGGGGCTTGGTCTTACTTCTCTGGTTTTAGATCTCGGTAGATGATGCCCAGACTATGAAGATGATCCAAAGCCAAGGCCAGCTCAGCCAAATAGAACTTCACATCTTCTTCGGTAAACATAACCTAGAGAGAGACAAAAATATCATAACTAATTTTTCATTTAGCTGTTGCTTTTACAGAAATAAAAATCCTCTTAGGATTAGGGATTTGAACAAGACCAGTACATTTTGTCATGTAACTCGTCCCGCACAGTTTGTGATATGGACATAAATGATACCTCAAATCATGCAGCTTATTGAGGGGAGGTGTGTTATTACTTTTTCTCAGAAATCAGACTTATGACTTTCACCTGATGAAAAAAAATCCCCCACACTACAGATTTGTGGGTGGGCTCTTTTTGAATTTTGTAAAGCAAACACCTAGCAACCCCATAGCAACTCCCTGGCAACCATCCACAACACCACTTGTAATGTAAAAATCTACAAAATTCCTCAAAACTTACAGTAAAAGGTTATTACAAAGACAGCCCTCTTGGGCTTTACCTGTAGATAAATGTCTCTCTCAAACACTATAGGTTGCACCTCAACGTGAAAGGATGATGTCATTGCGATGTTGCTTTAAAAATATTCCAGATCATTTCTTAAAATAGTATTATCAATTCGCTATGTTCTGAGTTATAACTTAATAACTATTTAGCAAGACTCAACCAGCAGTTTGTAAAATGGGACATATATTGATGGTAATACACTTCGAATTTACAACAAAAGCTGGTTGTAAATAACCCAGCATAATCCTTTAACGGAGGACCTGCCCAGAGACAGATCTTAAATAAAAGAGTGTTCTTGTATTTGGAAGACCAAAAACTGCTCTTTTCACAGCTAATTTTAATCACAGGGAGATTTATTTAGACTGCGTAGAGAGCATCAGGGGATAGACAGTGCCATATTGAGGAGAGTACATTGGCGTAACAAGTTCCAGCCAGGAGAGCAGCAGCTGTTTCAGCCAGATGAGACATTTGAGCACCAGCGGTAATTAATTTACGTCTCACTTCCCAAGCATGGTTCTGCTCAGAGAATCACAATTAAATCAAGAGCACAAATCTCTAGGTGGAAGTGCTCCAGTTTCTTTTTTTAATTCCGAGAGACTGATTAGAAGTAAATGTGCAGGGGTTGCTCTTACAGTGCAATGCAACTGTAATTGGTCTATAAACCTTTTTGTCCAATGAAATCTCTAGAGTGAGATGAGAATGTCCCTCACCCCAAAACCACATACCATTGACTAGCATTAGCAAATAGCCAATCAAAGTTTATGGCTGTTATGTAAACTAAAGGCTATTGACTATTTAAAAACAAAAATAGTGTGAAAAAGTGCCCACCCACTTAGCGGGGTTCTGGTATTTTTCAAATGTCAAAGGTACGTGACCGTAAACTTAATGGCTTTAATAAGGGTAAGAACTACAATCACATGAAGCATTGCGAATGACAATCAAAACAAAAGCGATGGATAAAACAATTGATTTAAAGATGTTGATTATGTATATATTGTTTATCGCAAAGTATGCAAATATATACACAATTATTCAATTAGTTTGTTTGAGAGCATAGGGAGACTATTTCATCATTCACAGGGCTTCTTTCGGCATAATTTCCTTGTTTCTATTCTCTGATTGGTAAAGATTTCTTTGCAGAATCATGCGATGTAGTTTTTCTCCTGGACTTCCACTGTTGAACATGATTATTTAAAAAATAAGTTGAAATAATGCAGGCTTATGGATTCAACAAAATCATACACCATAGATTAAGTTATCATTAAAAATCACTTTCTCTAATGGATTTTTACTTCCGGAACCTGACTGTTGCACTCCATAACAAGCTCTTTGATATATCCCGTTCCAACTTCCTGTTTGAATTGGAATGTTTTGCAACGCAGGAAAGAAAACTGTGCATGTCAACCCCTTTCATGGGGTCTAAACAAATACCTGTGAGTCTTTTTGACTGATTCCTTAAACCAGTTCAAAAGAGCCATTCATTATATGTTTATTGTATGCATTTATTGTATTGTATGAAGACTGCAAATGTTAAAGTGCATTTATTATGTTATTTTAAAGGTCACTAATTTAGTTTTGGAGGTCCCCTACAATAGGTTTGCATGCATTCAAGGTCATTTCATTCATTCATTTCATAATATACACTGCAGGATCACCTCTTTTCTCACATTGTCTGAAATGTTTCAATCATGGATCCAGTCTCTCTAAATCCCTCCTTTCTGAGCGCCTACTCTGGTCTACAGCTTACAGCACATGTCAGAAATGAAACACCCATTGCTATATCTGAATTTTAGCTCGGGAAACTTCCTCAGCATTTGTGTACGCAGTGATATGAACAGTCACAATGGCGTCGGTTCTACCATATAAATTCGAGCCAGAGTCCAGTAATGAAACATTGGAAGAAGTACCTGATCAACCCAATCGGAAGATTGACTTGAGAATGACGTTTTTAATTCATACGTTTTTCTTTAGATTGTCTTACATTGTAGATAAAATGTTCACATCCTCATCCTTTGGAATTGCATGCAAAGTGGATTTGATTACAGTGTCTCTCCTCGACATGTCGACAACACAAACCAAACTATTCCAGGCCTCAGCTACAAATAATTGTTTTGAGTGCAGACGTTTACAGGCAGTCAATGACGACCATAGTGGGCATTATGCAAATTTGTTACAAAACTATGTAGGTTTGTGCAGGGAGTAAGGAGCTATTGATGACTCGTTTCAGGCGGTTCTGAATCGGTTCTTTCTTTTGGAAGATAAGAAATTAATTTGGCTTGCACTTTGATCTTTGAAACTTTGCAGACCATTTACATTCACAAACAGTTATATTACACACCAGCGCTCGAAGTGGGCCAGTGGGCCAGTACTCCCCCTTCCCACCCAGAACACGATTTCAACCAAGGGGGACACATATCCAGTGACATGTTATATAGTTCTTGATATTATGTGAGTGATCGTGGTTGTGATTCAGTCACCATTTGCTGAGTGCAATTACTTGGCACATAATTGTCACTTTCTAAAATTACAGCAGTCAATTATTCACTGAAAGACACCCCGAGGACAAAAGTGGTTTTAACAATTCATCCCTGATTCTATATAATCTTGTTATCCTAAAGCAAAGTGGCCAATATGATGTACAATGACACAAAATGGTCCACAAGCAATTATTAAGGACAACTATCTCTACACAACCAGAATAAAGACTGAACAATGTGACTGATGAAGAGTGGCGTGTGCAATAAAGCCAAGACAGGTGGAGAAAACGGGCTGCTTAGCTGATCGAAGGAGCATGGCCAATGAGTCACATTAATCAAAGTCTGAAGGAAACGTCTGCTCCAGATAAGTGTGGGGCTGTTTTCATCAGAGCGGCCAGATATCTCAACTCTCTTTTACTGGGTTAAAGGCGTCACGTGCTGGAACTGAGCAGAACATTTAAAAAAATGTAGGCAACAATAAAAGCATCACAACCTGACTGTGAGAGTCGCACAGGAATAGTGTGAACATGATCTAAACCGAATCCATGATGGTAAAGAACACAGTAGAATCACCATTAAGGATTGACAGATCGATTGATGTGAAGCGTTTTCTAAACAAAATTTTTTAAACAAAATATTAATTCGATTTTTACATATTCTGATTAAAATGTGAGCATGTGCCATAATGCTATATAATACTATATGCCATAATACACTAAAATATATTCTCAAAATATATTTATTATATTATATTTATTTTGATTTAATATTAATCAGAAATATTTATTTTCCCAAACACAAAAACATTCATAAAAGTAAAAAGATTATTTATTTTAAAGAACATAGCATACTTCATTAGACACAAGACACAAGTAAATTAACTATAATATGAAAGTAGAATTTTCACTTTAAAGGCACACTATGTAATTTTTCGCCACTAGAGGTCGTTTATTCAAAACAAAGGCATAGCTTGATGACGCCCTGATTTCGTGGAATCACAGGAGTTGTTGTCTCTATACACTGAGTACCTTTACATCCGGTGGAGAATACTACAATGGGACTCAGGCAGAAATCATATTCATGGATGACCGGTAATATATTAAAGATTTATTAACTAAATAGTGAAAGCCGTTGGAGTGGAAGGAGGCGCGACACAAAGGCCCGAGAGCAGTGGAGCTTTTATAGCACTGTTTTATCATATTAGATACATTTGAGTGTATTGAAAGTTGTTATAATGCTACTATATAAGGCTACTATATGAGACATTTGTTGCACACTGCAGTGAGCTAGATCGATATTAGTCATTAAATATGGTATTCGCGGTAAATCAAGAAAACGAGATTTAATAGCTGTATAACAATAATTAGATTTCTGTCGATGAATGTATCCAAACAGTTGCTCACCTGTCTAGTAAAGCACATAATATATTAAAGCGTCTTTGGTTTCCATAATTTCTACAAAATAAAACGGAAATCGAGGGTAATGATGTCATTGATAGTCGACGCACGGACATGGTCCGTGTCCTGGTTAAAACTGCTTATTTCTCTGGATTTAGTACACAAATCAACAAAATATATAACATTGTTCTAGTGGTTTTTGGATATTTTGATCCAAAAATCTGACATGCCTTCAAGATAAAACGAATTCACTCTAAAACAATTTGTTAGCCAATGTTTAACTTAAGTTACTTGAAGACAAATTCGATAGACCCTTATTAATTGATTCGATAGACCTTTATTAATCACATTGTATTAATGTGACGTCTTTTTAAAATATGCATCATATTTTCGGTTATGTACTACAAAAAACAAACCAGAAAAAAGAATAACACACAATCATTTCTGCAATCAGTAAAGCACTCTAGTGTCAAGCAAAAGTACTATTTAAACAAATAGTTTTTATTTTTTTTTCTTAGGAAAATGCTTTTAGACAAACTGAACATTAACATGATTTTTATTTTATGACCAATGTAAAATGCACTTTAAATAAATGGCATGATCGTTTCCTTTTTTTTTCCGCATCTGGGTTACTGTCAGGGTGTGTGGTGCTCTGAGTGGTTTCTATTTGACGGGGTTGCTGCCTAATGAAATCAAAAGTGCCCAGTCTCTATGATATTCTTATCATCCACTAGTCAAAAATCCCAAATCTGATTGCTTAGTAAACGAAGTAGCACATCTCTCCTCAATAAGTCGCATGGTTTGATGTATCCTTCATTAGGCGTATGGGTTTGTTCAAACTGTAAAGATCAGCAACAGTAGTAATGGTGCATAAGTCAACAATCACGGATTTCCATAAAAGCTACATCAAAATAAAGCAAATGCACTTCATGTGAAGCATCTGTTGAGCTTTTTTAGAATAAGACAGCAGTCTTGTCATAGATAACATGAATACATAATTCTTTCTTTCTTTCTGTGCTTTGAAACTTCAAACACTGTACATGTTTGTAGCACAGGCACAGATGGAGTGGGGAAACACAGTATATAGCCTAGATCAGTATAGCAACAAGAAATGATGTCACATCTTAAAAGCCCAATTTTAGGTTTTTAAATCAACCTTGCCATCTCTCTTCCGATCACCACAGCAACAAAGTTATTCTTGGTGGTTTGCTGCGTGTACTTTTTATAGATTCAAACCACTCACTTATCGGTTAGAGAACTCAGAGGCTGTTATAATGTTAAGTGTGAAACTTAAGAAAGGTAATTCTTATATGCAGTACATTTCCATGTCCCTATCGTATATGTCTTAATATATTGGATTTAATGGTAACACTAAAATAACTGCACACTATTAATCATTATTAGTAAACAGTTAATTCATCATTTATAAAGCATTAATAGACATTCATAAGCAGTTTATAAATACAGTTATAAATGCTTTATTCTTGATTTATAAGCATATCTATAATGTGTTTAATAATTGTATTTTCATACTTTATTAATGATCAATTTATCATTTCTAAATGAAGTATTGCATTATTTACAAACCAGTTATTTAGGAGTTGTCAGTGGTTCATAAGATCACTTAGAAAGTGCAAGTAAATGATTAATAAACTATTTAAATGCACATTCATGCATCTTAAATATGTCTAAGCTCTGTATCACTGTGTTGTGTTTGTTTCCTTTTCTGTTTAGAAAAGCCTTTAAATCTCCTTTGTAAATGCTTTACGAGGCATAAACAGTTCTCACTTTAGATGAGCTCACAAAAATAGATAACTGACCACTACTAAATTCTTTATAACTACCCAAATTAACCATGAATTAAAGTAGAAATACATGTTAATAAAGCAATTATTAACACACTAAGTAACTATTACTATATGTCTGAATAATAAGATGTATGAATGTAGATTTAAATAGTTTATTAATCATTTACTTACTCTTTCTAAGTGATATTATGAATCAATGACAACTCCTAAATAACTGTTTTTTAAATAATGCAATACTTCATTTAGAAATGATAAATAGATCATTAATAAACACATTATAGATATGCTTATAAATCAAGAATAAAGCATTTATAGCTGTATTTATAAACTGCATATTAAAGGGATAGTTCACTTTGAAAATAAATTTTGATATGTTTTAGCTTACCTCAAGGGCATCCAAGATGTAGGTGTCTTTGTTTCCGCAGTAGTTTCAATTTGGATATTTTTAGGTCAAACCGTTCTTGTCTGTCAGTCATTTCATGCAGGTCTACGGTCACTGTCTCAAAGAGCATGCACAAAGTCCAAATTAAAACAATTCCCCATCGTAAGTACACATTGATGGCCTAAGACACGAAACGAGCGGTTTGTGTGAGAAAACGAACAGTATTTATATCGTTGTTATCTCTTGAAAACAGCACACGTCCAAATGATCTGACGGCGCGGGCGGGTATAGATATATACATAGATGTCGCCTTGGCTACGGTTTCGTTCCAATGAACTGCAGTAGCGAAGGCGAAATCTAGTGTATACATCTATACCTGCCCGCGGGCGGGTATAGATGTATACACTAGATGTCGCTAGGCTACGGTTTCGTTCCAATGAACTGCAGTAGCCAAGGCGACATCTATGTATATATCTATACCCGCCCGCGCCGTCAGATCATTTGGACGTGTGCTGTTTTCAAGAGATAACAACGATATAAATACTGTTCGTTTTCTCACACAAACCGCTCGTTTCGTGTCTTAGGCCATCAATGTGTACTTATGATGGGGAATTGTTTAATTTGGACGATGGGGAATTGTTTTAATTTGGACTCTGTGCTTGTGTTTTGAGACAGTGACCATCGACCTGCATTATATGACTGACAGACAAGAACGGTTTGACCTAAAAATATCAAAATTGAAACTACTGCGGAAACAAAGACACCTACATCTTGGATGCCCTTGAGGTAAGCTAAAACATATCAAAAATTAATTTCAAAGTGAACTATCCCTTTAATGTCTATTAATGCTTTATAAAGGATGAATTAACTGTTTACTAATGCTTAACTAATGATTAATAGTGTGCAGTTATAAAGTGTTACAGTTCACATATACTAAAAATGTCTAAACATGGATATCACATGAGTTATTTTTCTTTTTCACAATATCAAAATAATATCAACATAGGGGTAAATTTATCTAAAATGTATTTTTTATTTAATACAAATACTCCAAATACAACAAGCACTTAAGAGGGAAAGGTACTGGATAACAGGAAAGATCCAGAAGAACTATAACAGCAATAAGTCCCGTTCACACCAAGAACGATAACTATAAACGATAACTATAAAGATAACGATAAAGATACAGTTCTAAAAATCATTTTAAATATAAAATAATAGCAGAGTCCAAACCACAACTGTAACGATAACGGCACAGAGAAATTAAATCGTTGGAATCACTTTCAGAATGATTTTTTTCCAGCTGATGAACGATAAAAACATTGACAGCCAATCAGAATCCATCCTGCTTTAAAGAACTCGAGCATTTAAAGCGGCAGACGACAAAACTGCAGCGCGCTTATAATAAACAGAACATTATCGTGCATTAGTGCTGACGCTAATATAGTTATCGCTATAGTTATCTATTGTTCTTGGTGTGAACCTGCCTTTATTCTGTACTAACAAAGCTACAATAAATGAATGACCTTGGTTTCAGTGGCTGAGAATATCCTCAGCACACAGAGGATCTATTACAAACTCTACACAACCGCCAGACACAAACTGTGCTGCTAATCAATATAAAACACATTATTTCCCCTTAATCCTTACCAACACCTAGACAGTAGTGTATTACACACTGTTTTTCCACTGATCACCTCTGATGCTATAATGTGTGACTAGAAAGTACAGGCTTCCGCAAAAGTTGCAGTCAATAGATCAATAATAAGATTTGCTCCCCATGTGCGGAGGGAACAGATCCTTGAGGGAAGCTTTTATTGAGCCTGTGAGATTAGAAAGTGATGTGATCAGGAAAACCAAACACTCCATTAAGGATAATTACACTACAGTGAGTGTTAAGAGGGACCAATTACACCATCCGTCAGAGAATAGATGCCAGACATGCCTTTAATTACCAAGGCATTTGGACTAAAATTACGTCTCCATTACAATTCAGCCTGGGTGTACCTCTGTTATTGCAGGTTGATGTCTTGGCAATTACTAAATGATCAATCAGTAAGCAATTGCAACTCAGCTGATGACCACAAGTGTACAATGAGTGGACACAACTATATTGGTATTATATCTGTTTTTTCTCTCATTACTCACTTTCATGTCGCCCTAAACCCATATGACTCCCCTAGAACACAAAAGGAGAAATTTAGAAGAATCTCTCCTTTTCTTTTGCATAGAATGTGAATGAGAATGCTGTCAATCCAAAAAAAAAAAAAAAAAAACACAATACAATTATCATAAAAGAAGTCCATTCAACTTGTGTGCTCTGAAATCTCCTTTGCATTTTCGCATATTCAAACTTCGCATGTTGCATTTGGTTTAGAGGAACATGAGAACATTGTTAGTTTTGGAGAATGACAGCATTTGTCCCCCTTCACTTTCTTTTGCACAGAAAAGAGCAACATGATCATTTTCATCATGATCATCTCCTTGTGTGTTCCACAGAGAAAAGAAAGTATTTTGGGCTTTTTGTTAATTATTCCTATTAGAAACACATTTACATCTAAACAAGCACACCATTTTTTCTTGTTGCCTGTTGATTTAGTTTCATAAGAACTGACCTCTTTGGAGAGGCGTGTGAAAAGATCTCCCCCTCTGAGAAAGTCCAATATAAGATACAACTTTCCTTCTGTCTGAAATGCTGTGGGGGAAAAACAACAAAGGTGACGTTTAAGCAGTATTTTTCTTTATCAAAAGTTTAAATAAAAAATGCTGTTGGAAAAGATATTTTGAAACTGTAGTTTACCAAGTTGCATGCCACTCAAAATTTAAATGCTACAGACAAACTACTGGCAATCTGTTTTTAAGTAAATAATTATACAAATTATTTTTTACAATCAGACAGCATCAAACTTGAACACTAAAGATTACATGATGGCTCATTACTGTAAAGACCACAGCATTATGAAAACATCTGATCTACTGCCATACAACTGAAGAATGTAGTTAAGTTAAAGGCATTGCATGTAGTAAGTCACTCTACAAAATTGCCTGTTTGTCATTGAATTAGAGCATAGGGGGTTTAGAAATTGATGTTCTTGTGTAAATGTTTGTGTTCTGTTGTTTACAATCTCCTCCTGAGAGAACAACTCACCATAGTGGAGTTTGACAATGAAGGGATGATTCACTTCTGCGAGAATGTCTCGTTCCATTTTCGATCTCACTCTGTCCCGCACTTAAAATGCATAGAGATAAAACAGAGAGACAAAAAGACATGTGAATGTTTCAACTCATTAATTCTCATTCATTCCCTTGGCAAAAACACACAAGTGCACAATGTATCGCAAAATGCAGAACATGAGACTCTGTATATTGATTTATGTTCATATTGATATTTCTTTTCTAAAGTGCATAAAAATAATCTGAAGAATCTGTGACCCTTGTATAATTTACTTAGGACATTACCAGATCTGGCTTAACCAACTATTGGCGATTGGGTTAACAGGTTTATTTGACCATAAATAACTGGAATATGATAACATTTTTAAATTAACTTTTATAGTTGATATAACATTTTAATGTGCAAGTCAAAGTGGAAAAACTAATAATAATTGGTCTCCTTGTTGCAAGTTGTGGGCTTGACATTTCACAGCTGCAATCATGTATCTAATTACTTAGTTTGGATATACAGATGTTTATACAAATGTTGTATTATAGTGGTTATTAAACATGAAAAATTCTAAATTAAGAAGAAATCGGATATAGGTGTTTAGACATAAGTGAGATTACTAGATAGACCGTATGGACAAAAGTATTGGGACATCTGACCATTACACCAAAAGGGACTGTAATGACATTTCATTCTAAATACATTGACATTAAAGGGTTAGTTCACCCAAAAATGAAAATTCTGTCAGTAATTACTCACCCTCATGTTGTTCCAACCCCGTAAGACCTTCGTTCATCTTCGGAACACAAATTAAGATATTTTTGATTAAATCTGAGAGTTGTCTCACTCCTCCATAGGCTTCTAAGGGACTGAAACTTGCTGGCCCAGAAAATGTATTAAAGACATCGTTAATATAGTCCAAGTGACTACAGTGGCTCAATCTTAAGTTTATAAAGCGACGAGGATACTTTTTGTGTACTATTCATTTCCTTCTCTCTGGGCCTCGAGTTTTTTCACGTAGTATTTCTCGAGTTTTTTCGCGCAGCGCTTCTGTGTTGTACGTCACCACGTGTGTGATGCGTGTGACGTACAACACAGAAGAGCTGCGCTGTTTTACTACGTGAAAAAACTCGAGGCACAGAGAGAAGGAAATGAATAGTACACAAAAAGTATTCTCGTCGCTTTATAAACTTAAGATTGAGCCACTGTAGTCACTTGGACTATATTAACGATGTCTTTAATACATTTTCTGGGCCAGCAAGTTATAATGCCTTAGAAGCCTATGGAGGAGTGATCCAGCTCTCAGATTTAATCAAAAATATCTTAATTTGTGTTCCGAAGATGAACGAAGGTCTTACGGGGTTGGAACAACATGAGGGTGAGTAATTACTGACAGAGTTTTCATTTTTGGGTGAACTAACCCTTTAATATGTCCCCCCTTTGCAGCTATAACAGTTTCCACTCTTCTGGGAAGGCTTTCCTCAAGATTCTGGGTGTTTCTATGCACATTTTTGCCCATTCATCCAGTAGAGCATTTGTGAGGTCAGGAACTGATGTTGGACGAGAAGGCCGGGCTCGCAATCAGTTCATCTCAACAGTGTTTGATGGGGATGATTTCAGGACTCTGTGCGGGCCAGTCCAGTTCTACCACACTAAACTCATCCAACCATGTCTTTATGGACCTTGCTTTGTGTACTGGGGCACAGCCGTGCTGGAATAGCAAAGTGCCTTCCCCAAACTGTTGGAAGCATAGCATTGTGTAAAATGTCTTGGTATGCTGAAGCATTAAAGATTTCCTTCACTGTAAGTAAGGGGCCTAGACCAACCCCTGAAAAACAGCCCCATTACCATTACCATTGTCATACCCAGACTCACCCATCAGACTGCCTAACAGAGAAGCGTGATCCATTAGGCTAACTCCACATAACACATTTCCACTACTCCAGACTCCAGACTCCAGTGACAGCGTGTGTTTTACACTTCTCCATCTGACACTTGGCATTGTACTTGGTGATGTGAGGCCTAAATGCAGCTGCTCGGCCATGGAAACCCATTCCATGAAGCTTCACAGACAACATTGCTAGAACTGCCCAGTCTTACAGATTTGCCTAATACAACATTAGGAAGATCAGACCCTTTCTATCGGTGCATGCTACACAACTCCTTGTCCAAGCTCTTGTTCTATCCAGACTGGACTATTGTAATGCCCTCTTGGCAGGCCTTCCAGCATCCACTGTCAAACATCTGCAACTGATCCAGAATGCAGCAGCGAGAGTGGTCTTTAACAAGCCGAAGAGAGCGCATGTCACACCTCTCCATCAATTTACACTGGTTCCCAGTAGCCGCTCGCATCAAATTCAAGGCACTGATGTTCGCCTACAGAACAACCACTGGCTCTGCAGCCCTATACCTAAACTCATTAATTCAATGTGCCCTCCATTGTTCTCCTCATTTGTAAGTCCCTTCGAATAAAAGCGTCTGCTAAATGATTAAATGAAAATGTAATGTAAATGCTCTGTGCCAGATACAATTCAAAAGGGACTTAAAAAGGGACTTTGGTTGGCAGTGTAAGAAAGATTTTTTCTTATTTAAAAAAGTCAGAGTTATACAGTAATCTGAACAGTGTAGTGTGTAGTTTTTGTTCCACTAGCATCACCAAAGCAAAATAATTACAAAATGAATGACAGGTTTCAAACACATCTGTTACTGTTGTGCCATACATGCAGTCCGACTCCAGACTGCCATTTGTTGAGCCATTGCCACCGTGTCAGGCTGGACACTCAAACAAACAGCTTTGTTAGCTTTATAAAGTCAATGTTTACATGAATGAAATACTCTACGGTGACCGGGAGGGGACATGTTCGGTTCACTTAATAAACTTGTGGGAACGTGATAATATGTTGTTGCCACGAGATATTAATTTGTGTGAACGTCATATTAAGTCGTGGGAACATGATAATAAATCGTGGCCTCGAGATCATATGTTGAGGGAACGATATATTTTTCTCGTGGCCACGACTTCATATTTTGAGAGAACGACATCTATTTCTCGTGGCCACGAGTTATGTTGAGGGTACCACACCGGTCACTACTGTAACCATATACAGTACAGCAGTCGGAGATGGAGATGACTGATGAAATAACATTTTACTTTGAATTAGGAATGTCATATAAAGATATAGTGCGGTCTCTGGCATGGGTACGTAAGTGAAAGACACCTGAAGCCAGGGCTGTAGTACTTGAGTTCGGACTCGAGACCGGTTTTCTATGGTCTCGGACTTGTCTTGGACTCGCTGGTATTCGGACTCGGACTTGTCTCGGTCTCGCTCGGTCTCGGCCACTGGTCTTGCCAAATATGGCTTTTGGTCTCGACCGAGTCCAGGTTTTTTTATTATGTTCCCAGTAATAACGTATTATTGTAGTATGCTTCCCGCAGACTTCCTCAGAAACCTCCGTAGATGATGACCTGCGCGTGTTATTTATTTTCTACTATTTACTGCAATACCGGCACATAGCTGAAATAACAGATCCGTCTATTCACTGCCGATCATAATATCAAATTGCTATATGGACTAGTGACTGGGAATATTAAAGACTGCTATCAAAGTCTGATTGTTCAGCGAGTCTCTGCAAATGAGTGCAGGTTCATGTACTACACATACTCAAGTACACGTTCATCTTCAGCATTTCATCGTCAGATACGCTCAGAAACCCGTCAAAATAAAAGTTCGGTTTAACGTGAAGAAATTATCACAGATATATTTTACTGGAGTGAAGCTATTGTCATTTAGTTGCTCAAATGCTCAGTACTAGTACCTAGCAGTGGTAATAGTAGTAGGTTGGTGTTTGTATATCAGTTCTAACACTGCTATTATGAGGTATCACCATATGTCATCATTCTGTTTTCTTTAGATTAGAAGATTATATGATATCAAGGGGAATATCTATACTTAAAAATCCTGGGTGTTGTGACACTGTTTTTGCTTTTAGATCAACAAATAATAACCCAAAATGATTGTCTTGATAATGTCATGCATAAGACTTTTTTTTCCTGTCCTGTCCTGGACTCGGTCTTGACTCGGACTCGAATCTTTTTGGACTCGGTCTTGTCTTGGACTCGAACCTCTTTGGACTTGGTCTTGACTTGGACTCGACTAGTCCTGGTCTTGGACTCGACAAAGGTGGTCTTGACTACAGCCCTACCTGAAGCGCATTCTTAAGTTGAATGGGCTTTTTCATCTGAAATTTGCTGGCTTGAATGAAATACTCGGGTCACGAATAAAGTCCCGTTTTAAGCAATAAACAAAAACAAATTATGAGAAACTTAAATTAACAAATAACAAAGTCAATTATGACCGGGGAAAAAGGAGGAGCCCGTATCGCGTGTGAAGATTAGGTTCCCACATGTTATAAAACTGGTAGCCACGAGAAATGGATGTCTTTCGCTCAACATACGATCTCGTGCCCACGAGATATTATGACGTTCCCACGACTTAATATCACGTTCCCACGAGTTTATATGTTGTGGCCACGACAAAACTAAGTGAACCGAACATATCCCCTCCCGGTCACCGTAATACTCACATAGTAGTTGTCTCAGCACATTTTAACATCTAAAAATACATACTTCACCTTTAAGCCTGCAGGACTTAACTACAAATCTTTGACAAGTCTCAAAACAAAAGCAGCATGATGGATGTTGTATTCACACAGGACGCTTTACTCTGAATGGTTTGTCTTATTTAACAGCTGCAGTATTGCTGCGGTCTGACAGTGAGGTGCCACAGTCACTAATACTGTTATTTTCATTCACAAGTACATGAAGAACTTGCACAACATCCTCCGCTGAGAGCAAAGACTTTAGTATGTAACCATGGTTACATTGAGTGAATAAGTTATGTGGGTTGTGAACAGGTTGTGAAATAGATTACCACTCCAAACTGAGCATTGTGAATCACTACGATAACTGCTTAAATTTATGTTTGTTGTGTAAAAACAAAGGGACGAATCACAAAAATGAATACAGTAAATGATGAGGAAAGTCAGTTAGCTGCTTAAGACTTCAGGTTTATCTGCTTAGGTCATTTCTGAGATTAATTCATTTTCTTTCTTCCAGGGAAGCTGCTATGGATCTTAAGTATACCCAACTGAAAAAACATTCATTCACCTGGCTGTCTGAGTGGGACCTTTTTCCCATGTTAAACAATTTGATGATTCAGACACCCTTTAAAAAATCAACAAGAGAGCACTTCTGGCCTCCTAGCAGCTTAGCTATGACTCACAGGTTAGATGTCATGCTGAGCTGAAATAATAACTGCAGGTTTTACATCAGCACATGCCAGGGAGAGATCGACAAATGTAAGGCACACAAATTATAGGGTAGAAATCATTATTCAGATCACATAATATAAGGGCTGAAGTATCTTTTACCTTTTAGTGTTGCCTTTTTTAAGACCTTCATGGCATAGAGTTGTCCTGTATCTGAACCTTTGATTTTTCTCACCAAGAACACCTGTAAATGAAAAGTAAGGTCAACACCCCATAATATTCACATCTAAGTCTGTGTCCAGGGGCTGTGAAGATCCAAAAAGAGGGAAATATAAAAATATATAACATGACAGTACATCTGAGGTTGTCTTCAGCCATGTGACAGCTTTGTGTGAAGACTGACAGACATATTCCTGCTCTGTTCTAAGCTGCTTACAGTGTGAAGCCAGAATTTAAATGTTAACAGTCTTCTTCACACAAAGGCAGAGCTCGAAGTGGGCCGGGATGCACTGGTACGCCGTACAGGCACTTCTGTATTTTCAGCTGTAGCATACCCTCACTTTTCTTGTGTACGATACCAGCACCAGTTCACCCCTCATCACACTACTGTTTTCCTCAAGTGGAAACAGAATGTAGAGACTCTTTAGAAATTGTTATTTTCATTTGAAAATGTAATTTTTAAATTAAAACGTATTAATGTTTATGTGGCATTAGATTAACATCATGCAGAGAAATGATAAAAGACACAATCACACTGTAGAATTTAAAGTAGCCTTACCTGGTTGCCTTAAAATTTTGAGTTCATTTAAACAAAAAATTTGAGTTGATACAAACTGTTTATTCAACAGAAATTCAAAATATGATGTTATCTGAACATAACATAAGATTTTGTTATCTTTGTGAAGCAAAGATTTATGTGTGTGGGGTGGGGGGTGGGGAGAGAGTTGAAAAACTTCAAACTTTGTGTTGAAGTTTATTTTTTCCACTTCAAGCTCTGCACAAAGGTATCATATTGGTTCTGAAGACTTACACCATGTCCTAACCTGATGTGATGTGATAAGATTCCAGTGATAAGCAATTTATTTGTCCACACCAGGTGCGACACGACTATGAGACAGGACAAATGATGTTTAATCAACAAAGTTGGGGAGGAGCACGTTCAGATAATCAACCAAATTAGCATGGGAAGAGCACGTTCAGTTAATCAACTCGATTAGCACAAGGAGGTATATATACAGAAGACATATCTCTGACCCACGACAGTTTTTCAGCATCCCTCCACCACACCATCTCCTCACTCCTAACTACTAACTATTCCTATCCCAGCCTGGGGTACTCTGGGTTCGGGCCAAATTCCGATTTCGGAGCCCTCCCCTCGGACAGCACGGCAAATACGCATAACCTTCACTCTATCTGATTATGTAAGTGTGAACTCGTGAAAATCAATCATAAATCACAGGTAATCAGAAGAGTGTGTGGGTGGAGTCTCTCTGCAAGAGCACTGCACTCTCAACGAAATGGGTAAGTGCATAATCAAATTCATACATATTATTATTAAAAAACATAATGGGTGACTGATACAATCTTTGTCATTAAATATATTGTTTGTTCACATTGAGGTCACACTTCACAGTTTGAACGTTTTTGTTCTGAGGTGAATTATCAATTATCGCTTTCAGTATGGCTATAAAGATCACACAAAATGACATTCAAACTTACATTAAACATTAAATAAAGCACTAAATCAGTACCTGAGATTATCATGTCATAATTTATACGTTGTTTTTCCAGCTGCAAAGTCACAGAAATAGAAACCGTTTCTAAAACAGATTTGTTGCATATTGCCATCAAGGCTGTGGTCAGGACAAAAACTATGATTAACAAAATCAGAAAAGATACCTTTTATCACGTTTGCGGTCTCAAGTCTTGTCTGGTCAGGACATGGTGTTAGAAAATGTGTCGTATGATACTTTGTGTCATTTTTCCAATTTTGAACATGCCTGACATATTTTGTGTTCACAGAAGAAGAAGAAGAAAAAAAAAACAGGTTTGGGATTAAATGGGAGTAAATACTGACTGAATGAAGATTTTTTTTTTCATCCAAAAACTAGTGAGCTAAGGCAACATCCTAATTAAAATGGAACAGGAGTGATCAATTTGAAACATTAGCATGTTGCTAACAATGCAGTATTCTACTAAGCAAAATGCATAAATATTAGGCAAACATTTTTTTTTTCTTCTGTTGATACTTTTCAGTATTGTATGAATTATAAGTATATTCATAATCAACATTTCTCATGTTGTCCACCACCTTTGCCTTTTCCGCTTAAAAATAGATGCGATGCTGACTTAAATTTTCTCCAAAGGTATCTCTGATTATGCGGCCTATCTTATTGCAAGGCCTTTGTGTCGAGAGTGTCATTATGATGTCTTTTTAATGCTGCCTACATGAAGCTTAGGTTTTAGAACAGGCAGGAAATTTCAGTTTTGGGACACGAGATAATAATTTAAAACTATGTAATGTAAATCCTGCAACAACTGATCCTCTCTTTCTAAACCTTTTCCCATCCCAAAGTACACTCAGGTCAACTGAAGGGTTTATAAGGACACAGAAAAGGGTTTTACATCCATTACCCCAAACCTGAACACCACTTGCATTAACAAAATTAATTCCAAACAAATGGCACACATAATCTTAGTTATAAGGTAGCAGTCTGCATAACAGTAACACACAGGGGATAAATCAGACGCAGCATTTTTAAAGCTCACCTTTCCATAGGAGCCTTGACCCAACACCTTGAGCAGCTCGAACTGCGACGGGTCTGCTTTCTCAAAGCCCTCTTTCACATGATCGCTGATATCAAATTCCTTTAAGATGCTGTCGTCCTGCAAAGGCAACAGATGGCACAGCTCAGAGAGAAATAAACAAATGCTTTTGCCATGTTTAAGCATATTTGGCAATATGATGCCAGCAGGGATTATGAATAACAGTAGTAAACAGGTCAGGAAAAAAGGTGCACATGGTGTGATGGTGCATTGCCATATTCATTTAATAGGGTCTCTCTCACAAAGCAAATGACAAATATTAAAGTGTGCAATATACAAATAATAAGAATCACAGGTACTTTGAAATTACTGAGCGCAAGAAGCAGATCCATGCGGAAAGATTTCAGTAGAATTAGAAAACCTTTTAATTTACAAACATCTACACGTACCTTGGTCCTTGACTGTTTTTTTATCAAGTATTTTGGCTAATGTGATAATACTTTGAGCTACCAACAGTTGTAGAGTATGGTGGCATACACTGCCAGTGTGCAGTACTAACTGAATAAACTATATAGCAACTGCCAATTGCTCATTATAATGAGAATTCAAACTGCAGTCGGGTAGAAGTTGTTCTTCAGTTAGATTTGATGACATGATATCACTTTCCTGAAGGCCGAAAGGCAGAACAGATTATGGCCAGGACGATTATAGGATCTTGAATAATGGATTAGGATTTTCTTTTAGCTGGAGACGATGTGGATCAATAAATGACAGATCTTGTTTCCTAGGCCCTTGACAGTAAAGGAAGAAAAGATCAACCACTGCTTTCGATTCATTGGCACTTTCACATAATGTATTCAGTAGATTTTTTCCTCAAACTTGGGCCTTTTTGGGCCTGGTGAAAAGGTCTAAAGTTTAATAAAGCATAATGGTATTAGGGATATTATGTTCATCAAAAAAAATAAATAAAATAAATAAAAATCATACATGACATGACACCTTCATATCTGGTAGAAATAGACCCTTAAAGGCCCACTGAAGTGCCTTGGAACGCGCAGCTTTGTATGATGTGTTGACTTAATTTCCACTGAAACAGGAAGCTAAGGCGGGACATATTGATTGGCTCCTCCCCCTTTTCAAATAGCCAATAGCGTTTAGTTTACCTCATAGACTGCGAGTCGTACTTGACAGCACCATGGAAGCAAATCCGAGCGCTGATAATATGTTGGATTCAATAGTAAAGGTGTGAATAAATTCTAGCCATTTCATTCTTAACCAACGTACAGTTGGAAAACGAAATAATTCTTGAGTGTTTGAGCAACAGAACTCACATCTCCAACCCATAATGCTCCGTGACGGGTCAATGGTCGCTTTGGCCAGGTGGTATTTATAGCATAGGGGGCGGGACGCTGTAGATTCTAGAGAGCATTTGATTGGACAGAAGATGTGATGAGAAGCTGAAGTCCGCGGTGATGTCATAAAAATCTGTGATTCATTTTAGCATAATTGAGAGACTGTAAGTTTTGAATGCTTATATCTCCTAAATGCAAATTTTGTCATTGTTTTGAAACACACCAACTTATTCATAACCTTAAGCCTAACATATTCATACTAAAAGCAAAAAAACGTAAATTTTGATTTCAGGGGGCCTTTAAAGGTAGGGTAGGCAATTTCGGAGCGGCTAGCAATAGCTAGCTAGCTTTGAAAGCATGAGATCCCACCCTCCCTTCAGAGCGTCTCCAAAGTCACGCCTCCATCAAAACACATGAACGTGAGTTTGCAAAGCGTCACGAGACAAGAGACGGCGTTAAATTACCTCATGTCTCAAAGCACATAATATTACAATAATAATGAATGTAAATAACTTACAGAGCTCTTATTTGTACCACCTGACTGCTGCAGATTCACTTTGGCATTGATAGTGTTTATAGAAATGCATAAATACGAGTCTGAGGACAGCTCCAGGTAGAACGTCACAGGTTACCATCTCTTAATAACGGTTACGACATGGCGTGAACGCAGTAAAGCTCAGTGTTTTGGTTCAGTAGGAACTGTAAAGATGACTGCTGTTTGTTGACGTGATGACGTGTGATGTCTGCGCGAGCAGGTGTGCGGAAAAGTGGAACTACATATGTTGACAGGCAGGTAGGACAGCGTATTCGGACCGAATGCAATGATTGGATGAGCATTTTTTGGTCCTGTGACTTCCACAGAAGATAAATGTACGTGTCTTAATATTTAGACCATTCTATTGTATTGTATTGTATTGTATTGTATTGTATTGTATTCTATAGACTTTGCTATCAGGATGCGAAGAGAGTTTGAACAAGTATAACAAAAAGTGCTTATAAAACAAATTGCCTTCCCTAACTTTAAAATAACAAATGCAGGTACTCATTTTTTACAGTGTACAGCAGTGTTAAATATCAATACAAATATTCAAATTTATTTATAGTATGAAAGTAAATAGCAGGCTGTGAGTGATTTACAATACAATTAGTGATAGTTTACATGGAGCAATCTGAAGTTTGTCTGAAGTCACACACAACCACACACACACACACACACACACACACACACACACACACACACACACACAATGGTGTATGACATGTTCTTTATATTACTATTTACCTCTGCTTGTGGACAAGCTACTTGTGATGAAATTTTGATTCATGTCGCTTTCTCATTACCACCTGTGTTTTGTGATGGTTGTATAGTATATTGTTATATTAACATTATTTCAGTTAATGAATTATGTCTTTTTTTTTACTGTAAATTTAGGTAAAACAAAATGTTGCTACTATATTTTTTACAGTAAAGTTGTGAAGGGTCAGTTGTGTCCCAAATGCAGTCATCTTGCAGCATAGCCCCTCTCTCTCTCTCTCTCTCTCTCTCTCTCTCTCTCTCTCTCTTTCTCTCTCTCTCTCTGGACTGCCACACTGCAGGCACGTGCCTGTAAACTCAAATGCTGATCACAGCTGAATAATATACCCCACACTGAGAATGACACAGCTCAGAGCCCTTAAACCAGCTTATGTCACGCACGCCATGCAAACCAATAAATAAATGTGCAGCCGCATTACATAACCAAAGTCCAGCCCGAGCCACTCCTGTGACATGATGATGAGTACACTGAGGATATACAATCTTCAACCTCAGCACAGGGGCCGGGGACCAATTCTGACAGCTCCTGCTGAGCTATATGCGCATAAAAACAGAGCCAAGCAAAAGAGCCGCATGACACCTCAACACGATCGTCATCAGGATATGATGAAGAATTACAAACTCTTCTTTGGTGATAATTCACCTTCAGATCATGGGGATGGTGTGTCAGTCTCTGCTGGGGCTATAGTTGTCACATAGGACATTTTATAATATTTGAGAGTTGTGAATTCTATTCTTCAAATCAAAACTCTAATATCCTCTTATTTTGTTAACAGCTCTTGCTAACAAATATAAAACCAAACTGACAACCATTTAGAAAAGTCTCAACATTAATGATACATAGAATAATTACGGTACATTTTAACTGAAAGGTTGAATTGTGTTCCAATATGACAACTTTTTTTTTTATATATATATACCAGGCCAAGTTTACTCAGGCCAAGGTGGGGTTATTTTATATAAGTATGACAGCATTTTTATATTGGAGACCACTTGGCCTGGTCTCCACTTTATATAATAAAATTACTCTTATATTCTGAATTCAATTTAAATGCAAGGAAATAATCTACAAAAAATGTGTCACTTCTAAAAGAGAGAGAGAGAAAACCTTCAACAGACCAAACAGGCTTTTCGATTTAGTTTTCAATTTATGATTCGGCCTCAGTGGTTCCATTTTCAGACTCATCTCACAAAAGAATTGTTTTTTGATTGTGTGAAAGCTGTGCTACAGCAATCATATGCAAATAAATACTAAATTCATTTCATTTTGCTCACCTAACTGAGGTTTATACAAACTCTTAGGGTGAATTTTATGACATCACAAGCACTCCTCATGTGAAGGCATAGTGCAGCCTTTTAAGATAAATGCATTTGGCTTTATTGCATCCAAGACAAATAAAGAGTGTTAAATTTGATATGTACTTTAATAAATCTAACTTATGATGATTTTACACAATATTTAAGTTTCATCTGTATATGCTTTTTTTTTTTTCAATAAAAAAATGCATTATTCTAAAGAAAAAGTTGCATGAACATAAAATGATGTAAATCCAGTTAATGTCCAATGTTTTATTTGAGTAGTTTTTTCCCCCTTATTTTTAAGTCACTCAATGTTCTTCTTGGGTCAGGTGGTCATGACAAAAAAAATCGAAATGCTACGTACTATAATTTAGCAACATAAACATGTGCTTTGTGTGAATGAAATACAGAACTGCTACCTATATCTTTCAAAATGAGTCACTTATTAGGTTCCAGTTCATTTTCGAGAATCTGCCTTAAAAGCCAAGGAAACTTCTGGTGTTATTTTCTGCATAAATACACTTCCTTCACATGTAAATAAGGCTCATTTTTGGCTCACTTGATGAAATATGATATGAATAAATCATACTCAGCGGGGCCAGATGAAATATCTGAGAAGAAATGGTAAACATTGTAAATCAGAACCCTGTCAAGACACACTACTGGAAATTAACACCATGATTAAAGTGAGCTGGTGTGACCTGCATTTCAAATCTGCTGCATTGCTTGATTAAATGAGGGGAAATATTAATTTTGGAAACACTTAACTCATGTCACTGGTTCCTTGTTTTGTTTTGTGACTTTTAGGGGTCGTTTAGGGGCCTTTTCAACTAGAATAGAAAACTTTTTAGGTGTTTTTGTCGTTCATTTGCATGATGACAATGACCTTTTGGGGGCATGAAAACACAAACTTTTGAAAACGGGTTTCAAAGAGCAAGCTTTTGAAAATGATCTCCTTGTAAACTACAAAAACACGAATTTGTGAAAACAGTGAATTCATGCACATGCGTATTACATGTTCAGTCTATAGGTGCATAGTGTTTCTTTACAAAGTGGTATCGCCAACTACTGGCCTGGCATGAATATTAAAGCATTATTAGTCGTTTTCGTGGATCTGTGTCAATCGTTGTCGTCTGTATGCGGAAAAACGGAAGGGAAAAAACTTTTTTTACTAGTACATTGCTGTTTTGTATACATACCCTTAGTGAATAAGTTTTTTTCGTGTAATGATGGTGTCAAAAATCTGCAGAACACTGCGGCTGATGCGACTGCTGTGATGAAACTGTAATCTAAAGATGGATCTTGAAATATGGCAAACTGTATATCCGAGATGCTCAACACCAGCCTACAAGATATACCAACTTCTGTCTGTGCCTGAAAGCTCACGATCTGCCACAAACTCACTTTAATGTGTTTGAATGGAGCTCTGACTGCAGCACAAGCAATATGACATTGCTATAACAAACTCTAATTACACATAATCAATGATCATTGCTTTATGCTCACCATAAGTCATAATTCCAGTCCTTTTTATTTGTCAACGTGAAGCAATAATTAATTCTGTGCACCGCAATGATTTTTCCACAGATAAAAGGAGGTCTTTGACACACCACAAAGAAAAGGTAAAACTGTGGTAAAATCTCTGTAATGCATGGCATTGGGACCCTCCATTAGGGAATTGATTTTAAACGATAACTTAAATATGATTTGTTATGAACACATTTTTTTAAAGATCATAATTATTTTGGATTAACATGAAGCTGCAGTTTCACAACACATGAATCACACTTCTAAAAATAATAAATAAAAAAGCTGCAGATCTTTTTTTTTCTTTTTACCCTTTTAAATACTAAATTTGCGCATGCAAATCTTTGTGGCATCATTATAGCTATATACATAAACCTTTAAGTCTTTAAGACCTGCAGTGAGCTATGAGGTTGTTAATCGATGTTATATGCGTTTGCATATTACCCATGATTCTGCAGATAAATCTCTACCAATCAGAGAATTGCAATTAGAAATTCATGCCAAAAGAACACTTTAATGCCCACTCGCTCCTAAGCACCACAAATGATCGAATGATGTAAGAGTCAGTCTCCCTCCTAAAAAAATGATATATTTGTGAATTTAATATGCATATTTTGCAATAAAATATATAGTTTCAATTCAATATAGTTTTTAATTCAAAATCGTATGTCAATTGCGTAGAAAAGTAATAGCACACCTCAACAAGCTGCATTATTTGAGGTATAATTCATGCCTGTACCACATGTTGTGGGACAAGTTATACACTAAAACACCACTAATAATTGAAATAAAAGTTTTTTCAGACAGGAAATATAGTTCATTAGTCATTAGATCGGTGTGTGTCAACTGCTTTATCCAATCAGAATTTGCAGTGGGAAGAATCTGTTTTATAATATATATTTTCACGTAGTCCTGGATATATTTTACACATTTCTATTTTTACAGGGTGCTCTCAAATCAATTAGCGCTGCCATCCAAACAAACACTCAACAGTTGTTTTCAGTCAACACGTATTACTGTAAAATCATTGTGCTCATCCTCTCTTTCAGACAAATTGGAGCTTTTATTATTAAAAACACTCCTAAGTAGGCTACTATTATTTCACATTATACAAAATTCCCAGTAGTTCTTGGCATGTAAAGATTTAAGAAGATACATTTTGGTGCACTGAAGTAACTCCAGGCAAGCGCACGTGTCATAATATAATCTATAGATGAAAATCTGACACGTGACAACCTGGAGAGCATTACATAACCTGATATTAGATCCCTGCATAGATCTAAATGCCAGGACTTTATCTTAGATTTGACTTCAGCTCTTGCATAAGTAGCCATATGATGAATAGTTAATAAACTCAACATCGAATTATCAAATTATTGATGAATCTGTAGAGTGATGTAACCCTGAATATATATTATGGTGGGAGCAGAAATGCATGGCAGTACTTTAAAAAAAGGAGTAATGCAATCTCGCTTCTACAAGGAGTCATATGATATTCAATAGCTATGATGAACACAAATTAGGAAAACAAGTTTGTGTAAGGTTAATAGGCTGTTCCTTGTTTAGAGCATTGCATTGTAAAAAGTGTTCAGTTCACTTACTTAATTTTTTTTAGAAAACCCGTTGCCTTAAAATGATTAAGTAAATAAACGTAATGCTTACTTGAAAAAAAAAAGAAGGTTATGTGAACTTGACAATTCCACATAACTTCGATTAAGCATGACGTTTATTTACTTAATAATTTGAAGGCAACGGGTTTACTAAATTTGAAAGTAAAGTCACCACATGGCCCTCAGTTTGTTCAGTTCTTTGTCTTGTGCTGTCTTCTCCTGTTTTGGATTATCTTCTTTGTTTTGTGTTATCAATAAATATTATTGATTTAGCATTTTTAGATCCTGCTTCCTCATCCCATTTCCCTCATCGGCCGTGACATTATTATTACTACTGGTATTATTATTGATGTTGATATTTCTACTATTATTGTACTTCTTAAATATGCATACGCCAAATACACTTGTAGGCGGTAGTTAAAAGAGAATGTTAAATGTTTTTCAATTTGACAACAAAAATGTATAAGTACTACTAAATGACAGTGTACAATACCAACACTGTGTCCAAAGCATATGCTGTAAAAAGAAATCACAGTATCAATTTAGCAAAAGTAAAAAACTGTGAATTGCTAAGAACTTGTTACCTACCATTACATTTACCTCAGGGAGACTCGGACATGTCTTTAGTTAATTAGTTATCTAGAAAAATCTAAAATGTCTCTAAAAATTGTGACACATACATTATACATTTTTGTAAACTATAAGCAAGTTTTTATGACAACCATTTAAAAATTTTTAGAAACTTTATTTTTTAATTTAGTGCATACAACTAAAAATGTGTTTCTGGATCCAAGCGACTCAAAATGATGGAGCATTTCATTATCACAGAATTAGTACTAGTTTTATGAAAATGTTGATTTTACAATGTGCTAAACTTTAGTATGTTGAAAGATAATTAGGTAACACTTTATTTTAAGGTGACGTAGTTACACGTTACTACATGTACTTACTCTAGTAATAACAGTAAGTTATGCATAATTACAACTGACCCTAAACCTAAACCAAACCCTAATCTGTAATAACCACATGTAGTTAATTAATATTACTCAGTACTTATTTGATTAAGCACAATGTACATCATGTTAAAATAATGCGTAACCGATAATTATTATATTGTAAACATTGTTTGACTTTATGTATAATGTATATGTGCTGGTATTTCCTTATGAACTGTGATTACATTCTAAGTTGCTACAGTGTGTTCATAATGTAATACGTTTTTTCATACAATAGCCAATTACATTATGTGAAAACATTTTATTGCATTATGAGCTAAAGATTTGTTTTACGTTTTAAGAAAATGATTACATTACTAACCTTTTATTACATTGATAATGTAATACTTATTACATTATGTGCTGTTATAACATTATGCTTTGTTATTACATTATGAGTTGATACAGGGCTAGTTCTCACTCTCGTGTTGGTCTGAACCTGTTGCTGCCATCATTTTCAATCATTCAATCTTCAGAGATAAATATTTGACTATACTCTTGCCTCAAACACTTTGTCGGCCTACGCTATCTCTGTATACACATTTACTACAATTGATGGGTTGATATTTTGGATGCTATTGTAGGTCTGATGGAAACCACATGAGGCAGATCAGAGATTGAACCTCTTCCTGATTGCTTAATATCCTCTCAGGTAAGTCCAGGTTCATTAGCTGTATAAACATTATTACCTTACTGATCAGCCTGAAAGTTCGATGTAAAAAAAAAAAAAAAAAAGAAGAAGATAAAAGATACACATTTTTCTTTTTTCCCCATGTTGTTCGGCTTTACATTTGAGGTATGACCATGTACTACACTGTAAAAAAAAAAAACATCCCCAAGGCAAAATTTTCTAGTGACTGGTCACATCTAAATTTTTCAATTAGTCTGACATATTATTTCTCATTGAGCCAATGTTAACAGACTATTGCAACAAGAATTGCACTTGGGCCAATTAAAAAATTTAGATGTGACCAGTCACTAGAAAATTTTGACTTGGGGATGTATTTTTTTTTTTTACAGTGTAACAAAACATGAATGTTTTTATAATTAAAGTTGACTACGGACCTTTATTTACTCATTAAAAACCACAACACTAAAAACTTTAATATATTGCATGTATTAAAGGGATGGTTCGGAGTAAAATCAACCTAGGGTTCTTTGCACCATGACATCAAGTCAGACACCCCCCCAGAAGCTTGGTCGAACATTATTAAAGTTAAAGCTTATTTAGAGATATCAGCCGAATGGCTTAGTGCAGGCGCTAATGGAACCTAGGCTGTATCTTGTAAATTACCCCACTAATAATGCCCGGAATGGTACCAAACTTCTACAGTAGTATAGGTTCTGTACTCATAAAACGAGGCATTGGAAAGTTTGTAAGTACATCAGGAGTTTATTTAAAGAACACGTGCCTGACGGCTCATGCTACTGCTAACCCGCACGTCGAGGTCACTTCTGTGATTTTGATAAGGATGTAGTGTAACGACGCCCCGTTCCAGGAATGCACTAATATTTTGTTGGTAGTACCAGTTTGCAACAATTAGTAGTTAACACTAAGTTGTCAACACTTCGGAAAAAATGTTGGATATACTGGCTTTCTGACAGGACTTTTACGTGCTTTTGTACTACTGTAGAAGTTTGGTGCCATTCCGGGCATTATTAGTGGGGTAATTTATGAGATACATCATAGGATCCATTAGCGCCTGCACTAAGCCATTTAGCTGATATCTCTAAATAAGCTCTAACTTTAATAATGTTCGACCAAGGGAAAAAAGGCTTCTGGGGGGGTGTTTGGCTCGAGGTCATGGTGCAAAGGACCCTAGGTTGATTTTACTCCAAACCATCCCTTTAAGCATCACATTGTGCCGTTTTATTTGCAATGACATCACAGACTGACATCATTGATCTTTTCCTCTTGCAGTGTGCAATGTTGATTACTGATCTCACATTTAATTAAACCTGTCTTCTTATCAGTTTACCTCCACATGGCTGCTTTTGCCAAACCTGATGACTTCAAAGCTAAGCTTAGTGACGCTGGGCCTGTGCTTGCACTAACTAAATTACAACAGCCATTTCATTTCCCGGGCTTTGTTATATGCTGACTACACTTATCACTGTGTTGAAATAAAATCAGCTCTCTCTGACTGCAGACTGTATTTATCTGCAGTAAAGGTTACCAGAACCTTCTTAAAACACTGAGAATGAGCATCTAAACTCATAATGCTCAGAATTACTGACACTTCAAATCTACAATTAATACATTTATTAAGATGGTGAAAAATATCTTTTGTACACAGTGGGAATTTATTATAGCCTGAAGATAATAATAATATTTTTTTTCCGAATGGTGTCAGAAATACATAGATAGCTGTTTATTGGTTGTTGGATGGATGAGGAAATCCACTGTCATGACATGCATTTAACAATTTGGTCATATTCATATTATGTATAGTGTGTCTTGTAAATACATAACCGATTAATATTCTAGAAATCTGAATAAGACATATGCTTGTATTAATCTGATTATTATAATCTCATAGTTAATTCTGTATCATGTTGAATGAGAATTAACAACGCTATCTCACGACCAATTCGTACGTATTTTACGAGGTGGCTAATGAATTCGTTTGTCTAAACCCCAGTGATGGGTAGGTTTAGGGGCGGGTCAGGGGTAGATCATTCGTACGAATTCATACGAATTGGGCAACTCGTAAAATACGTCCGACTGAGCAAAAATATGCATCAAAATATACATCTAGATGAGAATGATGTGCATGTAAATGTGATCACTGAGTTTGTAAAGTACAGTACATGCAGTACTATGCCAATCTAAAAATAAGCAGCATATGGATTTCCAATATTTCAATCCTGTTCTGGCAATTAAACATTCCATGACCTGTCATTTCAAAAGGCTGTGTTTTGTTGGGTTCAGTGGTGCACAGAGCTTTAACCTTCCCCCATCAAATCAAAAGAGGGCTATCTGTCCATCAGAAATTAATTTCAGTGGGTGTAAAGTATTTGAGTAAATGAAGTTTGTTACTGTACTTAATTATCCTTTTGGCTACTTTGGAGTACTTTTACATTTTTGAATAATAATATAGGCCAACTCTTTACTCCAACACATTTATGATCAGTATTGCATGGCACCTAACCTTTTCTGCAGCAGTTTATTCCAACCCGATCTCACGGCTATTCGTACGTATTTTACGAGGTGGCTAATTCGTATGAATGACCTACCCCTGACCCCACCCCTAAACCTACCCATCACTGGGGTTTAGACAAATCTTACGAATTAGCCACCTCGTACTCACACATACGAATTCGTACGAATTGGTTGTGAGATAGCATTGTTTATTCTGCTACAAAAGAAGTGATATCGCCATCTACAGGGCATTTGAGGTACTATATCTTGTGCGTTTTTGCCCTTACTCGCCCAAACTTATCAACAAAGCTACTTTACACGAATGCTAGTGCATTAGCAGGTAGCTGCTGAATCGCAGGTTTTTAATTTATGAGATGAGGATGAAACCAGCACGTACAGTGCAAGTAGGCTTTGAAAATAAATGTGATTTCTCTCTTCACAAATGAACTGTTTCTTGTTTTTGGCTGGCATGTCTCTTAGGTGTTGGGGACTAGTGCATCTTTGAGTCTACATTTAGTATGAGTAACATACTTAAGTACTGTTAAAATCAGATACTCTAAGACTTTTACTCAAGTCGTACTGGAATTGGTGACTTGTAATTTGTAATGGAGTCATTTTCACTGTAAAGTATCTGTACTTTTACTCAAGTATGGTTTCAGGTACTCTTTACACCTCTGCAATAAAGTAACAAAAACTAAAAAGTCCTTATAGCCTATTTCAAGCTAGTGACTGCATGCAAATCTTTCTGTGAGATGCTAAAGTGTACATAATTTGTAACAACCTGCTAGCCTACACGTGTGTTCTGTTGTTGACATTACATTACATTACACGTTCATCAATTTAGCGTACAGGTATTAGAGACATCAGAAATAAAAGTTAGGTCCATTTTATCATCCATTGGAATCACAGATGCTCATAGAATGGAACTCTTTCGAGGCCTTGACTATTAATACTGAGAGACAGGTATGTCAGGTTTGATCATTGTTGCCAGCAGACATTTGAGGGTTCAGCAAAAACAACACAGGTCCACAGCTGTTTTAAAGATATGCTGATGTTTACTGCTACTGCTGATGTTAGTGTGTAATGCCTCTGATGAGAATCATATTGCAGTGCCTCTAAAATTGTTTAGACTTGAGCCGAATTATAGTCCAAGAATATCTATCATAAGTTTTAGCCAAAGGAAATTTTGTGCAGTAGGAGAAAAACCCCACAGAACTTCACCATTTAAATACAGTGATATTGTGGAAAATACTTTTGAGGAGCATACTGTAAATATCCTTGTATATGTTATTAAATTGTATAATGTAAGTAGAACAATTCATTTCAGCTATTAAAATCATCTTTGTTACAGTAAATTGTACTGTTAAGGTGGTATAAAGGCTGCACAGTGGACAATGACTCCCCAGAAATTGTGGGCAATTATAATACGATTATAGTGAGTGTAAAAGCAATGCCCACACAAACACAAATCACCAGAGTACACACAACATAAACACTCTAAATTTACATGATAACAATAATAAAAAAAAAACAAGCTTTTTAAATATACAACATAAACAAACGAAATAGCCCTTTCTCAAATTAAGTACACAAATCATATGTTTACCTATAAAAACAACTTTTTGTTTAATCTTTTATACAATAAACATACTGCTTTTATAATATAATTGTTATTGTTTGCAATATTCTTTCCTTTTTATACAGTGTAAGTAGGTTACCCATCACACTATCAGGTTAATAATCGCTAGGCCTATATAAAAAGCAATAAAATGATCCTGGACAAATGGAAAGAAAATGGAAAGAAGCTCTTCTAAGATTTTACAACTTCTGTAGCTTTGTAAAGGTGTCCTGCAGCAATTTATCCATATAACGTATGCAGGGTGCAAAGATAAACAATATCAAACTGTAAAAACTGCAGTGGATTTGTATTTACATTATTTACCCATTCTTAGCGAATCAAATAATTCGCTAAGAATGGGTTCCAATAGAATGGGTTCCAAATTATGATAGAAATTCCAACAGGAATCCTGTACACATTCCTATATGGTTTTATTGACTAGTTCAGGCTATTTCCAACCAAACCAATGAGAAATCTGATGGAAAATACAACGCATGTTTGCAAAAAAAAACCTTTGTTAAATCTTGAACACTGAAATATTTGCCGTTGCGGTTTCACATTTTGCACTTCAGCACAACTTTATACCGCAACGGTCAGATTTCGACATTGTTTACATGCACTATCTGTCTCCACACCTTTAATTCAACGATTTAACACACATGTTGGCAGTATACGAAACAAATAAAGCGATACCCACCTCTAGTTTGCATAAACTCGAGCTTTTAGATCGCGACTTTCTGCGCAGGTAGACGGAAAACCATCTTCTAACTGTAAATTTGCGCATGTTCGTATCCATTGTCCCGGTTCGGCTGCTATACTCAAAAGACAATTTATCTGTCCAGCGTTTAAATCCAGATCAGCACAGCAGTGGGGATTTACAGTCGCCTCCCCTCCACTAACCTAATCCATAATGCTCACTTATGAGAGGGTGAGGCCATGACCAAGCCAAGCATGCAGGTTTGGGCACGGTTGCTGACGCTGACCCGTTAGTTCGGCTGTGCACGGGAGAGATGACGGGAGCTGTCCTCCTCAGAACCACATTTACACTCGAGCTGTACTGAAGAACCCTCCCCAATCACTGGAATCCTTAAAGCTGAAGCGTCGTTTTTTTATGTTCAAATAGGCTATATATATATATTAGGATCTTTATATCTTTATATTTATATATTATAAATCTCACACTCCAGGTCATTCTCACCCACAACACATTCTGAAACCACGGACAACCCTATTTATTTTTATTGTTTTAAATGGCTATCACATAAAACTGTTTAAATCCTTAGGCTGGGGCCGTGCAAATAGCTAATTAAAAGTTTTCTCTTTGGACTGCACCTTCACTTCCATTTTTCCTTTCAGTCTCTTCATTTTCAGTGATATCGCTGTCTCTCACGTGTGTGTGTGTTTACTTTTTTTCTTGTAGGCATCTGTCACTTTTTCATTAGCATGTCCACTGTTATGAACACAACTGTCTCCACCTTGCTGCAAAACAACCACCGCACATTGTAATTTGTTTGCACATTATTACATTTATTTGAGTTAAAATTAAAGTATTACATTAATACAATGTGTTATTGTTTTATTTTAAAATGACTTAAATACTCTAGATTTAGCAATACTATATATTTTAAATTGCCTAAATGTAGTAGCCAATAATAACTACATCATGGCAGTATCTTTATAGAAAGATCCTAATACTGAACATGTTATTGCATTATCATGAGTCATATTTTTCCCTTTCGAAAATTAACCCTGATTTTATTATAGCAAAAGCATAGTAACCCTGTTTATTTAATAATACTTTTTGGATTGATTATCATTTGTTAACCCGCATAGCTCAGAGTGGTTTAACAATTAACCTACGAATAGGCCACACGCCGATTAAATTAACTAAAAAAATATTTGTTTATTAAAGTAACAATTAAGGAAGCATGTCGAAATTTTACATTCCCAGAATGTTCTCAGAATGTCCCCGCTGGTGTCAAGGACGTCGCCTAGTAACGTTCCCGGAACGTTACGAGATGGTCATGATGTAGAATTCTTTAAAGGGTTCGGGGACGTGATTTGGCGGATTTTCACGGAACATTCAGGACGTTCTCAGAACATTTAGGGCACCATATTTTATTTGGAACTTTGATGTTCCCAGAACGTTCTCAGAGTGTTCCCTCTTGTGTCAACAACGTCCCTAATGTTCCCAGAACATTCCGAGACGGTCACAATGTGCACTTTTAATGGTTGGGGGACTTTTTTGGCGTACCTACAGGGAACATTCAGGATGATCTCTGAACGTTTAGGGGACTATTACTATAGGTCTCTACTAGGGTTGTCAAAAGTACCGATACTTCAGTACAAAGTCGGTACTGAAATTTTGAAAATGTGATGATACCAGCATTTCTGTAGTACAGAGTATATTCGGTACCCAGTAATAGGGAGCTGCTTTCAGTTGCTTGCGTGTTTATCTAAGCGCAGGGCTCCAGACTAACTATTTTTACTATAGGAGCACTGTTGCCGATATATTTCGCTATATATACTAGTGTCTTTGAATATTAAACCGCAAAAAGACGAATTAAAGATGAATCCTCATGTTCTGCTTGTCTTTGTGTTTCATTTACCACACACACACACACGCACACACACACACACACACACACACACTGAAACACGTGTGACGCTCACAGTGTTTTCAGCCTCTGCTGCCTCACTATATGAGGACTTCATCTCCAGAGCCACTCTGAGAGTCACTTCATGAGCATTTTGCCGTATAATTTGAGAAAAAAAACTATGGTCATATCAGTAACAATGTGGGGACGTTCTGTTAACATCCCAAATGTCCTCTTTGTAACGTTCTTATGTGATCATAAAATATCCAAAATGGAATGTCCCCATAAAGTCAAATAAGGAACCTTGAACTGCAGCACTTTTATAACCAAAAGAGGACATTTTAGGAACATCCCTAATGTTCTGTAAAGGTTCTGGTTTTCCGTCACTTCTAGAGAACTTTTAGGACACAACGTCCCCTTCTACATTGGAACATCAGTTACAAAAGAAATTAAACTTAAAAAAGAATTACAAGAAAAACAAATAACACGAAAGAATTTCTGAATCAACAACGCTTCTGCCAAAAATGTGTCTCGAATGTGTCTAATTGCACCCTTCAAATGTGAATGTGTCTAAATGCAAGATCCTGATTACCCTGTCAGGGTTTATTCTGCGATAACAACCGGCTGGATGTACATTATCCCTTACTTAATACAGAATACTGTCTAACACTCGATCTTAGCGCTGCGTTCGACACTATAGATCACAAAATACTCTTAGATCGACTACAAAACTACACTGGTGTTCATGGACAGGCATTAAGCTGGTTTAGATCGTACTTATCAGACCGCTACCATTTTGTCTGTTTAAATGGGGAAAAATCGAAGATAACGTCAGTAAACTATGGAGTGCCGCAAGGATCTGTGTTAGGCCCCCTGCTATTTTCAATATATATGCTGCACCTTGGTAATATTATAAGAAAACATGGAATTAATTTCCACTCTTATGCTGATGACACTCAATTATATATTTCATCACGACCAGATGAAAACAATAAATTATCTAAATTGACAGAGTGTGTTAAAGATATAAAATACTGGATGACATGTAATTTTCTGCTATTAAATTCAGATAAAATGGAGGTATTACTTATTAGTCAAAAAAACTGCCCACAAAACCTCTTACAATACAACTTTAATTTAGAAGGATGTCCTGTTACTTTATCCACTACAATAAAAGACCTGGGTGTTATACTAGATCGCAACTTGTCTTTCGAAAATCATATTTCATATGTTACAAGAACAGCCTTTTTCCACCTTAGAAACATTGCTAAGCTACGTAATATGCTATCTGTTTCTGATGCAGAAAAGTTAGTTCATGCATTCATGACCTCAAGACTAGATTACTGTAATGCTTTATTAGCTGGTTGTCCTGCATCCTCAATAAACAAGCTACAGTTAGTCCAAAATGCAGCTGCTAGAGTTCTTACTAGGTCAAGAAAATATAATCATATAACACCAATTCTATCATCTCTACACTGGTTACCTATTAAGTTCCGTATCAATTACAAAGTATTACTAATGACCTATAAAGCCCTAAATGGTTTAGCTCCTGGGTATTTAACGGAACTTCTATCGCCCTACAATCCATCGCGCTCTTTGAGATCACTAAATTCGAGGCTTCTGGTCATTCCTAGGATATCTAAGTCCACTATAGGAGGGAGGGCGTTTTCACATTTAGCTCCTAAACTCTGGAATGGCCTTCCTGATATTGTTCGAGTCTCAGATTCGCTGTCCCAGTTTAAAACTAGATTAAAGACGCATCTCTTTAGCCAAGCATTCATATAATACTTACCTTTTATACTACAGTTGAATCAGATTGAATGCATTAATATTATGAACAGCAGCTACGCTAATTATTTCCAATATGCTTTTCTGTTGTTATCGCGGGACGCTAGGTTAGAGTTCGTCAGCTCCAGTTTGTATCCAGCCTCCCATGGAAACTACAGATGCCCCAACACCCGTGCAGAGACGACTCGAAGCCTGTGAAGAGACGACTCGACGCCTGTGAAGAGACGACTCGACGCCTGTGAAGAGACGACTCGACGCTGGCGATATGTTATGCCCTAAATTAATACATGATTAACTAACTGTATTTTTCTATGTACATTTCTGAAATGCACTTTCTGTAAAGCTGCTTTGAAACAATATGTATTGTGAAAAGCGCTATACAAATAAATTTGAATTGAATTGATGGCTGCTCTGTCAAGTCTTCGTCGTCGGTTAGGAACCTGGGTGTGCTCTTTGATACCAATCTTTCATTTGAAAGTCACGTGTCTAGTATCTGTAAAACCACATTTTTCCATCTTAAAAATATATCTAAATTACGACATATGCTCTCATTGACAAATGCGGAAACAATTAGTTAATGCGTTCATGACCTCAAGGCTAGATTATTGTAATGCTCTACTGGGTGGTTGCCCTGCACGCTTAATAAACAAACTACACCTGTTTCAAAACGCAGCAGTATGACCATATTAGCCCGGTTCTGTCAACACTGCATTGGCTGCCTATTAAACATCGCATACATTTTAAAATATTGCTGATTACTTACAAAACACTAAATGGTTTAGCTCTGCAGTACTTGAGCGAGCTCTTAACGCATTATAGTCCTTCAAGTCTATTGCGATTTCAAAATTCCGACCAGTTAATAATACCTAGAATATCAAAATCGACTGCTGGTGGTAGATCCTTCTCCTATTTAGCACCAAAACTTTGGAACAGTCTTCCTAACATTGTCCGGGAAGCAGACACACTCTGTCAGTTCAAAGCTAGATTAAAGACACATCTCTTTGACCTAGCATTCACATAATAGACTTCTATAATTCAATGTTAGGCTGCATAGATCGGGTCAGCCGGAACCGGGAACACTTCCCATAAATCCTGATGTACTCGTTACATCATAAGAAGAATGGCATCTACGCTAATTTTAGTGTCTTTGTTTATCCCGAGGTTTTCCCGCAGCCTGCCGGATCCAGGCCGTATCCAGATCTGACGAAGGACCTTCGCCTGGACCCGATGACAACGCAGTGCTGAAGTGCCAACTAGTCTCTCCCTATGGAGGATCCCTTTATCACTCTACTCTACACTTGTCGGGAAAATTAGTTTCGCGTACCTACCCCGAAGTGACAAAATAAAATAAAATTCTGTCTCAAAATTTATAAGGAAAGACTTTGTTTAGGCTTGGTTTGTAGGTAATAACAAACCTGAGCACATATATTCAAACGCACATAACTATAGAACCAATTCTTAATGTGCATGTGAACGCCATCAGCGTTTATCACAGGTTTGCGTTTAAAGTCTGCGTAGAGAGAATGGTGTCGTCTTAGCGGCCCCTAATTTAATAACAATGTTATTAAACGGAAAAATAACGACAGTTGCGACGGAAGCCAATCAATCAAAACTAACTTTAGCTGGAAAATAACTTCATTAAAGAACCGCTATAAAGCCAAAACAATCTCTGTTACTTTAATTCACTATTATCACTGTAAAGCTGCTTTGAAACAATCTATAATGTTAAAAGCGCTATATAAATGAAGGTGACTTGACTTGACTTGACTATATGACCAGTAGGAGACCATTGATGTGTACACAGTTTAAATACATGAAATGATATGCTAGTGCAACTGCAAACTGTACAGCAATAGTTTGTGTACTAAAATCAAACTGAATCCATTGAAATTAATTTTTATTTTATTGCAGAAGTTTTTCTGTGATGCCTGGAGTGTTTAAACTGTTTATGGCAGGTAAGTGCTCTGACCGCATGCTCTTTTTAGCCGCGGGGGTTTTTGTGCTGAGAGCAAAGGAGAGATTGCATTGATACAACCCCCCTTGAACAGTTTAGAGGTGAAAACATGTTGTTTTACAACAGTGGTGCTTATTTTATCCTGCATTCATTTTGTTGCTTTTTGGGCATTGACTTTACTGTAATTGTTTTGTCAATTTATAAGCAGAGGTTAGGTATTTTTTGCCAATTACAAATGAGAAAATAGCCTATAGTATTCAACAGCATTCAGCTGAATTTTCACCCCACCTAATTTGTCACATAATATATATAAATTATTAGTATAAACAGTTCATGATACTGATTGAATGTATTTCGTGAGTTTTATATTGACTGTCTAAATGAGGAGGTGAGTCATCAGCGGCACTGAAGACAGAGCTGGCTGTGCTCTATAAATAGAAACGACTGACCTGGCTTCATGGGCTAATCTTGCTTTGAAAAGCTGAGCAGGGACATCTTCAGACGCCCGGTGGTACTTGCAGCCTTAGTAGTGAATTCTACTCAATGCTTAAAGGTGCTGTAAGCAACTTTTCTTTAAAAAGAAATCATCACAACATGATAGATAACATAACATAATACACCTCTCTTTTATAACATATTACACCTCTCTTACCTCAGGTAGCAAAAAAAGAGTTAAGCAGCCTGCACTGGGGAAAAAATGGTGTAGGATTTACTTTAAAAAAAATAAAAAAAATAAAAAATATATATATATTGCAATGTGTCCTGTTTTATTCAATCAGAAAGCCATAGCTCAGGGGTTCTCAACTATGGCCCTCAAGGTTCACTTTCCTGTAGAGTTTAGCTCCAACCTTAAAAATACTCGCCTGCCTCTAAGTTTCTAATCTTGAAGACATTTGCTGCGTCCCAATTTACCTATATATAGTATGCCATAAAAGTATGTACTGTTTTTGTGAAGAAAAAGTACATACTTTAGAGTGTGTATACCAGAATCATTTTGGGACATACTTGTCAATGATCTTCAGTTAAAATCCTCCACTTTTTATTTTCTACCTTATTGGAGAGAAATGTAGTAGCATGTTGATCTGCCAGTCATGGGAATTTGATGCGGATAATGGTGCATTTTTATAAAAGTTCACACTGCTGTTGCAGATGAAATATATTGTGGATGACATAGAATAAATATGCTTTTGACAGGTTATTTATTTTGATTATTAATCAAACCCCTTTCTCTAAAGAAACTCCCTATTTATCAGTCAGTCTTGCAAATCTGTCATGTTTGTAGTTTTTTTAAACACTTTTTATTTTTGTTTGTAGTTCTAATCAAATTCTCGTCCAACGCGCAATGGGTTGTGGCCAATATTATCCGTAAGAGTGTGCACGGATCTGAACTTCAGATTGCAATCGGATAAAGTAGACCATCTGGGTTTCTTTGGAAAATGATTTACGATTTATTAAATACATTTTGGGACACAATAATGAATACCATTTTGGGACAAAATAATGAATACTATTGAATACTATTTTAACCCTTTCATGCATGAACTATGATAACCTCAGTCAGGATTTTTTTCCTATGTGTTTTTATTGCTCTTAGGGCATAAAAAACAAGATTTTTTTTTTTTCATTTTTCAAAGAGATTTTCAGATGTCCACTTGAGTGGACAGCATGCTACAGCGGTAACATGCGGTACAGCGGTAAAACAGCGGTAAAAACCAGTGTAGGTTTAAACTGAAGAGATACTGTATTAAACATAATACAATAATCAAACAGATATAATGTGTGTACAAACCAATCAATACAATTATTTCAAATCATGTGAAAAATATAAAAATATAAATGCGAAATATTGCAAAGGCAATTGAACTTCATACAAGTTGAACTTCGCGTATCTTTGATTTCAGAACATGAGGATGTGATTCCATCAAAAATTTCTACAGCCTGTCAAGGTACAACTGTGGAAACCACTCAGATGCTCCCTCCAGTGTACCAGAGTATGTCAATTTACCCTTATTAGCTGATAATTCTGATTATGTTCAAGATGGACACATTTCTAGCATAGCCCTCCTCTGAGAAAACATGCATTACATAATCAGATTACAGCATTACAGATACATTTATTTACAGTCAAAAAAAGTTACTGCAGATTAAGTTTTTTCAAAAACAACATTCACAGTATAAGTATGAATTGTAGCTGAAATATAGCCATTGATGCATGAGGTCCACTATAGTGGACAAATGATAAATCAGAATTTTCTCCCAATCTGAAATCAAAACTTGGAAAATGTAACTGTGGTATGACTCATTAGTTTTGCTTGATGCTGCAATATTTTTTTTTACCTACAGTCTCCTAGGATAGAAGGAATAGGTGGATATTCCAGAGCAACTTAGCATTTCTGACTGACCAGTGACCATCTTGGTTTGGAGGGGGAAAAAATCGACACACAACGGCTTGCCACTTGGTGGCAATGTATAGGATGATGCACCAGGGTCCACTGAAGAGGTTGATGTGCAACTATGCCATCAAAACTGGTGCAAATTCAAGAAAATGCTTTTTTTAATAGCTGTCCACTGTAGTGACCTCTATGCATGAAAGGGTTAAGATGGATAGTAGATGAATTGGTGAATTGGGACCCAGCACTTGATTTGCTTGTTCAGGTGTGTTTGATTAGGATTGGAGCAAACCTCTGCAGGGAAGTGGATCTCGAGGGCCAGAGATGTTCTAGCTGATAGAAATGTCGAATTTTGTTGACATTGGGTTGGAGTGCCCAAACCCAGTGACAGCAAAAGTTAGTTAGCAAAAGTTTGTTTTTTATCTTAGAATTTATAGGTTACAACAGGGTCTAAATGTTTCAGTCAATAAGTTAGTCAGAGTTCACATTTTCTTCTGCCGCCAAATAGATGCTTTTAAAATGGCGTTCTCCAGAGAAAATAACCATAACAACAGAATGCTGTTTACACGCATTCTATTGCAATCAGTTTCAGGCAGCATACTGATAATGAATGAAATGTATTGTCATTATAAATCACTTTATAATAAATTTACATATCACAAAAATGCAGTGCTTTGTTTAGAATGTCTTTTAGATCAGTGCTTCTCTATCATTTTGACTCAAGGGTGTTGTAGCCAAAACAATTGGCGTGTCCGAATCCACTTTTGCAAGTTTAAGGATGGGAAAAATGGTCAGCGTGCCAGCGCATGGTCTAAAAGGGTTGTCCCTATTCTCTTAATGAGTAATGGGTGTGTTTTGGGTGTAACGTCCGATAAACCAATCAGAGTCTCATCTCCCATTCCCTTCAAAAGCCAGTTGCGCTCCTGCCATGGCGGATTCTCTATTTACATGGTGGAATTTGCAAGCGGAAAAACTGAACACCTCTCTAGCGAGGAAGCGTGCAAGCAGACCATCTATGGGACAAAGTGTACTCACGTTGTGGACCCGCCTATAAGCGCGCATTACTAATGCGCTCTTTAAATAACAAAAAAAAATAATTGCGCCCTTGGCAGTCTATTTCAGTTGCCTCAAAATAGCCACGCGCCAACAATGCGCTTGAACACACCTTGTTGTCAGACCAGCACGCCCATGGGCGCACAAATGGGCACAACGCATTTGCTATTTAAACAACGTGGCATAGGACGTGACCATGATAATTATGTAGAGCTGAAACTAGCGAAAAACACTTGCGTCGTGCCTGGCGCTGCATTGCGCAGGGTGTATGATAGGGCCCCTCATGTTAGCAATGTTACCTCCAAAGTAAGACATGCAGCCATCAATGCTTTGCAATCGGAATGTTGCACCTGAAAGAAATACCATGTCTGCCTGGCGGTGCACTCTTGAGCCAGACACTCATTCGTCCTTGTTTTATAAGATCATCACTATTTTATACTTTATCCAATGGTTTAGAACAAATGAATGAATGAATGAATAGGTTGATTAAGTTGATATTAAGAGATTTAGTGTGTGATATTAATGTATTTTAAACACAATATTGTCAATATCTACTTTTTTTTTGCTTTATTTCGCCAACAAAAGTTTACAACATCAACATTTATCACTGAATAAATTTAAGAATGTACATGAAAGGGGATGCATACTTTTAAAAAGGTTTGAAAAGTTGGACAAATGCGTTTGAGTCCCTGGTGGAGTAAACTCTTTGCCCTGATGTATTGCAGAACAAAAGCCAATTAGCACTGTTAAATCAGGCTTGAGAAATGAAGTGGTCCTTGAGGGGTCTTCTGCCTGGTGAAGTTGCTGCATAAAGGCATCTGTACAGAACACCTGCGCTAAGTGGACCATTCTGAAGCACACACACACATTCATAGCCGTTAATGTGTGTAATGATGTGTAACTCCTGCTGTGGGGTAATGTGCCTGTGGGGGCTGGAAGTACACTGTCTGTCTGTAATAGCTCTGAGATTTAAAGATACGGATACTGTAAATTATCCCCAGCTCTGAAGTCAAGCAGTAAATGTAGGAAATGCTGCGTATGAAAACGCAATAATTGCTCAAACAATAATGTGTAGTGTGGTTATACCAAGGGCAGTGCGCTTATTATTTTCCAAAGGTATCACAGGGAAAAATTCCAGTGTTGATTAATCTCAGTAACTGTAAATAAGTGTGCATAAATGTATTATTGCTGCAAAATGTCATTACAAAGAACAGTAGCCAGAAGGGCAGATCATATTTTTTGTTATGCACACAAAAAATTACACTGTTCGGAAAACCGTTTCAGTCTAAAAAAAGGGTAATTGCAACTTTAAATCTCACAAATTAAATGTACTGCCTGCAATTACGACTTTAATTCTCCCAATTGTGACAATATTTCACAAAGTGCCTTTCTCATTTCAACTTTATACTTAAATGCTACTTTATGTATCAGGGTCACACAATGTGACTTTAATTCTTATTATGCATATTATGTCACTATTACTTTCTTATTTCTTATTCTGAGGTGGAAACGGTCTTTGTTATTTTTTTAACACTCTTAAAAATAAAGGTTACTAAAACCCCCAAAGAACCTTTTAGTGAACAGTTCTTATTTCACGTTCTGCCTGTGTTTTACTTTTGTTTTCATGGACTTTTGTTTAATTTGTTTCTTTAAGCTGCCTGTTTTCTGTGTTCCTTTGTTCCCGTCAGTCCTTAGTTGCCATGGATATTCATTTAATTAGCACAGCTGTCTGTATCTGAGTTCATCACCCTGTGTATTTAAGCCCTTCAGTTTTCTCAGTTCATTGTCTGGTATATCATATTGGATTGCCTGAGTTTTGCTTTAGTTAATAACCCATCTGACTAAGGGTGTGTTCACACTTGTAGTTTGATTCGTTTGGGCCGTTTTAATTAAAATTAAAATAAACATTGTCCTGGTCCGATTAGCATTCAGATCTCAGAGCATTCAGCATTTTTATCACCATACCAAGATATACCGAACCTAAAGGCATAGGGATATGTTCACAACCTGATTGGTCGGCTTTTATGACATATTGCCTATTTTGAGACAGAACTATGACTTGACCTTTTTAGGGTCTCATCTTCCTGTTTTTGTTTCATGTACATGTATTTGGTTCATGTTGCGTTCATAAATCATTCGAACCGCAAAGGAGTTCGTTTGAAAGCGGACACAGACCCATCTTTTCAGCGATCTCATTCTGCTTGTTTGGTGCGCACCAAGGTTCGGATGGCAGCTTTCACACATGTTCAAATGAACCGCACTTACAGAGCAATCGCACCAGGGTTCGTTTTAAACGAACCAAACATGCCAAGTGTGAACACACCCTGAAACGTAACAGAATACCAGACCAAGAATGAAATGTATCTAGCATCCATAAATGTTGCCCCGATGAGGAAGTCCCAAAGGGACTGTGATTTTTATTCTTACAAGACTGGAGGAATCTGGAGGATTATGTGGAGGAGTTCGTTGGTAGCGGTGGTAACCCAACCTGCCTTTCCTGCCTGCTCCACCAAAGCCAGCAACTCCTTTGGCCCCGCCTCCGCTGATTCACTTCAGCCCTTCGACTCTCCTATTGGCTCCACCATGCAACTCGAATCTGACCTTGGGTTTCCAGTCACCAGCACTGCCATGGCATGGGGATTCCCTGGCTCCACCTCATGTCTGAGCCCTCAGCTCAACCTTGGCCCGCAGATCAGTCGGCTCCTCCTAGGCTCCTCGTCTCCTCGGCTTCACCTGGAACCATCGTCCTTCTGGCTCCAACTGGCTCCACCTTGGTCAGTCATCGCTCTACCATCTCTACATACTTCAGGGTCTTCGGCTGTGCCTTATCCCTCGACCCCTGCGGCTCTGTCAAGCTCCTCATTTTCTCCGGCTCTGCCTCTGTCCTCACTTGTCCTCACCTCAACAATGGGGATCCTTTTAAATAAACAAAAATTAAATAAACAAAAAAAAAAAAAAAAAAACTTACACCGGCGTTGCCTCAGACCTCTGGCACTGTGGCTCTACCTCAGACCACTCATCACCACGTCTCCGTCTTAGTTTCCTGGGGCCGGTAGCACCAGCTGGTCATACACCCGGTCATAAGACTAAGCTTAATGTAAAATGCGTTTTAAGTCTTGCGTGGAATTAATACCTGTTGCACCACCTGAGCGTAGCGCACGTCTGAGACTAAATCTTACGCCTAGTCAAAGGTAGGTGTAAACTGAGAAGTCTTGACTTGTTTCCATGGTGAAAATAAAGATAAATAAAAACGTTGAGACAATGGCGCGTCTGGTATACAGGCTACACAATTAGCGGGCTTTCCGGCATGAAAGAGTAATGAGAGATCGTACCAATCCTCTAGATATATATGGAGACAGATAATTTATTGAACGTTTCGTCTCAGCAGGGTTGAATTGTTAGAATTAATCAACGAGTTATCACCGCAGTTACAACACGTAACAGACGGGAATGGAACGCTGTCCCCAACACTGCAGGTGCTAATTTCTCTTCGATTTTAATGCTTGCATACCAAAATATGCATATACTTACTGAATACCTCAATAATTTTTCTTGTTTTACAATCTGAGTAATTTAATTTTCTTTTTTTTTGGCTCAGCGGTCATTTTGTCATCTATTCCTTGGAGCCAATAAATTCTAATTTGTAACCATAGTAATGCAAACGTTATCTCAAATATCAGTGTGGTAGAACATATCAGCGTGTGTGCATCGTCTACGCTAAACGTAGCTGCGCCTAATTGTAGATGGTAGATGGTGCAACAGGTGTAAATATTCATCGGAAAGCTGAACGTAACTAAGTCCAGCGCAGAGCTTACACCCAACTTTTTTACGTCCAGCGCACCTGGTCCATATGTGTCGCCTGGTCTCTCGGTTCATCGGACCCTGTCTAGGTCTCCACATCTCCCGGCGTCACCTCTGTCGGTTAGGATCAAGAATTCACCATAGCTCCTCCCTCCATCAGTTGGTGGGTCACCTTCCTCCTGGCTGTCTCCTGTGTCGCTCTGTGCTCCTCCATGGGTCCTTCCATCCACGGCACCTCCAACAACCCTGGCTTCTTCTGTCGGCATACCTGCCTGGTTCCTGCTCTACGCCGGCCCCTCGTCCACCTCCAGAGCCCCCACCCTCCCTCCCTCCCTCATATAATCAGTTATGAGGACACGCATGGACGTACGGTACTTACCTTCCCAGGGGGTGTTATAATAATCTTGTTATTCAGCATGACGTGTATGTATCATAGACTGTAAAAAAACAGAAACTCGCTCTTCTCTTCCATCTCACTCTCGCAGAATGCACTCTCCCTGCACTTTTCTGCTCCAATTTTGATGACTGTTGATTGCAGTACGACAAGAGGCTTGTTAAAATAAAGTAAATACAATCTCCTCAGTCCTTATTATTTTAGTCCCAACTTATTTTAAAAACAGACACTTGAACTTACATCAGCGTGATAAAAACTACAGTAAATGACAGAAACCACCTTTGGAAAAAAGATATTTGAAGTGTAATTTAATTGTTTAGTTGGTCTCACGTCCCATTGAATAACACGGGGAGGCGGGGCTTATGACCTATACTAGGACCAGTCACCGGGGGGCGATCGAGACGTTTTGGCTTCACTTTTCAGGGCTTGTGCGGCGCGCTTGGTATGTATTGGCAGTAGCAAGACCCATTCTTGCTCTGAAGCAGCAGCAGCATTAACAGCAGCAGCAGTGTAGCAGATCAGTTATACCAAGACCAAACATATCAAGATTGTCATATCCATTACAATGCCAAATGTTCAGAGAGTTGTCATGAAATATTTTTGTAATAAAAAGTTAAATTAAAATTTGAATTACAAATCTGCATTTGGCTTGCTCTCTAAATTCAAATTCAGGAGTTGAACTGAAACTTTAAAGGCCTTCTCATTTCAAAATGCTGCACATCCCTGTGAGAGATGGTGTTCTGGCAGATGAGATAAAGGCCCGGAAAGAACTCCACCCACTGTGTCTGTCACTGCTCCATATGGGTTATCTTACAGGTGCACTGAAGCTTCCATTCATATTGAAAGTAATCCATCAGACAGGAGAGAGCTGTTTAATTCAGTCTTTTTGACATAATCTGTTTCTCTCTCTCTCAGAGAGTGAAAGAGTGAGACAGGATGCAAGAGCAGACATTCATTCTCAGACACTCACTGTTAAATTTTTTGCAGTTGCAGTTGCAGTCAAGGTCAAAAACAATGTATTATTCAGTAATTGTGCTCTCTCAGAACAAAAGGTGCATGAGTGGACAAATCCTGTACTTCAAATAAGACATTTATCCCTTTCTATTAATCGTATCATAAAAAGTACATGGAGGACCTTTCATGATATCGTTTTGTACCTTTTAGGTCTGTTTAATTTTCCAAAGAGGAACATAACTTTAGTCATCTATGAATTTATAAGTGGCTTTAAAAATGTAAAAACAGTACACAAGTAAATTTATTATAAACACAAACATAATAAGCAATGCTTCATAAGAAAATATGTAAATAAAGTATATCTTTAAATAAATATATAATAAATTAATTAAATAATAAAAAATAATGTTTTTACAACACCATAAAAATAAATGAACACTAACACACATTAGACATATTTATATATTGTTTGATTTTACTGTAGCCTATACACATGTAGAATACAAATAGAATTTCACATTCTATCCATTTAAACTTAGAATAAAATATTGATGAAATGAAGTACATCCTAATTCTGTACTATACTTATTTTCTTTGTAATATCACATATTACAGTTATACAAAAAAGGCCAATGTTGGCTTGACAAAAATAAGTACATAAAAAATAAACAAACAGTGAATTTATTTATAAATAAATACTGTGAACATGTAAGTGATGGATGTAGAGCATCAGAAACTGGTATCTAGTTACCTTACAATACTATTTTATGTCATTTTTCTAGTTCACCAAAGGATTTGTCTGAAAATCTTCAAAGCTCTCCGACGTTGTCTATGATTTCACGTTAAAGGATTAAGTGAGGTTAACTAGATTTCATGGAATTTGAGTGTTTAAAGGGTTTAAAGGGTTTTACAGCAGGACAGAAATAGTGAAATCTGGAGCAAAAAGACATTGGGCCCTATCTTGCACCCAGCGCAATTGAGTTTGACCACTGACGCTTGTATCATTCCTATTTTGCACCTGCGCACAGCGGACTTTTCCCTTAGGAATTAGGAATTTTCACTCTCCGTGGCCACCAGAGCTGCCATAGATCGGCCAAATGATTTAGCCATCTCCTTGGTGGCCCAAAGAGTCAGATCTGTAGCGTGACACACTTCCTCACTCTCATCCAGGTGCCTTAGCAGGTCAGCTTGACTCTCTGAGGAGGGTCGCAGCGCTGCCAGTTCGGTTGTTCCTTGCTTCAGAGCACCGAGGTGACAGCGTCCCTAAACGGTCCTCCGAGGAGGGTCGTAAAGCAGTCAGTTCGGTTGTACCCTGCTGGTTTGCCGCTTCAGGGCGCCGAGGTGCCTGCATTTCCTAACAATCCTCTGAGGAAGGTCGTAGAACAGTCAGTTTGGTTGTTCCCTGCCGGTTTCGGCGTTACAGGGCATTGAAGTGGCTGTTCGACCAATATCAAGTCAAGTCAAGTCACATTTATTTATATAGCGCTTTTTACAATACAGATTGTTTCAAAGCAGCTTTACAGAGATAACAGGAAAATGCAACAAAGTTTGTTTCCAGAAGAAAATAGTGTCACAGTCCAGCTTAAGTAAGTTCAGTGATGTTTCATTTTGTTGTAAAAAAGTTAGTAATTTAGTTCATTTGTATAAATAGCTGCTCTGGAGAAAACCGTGATGTCATCGTCCAGGTCAGTTCAGTTCTCATATAATAGAATTAATGGTAATATTATTGTTGAATATTAAATTACATGTTACATTTAATGTCCCCAACTAAGCAAGCCAAAAGCCAATGGCAACAAAGGTAAAAAAAAGGTGAAAAAGGCGACAGTGGCAAGGAACCAAAACTCCATCAGGTGGCAGAATGGAGAAAAAAACCTTGGGAGAAACCAGACTCAGTCGTGGGCCAGTTCTCCTCTGGCCAACAAACGAACAGTGTATGATAATGATTCAGGCAGCATTATAGGTCAGAAGTCAGATTGGATTGGAACAATCAGAATATTATCCAGTTCTGTCTGATTTAAGATCGGAGTCATCACACCTGTATGGAGATGGGTTTGTTGAGGATCAGTGGCCAGTCTCGAGAGACTGGTTCCCTCAGTAGATTTTCTGGAAGCTACTGCAAAATATATCTTGCTGGGTCCTGCTCACAATAGAAAAGAGTTACAGAATTCAGTTCGGTTCTCGTCCGCCCAGATTTTTTAGGCTTCTGTAGGCTCTGGTTATGGAGCAAGAAGTACAGACTCTTCTATGAAAGGAGGCTATAGAAAGGGTTCCCCCTGCCAGCAGGGAGTCAGGGTTTTACAGCCGTTACTTCATTGTTCCAAAGAAGGATGGAGGTTTGCGTCCTATTCTAGACCTGCGCCAACTAAACCGCAGGGTTCAGAAGTTCAAGATGCTTACACTCAAACAGAATGTGTCACAGATTCAGTCCGAGGACTGGTTTGTCACGACAGGACGTGTACTTCCATGTAGCCACCCATCCTCATCACAGAAGTTCCTGAGGTTCGCTTTCAGGGGCGAAGCATACCAATATCGGGTTCTTTCGTTCTGCCTAGGTTTATCAACCGGCACTTTCACAAAATGTGTGGATGCAGCTCTGGCTCCATTGACACTCCAGGGCATCTGCGTGTTGAATTACATCGACGATGGGTTGATTTTAGCTCAATCCAAACAAATGGTAGTTCAGAACTGAGATGTCATTCTGTCACACATGAAAGAGTTGGGGTTGAGGCTGGATGCCAAAAAGAGTGTGCTCCTTCCATCTCAGAGGACCACTTTTCTAGGCGTTGTTTGGGATTTGGCAACGATGCAGGCACAACTGTCCCCTGCTCGTATAATATCGATTCTTAGCCATGAATGGGGTAAAACTATGCCAGTCACTCACCGTGAAACAGTTCCAGAGACTGTTGGGTCTTATGGCAGCTGTGTCCAACGTAATAACTTTTGGCCTTCTGCAGTCCCCTGCAGTGGTGGGTCTGAACCAAGGGGTTTTCTCCGCGTCACGCTAACGACGGATTCTTCCCTCACAGGTTGGGGGGCGATCATGAGTCTGTGCTCGGCGAAAGGTCTGTGGGAGGACCATCTACTTTCTTGGCACATAAATCAGCTAGAAATGATGGCAGTGTTTTGGGCTCTCAAACACTTCCTCCCAGACCTGAGGGGCCATCATGTGCTTGTCCGCACAGACAACACATCGGTGGTCTCTTATATCAACCATCAGGGGGGTCTGAGGTCACGTCACCTATGCAAGCTGGCCCATTAGATCCTCCTATGGGCCCAGGGGAAATTACTGTCTCTCAGGGCAGTATATATTCCGGGGCACCAAAACCACGGAGCTGATATCCTGTCGAGACAGGGGCTGAGGCCTGGGGAATGGAGACTTCACCCCGAGGTGGTGAAGCTCCAATTGGAGAAATTATGTCAAGCATAAGTCAATCTATTTGCATCTTCAGAGACAACTCACTGTCCCATGTGGTTCTCCCTCACACATTACATCTTAAAGGTCTATGTGGTGGCTATATCTGCTTACCACAATCCTTTGGGTGGCGCATCTTTGGCTAGAGATCCTTTTATTACTAGTTTTCTCCGTGGCACTCTGAGGCTGTGGGGGCACTCTGTTATCGGGGGTTTCCCTTGACATTTGTGATGCGGCAGGCTGGTCCTCACCACACACATTTGTGAGATTTTATAACCTAGATCTAGGCTCCACTCCGGGTCTAAGGTGTTTGTATCTTAGTGTGCGCTATGATTTCACACAGACAGGCATTGGTTATTATGGCGCCATGGGTATAGTGTTCCCACCGCGTCTCGATGCAGCTCGAGTTCCCTTAAAACGGAACATCTCAGGTTACGTATGCAACCCTGGTTCCCTGAAGAGGGAACGAGACGCTGCGTTACCTTGCCATACTTCCTGCATGCCTGTGATCGACTTGCTTCGGCCCATCAGAAGCTAGCGCGGTCTGTTTTCGGGTATGCTTTATAGTTTCCTGGTCTGTGACACCCGCCTATGACGTCTCGTCACACCATTGGACTGATTCTATATGTGCTTCATGACGCAATCACACAGAGGTGTTCCCACCGTGTCTTGTTCCCTCTTCAGGGAACCAAGGTTACATACGTAACCTGAGATGTTTTTAATGCATCTAATAATTTTGAGATTTTGGGCTTTTTAGCTTTTCATAAAGTTTTTTTTTCAGACTAGTGAAAGAAAACATCCAAAATACACTTTTAAGTGTATCTTTTATAGCACTTTATGTATTTGCGTCTGTAGATTTTAATTACAGTACATTTCTTTAAAGGCCATTTTCTCAAAGTTTTTTCTCCTGCTCCTAGTCAGAAATCTCCACTTCAGCAGTACTTACATACACCAAACTTTACAGTTTTATTCCTATCTACATTCTTAAGGTTTTTACAGAAGGGTTTGTTCATGTATAATTTACCTAATTTTAATTCAACAGTTTATTCCTAAAAAATGGTGGACAATTATAAAAAAAAAAATGTAATTTTTTTTTTAACCTGGCTTTATCCAATGTTCAGATTTTTGTTCAAGAAGTGCATGCAAATGAGTGCATATTTAATTAGAAAATGCCTAATTTGCATATTTAAACATACTATAACATTTCAGAAAAATTGTAATACAAAAAATGTTTGCCATTCTTAATGTAATCAATCAACTGGAAAAGTATGGTGATTTCTATTAGTATTTGATTTTATTTGAACCCTATTCACCTGTCTTTCCTTAATTGAAACATTCTTACAAATCAATTGTGGATCTTTGCTGAACAAAAAAAGGGATGGCTGATCGGACATACTGCAAAATCATTCTTGCAAGAATCATGTGACTATGGTCACGTGAGTAAATGTGTGAGTAAATGTGTCATATTTCCTGTTTGTTTTAGCTTGAAAAACAAAAACAAAAACTTCCAATTCTAAGTGCCTTTCTATGAAGGATTTATTTCAATGAACTTGTCACAATGCATCATGGGATTGTATTCTATGTAAAAATACATGCAATGCATCCCGAGAAGTTGGCCAAAAAAAGTTGCCTGCGATGGTTTAAAATGCTGTATTTCTCATAGGCAGCTCATTCGATTTTTTTAACCATCTGTGTAACACAAAAACAATGTGACAAATAAATGACAGAGAGTTTGGTTTATTTCTCTGCACTATGGATCTGTGCAAAGAAAACTACAGAGCCACACATATTGTCAGGATTGGTGTCAGGCTGATTGGAAGGGTTTATGTCAACAGCTTATATAATTTAAACCTCTTAATCGTATATTCCACGTGCATTCTTCTATTTGCAGTTCTGTCAAAATATTTCCTCTTTTACCTTTGCTCCTTCATGTGGGAAAATAGTTACTGTAATGTAGAATCATCAGGTTATTTACACATACCAACTGAGAGAAAATCATTAGCGAACATCTAGCAAGCAAACAAGTTAGTAGCATCTTAACAACCTTGCATTGCAAAAACAAGTTATGGCTATGAGGAGACATGCACAGGTTATTGAAGAAGTCCTTCTCATCACATTCCCTAATGCACTGGGCACAGCAGCCGCAAACACCAAAATGGCCTTGAAAAAGTCTACATTGTCTATATTGTTGTTTCTATCAAGATAAGGACACAGCAGTGAGACAAACTGAAGGCCACACACTGCAATCATTTGACACCATGAATTGGCCATGCAAGTAATGTCACATGAAGACAGTTCAGCAGGGACATTTATTTATTTGACACTGCATTACTGACATGTTGATGTGAATAATGCATGTATTACATACTGTAAAAGTAACAAACCTGTAAAAAGTTTTTCACCAGCAGTATAAATGTCTCAACAGTATAAAATCAAACTAGGAACAATCAGACATATTTTTACATGCCGTGTTGCCAACCAAGCAACATATCAAAAATGCCCACATCTGATATGGCTCTTTTGATAAGTAAACATCTGATGGATAAAAGCAGCATCTGACAAAAATCATCTGATAATTGCGTTAAAAAAGTTTAAAAGACACTGTTTATTTACCTGAACATTTTGTGCAAATGGTAACTGTAGTTAAATGCCATCGCCCATTCATAAAATGTTGTCCATTACATGTGAACAACATATATGTAAACAACATCAATGTGCTTTATTTTTTTCTTTGCCAGAATGCATGTGCTGCCCTCCAGTGGCAGGAGCTTAGATGTGCATTATCTGCAACTGCATGCTGCCATTAGGCACAAAGCTCCAAATCCACCACATATTTTACACATTAAGATTGCAAATTTAGGGCTAAATGGCCTCTTTCAATGCTAAGCAAAGCTAATATCAGATTAAAAATATAGTGGGAAGAATATTACAGATAACACAGAGCATATTTCAACAAAACATTTTAAAAATATTTCATAAATCTAGGCCTGTAAAAAAAAAAAAGGGGGTGAATATCACAAATCCTGTCAAAAACTATTTCAACAGAAAAAAAATAAAGACTGACATTATGTTTAAGAAAATATACAAGATTTGGCTTACTTTTAGGATCAAATGTGATTGTTATTTTTGAAAATAATAGTAATATATTATCTATATTGTTAAGTAATTTATATCGTTGTAGTATTTGTTGCATTGCCTTTATGCTGATTTTAAAAATAATAATTTTAGTTTATTTTTTAATACTATAATAACATCTAATATGTTATATATAATGAAAATCATTGAGATTATATGTTTAATTGTCATGAAAATAATGTTAAAATGGCACCCAAAAAAGCTTAATTTTCTTATAACATGCTTCATTTAAAATCTTCCTTTTCTTGTATTTTTTCTTGACATATTTTTGTGATATTCACCTAAAAATAAACATGACAACAGTTTGGCTGAGCAAACTGTAAAACCAATAAATTGAACCCAGCAAATCATAGAATACAGTGATTTTGACACCCTTAAATGTTCTCTACTGTTCCAGCATCATCATTTAAAATAAAGGAATTTAATGTGCAATTAATTAAAAAGATAGTGTAAATAGAAAACCTTTCCAACTGTTTCCAGTGTTTAAAATGCTAAACAGGAACTCTCAAATGAATTCTTGAATTCTCGTATCTTTCTCAGTGATTCCACCCTCCGAAAAGAGGTCTGGATTTGCCCACCTCTATGATCTGCTCGGCACTGGAGGGTAATAGATCGGCATGGAGTGATCACATACACTGAGGTCTGATTTGCCACTGATGAGTATGTCATTGCTCCAGATTTCGTCTATTGACTTTTCGCAATTGATCAGCTGGAAATCCCTGTCAACACAGATCTCTATTTGGCCCAAAGTCTGAACCTGGCCCCCCTGAGAAATACAGAAAGAAATTAGATCTCACCTCAGCAAAACCGATGGCAAATTGTGGGCCAAAGTGAATTTAACTGTTGCCCAGAGCAGAAGAGGATATCTAAATGGCCTACATTTACTTTCTTAAAGGAATATTTTGGGTTAAATAAAAGTTAGGCTCAATCAACAGCATATTCAAAAAACATGAATTAATTTTTCTTTTGAAACGTATGTAACGTTTAATTTCATAAATTTATGTTCTCATGGCAACAAAATTTTAAATCTAGATATACTATAACATTGTGCAGTTTTTCACTCTAAAATTGTTTGTGCTATAGGCTGACCCATTCACTTCCATTGGAAGTGGCTTACAGTAGCCTGGATTTTAAACTGTTTTACAAAAAAGGAGGGACGAGTCTAAATACATTTTTGTGGTAATCACCATTATGCCAGTCATGAGGGGCTTTCGCACTGGGTAGTCCTAGGAACTTTTGTGACTTTTATTTTGACAGTGTGGCTGACCTTTATTTTGGCAGCGGTGAGAATGCCAGAGGCTGAGCATATAGTGCTTGCATGGCTCACATTGGTTATTAGATAAAACTGTTATACATAGAAAGTACACAGTATATGAAAGGGTATGAGCGTATGCCGTGTGGTTGATGTCCAGTGTTGCTAGCTGAGCAGAAATACATAATCATGTTTCGCTTGGTCCCCTCAAAGTTGCGTTGGATTTTCTCCTCAGCGTAAAGGTTAAGAGGCCCATCTATCACTGTTTTCCATGCTCGTAGAGTTAGTTTGTGGAGTAAATATATAGGCTACAATCTGTGTGATAGACTGTAAAAAAATATGGACGTAGCGTCCGTGATGTCACCCGTAGGTTTCTGAAGAGTTTTTTTGAAGCCCAAAGTGGGCGGAGCCGGCCGCCGCCATCTTGGCAGCACGTCACTCCCGGATAAACGAAAATGGGCAAAAAGGCAGGATTAGCTGAAGGGACGTGACGCGGAGAGACCGGAAGGTTGCCGCTTGGTGTTTACACAGCTTTTTAAAAAATGGCGGGTGCTGGTGTTTCGCGTGCGTTCAGCCAAGGTCACTGGTAGTTCCTATAGTGCTGGTAGGAGCTCTTTTTTTTTTACTCTGAAGTAGGAGCTAAATAAGTTCCTCCAAAAGGAGTTCCAAGAACTAAAATCCTTCCTAGTTCCCGCTGTGCGAACACGCCAAAATCTGGGTACTTCCGCCAATAGTTCTAGGAACTATGAAAAGATTCCTCTGGTGCAAAAGCCCCTATGCTGTCGACTGAGCCAGGGATATTTAACTCACAGTCTTAAAGGAATATACACAACACGACTAAATAAAAATAAATGCTTCAAAGTCTAAAGAACTTTTCTTGTCTGCTGATGGAAGGGTGGTTAGAATATTCATACATTCTTCATTCATACCTTTCCTGGGTGGACACACTGAATCTTTGGCTTCACTTTGTAGAAGTTGATAAGGGCTGTCTCCACATCATCAAGCTAAAACAAACAGGAAATATGACACATTTACTCACATGTGACCATAATCACATGATTTTACTCTAGGCCAAAAATGGAGAAGTAGAATGAACGCAATTGAACATTGCAAGAAGTCAGGCTCTGTGTGTTGAAATGCTGATCTTGCAGCTATCGCAGTGTATACACTGGGCAAATTATACACGCTGCGGTTTAGGATAATGCTTTGAGGCATCTTATTAGATGGATGATACTTTCGTGAAACTTAAACCTGATCGTTATTTCCATTATCTCTTTCATGTGAGCACATGTTGTGGTATCAGTGATAGGAAAAGAAAACACATCAAGCTGGTACATTACAGTAAATACACTCCAATGCAACCACAGCTTCTGGATTATTAATCACAGACCACCTCTCAGGTCAAAGGTCAAAGTAAAATATTTACGTGATCATCTACAGAGGACCACACATAGTTCAGTGTCTCATAAATGATAATTACAGCAGTGAGAACAATTAAACCACTTACAGTGTAATGATGCTCCTCAGAGGGCACGATGTTGTTGTTCCTTAAAAGACTGAAAACACAAAAGACTCATTAGGAAATCAATGTCAACTAGGGATGGGAGGCATGATGGTAGCAGCTAACATTTCTGTGAGATAGCAGAAGTGTTTTAAGCGGTAGTGTTTATACCATTGTAGTAGCTAGCTATAATTGTGAAGTCATTATGGGCAGGATTGCTTTAATATACTTACGTACACAATGAGGGAACATGGAGTGATATGGAAATCCAAAGCGAGACGTGCCCCAAACTTGTTATTAAAGTGCGTTGTTAGGTACAATATGAATCAATGGTTTATTGTTTATGGTTGTCAAGCAACATTGTAGTTGGCCACATTAACCCTACAAAGCCTATTGTATCATATTTGATATGCAGCTTTCTAAGGCCTCTAAATTATCAACATGAAAAATAGGGGCAAAAACAAAAGTGTTGCATTTATAATTTTGTTCAGTGTGTGTATATATTCTCTGTCTAAAGGTTTTATGCCATAATCCCTTACAGGGTTAATTTAGAATTTAAATTGAAGAGTCATGCAAGTATATATTACCTATTTTACAAAAGCTTTGAATGAGGCTCCAATCAGAATTTTGAGTCAGAACTATCAGTTTTACAATACTAGCTTTACTGAGTTTATGGAGTATTTTAATTTAGCTGAAGTTTGACATAATTCCTGTTTATGGTGACAGTTATCAATCATTTAATTTATATATAAACGTATCTTTAGCTTTGAATCCACCAACTGTACTGCTATCTCACGATTACCGAAAGCCACAAAATCAGAGTATACAGTGACAAGAACCACTGAAAAAAAAAAAGGACTCACCTATTAAGGTCATACTTGAGGTACAGCTCAAGAGCTTTGCTAAAGTATTTATGCTCACTATTCAGAGACTCTGCTTTTGCAGCACATGTTCCATGTTTCTGCCATTCATATTTCCTAAGCACGCACACACACACACACACACACACACACACAAAAAAAAAAAAACATTAATAAAATCATAGTCATGCTTAAATGTATTTTACATTTTCAAGTTTTTGACATACCAAAATTCTGGGGAAGAAGGTACTAACAGATCTGGCCAGAATTTCTCCATTTCTGGTAATATGTCCTGCAAGACATGCACATACAACATGTCAAGCACATGTCCGTTGAATTAAAATATATGACATCAGGGCAAGAGGGCCAATTACCTCAATCAAAGTGGCATTAAAATGCCAGGATGAGTTGCACCGTATGCCAGTGTTGGGCCTGTAATAACAAAAAATATTCTCCAAATACTTCTACTGCCACAAACCATAATCATCCAACTGGCATGGTCACCATTACTGGATGATTTTTGAGATCACATGACAACCAGGGTTGCACTAATATAAAAATGTTATCATAAACAATATATCATAACAATATTTGCAGTACACAATGTCAAGTATAAAGTTTATGTTACACAAGATGGAGCAGAAGTGAAATGCAGAAAATATATTTTTTTGGTATTTATTCAAATAAGAGGTGTTACATTAGCATTATGTATTTTTTTTATGCTTGTGGGTTAGTTAAATGTTTGAGGAAAAGGTGTCTTCAGTTAATACCAAAAGCATATATTTAATACAGATGATTAACATGATGGCTGCTTTTACAAATCTATACACTTTCATGCTTTTCACCTTCTTTTTTAATACAGCATGTCTTCCATAAAAACAAGAAACCAATATAGTCACTGATCATGCATGTGCACCTCAAAAAAGGAAATATTTGTGAGACTTTGACAAACATTACAATGCATTTTGTCTTGATAAACCTACCATAATCCATGCAGAGTCCAATAGCTCAAATTTGTTTTGCATTTTTCCATCTATAAATGAAAAACAGCATAATTGATCCACCTGATACCCAGTGGAGGAGCAATAGATGGCGCGTCAACAATAAAATAATGTCAAGCAAAGGAAATACATTACACTGCAAAATGTCTGTGGCCAGTGTTGGGTCAGGATGAGTTTTGTCCATTCTCCCCTAAAAGAAGCAGTCAATTCACAATGTATGATTTTAGTGTGACAGTTACAATCTAACATACATTTTGTAAAAAGTGTGCATTTTGTTATACATTATGCATATCATGGTTGCTGAGCGAGAACAAGTTCTTAAAACATTTCTTTAAAATGTGATTCTTATGAGACGGTTCATTAGTAAATCAAAAACCGTTCGACCAGTGTAGTCGGATATATATGAGTCGGTGGGTTCTTTCTAGTTGATCAAAAATAATGAATTAATCTGACTCTCTAAGTTATTAATATCGTGTTCAATATTAATTAACCAAGAACTGTTAGTGTGTTTTGTTTTCATTGCTGTGAAAAGTCACAGGATGTCCTGTCTGAGACGTCAACAGGACAGATAACAAAATGTGAAATAAATGTAATAAACCTAGCCCAATTCTTACTAAAGTTGTTTTTACACAAGTTTTGTAATGCCTGTGTAAAAACAACTTTAGTAAGAATTAGGCTAAATTTATTACATTTATTTCACATTTTGTTATCTGTCCTGTTGACGTCTACAAAAAAGAAAGTCTGCAGGCAGTACATTAAGTTCAGTTGAATGTTGTTTTCGAATCTTTACCATTTTAAACATCTTAGATTTTATGTAGTGTTTACTGTGTACTCTATGTATCTTGTCCAATAAATTCTGGAAAATACAAACATGATTTACAGTAAGGCTATATTTACAGTATTGATTGTCTGGCTGCTAATGCACCCCAACTTCAAACAGGGATCAATATGTATAAATACATTTATCTAAATGTATTTGAATGACATACCGAGGATGGGCAAAGGCCGTTGAACAGAAATATCCAGCACAAAGTACGACAGCAACTGCAATGAATCTCATTCTTCCAGATGGATTAAGTCCGTTCATCTAAGAAGAAAAGACGGATTTATTTCCAACGTATACAACGTACATTGTAAAAAGCATCTACAAAACACAGTCAAAACACAGAGCATAACGCAAAGTGGCGTCCAAAAGTAACAACCGAATGTGAGATAGAAAACAAACACAAACAACAACAACAAACACAGAACATAAACTTGCGTTAAGAAGTCAATTACCTTTTATTGTCTGATATACAGCTTAGATTTTTGTGTGCAGTTTTTACGTCCTGTTAGTATCAGAGAGCAACAGCGTTTTAAAGGTTGTTATTCAGTCTACAGTATGTGTAAGATCGGACTGCCCCAGCCACTGTTTCAGAAACTGTGCGGTGGAGTCACTTCCCTTCCTTTCCTGTCAAACACCATAGACAGTATATAAACTCACACTGCGGCCGCTGTGTGTGTGCCTTGATCACGTTTACGTTGGTACGTCACTGCGCGTGCGCCGTCAAGTCATGTGATAAACAGCAATTGATGTCATGTGAAGGTGGATTATGCAGATTAAGCTATATGTCTCAACTGGTCTAAACCAGGGAGTTTTCTAATGTCATTGTACAGTTCCTTTCGGGTTGGCTATTTGTTTAAGGCGAGACACTACAGGCAAAAACACTGTTTATTTTTATTTTTTTTTGTATGTAAAGAAAACATACAAAATACACTTTTTTTAGTGTATTATATCTTGTATAGCCCTTTATCTATTTCCGTATGTAGAATTCATTTACAGTACACATCTTTAAAGGCTGTGTTCTCAAAGATTGTTTCTCATGTCCTGAGCCAGAAATCTCCACTTCAGCAGCATGCATATACACCACACTTTACAGTTTTATGCATTTCTTTCTGAAGGTTTTTACATGGGGGTTTGTTCATTTATAATTTGCCTGCTTTTATAGGCTATAACATTTTGTTCCTAAAAAATTGTGAAAATGTGGGCCTATTTCTTTCTTTTTTTCTTTTTTTTCTGTTGACAGTATTTTCTGATTTATGGAGTGATAAGTGATATCCACAATCCCCTATGTAAAAACCTTTAAGTCTAGTATGTCAAAAAATAAAATAAAAAAAACCAAGAATTTTTAACCTGGCTTTATCCAATGTTTAGATTTTTGTTCTAGACACGTATGCAAATTGGTGCATATTTAATTAGATAATGCTGCATTTGCATAACCAACATTTCAGAAAACTTGTAATAATTTTTTTTTTTTTTTTTTTTTTTTTTTTGCAATTCTTCATTTAATCAATCAACTGGGGGAAGTATGGGGATATCTATTAGTTTATTATTATTTTTTTATTACCCTATTCACCTGGGGGTATCTTGCCTTAAAAGGTATTCTGAATTCCCCCCTTTTGATTAACTTACAAATTAAATACAATTTGTCATTTGGACTTTAGGAGGCATATTTTTGCTGTACAACAAAGTATTTACGTAAATTACCCTATTTATTTATCTTATTTTGTGTGTTTTATTTTGAGTTCCCATCCATCAGTATTAAAAAGTTAGGCCTATATTTGTGTAATACCGTTTGATGCCGCTAGGAGCCTAGTAGGCAGCAAGCTTGATAGATCATACATCATCATCCAAACATAATTGTTGTTGAACAATAAAAAAAAAACACATACATTAAGAAGCTTTAAAAGTATGGTTTCGAGTGCATTTCGTCTTTTTAGCAATTGTGCTAATTCAGAGCAAATGATGTGTCTACTTTAATACATTATTATGATTTCTGTTCGACTCTTGTTTTGTTTTTAAAAACCCATTCAGTATCCATGCAGCGTCAATTTAAAACGTCTGTCAGGGATCTTAATATCTGAGCGAAATGATGTGGGAAGTTTGTGTAAATGCTATATATAGTCTAATGCCTTTCCATAAATGGGATGCGGGAGAGGCAGCATTCCGCATGGGTAATATTTTGCTTTTCATCAGCTGCTTTCATACAGGCGGGTAGAGGCTCATCTACCTCCGCGTCGCGCTCTTCTATTCTCCAGGGGTGAGTATGTCTGCCCCCCTTATTCACACACTTATTAAATTATAAAGCAGAGTTGTCCTTGTAGAAACAGGTACAGAAACGTTGAGGCTGGAGAAGACTTTTGAACTTTCCCTTGGTTGGATATTGATCTATCTCATGATGTTGCTTGAGTGGGAGCTGCACTTGACTTTGAAAGGATTCATAAAACGTTGGCAGTTAAAACATGTTCAGTGCTTTGTGAATATGGGTGAATTGTTAGCTGGACAAACTTTGACATTGTTTCGTCTGTTTTTTGAAACAGTGTGTTGGTTGAAATAACCTTTAGAATAGGCTATTTACCCCCTCCCCATGAATGATTGTAGATGCATTATGATCCATTAATTTTTACATGCCAAATATAGCTATGTTATGGAAAATTGTGCATTTTTGGTTACACTTTATTTTAAGGTGTCATTGTTACAGTGTAATTATATATTTAAGTACCGAGTAATATTAAGCAACTACATGTACTTACTATAGGGTTAGGGTAGGATTTGGATTTGGTTGAGGAGGGTTAGTTGCATGTCATTATGCATAATTTATTGTTATTACTATGGTAAGTACATGTAACATATGTAACAAGGACACTGTAAAATAAAGTGTTACCTTATGTTTGATATGCACAGTGGATTCTATTGTATGTGGGTTCATTTGTGAGTGTGAGGACGTAATGCTGCATTTGAGTAAGCATGATTGTTTGTTTATTTGTTGAATTATTTTTCTAAATACATGTGAGGAATGTGTTCTTGTTCTTTTGGGTTTTCTTGTTGAGATTGTCTTGAAGTGTAGTTTATTTGTCCTTGTTAGAAGATAAACGTTTATGAGAAGTGGTTATATTTCCATTATTCAGTACATGTATGCAACAATAGCATGCGTCTTCCGTTTACACTATACAGTAGAAATTACCCTGGAATACTGTACCCATCTCCTTGGACTGTCCGATACCCCCACCCCCAAACTCTAATTTTAAACCGCCATGATGTTTGTCTTCCCCATGGCCCAAGGCTCCAGAACACCCCCTCCTCATCATCTCCACAAACAGTTCCACTTTCCTAACCTAAGTCTAATCAGGAGTGTCCCACAATTTGTGTTTACTGCAACGCCATGTCCCAGATAACTTTAAACACTGAAAATGGAAATTGAGGATAGGAATTTGTGCATCCATCAGTGCATTTTGTTTTGTCTTGTGTGCAAAGATGGTGCATGTTTTTGTTCCCGTTTTGATTCATAGGTCCTTTGAGGTATCAATATGGCTGCAGTTGTAACCAGACACAAGCATTTCGATCAAGAATACCTCAATACTGAGTCTAAATATGTTGTTCGAGAATACTCCAGGTAAGGTGAAAAATTACAACAGCTGACTCTTTCTTAGGACATATATTTTGTCACGCATAGACTTTTTATGATCCAACAGGCCATGGAATTGTTTCAAGCAAGTCACAGCTAATCATGATGCTCACAGCAATACTAAAACTAATTGTAATAAAATAGCAACATCATTTATAACATATAATAACATTATCTGTTGAAGCTTTTCTAATAAACCATATTACCAACAGTAACAGTGAGCTATAACTGATACCGTCATGCATGTCACTGATTTCCTCTGGGTATTTGACATGACATATTTTCGGGAAGTTGACATGGCCTACAGTGTGACATGCTATACTCCATGTAAAACTATTTTCTAATTATGCGTGCAGCTTATATGACCTCATATTAGTGAGAGAGAGACTACAGTCTACATTTGTCACATTGCAGGACCATTTAATATTAACTAGCAGATTAAAGTTAGGGTGATAAAAACTAGTGAAGACCTGAAAAGAGAGGAGGATTAGTTATAGGGCCTGATGTTTGCACTTTCACTTGACCACTCATATCAGTTTCAGAACATGCACTAAATAAACCTGATTCTGTCAGGAAACTTTTTGCTTTCAATAGTACATTTTATAGAGACATGTTTTAAGTTTGACAAGCTTTTCATTTGATCGTTAAAATTGGATGTTTTAGGATAAGAAAAAAAATCTTCATTAAAATTATTATCAAAATTATTTATATTTTAATATATCAGGACAAAAGCAGATGCTGGTTTAAAGAACATTTTATGTTATAGAGAAGAAAATTGTGATGATGGCTTGTTTGCCCCTTTTGACCCCCTCTGAGGGGCAAATGGGCAGTTTTCAGTTTCAAAACCATTGTGTAAACCACGGGTAAAGATAATAAATGTCAAATTTTGTATTTTATCAAGTGCATGTTTCTTTTGTTACTTGTTTCTTTCCACTGTAGACTGCCCTAAAATGTCTCGGTTGAAATGCATGAAATATGCATGTTTGAATGCATATCAAAATCAGTAAACTGATTAACCTGGGATATTATGAATTCTCGGATGAATCTTTCATGCTGTTTGTACCGTTAACATTTTAATATACGAAAATGTGTGTTTTTAGCTCTGCGGCTGAAGAGGTGAAATATCAATACCAAACACAGAAGAGAATCAAGGGAGTGGTAAAGCACTTTAAATAATAATTCCTTTCTTTTTAACAAACTTTTTTTTTGACCTGCTGCTGTTATAGTACTTTCATTAGTCAATATGCATTTTAATGTGTGTTAAAGACATTTGCTGTTAGTTGTAGTGAGCCCAGTAAATCAGAGGTTAAATAGAACTGACTCTTTTTTAGGACATATATTTTGTCATACATAGATGTTTTGTGATCCAACAGGCCATGTAATTGTTTGTCTCTTTTCAATAGGTGGATAGGAAGATGCCTGAAAAATACATCCGTGAGGAGTCCATGATCAGGGGCCCCAAGTTTTTGGTTAGACTGAGGTCCCACACAGTGTTTGAAAACAGTGCCATTAAACTTTTCTGCTCGGTGGAGGGATATCCCACCCCACACGTCAAATGGTGAGGTTTCTTTTCACAAACAGGCCTGCCGTGCTTCCTGCACACTTGGATTCAAGTCTCACATATCGTCTGTGGTCATACAATGTAACTTGTGAGTTTAAAGTTACAGGTCTAGCATTATATGTGGCCAGCTACAAGAAAGCGTTTCTTTAAATAAAGAAAAACTTATTTTAATTGCATCAAACACTTCATAATATTTTTAATCATATATGGAACAGGCCAAAGAAACGCTAAGTAGATTTGTTGTTTTTAAATCACAAACATTCTACAGGTTCAAGGATGATGTCATCTTGGACATTTCCTCTGGAAAGTACTTTGTGGAGAACAACGCTGGATTCCATGCCCTCACCATCCTCAAGTAATTCAAACTTTACTGTGTACTTTTTTGGATAGGGATGCAATGACAGAATGTGGTTTACTGATGATCTGTATTGAACAGAATGAGTGACAAACTTGAATGGGGACAAAATAAGTGACAAGACTCAGGTTGAGTGCTCATTACATACTCACTTAGTTATTGGATGGCCACAGAAAGCAGGAAACTTTTAAGAGATTTCCAAGTTATTAAACTTTCGAAAAAACTTTTGTAGGAATCTCAGGAAAAACATGTCCAGGTTGCATTTCTCCCAAAATAAAGAAATACACTTGCATAGAACATTTTAAATCCAGTAGGATGTTGCATTGTGACATTACTATCATGACCATTAAGTAAAATAAAAAAAGTCGTAACACTTTACAATAAGGTTCATTAGTTAACATGAACTGACAATGAGCAATACATTTGTTACCGTATCTATTAATCTTTGTAAATGTTGGTTAATAAAAATACAGCTGTTCATTGTTTGTTTATGTTAGTTCACAGTGCATTAACTAATGTTAACAAATACAACCTTTGATTTGAATAATGTATTGGTAAAAGTTGAAATTAATATTACCTAAGATTTAGAAGAATTGTTCATTCTTAGTTCATGTTAACCAATGTTGTTAACTAATGAACCTTATTGTACCAAAAAAGTTAATTCCCACCAAATTTGCAGTGTGCCTTAGTATTTTTTTTTTGACTTTATGTAAATAATTATTGTAATAACAGTTTATAATAATTAAATTAACAGCGGTACAAGAAATACATAAATAATGTGAAAATAATTAATAATTTTTTACAGTGATAAAATAGGGGAAATATGCATAATTGTCATACTATTCTAAAACATTTGAATCATTCTGAAATATTCCTAATTTTTTAAGTTCAAATAATTATTTCTTTATAAAATATTTTGTGGTGCAATTTGACCTCAAAGGATATGCTCTTAGATATTTCATGAGATTCACCCTCTAAAACACATTTAAATGTTACTAACAAGTGAATTTCCTCAAAAGGAAGTCATGTCAATGGGATTGCATGTGAACTTTTCCAATTTAGTCCAGGGCTGGTTGCCCACGTCTTGAGCTGCTGTCAGCTGTTCATGTCAAAGTGCTGAGTCTGGTGTCATCTGACACTCCGGCGCCTTACAGAGAGATGACTTTCACTGCTGTCACCCTGTCAGTCCCACAAAAACTCACCCTGGCCCTTATGTCACTTTCCTGATGGCTTCTTGCATTCAGAGGCCAAATCTCACAGGTGAATCTTGGTGTTCCGCATTTCCTCTAAAATGACCAAACCTTTCACTTTTTGACAAACAGCCATGCTTCTCAAGACCGCAGGGGCTAAGGGAACGTCTCTAATATAGTACGGTCACGCCGAAGGTCACATTACAGTCTTCTCATTTTCCTTTCCCTTGCGTCTCGTGTTTGCCATTCAAGCCTTAGAGGCTCCCGTGTTGAACACGTTTCGAAAGCAGGCGCTAGTCTACATTAGCATTTAGTTTGGAGCAATTATCCTCTTGACATTAGAGCATTAGTTAACTGCCAATTTATCCATCATGATGGGGAAGCACTTTACGTGCTTTCCAAATGTCAATTAGGAAATGACTGTGGCATATATCCAATCAAATAGCAATCATGTTGATTATTTATTGACTGATTAATTAGTGGAGTGGGAGAAGACAGTGTTGCGGTCCAGTCGTGTATTGATTGAAGTTGTAGACACCTGTGAATGAGTTATACATGTTTTCTGTAGGTGTGCAACTGATGACACTGCAATGTACATGGCTGTAGCCTCAAACTTGCACGGACAGGCTTCCTCCCAGGCCTCCGTCATTGTGAAGAGTAAGCTTTTTTCTCCTGTTTTCTGGTATCTAAGCATCCTCACAATAAGATACAATTTGCAGGAGAACCAAAAAGTCTACAAATTACAAATGTGTTTTTTTATCCAAACGTAGACTATGATCCCTTTCTTTAAAAAGTCAATATATACTCTGGTAACACTTTACTGTTCCTTCATTAATGAATAACTACGCAGGAACAAATGAGTAATGCACTATTAACACTCTAGTAACTACTATTAACTAACAATAAACTCTGATTAACGAATTAGTAAGTAAAAGCGCTCGGTCGAATGTGGTTGTTCACTATTAGCTTATCAGTAACTTTTTTTTTTTTCTTGTTAGTTAATACTAGTTACTAGAATGTTAATGGTGCGTTACACATTTGTTCCTGTGTAGTTATTCATTAATGAAGGAACAGTATTCTGAAGTGTTACCTTTACTTCTTGTTGTGTCTGCTTTATAGGGTGCAAGGAGGAAGAGAAGTCCAGTCCTTATTCCTGGATGCCTTACCAGTGTAAGTGGGAAAGCCTCCTTTCAATAAAGAGTGAATAACTGGGATGATTTAAAAACAGGTCATGAAAGAAAGGAACTGTTTTGTTGTTTCTCAGATGCCATTTTACCTGAAATCAAGTACACAAAGATTAACATCACCTTCACTGAAACGTTTGGCGTGACCTTTGGAAAAGAAGGCGAAAAGGCCACATTGACCTGCAAGATGACCATTAACCCCAACCTTGCTAACCTGCAACCTGAGGCGCTGTGGTACCGAGATGGTAGGATGTGGCCACCAAAAGTCACACCAGTTATTCTTATTGTTAAGAATAATTCATAGGTCCCTTAAGCATGTCATTTTTGTGCACTGCAAACATAATGACTGTTTTTAATCTCCTATTATTTACTGACTGACAAACACGTGCCAGTTGGTTGAGCCAGTCTTTTAAGTCCGTTTTTTGTGCTGCTAGTGGCACAGAAATTACACACTTCGCTCATTGATATGATTTATCATATGATTTAACTTTTTGGACCTAAATGTGAGAGCATACATCTCACATTTTTGGCGCAGGTGTTGACATTGCTTTTAAAATATTTTAATAAAATGTGTTTAAGTAATTAATTACTGCTATTTATTGTTATACTGATGAATATAAATTTCTGCTTTTAATGATAGTTTTTTAATGATAGTTAATGATAGTGAGGAAAATAATTTTATTTTATTTTATTTTATTCTAAATATTCTTATTCTTATTCTTCAATTATTCTTATTATATATGTTACTTCTTCAAATGCATAAATAATGAAATATATATTTTGGTGAAAGGCTGGATAATACTAAACCTTTTTTTCTTTTTTGCTGAAATTGTTATAGCTATTTAACTGTCCTAATGACAACTGCAACTGATTCATTGTTGTGTCATTCATCCCGGTCAGATATTAATTTTCAAGTTGTTTTGTAGGTATTTGTTTTGCAGTTGAGTCATGTACTAAAGAAATAGCTTTTTATGTCTAGTTGTAGTTTATGACTCATTTCACTCCAATCTCATTATATTCTACAAACGTAATAGTTTCATTTTCTCTCCTCTGATACCCCATGTTGTTTTTTTGGCCCTCCAGAGCATCTCCTGAAAGAGTCGAAGTGGGTGAAAATGGAGTCTGGGGGAGGTGTTGCCAAGCTCACGCTTACTCAACTCGCTAAGGATGATGAGGGTCTTTACACCCTCCGCATGGTGACAAAGGGAGGTGATGCGGTCCACAGGGCTTACATCTACGTTGATGGTAAAGAGAACTTTATGAACTTTTCCAAGGTTTGATGGAAAATCTTATGTGATCTTTTGATGGCCTTTAAAGGTCCAGATTAGCATAATTCATCTCTGACAATCTCATATAGAACATACATCTGTTTCAGAGTGATTCCCCTTAGTGCATCAGTGATGTGTAGGAGTCATCATGTTTTGCCTTGACAGATGGTCCACCTCCAGTTCCTCAAGCTCCCGGAGCCCCAATGGACATCAAGATCCATGACGCTAATAGAGATTATGTCATCGTGTCCTGGAAACCTCCTAACACCACCACTGAAGGACCCATCATTGGATTCTTTGTTGACAGGTGACTGCGCTGACTAAGGTGTCTGTCTGGGAGTTGTTTTATTGAATACATTTATTTAAATTATCTTGATACAGTGTCCTCAAAAAAGTATTTGGACGCTTTAAAATGTCTGAATGTTGTTGCTCTGAGCTAGGCTTGGCACGATAGTCGGTGTTACCGGTGTTACACGGTGTTCAGTCGCAACACCGGTTTCATCACTTGCCCACCGCAGCACTGCAAAAAAATCCGTATCCGTATTTTCTGTCTTCTGACTGCTTTGTCGCACAAAAATGGTGGAATTTGATTGGTCAATCAAACTCAATACGAATGATGAATTGACGCCATGTAAAAAAAAAATTACGTCACTCTAACCCCCCCCCCCCCCCCCCCCCCGCGCGATGAAACCGGTAATACTGGTGTTGTCACAATTCGATTAACCGGTGGGAGAATATTATCACCGTCACATCTCTACTCTGAGCTAATTTTTGAGCCAGTTTTTCAATGATTTTTAATCAACACAACATGGATCCACTAAACACTAGCTTAGTCACTGCAAAACGTCTCGGTTAGGGATGCTCATTTCGATTCATTTTCCCGACCGACAACCGCCGCTCGTTAATCGATTATTAACCGTTAACTGATAAGATTATAATATTGAATTGGCATTAAATACAAATAAAATTGAAGCGTATCTGTGACCCTTTAAAAAAATACTTTTTTTTATTTATTTTTTTATCAAAGGGTTTATTTTAACGTGCAAAGTGCAAACAGCAGCATACAGAACATATCAACAACAGAACCTGGATTCAGTTTAAATTTTCACGCACCTGCAGCATTTCTGACAGTGAGAGAAAAACTGAATAAAATAATACAAATAAAAAACAAAATAGCCCTACACTAAATATATTTTTTAAACTTAAATAATTAACAAATTAAGATGACAAAAAGAAAACACTGAATCCGTTTGAACAAAGCTTTCAAAAACCGGCAATTTTTTTCCGTTAGACTAAGATTTTTCGTTAAATAAAAATAGGAGCCCAACCTCAACACCTTGTCTAATTTTTATTTAAAAAAAGCAACATATCAACGTGATGTGGGGTCAGTCTGGAGCGCAGCCTGTTGACAGTTAGACCCGCGGCAGAAAACACCCTCTCCGATGGGACGGATGTCCCGGGAATACACAGGTAACGTCTCGCTAGAGACATGTGTGGTTGCGCGTGTCGACGCGCTCCGTGAGTTAACAAATATAAGCTATATAGTATTTTATTTTTAAACCATGCAGCAAACTAAAAAAAAGAAGCTTATAAAAAAAAGTTTTAAACCGTTTAAACTGAACATTTTTACTTTCGGTTAACGGTTAACTGTCAATATGAGCATCCCTAGTCTCGGTTGTGACTGCAAACCTGGTTCCCTGAAAAGGGAACGAGACGCTGTGTCTGATGATGATATGGGGATTCCTCAGCGTGATTGTGTCTGAAGCACATGTAAAATCACTTATTGGTGGAACATAATCCTGTGACACATGACTTCATAACCAGGAAGCTATAAGGGATACACGTACCAAACATCGTCAGTTTCTGATTGTCTGAAGGAAGTCGCTCACAGGCATGGAGGAGGAATGGCAAGGTGACGTAGCGTCTCATTCCCTTCTCAGGGAACCAGGGTTACAGTCGTAACCGAGACGTTCCCTTTCAAGGCAACTCTACGCTGCGTCTGAGGACAATGCTATGGGAACATTAATACCCACTACGCCAGTGGTCACCAACCTTTTCAAGCCTAAGATCACATCCAAAGTCCAAATGTAAACCAAGATCTACCACTTGCATAAAATTATGAAAAAACAAGGCCACAATGTAGTTCTACTTTGACATTCTTTGTTGCCTGTTAGTCACTAGCAAAATATTTATTTAACTATACAAATAGTATCATAACTATACAAACTGTCAACTATAATTCAACATTTGCGGAGGTGCGCGCGCTGCAAAAAATGACGTCATTGTAACAGCGCGCGCGCCTCCGCCTCCGAAGATGCACGACTTTCAGCCGAATCTGCCCGAGCAGACGGATATTAGTACATCTCATCACACCGGCACCCAGTTTGCGCGTCTAAATCAGTTGTATGGTCTGGTTTTCAGTCTAAAACAGTTGCGTCAAGTATAAATGCCTCGTCTGTTTGGGGAGGTGCGCGCGCAGTCAGCGGAGGATCGCGCTGCGGTGCCAGGCGAAAGTATAAACAAGGCTTAAGTCAGCGGTTGTTTTACAGACATTATATGTAAACTATAGGCTATTTGATTGGACAGATATACCCCTTTCCCTCTGCTAGACACCATTTACTACACACAATAGGCTCACACATGGTGCATTTTAAATGAATAAATAATAATGAATAAAAATATATATTTTTTTTTCTCTGATTTTGAAAACTCTTCGCGATCGACTTAAAATGCTTCCAAGATCGACTTGTCGACCGCGATCGACGGGTTGGTGACTCCTGCACTACGCCATACTGACAAGTGCCTGTCCTAGTGTGAATCATGGCGAGCACATGCTTAGGACATCAGCACTTAAGAACCCGATGTGGAGTCCAAGTCTAGTCAAGTCAAGTCACCTTCATTTATATAGCGCTTTATACAATGCAGATTGTTTCAAAGCAGCTTTACAGTGATAATAGGAAATTAATGTAACAAATATTGTTTTGGCTGTACAGCAGCTCTATAAAAAAAGTCACTGTCCAGCTTAACCCTCCTGTTACCCTCAAATGTACCAATATTTTAATTTAAACCCCCAGCATATGTTTTTTTTTTTCAAAGGTTTTAGTCAGGTACTTTGTTTCTTTGAGAGGTACCAATGAGAGGTACGGTTTCTCAAGCGTCTGCTCATTATTCATATCCATTATCCATATCCATTATCCACGCTAATCATCCACGTGTGAGCCATGCTAACCTGTAAACGCCCCATCACCTCAAAACAAAGCATCAAAAACACTGAAAAAACTAACTGACAGATTGTCTCCCTAAAGGCACCAAGGAGAGTGCACACTGGTATAGACCACTTCTCCCTGGATGGGGCCTGACCCATCTGGCATCAGGGCCTCTTAGCCGAAGCCGGTCCTCAGTTCCGACCGCCCCACAAAGACATCGGCTTAGAGAGCCATCCAGAGCCCCATTCTTTTTGAGGGGGAGCTCGAAGCAACACTCTGTTTTTGCTGTTGCCGATGTGAGGAGCTAGTAGACGGCTGGGACCGGAGTCCGGCGAGGGAAGAATCTCTGGAATGCTGCCACCTGTTTTTTTGCCTTCTAAAACCTCTCGACGACTGCATCAATGAAGAGACCAGGAGGGGAAAGCAGGGCGTCCAGCAAAAAGGACATCATTTTCTTTTATATCAGATCAATTTAACAATAAATACCTCTCCGTAGCCACCAGGGCTGCCATAGACCGGCTAATAATTAATTTGTTACATTTATATAGTGTTGCCATACACTATTTATGTATAGTATTTATTTATACAGCCATATTGCGCCAGAACGCACACCACACACCAACTTACTGGTAGAGAGGAGACAGTGATGAAGCCAATCAGTATATGGGGATGATTAGGAGGCCATGATGGACAGAGGCCAAGGGGCAAATTTGGCCAGGATGCCGTGGTTACGCCCCTACTCTTTTTCGAAGGACATCCTGGGATTTTTAATGACCACAGAGGGTCAGGACCTCAGTTTTACGTCTCATCCGAAGGATGGTGCCCTTTGACAGTATAGTGTCCCCATCACTATACTGGAGCGTTAAGACCCACACAGACCACAGGGTGAGCATCCCCTACTGGTCTCACTAACACCTCCTCCAGCAGCAACCTGGTTTTCTCAGGAGGTCTCCCATCCAAGTACTAACCAGGCTCAGCCCTGCTTAGCTTCAGTGGGCAACCAGTCTTGGGCTACATGGTGAAATGGCTGCTGGCCGGAACTGATATGGCTGCTAGCCGGAACTAATAGCTGGGGCTGTCTCCTTGGTGGCCCATCTACGTGTGTATCCCCTACCGTAATGAAATGCGGGCAAATGAGGGTTTTTATGGAATGTTGTTGTAAACAAAAGTAAAAGAGTGATGCACATTTGTTGCATTTTACTGTGAAATGAGAGTATAGAAATGAGAATACTGTGTCTTCATTAAAATCAACACATTAATGATTTATCCCACCCGCAATTAATTGGAATGTAATTTTTTATTACTTGACAGTGTCTGCTGATATAACCGCGATCCGTGCATCAGTACTGTGGTTATACAAAGCAAGCAGCACTGACTAGAGCCAACTTTGCGGAACACACAGAAGAAATGAAGCCGACTGACGCTCAAAAACGGCCCAACATTGCCCGATGGCCGACTGTTGGCTTGGTGTTTTTCTGACTTTAGATATCTCACTAATTAAAACACCTGATTCAACTCATCAACTTCTTAGTATATTGAATAGGGTGTAACCCTCGGCCGTTTCGGTTTAGTCACAATGGGGTCAGATTATACTGTGTCTACGGTGACGCATTGCTGCCACATAGATATTATTTTTTCCCCTCAATTATGTCGTAACAACGAGATCTTATGTCGTTAAAACGACATATTTTCTCATAATAATGAGATCTTATGTCTTTTAACGACATCTTTTCTCGTAATAACGAGATCTTATGTCGTTAAAACGACATATTTTTCTCGTAATAACGAGATGTTATGTCGTTAAAACAACATATTTTCTTGGCCTTATAAGGACATGTGTAGTCATGTACAAAATATGCCTTTATCCACATAAAATTGATAACAGAACATAGCTGTTTATTTTTTACAACATTATGTTCTTCTTACTTTGTTTAATTAACGAAATGTCAATCTTCGTCAATCTTCAATCTCCATGTCATGCAGTGCACGCTCCACACTCCGCACAAACACTTGGATATGCGCTTAATAATCGCGAACATTTATCTAGGTTAATGTTAGAGCGAGCGGCCATGCCAGATGGATATAAGTCCTCTTCATGTCAAATTCTGTTGCATTTTCTTGCGCCAGTTTGAAAAGGGGCGGCTGAAACACTTAGCCTATACAGATAAATGCCCAACGCTGGTGTTTTTCTTTAAATTCGTTTAGGCTTTAAAATAAATATTGTTTGTGGGCTAATTAATGCCACAATCATTTGTTTATTTTATTGGCTACTTTTTTGTTTTGCATTGAATATTTTTCCTGGAACATAGGTTACTTTGCATATGCTAGTACAGCCTGTGATTAGTTTGTTCCCTGTCATTTTTAACTGCACTAGTATCGAGCTGAAATTTACTCTTGTCGGACGGTAATCAGACTAAGTGATGCATGGATCGGCAATTATGTATGAATGCTCTTTAGCTCAAATCATCTCCTCAGAATGTAAAAGTGGGTTGTAATTTTCAGTCTTTCAGAGTAATGTGGAAGTAATGATAGGAGTTTTTTCCATATTTGTTGTTTTTCATGTTTTTCCTTTCACTTTTGTTGGGCAGATGTGAAGTTGGAACAGAGAACTGGGTGCAGTGTAACGACTCCCCTATTAAGATATGCAAATATCCCGTGCAGGGTCTGTTTGAGGGACACTCTTTTTACTTTCGTGTGCGTGCCGTCAACTCGCGTGGCATTGGCAGACCCTCCAGAGTTTCTGAGCCCATTGCTGCTCTGGACCCCACAGAGTTTGAGAGACTTCATAGTAAGCAAAAAAGTCCCTATGTTTATTTACTCGATTTTGTGTTAATAATGCTCCTAATTAGTTAATAATGTACTGGTGTTTGTTTCAACAGCCACAAAACTTGGTGGGAGACTTGACGTTGTGACTTACTATGATGACCTTGAAGGTACTGTACAATCCTGGTTTATTTACTGAACATTTTGGAAAATTTTAAAGTGTGATTTGTATGTCTATTAAAGTCATGGAAATGTATTTAATCGATTAAAATAATGGAACCATCATGGAAATTTCAATAATATTTCAATAATAGTTCATTCTTTCATTTGGAACGACCCAACTAAGAAAATGTCCCTGTACCTCAGTGCCCTTCAAGTGCTCAAAAATGACATCCATACTGCATCCTTAAATATTGTGTGGCGGAACTGCCTTATGATATCGTTCCGTTTGTTCACTCAGCCACTCTACCTTTGCATATGTAATCTGTAATAGATGACAACAGCTGTCACTTTGTGCTTTTCCCCATTATTCTTTTCATGGTTTTCGCTTTCAAAATTAGCAATAATTATCCAGCCCACAATTGGTTCTCTTCGGAGAGATACTGATTAGTTTTTGATGAGAATTCCATCAGGAAGGGAACGTACAAACATCTGTGGTTCTTTTTCAAGTTGAAATGAACACATCAACCAGTGTCACCCATGTGCATATATAAGTGTATGTGTGTACAGATAACAGTGTCAGCAGCAGCAGCAGCAGCAAAGATTATATTTATATCAGTCCATAATATTAAAGGTGCTTTTAAAGCTAGTGAAAATGGTGGGATATTTCCTAGTCTGTGTGTGTGTGTATTGGTGTGTGTCTATGTGTTCAGGGTAGAACAGTAATTCTGTTTGATGTGGTTTGCCTGCAGCTGAGGGAAAAGCTCCAGGACCTCCCTCTAAAGTCTGCACTTCAGAGACGGACCGAACATATGTTGTGCTCAGTTGGGTCCCTCCAGTCTACCATAGCAAAGCCCCCATGTGGTATTACATTGAGAAGGTTAGTTTCAGCTCACTTCCAGACGTTAACCCAGCCGAATAGTCACAAACTTTAATTCAGCAGTTTGGTTGGTTTTCTTCTTACATCACCTTTAATCAATTAAGAAACATCTAACAAATTAAAATAAGATTATGGAGTTCTCAGTTATCCCAGTTATCAGTTGTTTCAGATTTTCTTCCTTCAAAAAATAAAAAAAAAACAAATAAATGAGTCAATATACTAACAGCAGAGTGTCACTGTCATGGACTATTATTGTGATATTCCTTTAGTTCCTGTTTCCAGGCTCTGTTTAGTTTCGGTTTTCTTGGTTACTGATTATGTCTTAATTTGTTCCGACGGTTATGTTTGATTTGCTCCTGTCTGTCATTACTCATTATGTTCGTCTGGTATTTATACTCCCTGTAATGTTCAGTTCAGTGTCGGCTCTCGTTTATCATTTGAGTGGTTTGCGTTTATTTCTTGCATTTATTTAGTTCCTGTGTTTGTTGGTTTAAAACAAAGACTCTTCACTTGTATCTTCATGTGTGCTTACCATAACACATAACACACAGATCTACAAAAATTACTCAATGAGAAATGTTGAGTTCATATTGGGAACTCTGACTTGTGATTGTAGACTTTGATATCGTGGCAAATCCATTGTCAATCATTTGCTCTATTGCTCTATTTAATCTCATTACTGTCTAGGAGTATTTTCACAGTAAGGAGCACAGCAGTCATTTTGCCATCTCATTTTACAATACATATTTGTGTAATCATGTGTTTTTAATGGCTGTGGTCTCATACAGCTTCAAGTCGGAGCAGGATCGTGGCAGAGAGTGAACACTAAAGTACCCATCAGATCACCTCGCTATGCCGTCTTCGACCTGTCCGAGGGAAAGGACTATCTCTTCCGTGTGCTATCCGCTAATATGTACGGCATCAGCGATGCTTCCGAGCCTACCGATACCATAACAACACTTCAACTGAAGGGTAAATGCTCTAAATCCACCATGTCAAATGCCACCACATCACTGATGCATTTAGTAAAGACATTGAAATGTTGAAACTGTTGCATATGAAATGGAATATAGATCTTTGAAGTTTTGTCAGGCTGTGACTTTGATGTTGATTTTAAGGCAGTAATGAACTTTTATATGCCTTTCTGTAGTGGAACTGATTCATGCATGATAGGTCATTAAGGGATTGATTAGGCTGGTTGGTGAAGTCACCCCTGAAATGAAGCTCTGTGTTCTTTCAGGTGTGCCCTCAGCTCCTGGACAAGTCGTTGCAACCAGGGAGACAGACACCTCTGTTCTAATTCAGTGGGCACCTCCAAAGGATCCCAATAACCTGATTGGATATTACATTGATTCTTGCGTGAAAGGATCTAAGGACTGGACCTCAGCCAATCACAAGCCCCATAAGCAGACCAGGTATGTGCTCAGTCAAGGTGAAATTATTTGAGGCAAATTCCACGAATAGAGACAAAAGGGTCTGAAACTCAGGTCAGAAAAACTCTTGAAAAATGTTTAACATTTAATGAACGTAAATAAACGAAAAGAAAATATTAAAGAAAATATTAAAATAGATTAAATTAGGGTAAATATTGTGTATTACCGTAACCTATTTGTAAAACAAGCAGCTCTAGAAAAAACTAAGAGACTACTTTGAACGTTTTTTTTTTATTCTATAAACTACTATCAACATTTCTTCCAAATTTCATTAAAGCATGTATTTGCAGAAAATGACACAAAAGATGCAATGTTTTCAAACCTTGACCAATGCAAAGAAAACAAGTTTATATTCATTTTTAAACAACACAATACAGTTGTTTTAACTTCAGAAGAGTTAAGAAATCAATATTTGTCGGAATAACCCTGATTTGCTATCACAGCTTTCATGCGTCTTGGCATGCTCTCTACCAATACGTCACATTCCTGTTTGGTGAGTTTATGCCACTCCTGGCACAAAAAAATTCAAGCAGTTCACCTTGAAACTATTTCATTACATTCTATTGTGTTTTTAAGGAGGAAGCACATCTATCCTTATCCTGGAGTTGGTTCACCCTCTGTCTATGATTGTGTTGTTTAAAAATGAATATAGACTTGTGTTCTTTGCATTATTCGAGGTCTGAAAACATGGCATCTGTTTTGTCATTTTGACCAGTTGTTTTTAATTGACATTTGGAAGACATATACATAAATATAAATAGTAAATCAGAGAAACTGCTAATTTTGCAGTGGTCTCTTATCCTTTTCCAGCTATTTGCTTATTTTTACAAATTGACAGAGTACATAAAAACAAGCTATCTCATATGTAATCATATGCACATGTAAAATAATGTGATCATCAACATTAAACTCTATAAATCAAAACTACCTAATGTTACTGAATGAAATGTCGACCGAGGATGAGCTATAGGACTGTGAAGCTTTGGGGGTGTTGATGGACTCTATCTACTCCATCTATGTTGTGATCATCATTCTGAATATGATCCAGATGTATTCTTTTACAAAACCGTGATTTTCTCAGCTTTTTCCTTAAAATGTTGCTTTTTTATGAGGTTTATCAAGTGTTGAAATCTTAGTTCATGTTCATTTCAACATTTACTAATTATTAAAATCAAATGTTGTATCTGTTTATATTAGTTAATGCACTGTGAACTAACATAAACAAACAATGAACAGCTGGATTTTTATTAACTAACATTAACAAAGATGAATAAATACTGTAACAAATGTATTGCTAATTGTTAACAAATGAGACATATTGTAAAGTGTTACCAATTAGTTTAGTTTATTTTGTCCTTTTCATTTTTAGGAAATTTGAATTATCATGAAATGTTCAAATTTGTTTTGAGAGTCCGAACTGGATTTTAGATGTATTTGTACCCTATTTGTGTGAAGAGCTTCAGATTTAATCACAATCCTTTCAATTCGTGATCAGTCCACATGTCTATCACTAATAAGCTATCCCTAGAAATTGCTAAATTGTCAAACTATGAACTCTATGTCCAAAGGTTCTGAGATCAGCACAAAATGTGGCACACAGATACAAATTTTAACATTGATATTTATTCAAATATACTTTTATATTTTATATGTATTTAATTTTTTGCTTTTACTAACATTTGTAGATTTTCAGCTAACTTAACTTTACATTTGTTCCTCTTATGCTTTTAAATAAGTCATGGGACACCAGGGTAAATCCGATTCATGGAAAGTGCCCTAAAGTGCATGACAGTGTATATGGTAATTTAAACCAAATCAAATTGTGACCGCACATTACAACATAAAAACAACTGAAATGCCAGAAAGCTTGTATCAGGATTTCGTGTTGCTGACATGTTTCTTTTACTGATGTTATTCCCTGCAAAGGATAAATAACGGAATAGAAACTTCCTCTTTCACTACCTCATTCCTGGGTTCTTACAGGTTTGTTGTGCATGGACTGACCACCGGTGAGACGTATGTCTTCCGTGTACAAGCCATCAACGAGCTGGGCCTCAGCGATGAATCCCAGGAATCGGCCCCTCTTTCTGTGAGAGCCGCTCTCAGTAAGTTTGGCTCTCATGACCCAATCTCCTTTACATTCCTTTACATTCCATCAAGAAGCCAACTACAATTTATTTTGAACCTTTTCCAAACACACTCAAAAGCTGTTTCTCAGCGTCAGGTGTTTGTTATTGATAGCCCATGGTGTAGTAAATGACAAAAAGTAAGGTACCCACCAGAAATGGCCCACCAGCCTTAATGACAGCAACAGGTTGGGAAAGGTGTATATTTATCTTTATTCATAGGCAGTGCTTAGGAAAGTTGCCACACAGTAGCAACAGAAAAGATTAATTTTACAAGTCAAATGTTTTTTTAATATACAGTAGAGTTGAGCGGTGAAATGTATCAGCCAGTAGATTTACAACTATTTTACAGTATGAGACTTATGATTCATTAGTTATGCATAATCTTTTCTTTTGGATCCATCAAGTTACAAATTAAAAGAAAATAATCAGATGAATCATTTAATCAAGTCATACCTTTCCTTTGTAAATTATGCTTGATTTGCAAAATAAGCATTTTATATAACTACATATTAGTATACACATTATGTGTGTTAAATACAGTCACCATGATATACAATTGTTCATAGTATGAAATATATAGCCATCACACTATGAATATATAAGATATGATCATACCCTAGTACACAGTTGTATGCAAAAGGTTTTAAAAATCTTTTTATTCCCTTCAAACCTCGCACCATCTGCTAAATTGGTTTAATAATTTATACCAAATGAGTCAGAATGTGTTGTTTTGTCTTCCCTATCTCTGTGGGACACTTAATCAACAAGTAGAAGTTATTTCAGCCAGCAGACCATTAAATTTGTACAGATCTGGATGATTTGTAGAGCGGTTTGCTTCGTAACTCTTTAGCTTTAGCTAACAGCAATCCTCTGTTTGGACTCAGGGGGACTATTCCATACTCGGAGACTTCAAAAGATGAAAATAAAGATTCAACTTTTTGTCCTAAGAGTGCAGGCCTGTCTGTGGTAAACAGCCAGCCAAAACAGTGGTTAAATTAAAATAGATGAGTTCTTTAGATGAAATTATTAGATGAAAGTATTTCTCAAAGTGTTTCAAACAAGCATCTATGAAGTAGTATATCTTGTCTCATACCATTTTTGTTATGGACAATATTGATTCTTTGAGGAGAATATTATCGTCTATCTGGTGGTAAAAAAAAAAAAAACCTGCACAACAAACCACCTAGTGTCACCATCAGGTTCAGATGAAGACGATGAAAAAGGTTCAAACAAGTTTCCACAAACAAAAGGTTCTTTAGTAAAACAAACTCAGGTAATCCAATAGCAAGAAGGCAACATAACAACATGTGATGCACAAACAATACCAGACAACAACTGAATGTAAAGGAGGAACTTAAATACACAGGGTGATTAAACTCAAATGATGAACAGGTGTGCTTTAATTAGGAACATGCTGCATCACCATGACAACTGATTAATGACGTCCAAACAAGAACATAGGCAGACGGCAACAAAGAGGAACATAATAAGAGTCCATGAAAATGAAACTAAAGCTAAACAGAACATAATGGTGACACCTAGCAACAACTCAGACCACCCTAGCAAACCGCAAAAAGTGCTGAAATCCTCTCAGAACTCCCTTCTGTAGCATTTTGATAGCACATAATTATTATTTTTTTAAATGTATAGGCTCTGTTCTAAAGCCTAGTGAGCTGACTTTATAGGAAACATTTTAAAACATCACATGTTGATTATGATTATGCTGCTTTCAAATATATTTTGGCCAGTTGTAAGGCAGCATGGAATCTTTTGTGCAGAATGCAATCCCATAATGCTTTGAGAAATCAATTTGATGGTGGACAAACAATAGAAATAATTATTTAATTATCAAAGAATACTGATAAAAATACTTCAGTCTAATAAATATAAACAATTTTTTTAAATTAATTATTGAATTAACTATTTGCACCATTGTTCAAGTTTGTGGTCTGTAAGATTTAAAAACATTTTTTGAAAGAAGACTTCAAAATATCATATTGTGAAATGTTATTACAATATAATAAACAATTTAAAATGTAAGTGTTTTCTATTTTAAATATATTTTAAAATGTAATGTATTCCTTTAAAATGTGATTTTCAGCAGACATTACACCAGTCTTCGATGTCACATGATCCTTTAGAAATCATTCTAATATGCTGATTTGGTGCTCAAGAAACATTTCTTATTATACCATGGCCTGTCTGAATACTCGATTATGGTTGGCTTGAAAGTTTGCAATAAAACTGTTTAATGCACAGGTAGTTCCAAGTCAGTTTAATCGCCATTCTATATTAATGCTCTGCTCTCATTGAAGCGCACACATACATGCGTCACTCGCACACAGAGATTGGAGACTTCAACGGGAACCAACGGGTTGAAGGTCCAAATTGCAGTTTCAATGCAGCTTCAAAGGGCTCTACACGATCCCAGCCGAAGAATAAGGGTCTTATCTACCGAAACGATCAGTCATTTTAAAATTTAAAATTTAAATATTTTTGTGGACTTTTTCAGATTTTCAGAGATACCACTTTACATCAAAAAGCATCTTTGCTGAATAAAAGTATTCATTTCTTTTAAAAAGAAATCTTACTGTCCACAAACAGGGAACATTGTTCCAGTGTTGTACATTGTTCCAGTGTTCCAAATCTAACATAACTGAAATGCTGTTTGTTTTAAACGGACAAAGCCCTACATTATCTTATGGAAAAGCATTGCCATAGTTTGAGGCTAACAGTAATGTGTAACAAAATGCATTTTACCATTCTAGATTACATCTCCGGACACATCTTTTCCTCTGAAATGTGCATATTACAAGCCAGAGATGCGGCCTGCACGTCAGCGCATGTACCTCTTTGTTGAAGACACTGAGTAATGTGAACGGTCAGCTACAGCAATCTGTCTTCTCCACAGAGTTGCCCTCTTCCCCTTACGACATCTCTCTTCTGTATTGTGACGGGGAATCCATGGTTCTCAACTGGAAGAAGCCCATCCATTCTGGAGGAGCAGAGGTCACTGATTATTACATTGACAAATTCAATGTGGGCAAGAAGACGTGGAAGGAGGTCAACATCCCACCCATTAAGGAAACCCTGCACAAGGTCTATTTATTGCAGCATCCTGTGCATGTTGTTACATCAGGTTATACTGATGGATTTCTAATAATATTATGTAATATAATATTACCTTGTAAAATAATTACTAAGATGAGCTGTATCTTCTGAAGGTTGGAGGTCTGACAGCTGGGTCAGTGTATCAGTTTAGGATCTATGGAGCTAATTTGGTTGGATTGGGTGGTGCCTCAACCCCAAGCAGGTCCTTAAAATGTGAGGCTTGGACCATGCCTGAGCCAGGTAATGTGAAGTGTGTACATAATTTTGACTTGCACTGTTAAAATTATGTCATTATTTATTCGCCCTCATGTCGTTCAAAACCTGCATGCTGCTATTTGTTCCGTGCAACACACTTTTGAATTTTCATGATCTAATATCAGAAAATATGAATAAATACTGTATCAAATGTATTGTTCATTATTAGTTAATGTTAGTTAGTCCATTAACTAAGGTCAACTAATGAGACCTTATTGTAAAATCTTACTGCAGAATCAGCTGAATTTGAAACTTTGAAACCAAGGCATAACAAAGGCTGTACAAGATCAATAAATGGCCCAAAAAAGCAATTGACAGTTCTGCAAAGTCAAAGTCACATGGCCTTTTTTTATAGGGATTTTTTCTTTCTTTCTTTTCTTTTTTTTTTTTTTTTTTTTTGCAATCTTTGGAGTTTGAAAGTCAGGGTAACGTTGAACAGATGATGTTCAGTATATGTGAAGATTCTCCAAAAATCTTGCTTTCCACAGAAGAAAGAAAATCATACATGTTTGGAACATTATGAATATGGTGAATTAATGATGGCAATTTTTATCTTTGTGTGAACTGTTCCTTTAACAAACTAAAACAAATCTCCATTAAGCTCATTTTGTTTTATGTGCTGCCCTAAGAACACTTTAGAGGAAGTAAAAGTCTTATGTGTGCAAAACACTCATCCTTGAGACCAAACCACAACTCTTGGTAAACATTACTTGAATACTTTGTTCAGCAGATTTACAGTATTTTTATTGGAGATACAGATCCTCTGCAGTAAGATGTCTTGTTTATGTGGTTAAAAACCCTTGTTAAAGGCTACAAAGGGAATAGGAGGTCTGTATACCCATACACAAAAGATATATATTTGAAATATATTTTCAGAGTATATTTTGGAATATTTGCAAATATTTGAAATTGGCCCAATAAATATATTTCATACTTATATTTCATATATTTTTGTTATATTTCAGAATATATTTCAATGTATTTTTTTCTGTATGGGTCCCCAAAAGTGTCAAAAATATATGTTGCATATATTCCAAATACATTGAAATATATTCTGAAATATAACAAAAATATATTAAATATAAGTATGAAATATATTTATTGGGCCAATTTCAAATATTTGCATATATTCCAAAATATATCCTGAAAATACATTTCAAATATATTTCTTTTGTGTATGGGTAGCTCTCTGTTTGGTCATATATTGACCCTGCCAGTCACCTCTAGACTACATCACCATCATTAAAAATGAAGGATTAATAGTATTAATAGTACATGTCTCAATCCTTGTTACTGTGTTTCAAGTGAACCAAGTAAGGTGATTAATAGCTGTTTTCACACACAAAAAAAGCTGTTTTTATCAAAGTGACACATGTTCAAATCAAGCCTGCATTATGTAATGCTCCAATTCCGACATTAGTGTATTGGACAGTCAAGAACTGCAAGAAACTCAAAAGACGTGTGCGATCCTCACAGAAGTTTTCAAGAACATGATCCAAATATTACATGTTATATTTTACCCTAATATAAAAAATAAATTCACTTTTTTTTTCACATTTAATTTGGAAGTATTTATACATCATGGTATTTAATGTACTGTGTAAATGAGAATCGGCTTACAAAAATGCATAATAATAATAACATCAGAAGAAAAACGCCCATGGTTTACTATAGTGATTCGAATTTGGGAGATTAATTTGCATGGAAATTTACATAAATCATTTCACATTCCACAGTTTTGTTGGATTTTAAGGTGAAATGTCACCTGGACATGTTTTCATGAGATTTACCCAAATATGTTTGAAAGCATGAAAACCTTGAGCTTTAATTGCCTTGTGTTTGGCTTTGGTAGGTCCAGCCTATGACCTGACCTTCACTGAGGTAAGGGATGATTCTTTGGTGGTGGAGTGGAAGGCTCCTGTCTACAATGGGGTCAGTGCCATCACTGGATACTTCATTGAGAAATCCAGGAAAGGCTCTGATACCTGGAGCAAAGTCAACGAAAGTTCAGTCAACCACTGCTATCTCAAGGTATTGATTTGTGAGTGCCGACAAGCTCATATTCTCAGATTTTCTGTACTACTATTTCAGTATGCTAGACATAGAAAATATGAAAACGTGTGCACTTCTCTGTGGCTTTATCAAATGTACGGTTTCAATGTTTACAGGTCAAGGGTCTAGAGACAGGCGCATCTTATGTGTTCCGCGTACTGGCCGAGAATGCCAAGGGCAGTGGCATGGCTTCAACCCCCTCTGACCCTGTCTGTGTCAAGGCACTGCCAGGTAAACATGTAATGTAGAGCAGACACTGTTCAAGGCATAGAGATACATATCTGAATGGGGAAAAAAAATCAATGTGGTTCTGCCTTACAGAGTCAGTTGCTTCTTTGATGGATGCATTGTGATGCTGAATGTGTCAGCTGAAAGAATAGATGTCCCTTTTTCTCAATTTAAAGTGACAATTAATTTAGTTTGTTTACTCTAGAACTTGTGTGCGAAAAAACTAGCAGGCTTCTTTCTTTTTTTTGTCTTTTTTTTGTTATTCTGAGCTTAAGAATTACAATTTATGAGACAATAAATGTAATTTGTAAATGAATTGTCATTTCGAAAAACAATTACATAGATTGTTTGTCAAAATAGTAGATAGGAAATACTGGATTTATGCTGGATTTAGCTGCCCATTACGCAAACGGACACTGAAAAATGACTTGCCTTTAAGGGTTAATTCACCCAAAAATGAAAATTCTTTCATCGTTTACTTATCCTCATGGCATTCCAAACCCAAAGTCTTAAATTGTTCGATTCTTAAGGAATTATGTAATCACGCCTTTATGACTATTGTTAATAGTCTTCTAATTTTTGGTTACATGGACTTTCAATGGAGGGACAAACACCTCTCACATTTCATTTAAAAAAAAAATCTTATTTTGTGTTTCAAAGATTAAAGCTGCAGTTTTTAACTTGTGGCGCTCTATAGCGGTTAATAAACAGAACTGCACTCGTTTTGTGGAAGAACATTGTAGCCGGAGCTACTTCTCTCTGTTTATAGCCCCTTTCACACTAGGGCTGTGTATTGGCAAGAATCTGGCGATACGATACGTATCACGATACATGGGTCACGATTCAATATATTGCAATATATTTCGATACTGTGCATTAGGCGATATATTGGGATTTTTTTAAAGTAGGACTATAATTTTAGAAAAAATTATATAAAAAAAAAGACATGATGTGCATAAAAGTCAAAGAAGTTTACTTTAGGTTAACAATTCAGTTCACAGAAAATCAGACTGCCAGTTTGGTATTGTGGTTCACAGTTTCTTATTATAGTGAGCAAATTTGTATATTTCTCAAGTAGGCCATAATAAAAGAAAATACAGAGCCCCTGTCACAATACAAAACAACAACGTGAACTGGACGAAAATGAATGAAAGTGAACAAAATGAATGTGTCATATAGGCCTATTGAAATCAAGTTTTTGATAAAAGATTTTAAAAGAACTGGACGCGCGAATGAGGCAAATTAACGTCTGCCGCGCTAAACGCCTCATTCGTGCCACAGGACCTACAGACGCGAGTAAACGCGTCTTTGCATTAACTTAACATTGAAATCACTCGCGCCAGACACTCTATTCGCGTTTGGTGTGAACGCAGCTTCACGGTGCGCGTCCACTACAGCGGCAAAACTACGCTCGGTGCCGCTGGCAACGCTGTAACGTCTCCGCTTTGGGGTGTGTCTGTTACGAGTGTGTTTGTTTTTTTCAACACACGGACAGTATAATCATCATGCACGCGATTACATTTAGAAATAGACAAGCTTTGTTTCCAAATGCACCAAGCAAAGATCCTTTCAATTTTATAAACCCAGCCAATATAATAACAATAAACACATCCAAAATAAAATCTTTAACATATATAAACAACTGCAAAGCATCTAATTTGTAAACAAAATGATTTACGCACTAAATCCATCATAAACTGCCGACCGCGTTTTTCGCTTGATATTTGCATAAAGTCGAGAACTGCCCAACCTTTTGACGCTCTCAGTCGCTCTCAACGCTTTCTCCGGTCCTGCACTGCTGAGCGTGAAGCTCGACTTCCATGGAATGAATTGAAAACGCTTGCTCCGCTCGCTCCGTGCCAGTGGACACGCACCGTTCGGCGAGCCTTTTAAACAACATAAACGTGAACCACCGTCTTACCATGAATATTTTTGGACGTAAAAAAAAAAAAAAATCGATATTGCGTTTTTGAAAATCGATACAGTATTGCAAAATAAAATATCGCGATACTCATGTGTATCGATTTTTTCTTACACCCCTATTTCACACAGAGATTCCGGAAAATACACGGATAATGTGTTCCGGGATTTGTCCCGGGATCGTCTGATTGGTTCATTCACACTGCCAGTGATTTTCCGGAATCTGTGAGTGCGTTCACACACATCCCGTGAAAAACCCGTAAACACACATGGCATCAGGATGTCATTGCGATGGCACGTGCGTTAGAGCTGTCAAAATGGCTGAAAAGCTAAATTCGTATTTCTTTCTTAAATATTAGCAAAATAAGGCAATACTTAACGTTAGAGGAAAAAAGTACTGTATTGTCTCCTACGCCCACAAGAGGGCGCAAGCGAACGCAATAAACAAATATAAACCAAATCAAGCATCGCATCTTTTATTGAAATGAAATGACATTCACTTTTTAAAGTGCATTAACTTTTCAAACAGTTGTTCATAAATAATGAACAAATGTAAGGGGTTTCGTCAGCAGGAAGCCTTTTCCCACCATTTATCAAATAAACAACGCAACCGTACCGCGCTGTGTTCTACTGTATAAGCTAACAGAAAAAAACCTGCGTCAGTTACGTCAACATCATGTCTCGCACACCACTTGACACTCAACAAATTCGAATGCACGTTTTTTGCATTCAAATATGTTTTTGTTTTTTGACGAAAATTCGTGAAAAATTTTCTAACGTGCGTCATCACTACAACACACCCCTTACGGCATTGGTCCTGGCTTTTGTTCACACAGGGCGCGTTCCGGGACTGATCCCGGTGTTGTGCCGAATTTCGACCCCTGCCAAATTATTACCCCCCCAGCATTGGTAGGTTTAGGATTAGTTGTGGGGGAGGGGTTAGGATTAGGCAATCAGGTGCTGACTTCAACGAGGGGGGTAATAATTTGGCAGGGGGTCGAAATTCGGCACAACACCGGCAATGTTACTAGGTCCCCATCCCGGCATCAATCCCGGGACATGTTTGTGTTCACACAGAAGGCACTCTAGCAGTTTTACGGCAATTTCCTGGGATCAACGCGCTGTGTCAAAGGCTTTTATGTCTATGACGAGTCATGCAGGTACTGGGCTATTCCGCAGTGTTACGACCCGAACCAGTCTAAAATAGTCTGAATATAAAGACTTATTATAGGTGTACCGTAGTGATTCAGGATAAGACAAAAACACGGTTTGGAAAATGGATTCATGATGTACTCGGTTATTACATACATTTAGTAAATTTTGAACACAAAAAAAGTTACGACCCCTACGACTGCAGCTTTAACCAAAGTCTTATGGGTTTGGAATGATATCAGGGTGAGTAAATTATGACATACCGGTAATTAGAATTGTTAGAATTGTAAAAAATGAAAATGCTGTCCTCATTTACTCACCCTCATGTTGTTCCAAACCTGTATGACTTTCTTTCTTCTGCTGAACACAAAAGAAGATATTTTGAAGAAAGTCTGTAATGAAACGACTGATGGACCCCATTGACTTCCATAGTAGGAAAAAATAATACTATGGAAGTCAATGGGGACCAGCAACTGTTTAATTACCAACCTTCTTTAAAATATCTTCTTTTGTGTTCAGCAGAAGAAAGGAAATCATACAGGTTTGGAACAACATGAGGGTGAGTAAATGATGACAGCATTTTCATTTTTGGGTGAACTATCCCTTTAAGGCAGCATTTCTCAATGAGAGAACATTTTGGGTGCTGGAAGCTATATTTTTGAAAGGGGTTTTGTTTAAGGCGAGTTTACAGCAAAGATTCACAATGATACGAGCTGAACCGTTTTACTACTTGCAAAATAATGTAGTCTGCAACATTCTAAAACCTACCAGTTTACACCAGTGTGACTAGACGAGACTACTGTAGGTATTGTTTCTATAGCAACTACTCTTTTCTTCAGTTTTTCTGTCATCTTTCTGTAGCGCAGCTGTTGGACCTGTGAAAGCAACTTAGTGTTTAGCATCCAAAAACAAATGAACAGACGTAATAATAATATTAATAACAATGATTCTTGTTTGTGATAAGCTACCTAAATACAATTTTTTTTTTATTCTATTCACGTGGCTCACATCACTTCTCCCTGGGAAACTAATGAAAATGATATTCCAGCTGTTAAATATGGTGAACCACTGCCTTAAGGGGACTTAACATGAAACATGAAATGCTTTTTGCAACCCATTTTACTTCCATAACGTGATGAATTTAAATGTGAAACAGGATTTTTAACAAGAAAAAAATATTGATTGGTTGTGATTTATTGATATCACCGGGTGGTTGGAAGGGGTCAAGATTTTAACTGGTTAGCATGGCCCAATAGTTTTTCTACTGTTTTCCTCCATTGACGGCTTTTGAAAAGTTAAAAGTGTATTCCGACAAAAATAATAGTAGTAACAAAACATATATTTTTTTCAGGATTCATTGATGAATAAAAAGTAAAAAAAAGAACAGCATTTATTCAAAATAGAAATCTTTTCTAACAATATTTTTTTTAAAATCACTTTTTATCAATTTAATACATCTTTGCAAGTTGCTGAATAAAATTATTAATTTCTTTCAAAAATAGAAAGAAAAAAATGGCCCCAAACTTTTGAACGGTAGTGTATATTGTTACAAAAGATTTATATTTTAAATAAATTCTGTTCTTTTTTAAAAACTTTTTATTCATCAAAGAATCCTGAAAAAGTATCACAGGTATAAAAAATATTAAGCAGCACAACCTTTCCCAACCTCTATAATAAATCAGCATATTAGAATGCTTTCTGAAGGATCATGTGACACTGAAGACTGGAGTAATGGCTGATAAAAATAAATAAAAACATCACAGAAATAAATTTAATTATAAGTATATTCAAATAGTATAATACAATACAATAATAATAATAATAATACCCTGTACAATAATTTTATTCATTAAAACTCGTCTTTGATCACCAAAAGAACATTTTTAAGCATTTTTCCTTGAAAGAAAAACATTTATTCATGTCTTAAAATAGCTTGAATGTAACTCTACACCCTTGCCTCATATAGTATTTGCGGTTCTATGAATATGCAAATTAGCCCCGTCTCCACTCACTCACACCAGCTCAGAGATCCACTCGTTGAGGATCACACATTGACCTGATTGGTTACAAGGTAGTTTGTGACGTCAGAAACACCAGCGGTTTCAAACCGCGTTTTTGAGACTGTCTTTAGTTCACTGCAGTTTTAAAGAGAAAATACTCAGCAGTGGTGTTGACTTATAAATTTACACATGGTTTGTCTTAAAACATATCAAAAACACCACATCGACATATAAACAACATTAAAAGGGGACTTTAAATTGTAATAATATTTAACAATATTGCTGTTTTTTCCTATATTTTTGATCAAATAAATGCAGGCTTGATGTGCATAAGATATTTCTTTCAAAAATATAAAAACAATTGTTATGTTCTTTTTTCTTTTTATCAATACTGCACACACAAACACAACACACACACACACACACACACACACACACACACACACACACACACACACACACACACACACACACACACACACACAGACTGAATAGGACATTAATTTCCTGCAGCTCCAGAGTTATCAGGGATTAGTTATGATGACTCAGGTGATTGACTCAGAATGTCTGTTCCCAGAACTGAGAAGAGAAAACTGAGTGTCTATTCAGTTCACACACTTCTGAGGGTTTTGCTTCAGTTGATGAACGGATAGCCTTCCTCAGAAATTCTATAGACCTCATTGGCTTGGTGACATCAGAAAAAAAAAAAAAAAAGAGGAAAGTCATTTCAGAGGAGGTCATCCATCCAGGGTGTTTTCCTGCCTTTGGCCCGAGATGCTGAGATCAGCTCCAGCATCCCTGCTATTCTACATAAGACAAGCAGTTTGGAGGACGGATGGATGGATTTGAGAGGTTGTTATTACAGTGATGGTATTGGTATTTATTTTCATGATTTTTGTTTTATTTTGTGCACTGATGAATTGTGCACAGTAAGACCAGGAAGTCGCATTCAGTTGTCAGTTTTACATTTTAAACCTAAACAACTTACACAGCCATCCATAATAGCAGAATATCTGTGAATTCTAAAGAAGGGGGTTTTATTTTTGAGGAAATGGGAGGAGTTCACAGTGGGGCTGAGAGAGAGCTGTTCAGGGCAGTGTGGATTGCACCATGGGAGGTGTTCTGGAGTGTCTTGGGGAGCAGCTGCCTGCACATTCACAGATAAGCAAAAAGCAGCCACGGGATGATCCAAGATGATTCATTCCGAGTAGCCCGAAAGGTTTGTGGCTGATAAAAATGGCATCAGCCAGTAGAGTGCACTGTGGATTCGTGTGTCTATAGAAAGTATGTGTGTGATGTTGTGTGAGATGTTCGACAGTACAGCTGAGAAGGGAAGCCCTGCTTGGGCTGATTGGTCATAATCATCTCCACAGATTTCTGCACTTGAACACCCATCATTCACAACCTTCTGCACACCTCTTACATGTTCATTAATTAATTATTTGATTCGATTTCTTTTTTATGTTTTTATTATGCTTTTAGATTCCACTATACTGAGAAAAATGGCAACCTAAAAATGGTAGCATCTAAAGGAACTGCTTTTATTCGAGTCAAAAATATTAGTTTACATCACTGAATCCACATAAGAGAACTCAATCAACACTAAACTGACTTCAGCTGAACAACAGCCGAAATGCATCGGTTTCCAGTTATCACTGTAAAGCTGCTTTGAAACAATCTGTATTGCATAAAGCACTGTATAAATAAAGGTGACTTGACGATCTAAATACAATGATTTAGACAAAAAAAAAAAATAATTATGCAATAAATAGCTATTTAAGGTGATATCAATTTTCTTGGCTGAAACTTATTCTTTTTTACGTTTTTTTGTTTTGTTTTTTTATGTGTGGAAAAGTTGAAATTCCCTGAATATGAATGAAAGCGAATTAGAACTGGTTTGTAAAGCCACAAAATGACAAAAACACCAGTAATGTATCATTAAAATTTTACATATGACTTGTGTAAACAAAGTCTCATATATACATAAAATATTGTGCAGTCATATGTACCATTTTAATGATACTGTATGTTATATATATATATATATGTGTGTGCATCTTCTGAAGCCACACTATAGCTATACCAAAATGCTGGTTTTCACTGAAAATCAAATATGGTGCTGCATCAGGTTTGACATTTGGTTTCGAGACACATTGGAGCAAATGGCATTTGACGTCAGTGATGTGAAATGCCATCAGCGGATGTGTTTTATATGACATTTGTTGTCCATTTTAAAGCTTCAGAGGAGCAAAATAGCATTAAATTACATTTAGATTATATTAATAAATAAATAAATAATTAAATATATGAATTAATTTAATATCAAAGTGTACTTATTATTAGAAAACTGATCAATTGTGTCCCCGACATTTCAAATCATTCCTATGGAACAGCATCCCACTGTGTTCCAACCATAACTCCAGCATATCCTACAGCATTTGTTTAGTAGTACTTGTCGACTTGTGTGCAAATTCTTCTGTGCTTCTGTTGTTTTGAAGGCACCCAGGAAATCAAGTGTGGCGTCGATGAGCAATCAGGTGACATTTATCTCTCTTTTGAGAGCTGCCAAATGACAGAGACATCAAAATTTGTGTGGAAGAAGTCCTATAAAGAAATTACTGACTTCTCTAAGGGCATCATCGTCAAGACGTCAGGCAGCAAGTAAGCACAACACACGCTCAATGTGTCCTAACTTGATCTGGTCCAGATACATATTAGCTCAAAGCATATTTAGGGCAATGCCACAGTCTGTGCATATTCAATTCTATTTGTTTTCCTTGTGTTGTCCCAATGAACAGACACTAATGTTTGCTCATTGTTTCTTTAGCTCAACTTTGGTTTTTAAGAACCCAGACAAAGAGGATTTGGGCACATTCTCTGTATCTGTTACAAATACTGATGGTGCCTCGGCCAGCTACAAGATCTCAGCTGAAGGTGAGGCTTCTTAATATATAATGACCATCAGCTTCATTATTTATGCCCTCCGTCAAAGTTATATAGAGTACAATACACTATCAAAACATTCCATTGACAGATTCGAATCATATTTGATTCAGATGTTGGTACATGTGTGACATGGATGTTAAATCATCTGCAGTAAAACAGTTATTAAGATATTAGATAGAGATTTAATTTAATAATAATAATTTTAATAATAATAAAGATTTATGTTGTCTGCTGTAATGTACTTGACAAGTGTTGATAATGACGCTAGCTGATAGAAAATGATAGTTACCTCTATCCTTTAGAGCTGGAGAAGATGTTGGCCCTCAGCTATGACATACGCAACCCAAGTAAGTGGCCCCAGATGAAGGAGTAGAGTATGGAGCCCCTAAAGGGACATGGTGAAGAAGAAAAAGGAGATGGGAGGAAAAATTATTTGGCCATGCTTTTGCATTCTTTCCCCTGAGAAACTTTGCGTTTGCCTGCAAAATGTTTTGCGTTCCCCTGAACGCAAAGTTTCTCAGGGGGACACAAAACATTTGCGAGAGAACCCAAAAGCATTGATATTATTTTTCCTACCCTCTCATATTTTTTTTCCACCACTGTGTCCCCTAAGGGGCTCTGTAGTAAAGATTATTATACTGTTGTTTTTTACCCAACAAATCTGTCCAGTATGTAATTTTGTCAAATGGTGTTCAGACTCAACTTGAATGAACCATGTTCAAAATGCACATCAATTGAACAGTGTATTCAGGGTTCCCACAGTTTTGGAAAACCTGGAAATGATCCATTATACTAGAAAAGTCATGGAATTCGAAGGTCATGGGAATTATTGTAATTTCACAATACTCTTCAATTTGTTAACATATGTTAATTTGTAATTATTGTTATACAATTTGTCTTGTTACAAATTTATAAATATTAGCTTTTGCAAAACTAAAACGTTGTGTTTCCGAAATGTCTATTGTGCATATTTGTTTTTCTAGTTATGCTTAGCTCTAACATATTTAATCGTCTAAAATAACTCTTTGTGAGTGCAAAAATGTATCTCTGATCTATGATTTAGCCTCCTGTTTCACAGACAAGGCTTAAGCCTAGTCCCAGATGCACGTTTGATCTGTTTTAATTGAAAGCAACTTAAAATATGTCACTGCCATTGTTTTGTCTCAAGATGCACACCAGTAATGTTTACATTTATAGAAATACTTTTAAAGAAGCTACTTAAATGTCCTAATTGAACTAAGGCCTAATCCTAGTACTAACTGTGAAACCAGGCCTAGGAGTCCTTATCTAGAAAAGCCATAGATGGGAATATTCAGGTATGGGAACCCTGAATTCTAATCTGCCAAATTGCTACATTGGCAACCATAAATGGCTCTATACTAATGAACTTTATTACATGACATATTATTAATAACAGTGTCACTATTTATTGAACTTTAGTGTCTTTTTTTTTAATTGCTATTGCTGCTGTATTATAAAACATTTGAGGCTATTACAGTGATTTTATCAAAGTTAAAGGGGTTTTAGATTCACGCTGTGCCTGACAACACCATTTAAGCATGTTCAAATCAACTAGACGATTTTTATATAGAATCAGCATGTGTAAATTCACAGGTCTAAGGTGCGTATGAACTGTGACACAACACACGTCAGCTTGTCATGCGTCACTTCTTCTGTGTCGCAGTTATTCCTCTGAAGACTGAACTGGCCTATAAGATTCTAGAGCGAGGCCGTATGCGCTTTTGGCTGCAAGCTGAGGGTATCTCTTCTTCTGTGACCTACAAATTCTTTGCCAATAACAAGGAGCTTGTCAACTGTGAGGTAAATAACTGTCAAATAGAATGGTACTGACAAATACTGTATAGCCTTCATTTCATAAACAGAAATCAGGGAGTTTTATATTAAAAGAATAGTTCACCCCAAAATGACAATTCTGTCATCATTCATTCACCCTCAGGTTCTTCCAAACCCCAAGACTTTCTTTACTCTGTGGAACATAAAATATGTTTAACATCACAGTAAAAGTAGCATAAACATGGTCCATATGACAATTTAAGTCATTATTCACTGAAAATATTGCTTGGCATGACACCAGCTGGCCGTTAGGGATTATGCAAAATATCAGTATCATACTAGTTATATGATTATTTTGTATATATATTGGCCAATATAATATAATATAATTGTATTGCATTGTATTGTATTGTCTCGTCTTATACTTATACACTTATACTTGTACATTATAAGTGTCATTGCCATTCTCATTGTTTTATTTTGTTTTAGCCAGAAATTGACCCCAATTGTTCCCCATTCACTTTCATTGAACTGAAAAGGCCAGCATGGACTTCCTGCTATAAATATTTTATTTTGTGTTCTGTGGTAGAAAGTCATACCGCTTTTGTATTTGATTACAGAATTGTCATTCTGAGTGAATTATCCCTTTAAGTTTAGCTCCAACTGATGCTGTGCAAAAAACATAGCCAATCCAAATGAATAGATTCATCTCCTTTGCAATACTACCATCTGTTATGTTCATTTGCTTGAGCCTCGTAAGAAAAGCCCAGGAGAGAAATGTTTACCTCTCTGGCTTTTTCACAGCAAACTAAAATGAGTCACGACGCAGCTACGGGCATTATTGAGATGGTGATGGATCATTTCACTGAAGACAGCGAGGGCACTTTCACCGTGCAGATCCAAGATGGCAGAGCTAAGGCCCAGTCTTCTCTGGTGCTGATTGGAGATGGTGAGAGCCAGCATCGCTCTAGGGCTTGCAGAAGCTCACATCTTGAGATATTGTGCTCTTCTGTTGAACTCTATTCACTGACCTCTTATAGTTTCTGCTTTATTTTCCTGTTCCAGCCTTCAAGGCAGCGTTGGCTGAGGCGGACTACCAAAGGAGGGAGTACATTCGTGTGAAAGAGGGTACTGCACTCATCGAGTTGATGTAGCTGTTGAATAAACTTCTGATAGAGTGAATTAGACCCTGTGGTTTTGTAATGCTATTACTTTTTGAGATTTACAAACAAGCTTTGCATCATCGACAAAATGTCTTATTGGTTCCCTGCTGAAAAAATGGCTTCTATGAATAGGTCACACAGAAGTTATAATTATGTAATTATAAAATAATATTTTCCTATATCTTCACCTGGAATGTTTCCATGACACTGCAGAGCGGTGTCTATTAGCTGTTTTTACAACAGGAATTTTTTATTACTGATGTTAATATAATTGTTGCAAATAAACATACATTTAATAATGGAGTTTCTAAAATATGCTTATATATGATATATAGAGCTAAGACACATTCACTACATACACTCATTAGTATAGCTATAATAGCATGCTATCCCCTGGCTCAACTGTTATCCACAAAGAACGAGGAGTGACTGTGTCTGCCAATTATTTTTGCTGTTATATGGTAGAATTCATTATTTCTTTTTAAGCCATTATCTGTGCCTTTCCGAATAAGGTATTCGGCTTTGGGCGCATCCCTATTACTGATTCTCATGTTGTTCCAAACTATCTTGCTTCTGTAGAAGAAGACATTTTGGTAACACTTTCTATGAAGACCATGCTTATAATGAATTATAGCTCAATTTATACTTATTTATAAGTAAGTATTACTATTTTATAAATATATTTATAAAGACTAATTAAGACCTACACTGCATTAAAAAAACAGTTATGTCACCATTATGTTCAGTTTAGTTATATTATGAAATTATTTATTTATTTATTTATTTTTATTCTCATCATGTGCTCCTTTGTTCAGTTTTCCCGCTCCTAATTATTTGTTTATCTGTGTCAGCTGTGTTTTATTAATCATCCTCGTTTGTGTTTGCAATATAAGTTGGTCCCTCACATTTATTCTCTGTTCGGTCTACGTTGCTTTAGTGTTGCTTTTTACAATGTGCATGCTCATAATCCATTATACATTAATTTATAAGTATTAATAAGTCAATCATATGGTTCCATGAATGTATTTATACAGATGCATGTATTGCTATAATGTTATTATATTATAGTTGCAATGACTTTTTAGTAATTCAGATTTATTTCTGTCAAATAAGTGAATATGCTGTTATTAATAGCCATGTTGTGTTCTTATAAATACTTATTGTAAGTGATAATACAGTTACTAATGCATCATTGATGGCTTTAAGTAAAGTTACAACATAGGGCCCTATTTTAAGGCTCTAAGCGCATGGTCTAAAGCGCAAGTGCACTTAGGGCGTGTCCAAATCCACTTTTGCTAGCTTAATGAGGGGAAAAACGGTCGGCGCGCATGGTCTAAAACGGTTGTCTCTATTCTCTTAATGAGTAATGGGTGTGTTTTGGACGTAACGTGCAAAAAGACAATCAAAGTCTCATCTCCCATTCCCTTTAAAAGCCAGTTGCGCTCGCGTCATGGTGGATTTGCTATTTACATGGTGGAATTTGCAAGTAGAAACACTGAACGCTTCTCCAGAGAGGAAATGGATCTGCTTGTGCGCGAGGTTAAAGCGTGCAAGCAGACCATCTACAGGACAAGCCGGATTCCAAAATATCTTTATAAACAAAATAAGTTCAAGAATGATAATCTTTTACATTGTAATCCTTTTAATTTTAATATTTGGCATCATGTTTGACTGCTGTCAAACCTGAGTGTGTAATAAGCAGAGTGTGCGCGCGTTGTGGACCCACTTATAGGCGCATATTACTAATGAGCTCTTTAAATAACCAAAAAATTAATAGTGCGCCATTGACTTTAGACCAGGGCTGCGTTCTCCGAAACTACCTTAACGCTACGTCGTTCTTAAGTTGTACCTTAAGAAGTACCTTATCGTTAATACGTGGTTTCCGAAACCTTCTTAGTTAAGTATACCTTCTGTAAGTCATACGTTCGTAAGGTTGGTCTGGAGCGCTCTTAGCTATACCTTATCGCTGCTGACGGTTCATACCGCTAGTGGCCACCACTACGCAAAAAGCTTTTTTACATCGCAGTTTAATTACACATAGAAAATTTTATATGAACATTTAATATAAAATCTGATTTAGTATTAAAATTACATTTTTACTTTACTTTAAAATTTTACACATAAAATACTTAAGTTGTTATAGCCTACACCCAGTGTATGGAAGTGTTTTCATTAATAAAGTTTCCATACACTAATGGTTGTTAGCTTTTTTAATTACTATCCTAAGGCACATCAGCTGGCGAATCATTTGACAGAAAAGGCTTAGGAGTCTATATAAAGTAAGATGAGTTTACACAAACTTTATAGCTATGGCAGCAAGACAGCGAGTACTTGTTTTAAATCAAAGACGGCGCCGTCCGCGGAGCCAGTTAGTGTATGTCAACTACATGGCTGGTGGATAATCAGCATACGTTGTGGAGAACATTAACACACTTATGGCCGTGAGGGTTTGGGATTGCACACTTGCTAAATTATAAACACATACTCATATTTATTTCTGCATGTACATATTTCAATGAGCCCCGATAAATGCAGTTTGTACTATTTCTAAAACGCTTCTTTATAAAGAACATTGTTTTCTCAATACTTTACCTATACCGCTGTGAAGGAAAGAGCGCACAATCGATCATCGAGGCATCGATTTCAACCTATTCAGCGCCTCCACCATGGACAGCGCCTGCTAAGGTCGAACTTAAGAAGGTTTACCTTAAGCAACATCCTAAGGTATAGTTCGGAGAACACACGTAGGAAATGTATACCTGTAAGGTGTATCTTTTGAGTCTTCGTAGCGCGCTAAGAGACAACGTTATCGGAGAACGCACCCCAGGTTTCATTTGGTCAATGGCGCAGTCTATTTCAGTTGCCTCAAAATCCAACAATGCGCCAGAACACGTCTCGTTTTCAGACCAGCACGCCCATGGGCGCACAAATGGGCGCAAATGCATTTGCTATTTAAACAACGTGGCGCAGGACTTGAAAATGATAACTGCGTCGGGCTGAGACTACCAAAAAACACTTGCGTCGCGCCTGGCGCTGCATTGGATGCAATTTTCCTAATGCAAATGTTAAGAAATCATGAAGATGTGCTCATCATACATTTTAATTTGTTTATTTGTAAATGTGATTAATGAACAATAATTCCTGTAATAATTAAAAGAAAAACAGAAATCATTAATACAAAGTTGGATTTTTATTTTTTATTTTTTTAAGTTACATAGCAAAACACTGCAACAATATTTTTTAAAGTGTAATTCCAATATGCTATAAGCAATAACAAGCATATGGCTGAGGAGATATAGATTTTAACAAATGATTTCATGACCTCTAATGCAAACATTAGCCATTAAAGACATAATTGATAACTAATTTGTACAGCAAACAAGGGTCTCTGGAACTATTTTATATTTGATCATTTATAAATGATTTAAATGAAATTGATTATGAGCATGCGCATTGAAAAATCAAATGCATGAATTACAAGTAATTATAAAAATGATATAAATGTAACTATAACTGTTCATATAATGCAGTATAGGTCTAATGAGTCTTTATAAATATATTTATAGAATAGTAATACTTACTATACTTACGTATAAATGGGGCTATAATTCATTTTAAGCACGTACTTCATAGAAAGTGTTACTGACATTTAAAAATATATATATATTCCAGTCACTCTTTTCCCCTCAGTTATGTTGTAGATTCTACTCAAACTAGTAGATTTTGAAAATTTGTAGCTTTACGCATCCCAAATGTTGGGCATCTTGGCCAGGCCGTAAGACAAGCTAAACCACCTTAGGCTGGCTTAAGTTTTTAGTTTCTTTAAGTAAGCATTCTATGTGATTCTTCAAGTTCCCCATCATTTCAAAATGTTTGCTTTCCAATTTTATTTTCCAGGCCCTCATTTTACGGAGTTCCTCTCCATTCAATATGGGGATAACGCGTCTGTCGCTCTTGTTTGCAAGGCAAGTTGAATGGGAATGATTTAGCCCAAGAAAATTGAATGTCTTGGACTGACTGATGATATATTGTTGTTTTCTTGCATGTCTGACCACTTTCAGGTGGCTAATTTGAAGAAGGAGTCTGCGTTTCAGTGGTATAAAGACAGTGTAGAGGTGATTCCTGAGGTGCCTGCTGACTTGAACTCAGGAGTCTGCAAGTTCGCCATAACTCATGTGAGCACTTCACTTCATAAACACTGGAGTTAGAACTAAAAAAAAAAAAAAAAAAACTTTGATGCACAGCCGGAAGATTTTTCTACTTCTCTCTTAATATGCATGGTATCTTAATATTGCAATGCTATACATGTGTATATGGCTAATTATTGTGATATATTTTTAGCAAATTTTTTTCCATGCTACCATCAGAACAAAGAGACTAGTGACCCATTTTTGGGTCGTGACCACTAGTTTAGTCAGTAACAGGCAGCATGTGTGTTTGTGTTTTCTGTTATCAAAGTTTAAAATATATCAGAAGTGTATTGAAACATACTCAATGTTAAGTACCATAGCTAAGGTTATTTCAGTAAACAGACAAATAATCCCTGCTGGACTGTTAAGGGTAATTGTTCTAGGGTTTTTTCAGTCAATATTCTTCCCATTTACAAAAACAGCTTGTACAACCTCAATAAATACAGCAAAGCTTGATGCATGACAGAAGTATACTGTATTTGCTATAATCGCTCCTGACATCTTATGAAAAACAACATAAGAACATTTCACATGAGAAATAACCTTAAGAGCTTTTGACTCCCAAAGGATTGAAACCAGAGGTGTGAATCAATTGAGTGCTGTAGTAATTTTATGTAATGCTGGTTATTCTTTGACACTTTTTTGTCAAATGTATTTTTGCACAACTATTTGAAATAGCTATAAATTACTCCCAAGACAATGAAGCACAGAAACTGTTCTGCCGGTAATGCTCTAAAAAAAGCATCACTCAGGTGGCCTGTTTTTGTGAGATGCTGAATTTTTTACTTCCTTTTTTTTTTTTTTTTTATCCTGATATTCTAGTTCTCCAAGAAGGATGTGGGACTATATAAAGCAACCATCACCGATGACAGAGGTCAAGATGTGTCACAGATTGATATTTCTGGCAAAGGTACCGTCTCTCAGGATTGTCTTATCAAATATAGAAAAATGTAAATGTGTGCTGGAAAATGTTCCACAAAATGTATTAAAGATGTCTTTTTTGTCACCCACAGCTTTTGATGACATCATAAATGAGCTCAGTCGTATCTCTGGTGTGTATGACATGTATCATTGTGCTCGTCATTTGGCTCTCAAAAGCCAGTATGTCTTTCCCTGTGTTAACCCCAACTGATTTTAAATCAGTCTTCTTTCACCCCTCTCTCATCTTCTCTGTAAATGGAGTCTAACATTTAAATGGGCTAGAAATTCAATTATGAACTTTTTATGTTTCCCCATAGTTCATTTTTAGTGCTGCTCTAGAAGTCAGGGTCTTGGTGAGGAATTATATGACTGTAACCCTAGACTGTAACTCTGATACTCTTATGCTAAAAAGTATACCATGTTGTTCTGCTATTTAGGTGAATGAAAATATACCTAGGTGAATTTTTTTTAACCATATTAGTAAAGCCATCAAAAGAAATTCATACCTACAGTAGATACAAATACAATTATATATACTACAGTATATACTGTATTACAATTATACAAAACTAATATTACGCTATTAATTCACAAAGTTTTTAAAATCTTAAGAAATTTTGGTTGCACTTTCTTTTTACAGTATGTGCAGTTACATATACTCACAGTGTACTTACCTAAGAAAGTACTGGGTAATATAAGGTAACTACATGGGTTAAGGTTAGGTTTGGGGTTGTTTCAGGGTTAGTACCTAGTTATTACCCAATTATTGCGATTACTATAAGTACATAGTTATGTACATGGGGAACAGGACTGTACATTTAAGTGCTACAGAAACTTTTGACTGCTAAAATACATAAAAATAATTGAAACATAATATATACTGTATAATTTTTTCATTGTCTATCCATCCAGGGTGTTTTCCAAGTGGTTTGTAGAATGGATGGATAGATGGATGGATATTATTTTTTGAATTATAGTAATGACAATTTGGGAGGAAAATTTGCTAAATTGACATGGACATAATGTCACAATGCAAAATATATATTTATATACTTTTTACTGATTTTGAGGTGAAATATGTCCAAGTTCTTGACATATTCCGCATATTTTCACATACATTTTTTTATACATAATCAATGTGAACTACAGCAGTTGACCAACTCGATGAATTTCTACCACTTGAGCTCAGTTTCTATTCTCAATCTTTATGATGCAATTACTTACCAACACTTTTTTTACTGCAATTGTGAGAAGAACAGTTGTTCATTTTAGATGAGTGCACTTGCAAATCTATGTATAAATAACAATAAAACAGTCCCTCCAGTTTTTCGCGATTCCGCGATCGCTGAATACAACGCAAAATCAACAAAATGTTGATTTTTTTTGCGATCCTGCATAATTCCTAATTTAAAAATGAAAAAGACCTCACAAAACATTAAATTATAATCACCCAATTGAAATATCTCTAGTTTAATTAAAGTTTCAATGCATTTTTACGTGGATACAGATGTTGCGGGAAAAGGGGAAACTCCTTTTCCTCGATTTACTGAAGCCTATAATGTAAAACGCATTTTGCAGCTGCAGAGTGAGTGTCTGGCTCACTCATTAGGGACTTTAAGAAACAGCCTCTGGTGGAACGGCAACGGAATTCTGTCGTTATATTGCGCACTCGCGACGTTCTACTGTAACCGTCTACTACGGGAGAACAGCTGATTTGCCGTAGTCGTTACTACGTTACAGATTAAGAAAGTAAATGTTATATTTTAGGTTATGTGGCATTGTAATCGTTTCTGTATATCATTAAATGCCAAAAGCAACCCTTCTCTTGCTTTTTAAAATCACTTCCTTTTTTTGTATTTTGTCTGATGATTAAATTACCCCTACGCTGTCCTCTTTACTGTTGCTTAGTGATTTTTGCACTCTTTAGCTACGGCAGTTAACGCTTACTTCCGGCTGCCGTTGCCGTTCCATCAGCAGCTGTTGCTTAAAGTCCCATAGTGTATGCTGCGGCAACTGCACATCCAATGGCATCGCGCCATTACACGTCAGAGCCCGCCAAGGGGGCGCGGCCTTAGCCTATATTATTCTTTTACCGTCTTTTGCATATTAGTCCCCAAAAACGCCATTTTAGCAGGTTTAACGACTGAAGCGACAACTTGCCAGGTTACTATAGTGCGGCTGGCTACGCAATACTCGTTCCCTCTCAGGGAACTGAGGTTCTCTTACGAGAGGTTCTCTCGTATTGCGTAAGCTAGCTTACGCTGCGGGAAAGTCTCCTTTCACGAGATACTGAAGCCAAAAATTATCCTAATTTTTTAAACTTTGTCAACGCAGTGCGGCAGCCTGCAGACCTAGGGCAAGCGAGTCGCGTGCCCATTGGCTGCTCTGCGGCAACTGCAGCAGCCTATGGCTGAGCCTTGCGCGTGACGTCACGTCCAATGAGCGCGCTTGGCGCGCTTAGTGCGTCACAGCCCGTCATTAGGGGTGTGGCTTAGAGTATATAAGCAAGGAACAGAGGCTGCTTCGCTGATTTCTGTCTCTTCAGCGAAGCTCTTCGCATCGCTGATCTCCGAGGAAGCCGCCGTTGAATCCAGCGACCAGCACGCCGAGGATCTCAGCCTGAGGACGCCGGCCGCTCGCCGCCTTCAGCCTTCCCTGCCTGCTGCGCCATCCGGCCTTATATCCTTTTCTGCTCTGTTTTGTGTGTGTGTGTGTGTCCGCCGCGACACACTTGCATCTAAAAGAGCGCGAGGCGTTGTTTCAAATGCCTCGCACATCCTGTGGCTCGTGCAGAGCCTCGCTCAGCGACGGAGACCGCCACGTGCTGTGCGCTCTCTGCCTGGGTTTTGACCACGCTGTTCGCGCTCTCTCCGAGGGCGGCTGCGAACAGTGTGAAGATTTACCGATGTCGACCCTACGGGCTCGACTCGCTAAATTCGAAGACACTCCATCTTCTCCGGCCGCTTCTTCCGGGCCACGAAAGAAAAAACGTCGCTCTCAAAGGCCGCCGGAACTGGACGCTACAGCTGAGCGCTCGCCGGAACCTCTCCCGCGAGCCTCGCTCTCTCCTTCCCCCCCACCCTTCTCCAACGCGCAGCGGCCGGCCACTGCCCGCACTGCCGTCGCCCTGGGGGATGATGCAGATGATGCCGCTGACAGCTGCTCTCTGCTCGCGTCTGACAGCGAGGAGTGGTCGGGCTCTCACCGCTCCGCCCCCTCTACTATGGAGTCTTCTCGAACCCGCGCTAGTGTTGACGCAGAGCTTCTCCGCCTCCTCACTTTAGCGGTCGAGAGAATGGGACTGGATTGGTCTCCACCTAAGGAGCCGGAGCCCAATCGCCTTGACGGGTTTTTTCTGCCTAGCCGCCGCCCTGCGCCTAGGTCAGCACCCTTCCTGCCTGAGCTCCACGCCGAGCTCTCTAAGTCCTGGAACGCTCCGTTCTCCACCAGACTCCGCTCGCCAGTCTCCTCGGCTCTCTCCCAGGTGGACGGAGCCGCCGAGAACGGCTATAACGGCATCCCCGCCGTTGAGGATGCTGTGGCAACGCACCTTTGCCCGCCGTCTGCTAGATGGCGCTCAAAGTCTGCCCTGCCGTCTAAAGCCTGCAGGACCACCTCAGCTCTCGCCGGCCGCGCTTTCGCCGCCTCCGGCCAGGCTGCTTCCGCCCTGCACTCAATGGCTATTCTTCAGATCCTTCAAGCCGACCTCCTCCGTGAACTGGACGAGAAGGGCTCGGATCAGTCTGCCTTTACCGATCTCCGCAGCGCTACGGATCTCGCGCTGCGCGCTACCAAGACCGCTGCTCAAGCCATCGGCAGATCCATGGCCGCGCTCACCGTCATCGACAGACATCTATGGTTGACGCTCGCGGACATGAGTGAGTCAGAGCGCGCTGTGTTTCTGAACGCACCACTCTCGCCCACCGGCCTCTTTGGCCCTGCGGTCAGCGGAATTGTGGATCGGTTCTCTGAGGTACAGAAGGCGTCGCAGGCGATGGACCTCTTCCTGCCCCGCCGTTCGAGCTCAGCCACAGGCCGCCCTCAAACTCAGCCTCCTGTGCGCAGCTCTAACCAGCGCTCTTCCAGGCCCCCCAACGCTTCGCAGCGGCGCCAGGGCAATCGCCCCAGGTCGCGCTCGACCAGCCGTCACAGACCGCCGCCCCCACGGGGCCCGCGGTCCAAGATCGCGTTGAAGCCCGAGCCCGCGAAGTCCTCCTAGCATCCGCAAGGAGGAAAAGATGGTTGAGTCCCGCTACGGCCGGACCGCCATCAAAACGCACAGCTCTGTCAGTCCCCTATGTTCAGGCTACTGCAGCAGCACACACCGCAGCCAACGAGCCAGTAATTACACTCGCTCGCCTGCACACAAACGCCGTTTTCACGGCGACCCAGATAAATCTCAAAAAGAGTATAAGTGCTTTAAGTGTAGAAAATGTGCCCACACCCATGTGCTCACTGCTTCACACAAGTGCAATCCCCATGGTAACGCGCCCAGAGCGCTCTCTCATAAAGCGGCCTCACACCGCTCGAGCACTAAATGTAGTAAAAGTGCCCACACTTCCGTGCTCACAACTACTCGCTGCTCGCTCTGTCACTCAGTTACCTCAAATTGCTACGGCTCAAGCCGCAGGGGTTTTAAGTGTAGAAAAAGTGCCCACTCCCGTGTGCTCACTGCCTCACACAGACCAGGTTCCCATGGCAACGCGTCCAGAGCGCTATCTCTTAAAGCGGAAACTTTCCGCTCGAGCATCAAGTGTAGGAAATGTGCCCACAGCCCTGTGCTCACACCTGCCCACTGCCCGCTCTGCCAGACAGGTTGCAAACCTCATAAAGCCCCCAAACACTGGCCGTGTCATAAGTGCATATCCCGCGCCAGCTCACGAGCACGCGCGCCCACTTTCAGACACCATAATCCCCACGCCGCCCTCGCGCCTGGGTTGTTTGACAGCAGTTCACGCTCCATCGTCCAAGATCGAGCTACTAAATTCTGCACAGTCGGCCAGCCCTGTTCTTCTGCCCTCGTGTCCGAGCATCGGCGGCGCGCGCGCCGCCCCGTCTTCTCTGATACAGGTTCCCCATCCCGCGCAACGCGGCGATCTGAACCCAGAGACCATTCGACCCCTAGCTATGCATGCAAAAGCATGGGAGGCTATTCAGGGCGCGTCAGAATGGGTGCTCAACACCATAAGACACGGTTATTCGCTCCAATTTGCTCGTCGCCCTCCGCGCTTTCTAGCGCAGACGGAAACGAAAGTGAGTTTGGAAACAGCACATCTGCTTCAAGCAGAGATAACAAAGCTGCTGCGAAAAGGGGCCATAGAACAGGTGCATCCTTCTCTGAGCGAGTCAGGCTTTTACAGCCGTTACTTCCTCGTTCCCAAGAAGGACGGAGCATTAAGACCTATTTTAGATCTGAGACATCTGAACAAAGCCCTCATGAGACGGCCGTTCAGGATGATTACAACCAGACAGATCCTCGCGCAAATTCGCCCAGGAGACTGGTTTATCTCTCTCGATCTGAAGGACGCTTATTTCCAGATCCAGATAACTCCCCGTCACAGGCCATTTTTGAGATTCGCCTTCGACGGTCGAGCTTATCAATACACAGTCCTGCCGTTCGGCCTGTCTTTAGCACCCCGTACATTTACGAAATGCATGGACACGGCTCTCGCTCCCCTGAGGAGTCAGGGAATGCGAATTCTGAACTACTTGGACGATTGGCTCGTTCTAGCGCAGTCAGAGACAGAACTTGTGTCTCACAGAACAGCGCTACTCGACCACCTGGAGGTTTTGGGTCTAGCGGTCAACTGGACAAAGAGCTCGCTCTCGCCCCGGCAGTCGATTTCCTTTCTCGGAATAGAACTGGACTCGGTGGCGATGACGGCCAGATTGACGGAGCAGCGCGCGCGCCGCATCCAGCGCCTCGCTGCATCCTTCAAAGAAGGCAACCGGGTTCCCCTGAAGGCATTTCAGCGCATTCTGGGGCATATGGCCTCAGCTGCAGCAGTGCTTCAGTTGGGTTTACTGCGCATGCGCCCGCTTCAACGCTGGCTGAGAACGCGCGTATCCCATCGAGCCTGGGCGACCGGCGGCTCGCTAATCAGAGTGACTCAGGTCTGTGTCTCAGCCCTGCAGCCCTGGCTAGCAGCCGAATGGTATCACACGGGAGTGAATATGGGAGTGGTCTCACACCGGAAAGTTGTCTCTACAGATGCGTCCAACCTAGGTTGGGGAGCGCTCTTCGAAGGCAGACCGGTCTTTGGCCACTGGTCAGACCAGGAGAATCTCCTACACATAAACTGTCTAGAGATGCTCGCGGTCGAGAAAGCGCTCATGCACTTCCTCCCTTTCCTCCGTGGTCACCATGTTCTAGTCCGCACGGACAACACTTCAGTAGTGGCCTATGTGAACCGCCAGGGCGGTGTCAGATCAAAGCAACTCTGCGCCCTGACGGAACGCCTCCTCGTATGGGCTCAGCACTCTCTGCGCTCTCTGAGAGCATCGCATGTGCCTGGCCATCTGAACGAGGGCCCCGACAGACTGTCCAGGGACAACGTTCCCCCTGGGGAGTGGTCTCTACACCCTCAAACAGTCCAGTCGCTGTGGCGCCGCTTTGGCAGAGCGAAAGTCGACCTCTTTGCGTCAATAGACAACGCACACTGCCCAGCGTTCTTTTCGAAGAGCGAGGACGCGCTGGCCCAGTCTTGGCCCAGCGGCCCGCTATATGCGTTTCCGCCAGTCTCTCTGCTGCCTCAGGTCATCGAGAGAGTCAGGAAAGCGCGCCACACAGTGCTCCTCATAGCCCCGTTCTGGGAGAACCAAGCTTGGTTCCCGGAACTCATACAATTGGCAGACTCAGCCCCCTGGCCGATTCCGGTGCGGAGAGACCTTCTCTCTCAAGCCCGCGGCTCGATTTGGCATCCCCACCCAGAGCACTGGTCTCTGCATGCGTGGAGCCTCAACAACTACATGCTGATCTACCAGAAGGGGTGATGAACACGATCATACAATCTAGAGCCCCCTCCACGAGGCGGCTCTACACGTCTAAATGGTCTGTGTTTAACAAATGGTGCACTACCAAAGGGCTCAATCCACAGACATGTGGGGTCTCACAAGTATTGTGTTTCCTTCAAGAGCTACTGGACGCGGGCAGGTCCCCCTCCACGCTCAAAGTCTATGTCGCGGCCATTTCAGCGCTCTCTGTGTCAGAGCCGGGCCGCGCATTAGGAAGGAACGAGTTGGTCATCCGCTTCCTTAGAGGAGCGAGGAGGATGAACCCCCCGCGACCCCCTTCGGTTCCTATGTGGGATCTTTCACTGGTCTTAGACGCACTGAAAGCACATCCCTTTGAACCCTTAGAAACTGTGGATATGAAATACCTCACGCTCAAAACCGTTTTTCTGATAGCACTGTCTTCAGTAAAACGTGTGGGAGACCTTCACGCGTTATCCACTAACGCTGCGTGCCTCGAGTTCGGACCTAATGACTCTAAAGTTATTCTCAGACCGAGGCATGGGTACGTCCCAAAAATTTTGGGCACTCCCTTCAGAGCGCAGGTCATTTCCCTTTCAGCCCTGCCGATTACTGGCTGCGAGGCAGATAGTCACCTCCTCTGCCCAGTTAGGGCGCTGAGAAGCTATATTTCGCGCTCCGCCGCCTTCAGGCGTTCAGAGCAGCTTTTTGTTTCGTTTGGTGGGCGCACCAAGGGTCTCGCCGCCTCGAAGCACACTCTGTCCAGATGGATAGTCGATGCTATCGCAGCTGCTTACGCATCTAAAAACCTGCAGTGCCCCTTGGGCATTCGGGCACACTCCACCAGAGGCATGGCCTCATCGTGGGCGTGGTCCAGTGGGATTCCCATTCATGACATTTGTGCAGCGGCGGGCTGGGCCTCCCCCTCCACATTTGTTAGGTTTTACAACCTGGATGTTCCCGCTTTGCAGGCCAAAGTGCTATCAGTCTAAGTCTCGCGTAAGCCAGCCCACTGTCTGTGCGCGGGCTACGCTGCTGATTTAGCTCTACTGGTTGAGCTACACTGTATGGAAGTGTTAGTTGGACCGGCTGTGCCGCTCCCTGCCCCATATTATGTGCTTGTGTACTGTGGTATCTGGCCGCCCAGCTCCGTTTCGCGTTCCCTGGGCTTCCCACGGGATTCATTCAGGATGCTGGGCGCGCGCACGGCGTTGACAAAGGTGTTCCCGCAGCGTAAGCTAGCTTACGCAATACGAGAGAACCTCTCGTAAGAGAACGTACTCGGTTACTAACGTAACCTCTGTTCTCTCTAGAGAGGGAACGAGTATTGCGTAACCCGCCGTGCTCTCGCCACGAGCTCATTTTCGCTTCATGCGACAGAAATCAGCGAAGCAGCCTCTGTTCCTTGCTTATATACTCTAAGCCACACCCCTAATGACGGGCTGTGACGCACTAAGCGCGCCAAGCGCGCTCATTGGACGTGACGTCACGCGCAAGGCTCAGCCATAGGCTGCTGCAGTTGCCGCAGAGCAGCCAATGGGCACGCGACTCGCTTGCCCTAGGTCTGCAGGCTGCCGCACTGCGTTGACAAAGTTTAAAAAATTAGGATAATTTTTGGCTTCAGTATCTCGTGAAAGGAGACTTTCCCGCAGCGTAAGCTAGCTTACGCAATACTCGTTCCCTCTCTAGAGAGAACAGAGGTTACGTTAGTAACCGAGTACGTTACGATAGTAACCGAGTAGTTCCCTTTCGAACGGTCACTTCGTATTGCGTAGCTATACGCAGTGGGGACGCCATGCAAAATGCTGCACTATAAGTAACTGGTTGCCTACTGCAGCTCAGGACCCCTCAACTCAGGATTTACACACAGTTCTACAGTATATTACTACACCTGCTGTTAATATTTACATAGGTCAGGTAGAAAAATTGCCCATAGGTTGTTTTAAAAGTTAATTTGATGGGAATTTGATTAGACCAAAATAAACAAGCTTTATGCATTTTATTTGTGATTTGTGTCATGTATGACTATTGTGCATCTGACATAATACTATTATGGTAAATGTGATGTCCTAATTATAAAATATAAAAAGCGCAAATTTTTTCACACATTTCTGGAAATTACCACCACAAAATCAGTCATTTTGATCGCAAAAATCACACAAAAAAAATCGTGAAATCCTGGAGGGACTGATAAAAGCTCCGCTCAAACACGTGGTGAATATCAGCAATGCAGCTTTTTGTCCAACCAGCCCCTGTTGGTCAATTTTAAGATCTCTTTCCTTCTTTTTTGACCTGGACAGGATCCAGTGCCTCCGAGTTGTCTATTCAGTGCACTGCGGAAGGCATTATGATTGTGTGCCATATGAAATATTACACCGAGGAGATGAAGATCCATTGGAAACAAAAGTATGCACATTTTCCACTCTCACTTGAAAAGATTTCCTAGAATAAAAAAAGATGTACAAATAGCCTAGACAATGAAATGCACATGCCTCTTCATGTCCCCAGGCGTGACAACAACACTACATGTAAACATGATCTTCAGATTTTGGTCTATAATTTTGTGTTGTTTTAGTGTGAGGTGTACAAAAAAAAAAGATTATTGAACTACAGGAAATTACAGGAATAAAGAGTCTGTCTTGTTCCACGCTCTGTTGTCGACACAAAACAAATCATTCTGATTGCAGTTGCCTAATGCTCTGCCCTGGAGGTGATTCAGAAGCATGTGGAATACTAACGTAGAGAGAAAAGCCTCTTCCTGCTCGCATGGGTTCTCAAATCCCTGTATTAGCATTTTGAAGTGGCTATTCTGGGTCTTTCCTCCCCGTGTTGCACGTTTTGAATCTTACGCAAGGCAGGTATTAATGCAGGGGTGATTTCACATTCAGTTGCAGCACACAAAAAAACGCCCGCCGTGTCTAATTTTACTCTAGGGACATGCTAATTTGATGCGCCACTTTTAAAAAAGGCATGTCTAACATTTAATCTATGGGAAAATGAGCAAACAATTGAGTTTAAAAAGGGATTACACAAGCCTTCATTGAAACATTTTAAAAGCATTGATGTGCATGCGCTGCGCTTGCACATGGTCGTATTGGTTTTGTAATTCTCTCATTGATGAACAGATATTTATCAGGTTTCTGTGCATTCATTCGCTCTTTGTGTTTCAAGGGAATCTAAAATCACTGCATCAGAAAGAATGCGAATTGGTGGCAACCCAGCAATGGCAACTTTGGAGATAGTCGAACCTACTGATAAGGAAAAAGGAATGTATATTATTGAGATTGTGGATGCTGAGAAGACGCACACTTGTACCCTGGACCTCTCTGGACAACGTGAGTTGTTTGGATGTGTCATTCTTTAATACTGCTTTCTGATCATTTTTAAAGGCATTTAATAATAGTTGACCTAAAAACCTTCTGGACATAAAACTTCCTACTCGTTTAATCCTAATGGCTTCAGAGCGGGTGGACCTCAGAGGGAAAAAAAAAATAATTCAAAATGTATGATGCCTTTAAAGGAAAGTACTGTGGAAAATAACCCTTTTATATTTGAACTTAATTATCAAGTGAAATACTTTAAGAACAGCTCAAATAGTTTTCAAATCACCTCCAATGAAAAACGCCACATCAACACTGAAGACTCATGTTTTCAAAGTGATTTTGTCTATTTTCAAAGGCTTTTTCACTCCAAAATCCTACACCACATTTGTTATAACCAAAATGGTCACCTGAAACGTGTGTTCTGGCATTGATCCTGTGTAGATGTGTTTAATTGGAAGTAAAGGCCAGTATTACAGCTGCACACAGGAAATGTATTTAGGGAAATCCAGGGATGAAAAAATGCCATCATAGTATCAAAGGTGCAGATACTGGCAGTGGTTTCAGTTAGTCAATAGACTGTGTGATGACAAACATAATCAAGGGCTGGTGTCTGACAGGTCATGCAATTTGCTGAATGGTGACAGTAATGAGTAGGGGAAGAAGAGCTATTTCCAGTGAAGCAGGAAAACAATGCTATTAAATTAATGAGAGCTGATTTTCTTTTTATGCTGTGCCTCCGGGACAAGACGCGGCAAGTAGAGACACAGTGCAGTTTTCCTTTAAAAAAAAACAATTGTATTCATGTTTTATATGCTCTTAACTTTTATTCTTTTTTTCCTGTTTTCCCCCCTTTAGTCTACGACAACGCCTACGCAGAATTCCAGAGACTCAAGTAAGATAACCAGTGCATCAGGCCACCACATGGCTTTCCACGTCCTAAATGTTTAGAGATGCAAAGCATGTGAGCTGCACGTTAGTGTTTGGATAAAATATAATGGTCTGCTAATGAACTCAACAATGCTATTCTTCTTTTGCCCTTCAGAGCGGAAGCATATGCTGAAAAGAGTGAGTATACTCAATCACTCCCAACACTCTCGGGGGTCCTGCTTTGATATGTAATTATATTCATAAAATTAACTTTGCAATGTTTTCTTATCAGATCGTGGCAAAGTGGTTGGTGGTCTTCCTGATGTTGTGACTATCATGGAAAAGAAGGTTTGTTCAAGTTCGTTATGTGTGAGCCATAACAATATGAAAAATGGATGCAATGCATAAAGAAATTGGAATCTGATCTGACTTTCCTTTTGAAGAAAATCATGTCAAAAACACCACAAAATGTATATATATATTTTGTTGTATGAATATATGAACATGCAATATATCAAAAGAAAGAAAAGACCCAAAAGAAAAGAAAATCCCAACTACTCCCCACACCCCACCCTCTGAGGAGGGTGCTGGAGCACGAGAGGTTGTTAAGCACTTACATCAGGCTCAGATACTGGACTGAAAATATGTGAGGTGTGTCACAATAGTTACGACCTGTCATCTGATTGGTTCAGTACAACGTAGAGGGCTTCATTGGGATTGGGGACCCAACACAAATCTTGCGGGAGTGGGAAATTTTACCTTTGCTGCAGGTGGGAGTGGGCGACTTTAATGAGTTGATGACGTGTATTGCTGGTGACCTTTTATACTCACAGGTGCTCTGCTTGTGACATTATGGACTGTTGTCAACCAATAAATATTGGCGTGAACACATACTTCAGACACCTGTCACTCTAATAGCGTTCCCCATAGCGTCAACTCCATGACGCAGCGCCTCACTCCATTCTCAGGGAAATGGGTTGCATACGCAACCTGAGACATTTTACTGAATAATTTATAGTCTTTGCTAAAAATGTGAAGGTCTTTACCCAAAGACCTGGGCCCCATAGTCAAGTCAAGTCACCTTTAATTATATAGTGCTTTTAACAATATAGATTGTTTCAAAGCAGCTTTACAGTGATAATAGGAAATTATAGTAACAGAGATTGTTTTGGCTTTACAGCAGCTATAGGATAAAGTTATTGTCCAGCTAAAGTTAGTTTTGATTGATTGATTCACTTCTGTTGCAAATATCATTAGTTATTTACTTAGGGGCCGCTTACATGACACCTTTCTAACAGAAAACACTTAATGCGCTCCGGCATGCTCATCAGCACAAAACAGTGCCTGGTGGCTCGAGAACGCAAACCCTGAAATAGATTCCAAGGTGCAAGCCTTGAAATAAATAAAAAAAGGTTATCTTTGCGCAAACCTCAAAAACGCAAACCCGCGAAAACACAGACGGCGTGCATCACGTGTTTAGTCTATAGGTATGCCCGTTTGAATATATATGTGCGCAGCCGTCTAGTCCTTCTTTACAAACCAGCCCTCAGCAAACTACTTGCCTGGCCTTAAAAATTTATTATAAAGAATTATTTATCGCTTCCACGTAGCCACATCAACCGGAATTATACTGACAACTTTTTATCTGTACACAGGTAAAAGGAAGGGAAAGAGGCCTTTACAGGGGAGAGACTAGTTAGCACTTCAGGACTGCATTGTCGTCGTGTCCAGGCACAGGCCCTTCATCAGATCTGGATACGGCCTGGATCCTGCTTCCTAATGATATCTCCTAAGGGTAGCATGTACAGAGTGAACAGCAAAGGTCCTAGCACTGAGCCTTGTGGTGCGCCATACCATACTGAACTTTTGATCGATAAGACATCTCTTAATTTACTGCTACAAACTGATAACGGTCAGATAAGTATGATTTAAACCATGCTAATGCAATTCCACTAATGCCAACATAATTTGCGAGTCTATTTAAAAGAATGTTGTGGTCAATAGTATCAAATGTAGCACTAAGATCGAGTAACACTATAGAGAGATACAACCACGATCGGATGATAAGAGCAAATCATTTGTGACTCTAATAAGAGCTGTCTCAGTACTATGGTACGGTCTAAATCCTGACTGAAAATCCTTGCAGATACCATTTTTTTCTAAAAAGGAACATAGTTGTGAAGATACTGCCTTTTCTAGTATCTTTGACAGAAAAGGTAGATTCGAGATCGGCCTGTAATTGACTAATTCTGTAGGATCAAGCTGCGTTTTTTTAACAAGCGGTTTAATCATAGCCAGCTTAAAAGTTTTTGGTACATATCCTAATGACAAAGATGAATGAATGATATTAAAAAGGATCTATGACCTCTAGAAGCATCTCTTTCAATAGCTTAGTCGGTATAGGGTCTAATATACATGTTGTCGATTTAGAGGATTTAACGAGTTTAGAAAATTCTTTCTCTCCTATAGCAATGACTGAATCAAATTTTTCCTCAGGGAGACTACAACGCACTGCCTGATGCGATACTGTAGTAGACGGTTGCATAGTTAAAATTTTCTCCCTGATATTATCAATCTTGTAAGTAAAGTTCATAAAGTCATTACTGCTGTTCCGCTTGGAAACGTCTGGGGTTGAAGCTTTATTTTTCGTTAATTTAGCTAGTTTCAAATAAATACCTAGGGTTTTGTTTGTTTTCTTCTAAAAGGGTTGAAAAATAAGCAGATCTAGCAGCTTTTAAGGCCTCTCTTTATGCAATCGTGCTCTCTTTCTATGAAATGCGAAAAAACTCTAGTTTTGTTTTCTTCCAGTTGCGCTTCATTTTTCTGGCTGCTCTCTTAAGGGCCCGAGTGTGCTCGTTGTACCACGACGTTGGACTATTTTCTTTAATCTTCTTTAAGCGCAAAGAAGCTGTCCCATACACAAAAGAATTATATTTGAAATATATTTTCTGGATATGTTTTGGAATATATGCAAATATTTGAAATTGGCCCAATAAATATATTTCATACTTATATTTCATATATTTTTGTTATATTTCAGAATATATTTCAATGTATTTGGAATATATGCCACATATATTTTTGACACTTTTGGGGACCCGTACAGAAAAAAATACATTGAAATATATTCTGAAATATAACAAAAATATATGAAATATAAGTATGAAATATATTTATTGGGCCAATTTCAAATATGTGCATATATTCCAAAACATATCCAGAAAATATATTTCTTTTGTGTATGGGGTGTCTAAAGTGCTGGAAAAGAGAGAGTCAAAAGTTTCTGTCGCAATATTGAGTTCTTCTAAGCTATCTGGGATGCTGAGGAGATGAAACTGATCAGGAATATTATTAATAAAGTGTATATTATTATTAATAATATTATTAAACTTTAGTGGCAGAAGTGATAGGTCTAACATATTTGTAACACGGAGTCGGCTTTGCAACCTTGGCTAGATGGAGTATACACGAGACTAGATAATGATCTGAGATGTCATCGCTTTGCTGTAGAATTTCAACGGCATCAACATTGATTCCATGTGATAATATTAGATCTAGAGTATGATTACAACAATGAGTAGGTCCTGACAAGTGTTGTCTAACTCTAATAGAGTTCAGAATGTCATTAAATGCCAATCCCAATGCATCTTTTTCGTTATATACATGTATATTAAAATCACAGACAATTAGGTCTTTATCTGCAGCCAGTACTCTGTAGCTCTGATAGAAAATCAGCAAATTCTTTGATAAAATCTGTATGGTGCCCTGGTGGCCTGTATACAGTAGCCAGCACAAATCTCAAACGTAATTTAGCATTTACACTAGATAGTGTTACATTAAGCACCAACACTTCAAAATAATTATATTTAAAACAAGACTTCTCAGTAATTCTGAAGATATTACTTTAAATTACAGCAACACCTCCCCCTTTGCCTTTCAGACAAGGTTCATGTTTATAACAGTAATCTTGAGCGGTGGACTAAAGTAATGTAATCGTCTGGTTTTAGCCAGGTTTCTGTCAAACACAGCACATCTAGGTTAAAATCTGTAATCATGTCATTAACAATAAGTGCTTTTGAAGTAAGGGATCGAATATTCAGCAACCCGAGCTTTATCATTTGTTCATCTGTATTATATCTGTTTTTTGTCCCACGACTACAGCGTCTCACGGTCACCTAACTGCCCTGCTGCACTGGCTCTTGAGCCGGAACCGAACAATGTAAAGAGTTTACTAAGCTAGTCGCATCCAAAGCAGTATCTAAAGCCCTTGCACTCTTACTATCCTTGATTAAAGTTTGGATGCGTGTCTCTAGTTCTAAAATCTCCTGCATTTATCACATTTAAATCCCTCATTGCTGACAGAGAATGTTATACTATAGATGTGACACGAAGTGCAAGTGACAATAACAGGAGAAGACATTACTCACCATGTTTGTTGACTGATCCTACTCACCACAGGTGTTTGATAGACTCGTAAAAGGCGCCAGTGCGCGCGAGAAATAAAGACGGCAAGCACGGATGGCAGGTAACAGGCTAGCGAGATACTAGCGTGTTGTGCTAGTGATAACGATTTATTTAAAAGCTAGCGATGTCAGATTAATGTGATAGGCAATATTAGACAATATCTAATATATGTTGATGAGTAAGTTAAATTTAGCAAATAAAAACAACAAGGAATGATAGTAAATACAGATTCAAAACAGAAAGCTATACGGAGCTTACAGACACAAACCAGCAGCAAGGCAGACAGGAGCAATCGATCAAGTAAAAATGTTTAAGGTAAATGATTCAATGATGCAAACAGTTCATTTTAGCTGTAAAGCAGCTTTAAAACAAAATTGTGTCATTGTTCAGATCATCATTTATTAAATTAGTTCATTTCATCTATAAAGTGACTCACACCATAGACTTTCCCAAATTTGTTTAAACTGTCTTTATATACCAATACATAATTAAAATGTAAGTACTCTGAAAAGGAGAGTATAAAAATCGAGTGTCTGTAGTCCTCTCAGGGCTGCAATAAACACAGCTACTTATTTCCATTCGGAACGAATGAAATGATTGGCTGGGCGACTGTCACTCTCCCTCGCTACCATGGCTACCACCCCTCCTGCTACAGGAGCTGCCCACATGCGCGCACCCGTTTGACTCGAGGAGGCGAAGAGGCACGGAAGCTAGGAAGAATCACAATTATGGCAGAGAAAGAGCAGTCAAAATTCCCAGTACCTGCATATACAGTCAGCGAAGGCAAACAAGGCAAAAAAAGGAAGACAGTATTCGAAAAGGCTATGACCAAAAAGTCTTTGGATAAAGCAAGAAGTCAGACGAGAGTCAATATCGGCCAACAGTGCTTTCATCGTGGAAGCTCTTACATGCAAAACACCATATATGTTATGAATCTTACACTTCATCACATTGTAACTGATGGTAATGGGAAAACGTGTATCAATGCAACCTGTTTTTAGCTTTGCCTTATGTTACTAGCTCGTTACCGAATCAAACTCAATATATTTTAAACTTTACCAGTATCGATATGCTAGCTTGATAGTGAGTACTAACAACCATGTTAGTTGTTTATATTCATAATGATAAAGTTAGGTATTTATTACATGTGATTCTGACATGATGTCACTACATGCACTGCGTTCCTCTCCGCTCGGCGCTGGCAAACGCGTCCTCCAAGCTGAGCGGTCGGCATCGCGCGTTCATGTGTTTTGGGGGCGTGGCTTTGGAAGGAGCCCAGAAGGGAGGGGGTGGGAGTGAATGGAATAAGTAGCTGTGTTTATTGCAGCCCTGAGAGGACTACAGACACTCGATTTATATACTCTCTTTTTCAGAGTACTTACATTTTAATTATGTATTGGTATATAAAGACAGTTTAAACAAATTTGAGAAAACAGCAACGTGTGTTTATCAGTATGCATTAGTTCAGCAAGTCAGATTGTGAACACGTCTGTTTTTCTTTAACGGCAGGCAGGGTGATTTGTGGAGCAACGTTTTAAAAATAAAATGTATTATGTAAGAACTTGTAGCCAGCAGCCATATCACCCTGTAGCCCAAGACTGGTTGCCCACTGAAGCTAAGCAGGGCTGAGCCTGGTTAGTACCTGGATGGGAGACCTCCTGAGAAAACCAGGTTGCTGCTGGAAGAGGTGTTAGTGAGGCCAGCAGGGGGTGCTCACCCTGTGGTCTGTGTGGGTCCTAACACCCCAGTGTAGTGATGGGGACACTATACTGCCAAAAGAGCACCGTCCTTCGGATGAGACGTAAAACCGAGGTCCTGACTCTCTGTGGTCATTAAAAATCCCAGGATGTCCTTCGAAAAAGAGTAGGGCTGTAACCCTGGCATCCTGGCCAAATTTGCCCCTTGGCCTCTGTCCATCATGGCCTCCTAATCATCCCCATATACTGATTGGCTTCATCACTGTCTCCTCTCCACCAGTAAGCTGGTGTGTGGTGGGCGTTCTGGCACAATATGGCTGCCGTCGCATCATCCATGTGGATGCTGCACATTGGTGGTGGTTGAGGAGATTCCCCCATCTATGTAAAGCGCTTTGAGGTCTCAGAAAAAGCGCTATATAAATGTAACAAATTATTATTATTAATTATTGTAGCAAAAAGTGCATCTACATGTGTACAAATGTAAAACAAGTTGTTAATCACAATCGTACACTCATTATATTAATTACATATCTAAAGCTAGCACTATGAATCTGGGCCACCTACATTTATGGTTAGGATCCACTACTATGTCCATCATAAGTACCTTACTGTAACTGTCTCCCAAGTGTAAGAATTTTACTGTACACACCATTTTTGTTTGCTATTATAAACTGAGCAATGAGTCAACATCACTTTCTGTGATAATCTACATTATGCCTTAAGTGTTGTCAATAGACCTAAACTTGTATTGCAAATGGAGCATTCCTTTCAGACGCCCATGGAGGGCTGTATCCAACGCATTAGTGATCTGTGTTGCCGCAGGCAGTCGTGCCGGTGAGTGCCGTTCTGCGGCTCTTCTCTTCAACCCTGGGAGTGCGCGTTGGAGGGCGTCATACTCCTCCGCTCCCTAAGATCCATGTCCATTGTCTTCTGCCTCATAATCCGTTGCTTGCTAGCAGCATGAATCCAGCTTGGGGAATATGGTGTATTCTGACTGTGAAAGGATATTGGTGGGATTATGATTCGCCTGAATAGTTGATGCCGGAAATGCCCGACATCCTTTTTTCTTTCAGATCAAATAGACATAGCAGGTCAGTGGCTCTCAGATCCATTAAAGGAAAGATGAGGTGAACTCATGTGGGAAAGGAAACCTTTCACATGATGACCTGCTGAGGTCATGTACACTGGTTTTCCAGTGAGAGCTCCCCACAGGGCTTTGACCGTACTGTATATTTTAGTTTTTATTGAGCCATTCTGTTGATACCTATTTCTGTGAAATATGTCATGTTAACTGGAAAAAATGCAACATAAATCTGAAAACAAAGTTAGATTTATGTGCACTCAAAAAAAAAAGTGGGGAAATTGGGTACCCAAATATATGGCTACAAAGGCTTATCACTACCATCTTTGTAGAGGCTAGAAACTTGCTTCAGAAATATATTTCTCACCATACATGTTTCATTGAATTAATAACAATTAAAAACAAAAGGTTTCAGTAAAATTATATGGCCACTTTATTAATGATAATCTCCCTATATCCATGTGAATTAGTATCATTAAAGGGATAGTTCACTTTGAAATTAATTTTTGATATGTTTTAGCTTACCTCAAGGGCATCCAAGATGTAGGTGTCTTTGTTTCCGCAGTAGTTTCAATTTTGATATTTTTAGGTCAAACCGTTCTTGTCTGTCAGTCATATAATGCAGGTCGATGGTCACTGTCTCAAAACACAAGCACAGAGTCCAAATTAAAACAATTCCCCATCGTCCAAATTAAACAATTCCCCATCGTAAGTACACATTGATGGCCTAAGACACGAAACGAGCGGTTTGTGTGAGAAAACGAACAGTATTTATATCGTTGTTATCTCTTGAACACAGCACACGTCCAAATGATCTGACGGCGCGGGCGGGTATAGATATATACATAGATGTCGCCTTGGCTACGGTTTCGTTCCAATGAACTGCAGTAGCGAAGGCGACATCTAGTGTATACATCTATACCCGCCCGCGGGCGGGTATAGATGTATACACTAGATGTCGCTTGGCTACGGTTTCGTTCCAATGAACTGCAGTAGCCAAGGCGACATCTATTTATATATCTATACCCGCCCGCGCCATCAGATCATTTGGACGTGTGCTGTGTTCAAGAGATAACAACGATATAAATACTGTTCGTTTTCTCACACAAACTGCTCGTTTCGTGTCTTAGGCCATCAATGTGTACTTATGATGGGGAATTGTTTAATTTGGACGATGGGGAATTGTTTTAATTTGGACTCTGTGCTTGTGTTTTGAGACAGTGACCATCGACCTGCATTATATGACTGACAGACAAGAACGGTTTGACCTAAAAATATCAAAATTGAAACTACTGCGGAAAAAAAGACACCTACATCTTGGATGCCCTTGAGGTAAGCTAAAACATACCAAAATTTTATTTCAAAGTGAACTATCCCTTTAAGGGATACATAAGCATTTTTAGTTAGCATCTCACCATCAGAATATCGTACTATCATTCGGAATTATGTGCATCTGCTTAATGCAGTCATGATGTTTCTCATATTTATGCCGTTAGTGTGATAATGACAACATACTTCCTCTGAGAATGTTTCGGATTACATATGCGTTTATCAAATCTTTCGTTTGGTTTTCATTTTTTTTCAGACTCTGAGTCTGACCTGCACAGTCTGCGGTGACCCCAAACCTCTGGTCAGCTGGTCTAAGAATGATCAAGAAGTAGATCCCAGCGATCAGTACGTCATTGCCATGGACTCGGGCAAGTTCGCCAGCCTCACCATCAAAGGCGTATCCCTGGAGGACTCCGGCAAGTACACCATGACGGTGCAAAACAAGTACGGTGGCGAGTCGGTGGACATCATCGTCAGCGTGTACAAACACGGCGACAAGATTCCAGAAATCAAACCCACACCCACGCCCAAGAGGATCATGCCTCCCACAGTTCCGATTGTACTTCCCACCACCAAGGCTGCCACCCCTGCACCTGCTGCGGCCAAGTCTCCAGCTCCTCCCCAAAACGCCAAATCCCCCACTCCGCCCCGCGGCATGAAGTCCCCCACTCCCACCAGGAAGAAGTAAAGGCCTAGCTCTTTGCTCTCATTTGCCCCAACAACACAAAGACGACTAGATTTACATTTCCACTAAGAAATATCAGTGTTTGCAAGGCAGCAAAATAAGTTTGAGTTTAGGTTTTGGTTTGATGTAAACAAAATGCTGCCATCATGACACTCAGCACACATCTTGATTTGACTTTCAGCTGTACACAGAAATTTACATAGTTGATTATATGGGTATAAATCAGTGAAGGTGATGCCATTTTTCTGATGTTACATTTTTTTTCTGTCAGCATAATATGCACAGACTGTATAATAAATAATTCATAGTTTCATTGCCCTAAAAAGTGTAAACAATTTTTAGCTGCATCGCATACTGTCTGTAGATACTACATTTGGTTTGAAACTTACTTCATGACCATGAATAAGGGTAATCGTTTGAATAAGGGTATTATGAATGAAATTCGGAAGTAACGTTTGACTCTGTGTTGCTGTTTGTTTGAGCATCCTTACCAGCCTGATACAGCAACTTAGGCACAACCAATGGTGTGAGTTAAGGGGATGGGGGTATCTGTCTTACCAATGACACAGAATTTACACACTCTTTAAATACAACAAGGAAGACAAAACCAATTGAAATTCAGTATGCAAATAAGACTTTGTCAGAAATTGGCTGAAAAATCTCTACAAAACATCTGTACGATCAGCGGTTTGGGCTGAACGAATTGCAAAAGTTTAATTCTTAGGTTTTGAGGTTTAGAACAAACCCTCAGGGATGCACCAATATTAAAATTCTGGCTCATACCAATAAGCTGTTCACTAATTGATGTTATAGCTGATAAACAAAAAATAGCTGATAGTAAAATTCTATTTTGTGTCAAAAATTAATAAATAAACACTGAAGTAAACTCAAAAGTTTTTTACAAGTGAATTTAGGCATCATATTGTAATTGAAAGTATGAAAGACTAAATTGTTAGTGTTATTAAAAATTAACTTTAAGTAAGCGTTAGAAGATGGCAACATTTGCATAAAAAAATAGATGAAAATGAACATGCACAATTAGGGGTGCATTCAGGTTGACTTTTTCAATGGCTCTCTCTTCAGTGACTGGGGAAAATATGTCCCAATCAACCTGAATTCAGCCCTACAGTACATACCCAATATTGATCAAGAAAATAAATAAAAAATCTGTCATAACAACAGATATATTGTGCATCCCTTCAACATTATGCTGCCTTGCAAACAGTAATTGAACTATAGTGCACAAATAATAAAAGTACAATAGAAAAGTAGTATTTTCCTCCCAAAACGCATCGTCATATCGTAAAATGAGCAAGCATTTAGCATGAAAAGAGAGTAGGAAGTTTGTGTGAAGGAGGGTTGGGCGAGTTATATTTAGTGCCATGAGAAAATGTGCGAAACAGTTTGTCATCTGGGTTGCCTAAGCTGAGTGGGCCCCTAATGATTTTGGCTCCCTTTTGCTTGGGGGGAAAGCTTTGATGTTAGTTTATTAAATCTCTGTTTAAAAGCTGTTCTTTTCAGTTAGCAACTGAAATCCAGAGGCTTTTTTGCTTTCTCGAGTGGATGGATGGCCTAAGAGTGCAGGACCTCCACTTAGCCCCCAGCGGCTGCCATGAGCCCATCAGCGCTCCTCTCAACCTCATCTCACATCCTTGCCTTTTTCTGCTGGTATTGTGTTAATAAAAGAGTTGGAAATCACTACCAGTGTCATATCTGCCTTTACATTGTACACAAACACACACACACATACACACACACACACACACACACACACACACACACACACACACTTATTGTAAAATATGAATGCGATTAGAAAAGCTACCACCCCATCTGAAACGCATCAGCACTTTTCTTCGGTTCTTGGACCAGTTGTACTTCACAAATCATTTCATGTATATGGAACACCTAGCTAGAGGTGTTTTGCTGCCAAGAATGCACTGCTATACTTCCTTATTCACAATGCACGACTTGGCGATTTGTATTGCCTGGCAAATCTCCAATCAGAACCACTTTTTCTTCTTTTGAAATAAATGCATTTAGTTTACAGTGGCCACAAAGTATTTGGACACTTAAACCACTCTTTGTTGCATTAAATGACACTATACCAAGTGTATACAAATAGCAAATGTGTTTGTGTGTGTGTGCCCTTGTTTATATTACATTGTGGGGACCAAATGTCCCCATAAGAATAGTAAAACCTGAGATCACCTACATTGTGGGGACCAGCCAGCGGTCCCCACTTTTCAAAAGGCTTATAAATCACACAGGATGAGTTGTTTTGAGAAAGTAAAAATGCAGAAGGTTTTCTGTGATGGGTAGGTTTAGGGGTAGGGTTAGTGTAAGGGGATAGAATGTACAGTTTGTACGGTATAAAAACCATTACGTCTATGGAGAGTCCCCACAAAGATAGTGAACCAGACGTGTGTGTGTGTGTGTGTGTGTGTGTGTGTGTGTGTGTGTGTGTGTGTGTGTGTGTGTGTGTGTGTGTGTGTGTGGTCTTTTTGGTATCTTGTTTGATTGTGTTATAGAATGTTAAGACACAGTCACATTTTTAAGTGTGCCTTAACTGTCCAAACTATTTTTGGTGCCACTGTATCTATGTCCCTGGTGCTTCTTTTCAGAATTTGTCTCCTCCTATAATATTTAAATAATGAGATCATCATTTTAATAATTTAAACAAGCAGTGGCACTGTTTCATTTTTTTTTTTTTTTTTTTGATTGAATTACTTCAGTAATCAGTTTACTTCAATAGGAATTTGATTGGAATAATTAAAATGTAGGAAATTTAACTTGTTTTGATTTCAAATGTGACTTTAATTAAAATATGAAAATTTAATCAGTGGAATTATTTGCTTTGAACTCAGATTTCTATGGCAACTCACAATCTCAGCAAATCCTTTCCCAGACACAAGACGCATCAGTTCATAATTTTATGCAACAGAAATCATTGACAATATCACACACAGCTCGGAAATGTCATTCCTGCATGATCGATCATTCGCGGTGAATTCTAATGGAGTCGTTGTCGCATGTCTTGTTGCTGACCAGAGCTGGCATGGCAGGCTGACCACCAAGTACAAATCTTTAAGACTGAACACCACATGGTGGCACTGATGTCCCATTACGAAACCTCTGCAAGCTGCTGTCACCCCAATGAAAGAAAAAAAGACACAATACCAGATTACGGGGCTCAGTTTTACACTTTGAGTTCTATCAAGAAGGCAAACCACAAAACTATGTAATGTTCAGAGGGCCTGAGGAATCAGTTTGGGGAACATCAAACACAAAGTCTAAGCAACTGTAAGAACTAAAAACCAGCAAATGTCAAGTCAAAAATAGTGTGCCATTTTTTCACACAGAATGATATTTAGTCATTTTCATTTATATGCACCTATATGACAATGCATAGTAATAAAAAGGCAATATTTCACTATGTATATTTTCATTGCAACATCATATATACATGAAAAATACCACATTGGGACTTCTGTGAAGTAATTGAATATGAGTTTTGAACAGACTAATTGAAATTGTAAGCACTGGTTTAAACTGACTCAAGGTAATGAATCAAATTGACCAACTTAACACAATATTTCATTCTAGGTTTAAAGGTTACTATATACTAGCGCTTACACTGAGTATGCAAATGCTTACAAATCCATCGAAATTCATTAATTTCAAACGCTTGCAAATCCATTCTTTGTCGCTATGTACACAGAAGATGAGAAACTTGATCAGTTCAGTTGTGTATCTATAGCAATATGGTCACACTTTAGATTAGGGTCTAATTCTCATTATTAACTAACTATTAACTACAACTTTCAACCTCAATAAACTCCAAATTACTGTTTAATAATAGTTAGTAAGGTAGTTGTTACATTTAGGTATTTGGTAGGATTAATATGTGCTTTGTACTAATAAACAGCCAATATCCTAGTAATTTGCATGCTATTAAGCAACTAGTTAGTGAGAATTGGACTCTAAACTAAAGTGTTACCAACTATATAATAAGAATCTCTCTTAAATTTGTCTCTAATAATAAGTCATAATACTAACAATAATACCACTGTGTAAAACACAAGGCATATCAATCATGTCAGCATTCTATTTTTATATAAAAAAAAAAAAAATGTATCTAGTGGTCACACTGACGTGTTTTACACACTAAAGCATCTTGAAATGATTTTACTTCCTGCTAAATGCATTCTGAATAACCAGCACGTAATTTGAAAAAAGTTATAACTATAGTGTTTCGTTGAAGAGCCCCCTGGGAATCCCACAACAAAAAAATATATACATAATACATAATAGAATCTGAGACTACTTTGAAGTAAAGAAAGTTTGCTATTGTTATCACTGTCGAGTGCACACAGCATTTTCACTGGCAGATAATCTGAGTGTGGGTGAGCGTGCTTTGAAGATGTGTTAGCTTCCACTGCACTGAGCAAAAAAAGAAAAAGGAAAAAAAAAAGCCATGCCAACAGAAACTGTCGAGATTCTTATAAACACCAACGGGCTGCCTGAAATGAGAGTGGTAGTGCTGTGAGGCTTGTCAGCCGTTCATACTAAACCACGTTTCATTAAAAAAAATTAAAAGTTCCTTTCAAACTATCTCTCTTATCTTTTACGGCCTGAATTCACATGGCTGTCGTTCCCATGTACCACTTATGCTTTCAAATGGAAGGGTCATATTTATGTGCATTTAGCATGTACATCTAAGGGAACAAAATGCATTAAAAGTACTTACATCTTGCAGAAAACACTGTTTCACAACCAACCTTAGTCTCGTCTGCTGTCCAGGCGTCTTACACTATTGGTGAATTTGACGTGCTGTTCTAAAGAGAGCAGAGAGAGCAGTCGTGGATTTTATCATCACACACATGAAGGACCATAGGTTTAGTGCATGTTTCAAGATGTTATAGACCTATAGTTTCATGTGCTATAACTAAGTGAAGGCATTTTCTAATTTCTTCTTTGGCTTGTTGTAAGAGAACTAACACAGAAGACCCCATGAATTGATTTGAGAAGCAAGGTGTTATTTTCTTTGTTGATCGTGAAGGCGTATAATACCTGGAATTCTCAGCATTCTCATTCATCTCAAATTCTGCCATCTTCCTTCACAGGAACTCAGTTACAGAAAAGGTTTTGTTTTTAACTAATAACCTGAGCCATAAATGTCATGTGACTAATTACATATCACAACAGCTTTGATTGGTTGATGGCACCACATCACACTCCAAAAAAATGCTTACTTTTTTTTTTTTTTTTTTTATCCAAACGCTGGGTTGAGACTGTTGAGTAAGGAAGCGGGGTTAATTCGACCAATCAGTAACTCAATGATGTGGGTTGGGAATATGGACATGAAAGACTGCAGGCACGTTACACAAGTATTTTAAAACTGACTGAAAATCACTTGAGTGATGACAGGTGAGTGGGATCTGAAAAAGGTGAAATGGCAGTTGAGAGAAGTGAATAAAATGCTTTAATGGAGTTTATTCCTGACTATCAGTGTTTATTACAAGCTTTCAGTATATATGTTTCTTGGCGGCACTCAAAGTGTGAGGCTTTGGCTGTAGTGTGACTAAAATAAAAGTTATTCACTATTTATTAAACATTGTTCAGAGAACTTTTCAAAAAAGCAACTTTGTAATTTAGCAACTTAATTTACTACCCATTTTGGGCTCATTTTAACATTTTAGCAATACATAAGTTAATATTTAACTCTAATAGTTTGGAGTTCACTTAAAGATTTTGATAGTAAAACAGAGGTAAAAAAAAAAAAACACTTGAGGCTAAGACATTTTAATGATGTATAGTTTGTCAAGTAAAAAAAAAAATTGTTTTGCTGATCATTTTCCACTCTTGCCTGTTTTAGGGTTAAATAAAAAAAATAAAAAAAAAATAATAATAACTTAAATTTTAACTTACATCTTGCTATTGTCAAAAGCAGAACTCACTTCTCGAAGAACCTAATTGAATTCACATTCATTGTATTCAGGAACCACAGATATACTGACATGCAATCTTCATTTAGTCAATTATAAACCTGATGGTTCAAAAGTGTTTCATAAAAAGAAACACTACAAGCATGTCTTCTGATATAACCAATGGCAGTTTCTGATATAATGTGTCATGATTTATGTCCTCTTTTTGTTTGAAAGGAATAGATAAAGTAATCTCACTATAGTGATTATTTGCCCTTCTGCACTAAGAACATGTAAAATGTGAAGGTGTCCTCTGTGTTGAGTGGTTTTCAAGACTGAGTTTAAGAAATAAGGAAATAAGGATGAGATTCACCCACAGTGAAAGAGATTGACACATAACAACCGCATAGCATGACAAATGACTAACTTCACAGAGTTATGCAGCATTCAGGTTTTACACTTTCCAGCACATTTGAAATATAATGACATTTTCTTATTTGTAACTCGTCCTTGAACAAATTCATGAAATACATAAGATTCCCAAATGAGAATGGCTACTACATTTACTGGACTTTTTGTTGTATTTATTTATTTATTTTACAAAATTGGTTGTTAATCAGTCAGACATTTTCCAGACTCCAGGTGTGTATGACAATCAACTGTTTCTATATCTCAACTTCGACACACCATTAAACATTTATTAATCACCTCAAATCCCTAAATGATAGACTTTCCCTTCTTAACTACATAAAGAGAACTGATTTCAAAAGGTCCAGTCTTGCCCCAAGCAATGCTTGCCATTAAGTAAACTGAGAAAATGAGAAAATAATGATGAGAATTATGAACAGATAATGAAATAAATTTGCAAATGATGTGCAAAATTATTGCAGCATGTTATAGGGAATACTAAATTCTTAAAGGTAAAGTGTGCAATATATATATATATATATATATATATATATATATATGGTGATTCACACAAAGCTATTGTATGGTTTCAGAAGGCTTGACATATAGCACATGCTTTTATGAAGTACTTTTATGCTACTTTCAACTGCTTTTTAGAGAACAGAAACTCAGACATTTTGTCTAGCTCTCATTTCGCATTTCAAAGAGGAAAGACAAGTGTGATAATGACGTGAGGGTGTGAGTAAATGCTTAAATTAGATAAATCGTTGTTTTAGGGTGAACTATTCCAATTTGAGAGCACTTTCAACATGGTATGGGCAAACCCTACATATGTTTATATGCTCATGTTAACCATGGGCGATCATATTAAATGTATATAATATAAATATCTTCACACAGTTTCGGTCCAGTCCACAAATGTATTTTGAGTGCAGCACAAGTAGCTTTCAAACTGCATTTCAAACCAATTGAAATGAATCAACAGTGGTTCAATGGTGCACACTACTCGCCATCCAGAGGATTTGATCCCAGAATGCTATGGAAATATGCCAGAAACTGAGTTCCACTTACACGCCTCTGGTTTCTGGTTCCCCCAAAGCTAAACCCCTGCTCAGCGCTTTAGAGAATGCTTTCAGCCGTAATAACATCGGGGGGATACTAAAACAACATACAGGAGAAAAGATTCCTCTCCTTCTGTCCTCTTATTTTAGAATAACTGAAAGTCGTAGAGGGAATAGTAATTATTTATACAGAATTTCACAAGCTTAAGAACTGTGTTTGGTCGTTTTATCAGAGTAAATATATTTGTTGAGCTCCGTACAGTGGTTATGCACAGAAAAAGTACACCCAAATGGATTCATTATTTATTCTGCAAAAAGAAAAAAGAAAAAGAAGTTCAAGTCTGTGAAGCATTGATTAGAATAACCAGGAGGGAAGCTGAGCTGCGAATAGGCATTTAGTATTTAAAATAATTATTTCCATTTGGACCATGATAATATGCAAATTACAGTTTCAGGTTCAGCGAACCTTTCCATTTGTAACACAGAAGCCTACAACATGACTGCATTTTGCTTATCACTTATTTATTCAGTTTTTACCTAGAAGAAATGCCACAAAACAATTAACACTTGAAAAATGAAACATCCACTCAGGACAGAGGAAGAAAAGCCTTCATTAAATGGCAGATTGATAAGCGAACAAATAAACAGACAACTAGACTAGCACCTCAGTCAATTAAACAGGTTTTTAAAAGGACTCAAATTTGCATTTTTAGCTGCACGTATATGAGTGTTATTTGGGACAGGAAAGTCATTACATCAGCAGCACTGCTCAGACAATTCAAATGCTCAATTAATGTCAGGGTTTATAAAATAATTAATTCGTTATTACTGCACAAAACTGCGTTGGGGTGAAACCTGTCATGAAAATGTCTCAGTCACTCCAAAATCAAAAGAAGAAGACGAAGAATATATTATTATTTACATTATAAATTGAATATTATATGAAAATTAAGCCTATTTTTAGGATTGTTGAGATTTTTTTAATTTATTTTTAATTTTTTATTATGTGACATTATTTTGATGAATTCTTTTCTCCAAAAATCCTCATTACTGTAATGTGAAACTGTGACATTGTTTAGCAGTACTGGAAGCAGTGTTGGGTAAGTTAGTCTCAAAAAGTAATTAATTTACTTGCTAGTAGCTATCTTCACCAGTCGAGTACTGTACTAATTACTCTCTTTGTAAATTTAAAATTGCATTACTTATTACTAATTACCTTTTAAAAACCATATCAACCTCGAGCAGTTGAACAATACAAAGATAGACATGAAACTGCTCTTTTAATTCTTTCAAATAAATAATGTAAAATTTCATAAATTATTCTTGAACTGAACAAAGTATTTAAAGGGGTCATGAACTGGCTTTTTTTTTAAATGTATAATGTTGTCTGAGGTCAACTTATGACATTCGCTTGGTTTTTACATTCAAAAACATCAAAATGAATAAGTAATAGGCTATTTTCTACCCTGGTTTTGAGCCTAGCTCCTGAAACGCTCGGTTTTTATGGGCTTGAAGACTTGGAAGTAAACGCCCACTGCTATGATTGGATAACAGTTTTGCATATTATAATGAGTTTCATGTAATGCGTGAATCGGTGGGCGGGGCTAAACAGGCAGTGTTGAAGTAGGCGTTGATCTTCTTCTGCGGAGGCGGTGTTTGATACCCTTTGACGTCATAGATCCCCACTTTGAAAAACCTGTCGTTCGCTTTGCCTGGTGTCAATAAAAGCTTTTATTGGACTAACAAGGAAGTTTTTAGTTCTGAAACTCACAGGATATTCTTATAGTATGATGACCTTTCGAAAGGGACTACACGCACTACATCGATGACACTATTGGGGAACGCCCTCCACATGAACTGGTATCTACAAAAACTATCCAATCACGGCAATCGATATTGACCGGCGACAGCCTATGACGTCACTACTAGTGCGACCCGGAAGTATAAAAGTGACGCTTAGAGAACATGTCATCCTCTTTTCGTCTTCAGGGACTGTTTTGTCGTATTTGCAATCACCTGAAAAAGGTAAGAACAATTATGGCAAGTGATAAGCGTTTCAAGAAGTGTGTGGATCTGTGTCTCAGGTTTCTGACACCAGATGACACACACAACTTGTGTTTACTGTTTGGGCTCAGAGCACGCACAATCAGCTCTTGAGGGATCTGATTGTGCAGAATGTGAGAGTTTTCCTCTAAGAAAACTCCGCTCTCGTCTGGCCCTCTTCTTGAGGGAAGAGGGACAGACATCTGTGCCAGGCGATTCAGGTCCCGCTCACACTGAGGCAAAGCAGAGACTAGAATCGGTGGGGTTTCAGAGCTCGCCGAGGAGGGCTTTCACTTTGTCAAATGATAATTATGTTATAGTCAGGCCACCGTTCATCCGAGCATCAAACAGACATTTCTGCGTGAGATGGTTTCCTCCCTATCGGGAGTTTTTCTACTGAGGCCACCACTCTGTCAAGCTCCAGATAAAACAACAGAATCAAGCGTTGGCCCTTGTTAGGCCACCTTGATAGCCACCTTATACTCGAGCAGTAGTTCTCCTCTCACTTTTGAGAGTCATTTTGAGATTATAGCTCTGAACTGCAGACATATAATATTCGTGTGTCGGCCCTCATGGGGCCGCCTCGACATCTGGCTTAGGCTTAGTATCTAGGATTTTTGGTGGCGGTCTGCTAAACATTCTCGCCTCGAGCCTCTCAGTATCTGAGTGTAGGTTCCTTAGACCATCAGGGGATTTTATTCCTGTAAATCTAGTTTTTCCCAGTACTGGCCTCTTACTACTAGCCAAGGCCCGCCTTTTGCATTAGGTGTAAATGCTAGTGGTGTATCAGGGTAGATAGCAGCATAGGTAGCTACATTCAAAAAGCCTCCCATGGCCACAACAATGGGCGTTGTCAGGTCTTTCTATCCAGAGAGTAAGAAACAGTGGGATGTGGTAGCTGGCAGTAAGGCCTTAAAAAAGGAAAAAAAAAAAAGTTAAAAAAGTTAAAAAAGGATTTTTCTTCTGAGCCCCTTGAATATAAGAATTCAAGTCATAAAGTCGAATGTCGTTGGCCACTTACTGAGGCCTCCATTCCGTTGGGTTTAGTAAAGAAATATCATTTCTGTCTTGTAAAATTACAAGATAATAGACCTCGACCCTTGTTAGGGTCATTAATTAGAGCACTTTGCTACCCATAGCTCCTATGTAATCACCCTTCACCACCCAGGCTCAGGTAGAGACAGATTAGTGACTCCCTCCCACTTGGGATGGTTGAGTATGATCCCTTAGAGCCAAAGCACTGCCCAGGCTGACGCCCGTGACTTTCGAAGCTGTAGGCCTTACAGTAGGCCTCCTTGATACTCCGGTAGCGTAATATTGTACTCTCCTTGCTTTAAAGGATTGATAGCACTTCTGCTGAGTACACTGCCTGTTGGCAATGTTAAATAAGTATAACCAGGCCCACATAAATGTCTGTTAGAGCACCTAGGCTTCTGATGGCTTTACATACATCCTCACTATCAAGTAGTTGATCGCCTTGAAGGCCTCGAAGGCGGCTCCCCATGCGAGTTGGATGCTTAGCATTGCAAAGGCATTAAATATCATGTTGCAGGCCCCATGGGGCCTACCTGATTTTAGCCCAGAGGATGATCGGTACTTATCAGGTTGAGCATAGTGTTCCAGAATTTATCTGAGGATCACTCTGTTTGAATACATAACTCCCTAAGCCTGGTTGGAAGGTCGAAGGACTCACGAGGCCTCCCTGGTAGATCAGCCCAAGAGCTGGAGGCACCCCCCTTATTAGGGTCCCTTTAGAGTGCCCAGTCTCCACAGGGCTTTGAAGCACTGTGTAGATCCAGGATCGAGTAGAGTTACTCCCCTCGTTTGCAAGGGTTAACAAGCGCTATGCTGAGTTCTACTCTCCAGGATGCCCGTCTCTATGATCCGGTTTGTGAGTGAACTACTGCCATTATTTGCTGTTTTTCCCTATTGGATTTTGTGAGAGACTCTGTTCAGGAAACAGACAGGTTGTTGGCAAGACTAGGTCAGTAAATTTGACCAGGTCAGCCTCCCTGGTGGCATGTGGCGTTGACTTTATGTTCCCCTCAGAAAGCGACTGGACGGGACTCCTTTCGGACCCCCCGGCCATATTCCCTTGAAGGAACCCCTTCCAGGGGGAGTGTGTTCATGGCATTTCAGGTTGAAACTGCCAGTTATGACGTTTTGTTCACGAGCCATAATTGGCATGCACTCCCCTCAGCATGGTGGGATTGTACATCGTTCCCCAGTAGTGTCATCGACGCAGTGAGAGTTCCCTTTCGAAAGGGAACGTCTAGGTTACGACTGTAACCTCTGTTCCCTGAGAACAGGGAACGAGACACTGCGTCGTTAGCCATGCCTCGGGGATGCCTGCTGAACAGTCCCTTCAGACGAAAGTGGATGACATGTTCTCTAGGCGTCCCTTTTATACTTCTGGGTCGCAGTAGTAGTGACGTCATAGGCTGTCGCCGGTCAGTATTGATTGCTGTTATTGGATAGATTGGATAGACACCAGTTCACGTGGAGGGTGTTCCCCAATAGCGTCATTGACGCAGTGTCTCGTTCCCTGTTTTCAGGGAACAGAGGTTACAGTCGGTTTTGAACCATGAATTAAATGTTTTGGGTGAGTTACTTGATTTTTTGCAGACATATAGTGTTCTGATGTTCAAGCAAGCAGTTGACAATTGAACTTACAGTTTAGAGAATTTTAAGACTGTTTAAAAAAAATTACCAAAGCGATTGAGAAAAACTGTAAAGAGAACAATAATAATGAAAAAGCTAATCAAACAAGAGGTTTTTAATAGGCCATACCATGTTTAGATGTTGTAGACGAATCCAAGAAAATATGCATGTTACATCTTGTACATATAATTAGCATTTCCTAATTGACTGGCCATATGGTTGCCAAATGCAGTACATGTATAATGTCCTCTGGTTTTAAAACCCCTTTATGTTGTTCTCCCATTTCTACATCTTAATCAAATACGCTTGGGTCTTATGTAAATTCTTACATAAATGCCCCCAATAAAACTACGAAAGATCATTATTCACAGTATATAGCAATATAAAACAAAGACAAATTATTTAGTAAAATTAAAGCAAGAATTTTTTAATATTTTAATATTTTTTTATATTTTCAATATTTTATATTTTGCCACAAAGATAGACAATACGAAATGAATTTTGAATAGTGTAAATTATTTGCATTGTTTTATTGAGAACAAACCTGTGAATTTGAAATCTGATTCAAATGCTTCATATGAGAGAGTGTACATTTTATGTGAGTATGTGTGGTGGTGGTGATGATGATGATGATGAACATTATTCACACTATGTTACAAAAAACAGACCTACAAGTAGCGATAGATAGATAGATAGATAGATAGATAGATAGATAGATAGATAGATAGATAGATAGATAGATAGATAGATGTCCTAGTGTACTGACAGAAAATCATAACGTAGGCTCATAAATCTTTTAGGCTACAACTGGTCAATGGGGGTCTTATTGGCAGAAAAAGCACTCTGCTTCATGAGCCCACTACACCCATGCACTAGAGCAAAATAACAGCAGTGCCTTCCGGGGTGCGTCAATCAGCACAGCCACACTCCGAATGGCCACCTAACAGCACCTGCCAGTGGAAAAGCTGTCCTCATGTCTGGCCTGGCTAGGTGCCCATTACGACCAATCTCCCTTGGTTACGACCCCTCCAATCTGACAGCACTCCCGCTCTAGGAACAAAGGGCCTCCACACCAGGTGCTCAGAGCTCACCATCTGCAGAGCTAGTGACTGCTTTTACTTTAGTTGATCAATTGGTGTTGGGTCTGTTCAGGATCCATAACTTAAAGGTTACAGAAAGTTAAACAGTAATTTAGAAGTGTTATTAAGTGTTACAGGAGTCAACATGAAATCAGCATTCACCCTTTTTACTTTCTTAAAACATATTCATGATCTTATGGACCTTAGTCATGAGAGTGCCATTTTAAGTGAGGGAGAGAAGTACAGTGTGTTAAATGGATTGTACTGTTGTTTAAAGGTGCACTCAAGGTTATTTTCGTAAACGAAAACTGAAACTAAGACTAAAACTATTGGTAAAAAAACATTTCCGTAAACTGAAATAAAATTACAAATTCATAATAAATGAAAAACTAAAACTAAACGAAACTAACAACAGTTACTGAAAAACTAACTGAAATAAAATAATAATTAGCAAAAATAAATAATCGTTTTCGTATTTAATAAGCTCTTTACTTTGGTGGAAAATCTGACCTGTGGCTGTTTAGGGAAATGCCTGTAGGCTATATTGCGCTTCACACGCGTGAAGTTGCTGAGGCGATTAACCGCTGTCCTGTGTCGCGCTCAATGAAGGACCGTAGCGTCGAACACATCGCTAGTCCTAAGCGGCTGTTCATAAAGGATGCGTCTGTGGCAGTGGAATAGGAAATAACTCAAGGTAATGAACTTCTTTTAACTTGAGCGCGGCGTTTTTAGAATGTCCTTTCATTTGCGAGACGCGGGTGCAACAGCAAAACAAGTCCGTCAAGCACAAAAATACCTTTAATGTACTACTACTGTATGTTTGAGATGTCAGGTTTCATGAAGGTTGACAGGCTGAAAGGTGCTGTTGTTATCTTTGTTTTTACAAAATATTTTCTGCTAATAATATTATTATCAATGTGGAGACATGTCCCGGAACACCACACACACACACACACACACACACACACACACACACACACACACACACACACACACACACACACACACACACACACAGACACACAGACACACACAGACACACACACACACTCTCTCTGGTCCACTATCTTTGTTGGGACTCTCCATAGACGTAATGGTTTTGTACTGTACAAACTGTATATTCTGTCTCCTTACACTAAACTGACCCCTAAACCTACCCATCACACACAACCACACACACTAAACCGACCCCTAAACCTACCCATCACACACAACACACACACAACCACACACACTAAACCGACCCCTAAACCTACCCATCACACACAACACACACTAAACCGACCCCTAAACCTACCCATCACACACACACACACACACACACACACACACACACACACACACACACACACACACACACACACACACACACACACACACACACTAAACCGACCCCTAAACCTACCCATCACACACAACACACACACACAACCACACACACTAAACCGACCCCTAAACCTACCCATCACACACAACACACACTAAACCGACCCCTAAACCTACCCATCACACACAACACACATTAAACCGACCCCTAAACCTACCCATCACACACAACACACACACACACACACACACACACACACACACACACACACACACACACACACACACACTAAACCGACCCCTAAACCTACCCATCACACACAACACACACTAAACCGACCCCTAAACCTACCCATCACACACAACACACATTAAACCGACCCCTAAACCTACCCATCACACACTAAACCGACCCCTAAACCTACCCATCACACACAACACACACACACACAACACACACACACACACACACTAAACCGACCCCTAAACCTACCCATCACACACAACACACACACACACCACACACACACACACACACACTAAACCGACCCCTAAACCTACCCATCACACACAACACACATTAAACCGACCCTAAACCTACCCATCACACACCACACACACTAAACCGACCCCTAAACCTACCCATCACACACACACACACACACACACACACACACACACACACACACACATTTAATTTAGGTCCCCACAGTGACACGAGTCCACGTGAGTGTGTGTGCATTCAGGTTTAAGTCCCCACCGGGATAGAAAAACATGTACACACTCACTCACACACACTCACACACTGCATAGATACTTCATTATTTAGTCACACTGGCTTCACAGCAGGTTGTCAGATTAATTGAGCTGTTTTTTTGTTTTATGTACCAGTGTCACTCTGCTACAATGTACAGCTGAAAAAAGTAAACTATGTTTAACAAGATTTCATCTTTAATATGAATTAGTTTGTCTGACTTTTTCATCGTTTTTTTCTTGTATACTTTTAAGTTCCATTTATTTGGTGCTTTGTTCAATCTCAAACCATTATTTTTATTTTTATTATTACGATGTCTGCACAAGAGTTAACTGTAATCTCGGCAAACATTAAACTTTGCTGAAATTATGCGTCTCGCTTTGGTCTACCCTGGAAGTGTTCTGTTTGCTCTGCCAAACTATAATTACTAAAACTAAAACTGAAACTAAATAAAATAAAAACTAAATAGAAATGTGTTTGCAAAATAAAAACTAAACTAAAACGAACAAAACCATTAATGAAACGAACTAAAACTAAACTTAAATTTAAAGCAAAATTGAAAACGATATTAAAATAAAAACTTATTTAAAAAAGCAAAACTATAATAACCTTGGGTGCACTATGCAGAATTTCAAAAAGAAAGAAAAAAGCACAGGCACAAAAATAATCCTCTCAATCATTGCTTATGATCCACTAAGTGTGTGGTGATGTTTGTGTCTACAGAGAAATTGCTCTATGTCTGTACTTTCTTCTTGTATTGCTTTGCTCTGTACATTTCTGGGCTGCAAACATGTGTTTACATACCAATTTTCTCGGAACCCACACCACAACCAGCTTTTACTCGGCCCACATACAGCAATGAATTACTATGTGGACCAGATCTGGATTAAAGACAAAGGCCACACATGGGCCATAACTGGCACAAGTCTCAGTAATTAATAACGAATAACCGGCCCTGAACTGGGCCAAAACAAATTGTAATTTTTGTACTGATTCACAGCCTTAAACCATATCCACACCAGTCTTTAACCAGAAACCCCAAAACTGAGCCACACCTGAGCCATATCTAGCTCAATATGCCATTGGCAACACAGAATCTTAGTATTTGGTATTGTTATATATTTTTGTATTGTTGTATATTTCTCTTATTTTCCATTATTCGTTTGTAACCGTTCCAGTAAACTGTTACCTCTCTTCTATGTTCAATATAAGTTGTAATTTAATTGCTAGGGAGCCATTATCAGGGAGATTTGTATAATAATGTTTTGGCATGCAAACATAATCATGGCAAAAACATAATAATAATCATTAAATACAAAATTGAAACTCCACAGACAGCAAGTTGTCATGAAGTTAAATAAGTCGAGTACTGATAAAACGAGCCAATGCACACACTGACGTGCGAGCTTTGCATCCACGCTCCGCCCCGCAGCGTGGCTATAAATACGGAAGTGGATGCACGCACCACTTGTCTTTTGCTTCTGAGCCTATCGGTCTTCATGATGGTGTCTCTGAAGAATGTTGATTTATTCAACGAGCGAGTGTGTCGGTGTTTCTTCTGGAAGTCTCTCCCGGTGCTGGTGGTTCTACAGCGCGAGTCCAGCAGTGGTCACAAGCCTTCTGAGCTCTCAACTGCTGTTTTAACAGCATTCCTTGTTGTGTTTGTTTGTCTGACGGCCTGTTGAGGGTGAAGAGAGTGAGTGCTTCACTGTTACAGGCTGCACCATCCCTGAAAGAGCAACATGGGTGCGTTTGCGTAAAAAAAAAAAAAAAAAAAGTTACAAAAAATGTCATTCCACCCATGCATTTCTGGATGCACGTTCCCTGTCCCCCTCTGATGGTCACATTAGTTGCATCACGTGATTGGGATTACAGCATGCTGAAGCAGCTTTTGTGGATAGTTCATGTTCTCATTGTGAGAACATGACTATCGCGGTGTTGAGATCGAGACTCACCTTCGTCCGGCTCCACCCTAGGGTGCCGTGTGGGATGGGTGATCAGAGGATCATAGTGATGGCTTCCCTGCCCGGTAACCAATACCCCTGTGGGCCCCTCACTCCTCTATCACACCACAGCCGGTGGAGCCCCCCATTGAGCGCGCTGGTCCCTCTGTAATGGACCGACCAGCCGTTTCATTCGGGGCCCCTCCAGAGGACAGGATGCCAATTGCAGCATTGGAGGGTGAGCTGGCCTCTGGAGATGATGACTCGGCTGCGTTATCTCCCTCTGGGAGTGTAACGTTGCCCGAGCCAGATCCAGAAATGTCAGCTATGCTGAAACGGTCCGCTGAGGCTGTCGGGCTCGCGTGGAATCCTCCAGCGTGTCTCGAACAGTCTCGGTTGGATAATTGGTTTCTCCCGCCGCCCCAGTGCCTTTCTTTCCTGAAATGCATGGAGAGCTTACCAGGTCGTGGACGGCACCTTTCTCTGCCAGAAACTGCCTGAGTAGCTCCTCCCTCCTCACAACCCTTGACGGAGAAGCGGTGAAGGGTTACGAGGCTATCCCTGCAGTGGAGCAGTTTGTCACAACACACCTGTGTAGGGCAGCCGCTATCTCTTGGACGAGGGATCCTCATCTCCCCTCTAAGGCCTGTGAGTTTTCGTCCGTTCTTACGGGCAGAGCTTACAAAGCCTGTGGGCAAGCCGCTTCCTCTTTGCATGCCATGGCGTTGCTACAGGTCTACCAGGCCAAGGCATGCACTCATGAGCCGCGTTTCCACTGTCGGGCCAGGGCCGGGCCGTGCTAGTGCGTGCCAGGGCCAGTCGCGTTTCCATCGTCACTTCCTGGGCTTGATCGGGGCTTACTCGGGGCCAACGGCCAGGATTTCTGGCCCGTCGAATACCTTGGGCCAAAGCGGGCCAGCTCGGGCTAGAGGAGTGGTTACCAACAGAGGAGGAGTTTACCGTTGGGAGACGGCAGCGCCGGATGATTCTGTCAGCATTTAAGACTTAAAAATAAAATAATTTAAATCGCGTTCATGTTTGAATGCCTTCTGTTTGTGATGCAAAAGACTATGCGCGCTAGCCGTTACCATAGTAAACATAGTAAACGCTTGAAGATACGCATAGTAAAAAACAACAACATAGCGAACGCTTGAAGAAATCAGACCAATCTTAAAGGCTATCACAGTCATGTTTTTATTTTATCTGTCATAGCCTACGTCTCGTCTCTTTAAACCGGACTATCAAAAAAAAATGTTCGGAAGCTTCCTCTGTTTCTCTGACTGAAAATATCTGTATGGGAGTCGAGAGAGTGCTAAAGCTCCTCGGTCGTATGGCATATATTTGTAGAAATGATCATTCTTTCTAAATGTGATGTAAATATGTCCTGTAACTAAGTTACCAGATAAAGAAACAGACGCGACTGAAAAAGTAAGTGTGTCCTCTTTCTTTTGTGAAATAGACCTAACGGTAATTTATTTCTGAGTGACTAATGTGCAATTTTTACATAAATTAATTCATTATGATCAATGTATCACTTTTTATTGTAAACCTGTGGTAAAACATCGATGCTTGGGTTTTAAATATTCAAGTAGCTGCTAAACAAAAAAAAAAAAGCTAGCAAACGGCCGCTTTTATCGTGTTTGTTTTCAACGCTGTTTCCAGTGATTTCTGATTAGTTTTCTGATAAAACTTCCATTTGTTGGTGAAATGATGGGTTAGTGTGACGTTGTCCCAGAGAGGCGTGTTACGGGCGTGTTTTAGTGAAGCGCTGTGGAGCTTCTGGCCCGACAGTGGAAACGCATGCCCGGTGCTATTGGCCCGAGGCTATTAGCCCGGCACGGCCCGTTTAAAGCCCTGGCCCGGCCCTGGCCCGACAGTGGAAACGCGGCTATGGACATGCACGAGGGTAGCCCAGACCATGCGCTCATAGGTGAGCTCCGCACCGCAACCGACCCTGCCCTTCGGGGTACGGCCGTTGTAGCTTGCGCAATAGATCTGGCGATGTCCACCATAATGGTACAGGAGCGCCATCTCTGGCTCAACCTGGCCTATATGGGGGATGCGGTCAAGGTTCGGTTCATGGACTCCCCTATATGTTGTACTACACACTCAGACCTCTCTTCGGGCCACCTTCGGGCCTTCCGAGCCGGGTCCCTGTCCTCTACCTCTCTGCCTCAACCCGGGTATGTCTGTAGGTACCGTTGGTCCCCCTGAGCTGGTTTGTAGAAGCCTAGAAAGTGCTCCAAACCGATCCAGCTGGCTCCTCCGTACCAGCAGACTCGGCTATACGATTCAGTTCGTCCGCCCAAGTTCAGCACTATTCGTTACACTTTGGTGTTCAGCGAATGTGCGTCTGTCAGCGATTGAGCCGGTCCCTCCAGCCGACATGAAGACGATATGAAGACTGAGCTTCTAAAAAAGCCCGTTCTTCATTGTACCCAAGAAACGTGGTGAGTTATGGCCATCTTGGATCTGCGTCTCTTGAGTCGAGCCCTTTACAAGCTTCCGTTCAAGTTGCAAACGCAGAAACGCATTTTTGTTTGCCTGCAATTAAAGAGTAGAATAACAAAATCTAAATAGGCATTATTTTAAAAATAGTTTATATGACTGACTGTAGCATTGTATGACTGAGCACCAGACTTTCTCACATACACAAAGGGATTCCATGCCAAACTACCTAAATGATGCCTTGGGAGGGCACTGAAGTATTTATAATCATTATAAACAGGTTTTTTTTTTTTTATAAAAAATAAAAATAACTCTAAAAAATGAATTATTCTTTGAGCCCCACAGTTTTCAGGGCTCCAAAGCTCTAACAGTTGATGGTAAGGAGTAAAGATGAAAAGAACAGGGTGATTATTTCTGAATGGAACACACTCTCCCTCTCTCTCTCCCAGAATCGTCTCTCAGCCCCTGACAATCACATGTAGTGCACACATCCTTTCTATTTGAAATAAAACTACTCTGCTCAAACTCTGTCAAAAGTGCCTCTTTCAAGCTAGTAGCAGCCAGCGGCTTGAGGTGTGACGTATCCTGACCTAATCTTCAAGCAGGAGCTTTGAAAGAAAAAGAAATTTTCTTACTTGTGATGCAGCCTGGAATAAATCACACCATGTTCATTCATTTTGCCAAAGACTGAGGGCTCTATTTTAACGATCTAAATTACACTTAGGGCATGTCCGAATCCACTTTTGCTAGTTTAACGACGGGAAAAACAGTCAGCGCGCACGACGCATGGTCTAAAAGGGTTGTCCCTATTCTCTGAGTAATGGGGCTGTTTTGAGCGTAACGTGAAATAAACCAACCAGACTCTCATCTCCCACTCCCTTTAAAAGCCAGTTGCGCTCGTGCCATGGCGTATTGCTATTTACATGACAGAATTTGCAAGCCGAAAGACTGAACGCTTCTCCAGAACGCAAACAGATCTGCTCGTGTGCGAGGTTAAAGTGCGCAAGCAGACCATCTACGGGACAAGTCGGATTCCACCATATCTTTATGTACTGTCGTGGAAATTTTAAACTGTATACTAAACTAACCATGTTCCTAACATCTAACCTTATTTGAACAGGATGTATTGTACGAAATCAATGGAAAACTTGTGACTTTGACTGTGTGCGTATGTATGTATTAATAACATAGTTTGGGAAATGAAACTAGACAGTCTGTTAGAAGTCATCATTAAAACAAAGTTTGCTTTACCTAGTAACAGAGGGGTTTGCATATGAAGAACCAATCAAATAATGGGGAAATTATGTAATGCAGCCTTATGCCATACCTCGATTCTATAAAAACTGTTGTATCTGTGTTTTACGGTGGGATTTCTCAATGGAATTTGTTTGAGATCCTCCGGCCTTGATTCTTTTTGGGAGAGTTTCTCTGAGAACTGCTCGAAGACTCTCCCGGCCGTTATTAAAGCATTTAGAGGACATTTGCTGATGTCTGTCTGTTAATTTCTGCTGCGCAGCAGGTCACTTTAGGGAAGCAAGTAAGTTAGGGTAAGAGACTCGGCCAGTTGTCGACTGAAGACGCAAAGAGCTGGAGTATAAAGGTTATTTAGTGTCTAATTGTAGACGCTCTGTGTCGATGAGTAGACACAACTGATTTATTTATTAAAGGCGTCATATAATGGTACATGCACTTTTACAAGTTGATTGTACTGAAATGTGTGTTGGCAGTGCCTGTACACAACCATCATAAAATGATAAAAATCCATCCAGTGTTTTTTTTTTTTTTTCTTCTTATATGTTTCCTCCTGTCTCAAATCAAGCTGTTCGATATTGTGACGTCACAATATCGACGCCCCTCCCACGATGGCTTATTGACAGCAGCGTTTCAAACACAGACCCGCCCTCGTGCCCTCGTGAGCGAGCTGTCAATCATAGCACGCGCCGACTGGTGCGTTCATTGTTGATAGCTGGAGTGCTGAGCAGAATGGCATCTCTAACGATTGTGGTGTTCTGTTCTTGGGTGTAATAACGAACACAGCAGTCATATTGATGATGTTTCTAAATCCGTACAGCTGAAGATGCAGTGGCTGAGTTTGTTTTCGAAGGGAATATTCCCCACGATCAATGTCAATGCTGTCATGTTTGCCCGAATCATTTCACCAGACTGCTTTACAAACGAGGGTCAGTATAAAGCTGTTTTTGCTAAGAAGCTGCTCCAGAAAAAAGGATCAGTACCAACTATTCGTGTTCCTGCTGAACCTCCAGAAGAACAAGTGAGTGTAACGTTTTATTGACCTTTATATTAATCTTAAATATTAATCTTTGCAAATAGCTTGCATGCTTCATGATGAATGTGGCTATTTTTACACTCAGGGTACATTATGGCATGTTTTCTATGTACGACTTTCTCAATATAATTCATAATCCCACGTTTATAATGAACAACGCGTTATGATTTTTGTATTATTATTTTAAACGGTGTATGCACAGAACAGAGGGGCGGGGTGAGCAAAGCTCATTATCATTTAAAGACACATGCACTGAAACAGCGTGCTGAAAACAGAGCTGTTTTTGACCAGGTAAAATGAGTGTTTTCTTACAATACTAATGAGAATTTTGAATTAAAGTATATTACAAACTTTTAATTTAGACCCTAAAGAATCATATTAGCTTGTACAAAAATGACATTATATGACCCCTTTAAGTGTCGATTTGTAGACGCTAGATAGTCGGGTTTTAGGGAAAAAATCCACTACAGTACACAATACATTTTGCAACATCAGCACTGTTACTGAACTGAATTGAATCAACGGTGAAATGACTTGAACTGAATAACACCATTCTCTTGTGTAGAGCTGCTAATAGCTGGATTTGTCTTATATTTGATGAAATGTGCATTGTTGATTAATTTCCTGTTTATCACTGTGAATCTGCTTTGAAACAATCTGAATTGTATAAAGCACTGTATAAATAAAGGTTACTCAATTTAACTTCTTTAATAAAAAAATAAAATAAAAAAATCCACTCTGTTAAGGTGCACTATCTAATCCCAAGCCTCTCTCAGTTACACACTGTAAAAATGTAATTTATGTGGAAACATTTCCTAGACCACATGTGAATTTTGAGCTTGACTGTCTCAGGTTAACCTGGTGACTCTATAAACTTGGACTTACAAACATACACCCATTTCACTGATACTGTGCATTGCCGGCAATATTAACATCTGTGTATACACATCAGGAATGTGTTATGGAGTTTTTGTTTTGTTCAGTCTAAAGTTTGTTACTGCTGTGTTTTGTTATATTTTTCAACTTTTTATAGTTTTTCTTAAAGTTTGTCATTGTCAAAGTTTGTGATTTAGAAACAGTTGTTTTTGCAAATTAATTTGTTATTAAACTCTTTCTCTTAGGCTTGCTGGCTGAAATGATTTCAGTTCTGATTGTGGATTCTAATGAAATCTAATACTGAAATCTAATACTGAGCAGTGTTACGAACTTGGGCCATTAGCCAAAATTAGCACATTGTTGCTGTTTTCTTTTCTCTTTTTTTTGTACAGTTTTTATTTATTTTTGTTTTCTCCTGCATTGTAAATATTTTAGCACCTTCCAATAAAACACCATTTTTGGATTTTGCATCAACTTTTTGTACAGCACGTCATTTCCCTTTTCCACTCCAACTGGTTGGCCTCCCTACATATGGTGTCAGAAGTGGGATCCTCCCACCAGTGAGTGACGTGCCTGCATAAGGTAATGCCCTGCTGACATGCCATCCAAAACGAGGGGTCAGCCTGTAGAGGGCACAGATGCAGTAATGGACCAAGGTGCTGTTGGAGGTGTTGCAGAGGAGAGATTGCTGCCTGCGGAAATCCCAGCCACTAGGGGAGATGCTGCCATCACAGCGCTGGCACAAATGTTCCAGTCACTCATGCAGTATCAAAAGGACCGGGATGAAAGGCAGGAGAGGGAGGGAGGCTTTTCGCCGCGAACAAAATTACAAAGTCCTCAGCCACCAGGTCACACAAATGCAGCTAGACATGGAGTGGACAAGACATGGAGCTTCGGAAGGAGCTGCAAAGCAGGTGATCGACCATGAACCTCAAATAGCCAAGCTGGAGGACAGTGATGATATTAAACACTACCTTACAACTTTTGAAAGACTTGCAGAGATGTATCAGTGGCCAAGGGGCGACTGGGCCATTCGTCTTATTCCCTTGCTAACTGGCAAGGCCCGAAGTGCTTTTGTGGCTATGAACCCCTCACAAACCAGAGACCAAGTGAAAGCTACAATTAAAAAAAATAAAATATATGAAATCGGTGCAGAGACATACCGGTTGAGATTCCGGTCCCTTAGTACCCCTGCTGATGAGACCCCTACGGAACTCTACTTCCGACTGAAGGACTTGTTCTCCAAACAGGTACACTATGAGCAAGGTAATAAGAGAGACATTATGGAGTCCCTTGTACTGGAGCAGTACCTGCGAGTGTTGTACCCTGAAGTGAGGACTTGGGTAAAGGAAAGAGATCCCGACACCGCTGCAGATGCTCCAACATTGGTTGAGGCCTACATTGCTGCACGGAAGGATCCTGGAACTACTCGATATGCTGGCATCCTCCACTCTTCGAAGGGTAAGTCTGATGGGTTGGGGGTGGGTTCAAACTCTCAAAGTGGCCCTAAAATCTTTAAGCCCATTCATTCTAAACCCCCAACATCGGCCACAATGCCCCAGACAACAGTTAAAGGGTAACTAAACCCCTGGTCAGAGCCTGACTGCACCCACTGGCAATATTTGAAAAATACTGGAAAAGTGGGCAGACCCCAGCGGAGATAGAGGGGACGAACCGAGGGCGGGGCTGAGCGGGGGGAGCGTGCACCTGAGACCTGCAGTGACGGATTAATTGACAGCTGCTGTCAGACTCTAAAATGGAGAGTGACTGGAGTGACGCAAGTAGCTTTGCAACAGAGCTGTCATTTGAAGTCGAGGACTTTTCTCCCCCACCTTCGCCTGAAGTGAAGGAGGGTGAATTGTTTGTGGACACAGGGACAGAGCCATATGAATTCGAGCCGCTGGCTCAAACTGCGGTCTTAACTCCCGCATCGTGATCGGCATCTGACGATGTTAGCGAAGCAGCCACGCAAGGGAGAATGGGGCCAGTGTCTGAGTGGTAAAACATTAGATGAGTTTTATCGAGTTGATGTCAATAGCGCGCGCTCTCTGTATGCATATTCATATTTTGCCGCTATGTGAAAAAATCCAGCAAAATGCGCCGCCGCGTTTGTCAACCCCAGAGGATTAACTTTAGCCTAACCATAAATTGTGATAAATATATATATGATCACTCACATCAAGACGCCGCTGCAGTGGTGGAGTCCATGCAGGAGGAGCAGCGTTTGGCACTGCGTTGCTTTTCAGTGCGAGCTGTGTGGAGAAGCCCATTTCCACCTCTATTGCGTTGGAAAAGCAATCCCGCGTAAAATGCAGGTTGCACACTTGAGCTCTAGGCGGGAACTCACGGTATTCCAGGCCAAGTGCATGCAACCACTGGCGCCTAATTTCCAAGTCTGCTGGAAAGCTATGCAGTCCAGCAGTGCTGTTGCAACCAGCAACACAACACCTACGTCGTACCATCCTGACCACTGTACTAAATACAGATAAATCTACGCTAACTTGAAGCTATCCTAACTGATGCAATACTATGCTACTAACTAACTATGCTTCTAACAATACTACATTAACAACTATGCTAATTAACTACCAAGGCTACACAAAATAATCTAAATAACTATAGAAATGCTATGCTAAATAGATGCTAAAATACTCTATCCTGATCGTTTTCAATATTTGCAATTCCAACTCCTGACTCGCTACAGTGGTTTTGACGAAACAAGATGGTTTTTATACTGCCAAGGGCGTGGTAGCTCGTACCAAAGGTGTGGTGAGCTGGAACCTGCTTACGTCACGCAGTACCGCTTACGTCACGCAGTACCGCAAACATCCAATAGGAAAATTCAACTGCAGTAGCCACCGTTCAACCTGAAGAGGGCAGCACTCAGACATTTTTACACCATATATTGTAGAATTAAAACACTTTATACCCAAATGTCAAAAAAGTTACTCGAATCAATGAACAGCACTAATAAAGCCCCATTCTTACAGATCATTAACTAAAAAAAGTTGGTTTAGGGTTTAGTTACCCTTTAAGGGAGAGATTGTTGTATGTTATAACAGTGATGAGCAAGGTCATACTAGGCCCCCTTTGCCTACTCAAAAAACCCAAGACAACGGGTCTTTGTTATATGCCCCGGCCAGAACAGTTAAGAACATAGCCCGATAGGGAGCTAGTTATCACTGTACTGTTAAATGGTAAACCCCTTTCAGCGTTGGTGGACACAGGTTGTTCCCATACGCTGGTACAGGCCCAATATATACCCAGAGATTCCTGGACTGAAGGAGACGCAGTAATAGTTTGTTGTGTGCATTAGAGATGTGCGGTTGGCGGTTACAGCCACGGACTCCACTGATAAACCGCGGATCGGGCAAATGACGTGACGAAAAATAATATTTTAATTAAATTCGGGTGGGTGGCTCATCCTAGTCGTCACTCTGACATGACAGTGCGTAGAATTAATTAGCCTATAATGTGAATGACTTATTTTATTCGAGCTTTCTTTCTGTTTGCAAAAAAGTAAAGTGCAATAGGCATTAATTAGTAGTAGACTAAATAGCAGCATGTTGAAAATATGTGCCAAATTGCGTTGTTGTTTTTTTACAATGATACAATTGTACAGTAGCCTTGTCAGGTAAGGTCAGGTTTGCCGATGTGCATTTTATTTAGGCTATTCATTTATTTGTGTCCCTGTGCGCCGATTGGAGACGGAGTTCACTGCTGATATTCTGGGGATACAACACAGCCAATAGGCTATACTAGTAGGGACTTAGCCTTTGAATATCTTTGCTGCATTGGATCAGTATCCTTTCTAGAACAGGCAAGAGCTTTCTAGCCTCGCGGCTCGCATCAGCAGCGCCTTGCATCGCCCATAGACCTTAAAACAATCAGCGGATGGCAGACGGGTGCAGCTTTGAAAATTGGTCAAAAAACTTTGGTGCGGATGGATGGCGGACAGATGATGAGTTTTGTGATGCAGTTGTGGATGAAATAATAGCCCACCCGCTTATCTCTAGTGTGCATGGGGATAGCACTGAGTTGCCTACTGTTAAAGTTTATATTGAGGTCTATAATCAGTCATATCTGATGAATGTGGTTGTTGCTACCAAGCTGCCCTATCCTGTACTGTTAGGTACTGACTTCCCTGTACTAGCTGAATTGGTGCAAGAGACTGTATGATGTGGCGTTGTCACGAGAGCCCAAGCAAAGCAGCTTACTCAGGTTCCACAGCCCCAAGAAAATAACACCAGACACACTGCAAGAAATGCCCTTCAACTCTGACACTAGTTTAGGTGAGTCACGGGCCTACAGAGCAGGAAAGGCTGCAGAAACGCAGGGAGTGGGTTGAGGGGTTGTTGGAAACTTCAGAGCAAGCTAAGGAAGGGGCAGAATAACCCGAACTTACTGAAGCAGACTTAGTTGTCCCTGGTAATCTAGCCCAACTTCAGCGTGAGGACTCAATCTTGACTGAATGTTTTAAGCAGGCTGTGGAAAATGAGGGTGTTGTGTCGGTGCTTGGTGAGACTTTTGTGGTACAAAATAGTCTTTTGTACCGACAGGGTAAGGAAGACGGACTGCAGCTGGTAGTACCTAAGGCATACAGGAAGGAGGTATTAGAACTTGGGTATTCTACTCCATGGGCAGGTCACTTGGCTTTTATGAAGACATTAATGTGAATTGCAAAAAGATTTTACTGGCCAAAGATGTACTGTGAGGTTACTCTGGGGTCTGAGGTGTTTTCTGGGTCCTGGAGGTGTTTTGACATGCTCTGACATTTGTGCTTATTTCTGTTACTTGTGACATTTTCATGGCTAAAGTCTGATTACACTGTATTTAGCACAAACTCTGCTACAATAATATATCAGCAGCATGTATGTAAATGTTTGTAGGTTTGAGATAATAACATTTATGCGTGGTTTGTAAAAAAAAAAAAAAAAAAAAATGTCACTGAAATAAGGTCATGAAACCCATACTGATTATTTCTTCACACAACTTTTGAAAATTGTATCACGTAGCCTAGAATATTTGCTGCAAACCTATGTGAAAATCATCCTGACTGCTCATTCAGAAAAGACAATATATTGTTTAAGAAAGCTTTATGCGAGGAGGCGTAAACACATCCTGAATATTTATGGCTTTCACACCTGAGAAAGGCAAAGACCCTCCCCTAATGGCCCTATTATGTGCTATCAGGCTCTATCATTCTGAGCAACCTTGCACAAAGAATGAGGAGATTTAAAAAAGAATGACTTTTTGATTGTTTGGATTTATTTACAACATAACATAATCCAAAGATACACAACAAATGAATTATTAGCTAAAAAAAGCAAATTTTTTAACACACTGATCTAAAGACAGAGACTTGAACAGTCACACACATTTGTGCCATTCATGAAACATAGTACATACCTGTAATTTCCCAGGTGTTTTTCATTTACCATGTTCATGTACTCATGTGAATGTTGAAGTCAGCAGGACTCATCAGTGGGGCATCTGGTCCCTGTATAAATAAATAAATAAAAAAAACCTGTGAACATGCCGATATCAAGAGAAACTATAGGGCTGCACGATTTTGGGAATACATTTTAGATTTTTCTGGTTAAAATTGCGCTTTAAAATGTACAAAATACACATACACACACACCAACACACACACACACACACACACACACACACACACACACACACACATACACACACACACATATATATATATATATATATACATATATATATATATATATATATATATATATATATATGTATATGTATATATATATATATATATATATATATATATAATGAACACTAGGTTTGTTGTGCCTTGTAGGCATATATGTGCAGTGCTGCATAAAATAATATTAACAATAGCCTATAGAAGGTGGCATACACGTTAAAAAGGAACATATCAGTAACACTACACTAGAGAAAAATATATTGATTATCATATGTTACTTCAAATGTTTCCATTCGTTATGACGTTATGAAATGAGATTGGAGTAAAACCATGAAGCCTAATGCACAGCGCGACTGACTCAAACTCAGCGCGTGCGGAGAACATTTACTGAAGTGATCGAGCCGCTCCAAACTGAAACATTATTGTTACCATCTACGTTTGAGCAGATATCCACAAACAAAGTATTTAACAGCAAACACCGGTTTAAACATTATAATAATCACCATATTAGAGTAAACTCTCATACTAGCCAACTTTTATCATGCTGTGTTTTATTATCGAAAAAACATCCTCGTGTCGTACATGTATATACATTTAGCATTGAAAGGTTGCCTCTAGTTCACATTTCTACATGTTTCTTTCTATATATAGATAGCCTACATATACTTGTATGACATAGGCTTCATGTTTTACTCCAATCTCATTTCATAATGTACATTTTAGTCTGGCACCAGTTTAACTAGTAGCTACAATGTAAAGTTTATACAACAATAACATGCTTACTATAAGGAGAGGAAATGTCTCACCTTAAAAATCTTCTCATCTTCAAATCGCGTTCTTCTAATTCTTCTGAGGTAAATCCAAGGTAAACAGCACAGCACAAACACAGTCTCGACGAAAAGCAGAGAAGTACGTTACTGTGGTCTCTGATTCTTTGTTTTGAGGTGATGAGGGCGTTTACAGGCCCGCATGGACTATTTGCATTTCAATCGCTCGTGCGCGAGTGGGCGTGGTCACATTAGAGTTAATTACCTCGGACTGGATAAACTGTACATGTCGTTGCTTTCATACGGATTACTTACATAGAGAACATTTGTTTTTTATATGATTTACATCATTTAAAAATGGAGACTTCAAGCTTCGTAAAGACATATGTTTCATGTCACATGTTTTCATGTTTCATGGCGCGATAGCCGACCCCAGGGGGTTAAGGTGTTATATGGAGGTGTCTCATGCATCTACAGGGTTCTCGCCATTTGAACTGCTGTATGCTCGCCATGTCAGAGGGCCTCTGGGTGTACTGAGGGAGAGTTGGGAGGCCACTGATAAACCAGGGAAGAAAAACATTCTCTCCTACGTGCTAAAGATGAGAGAGCATATGCAGAAGACAACAGCTCTTGCACAAGAAGATCTCCTGCAGTCTCAAAAACGACAAAAAGAGTGGTACGACAGAACAGCCAGATCCCACCCCTTAGATCCCCCACATTTGAGCCAGGTGAAAAGGTATTGTTGTTGTTACCAATGAATGAGCATAAACTGTTGGCTAAGTGGCAGGGCCCCTACCAAATAAAGCGGAAAGTGGGTCCTGTGACAAATGAGATAGAGATCCCATCCAGGACCCAGCCCTTGCAAATCTTCATGTTAATGTCACGGTGTGACAAAAGCCAGATAAGGAGAGAGAGTAAAATCCTCTTGAAGGCAGTATTATTTGGAGACCTCTTGTGGATGGTCGTCTCATCACACCGCGAAATCTGTTGCCATGGCAGCGAGGCCAATTGCCTGATTGACAGCAGGTGAGGAGAATTACAGAGAGTGTTGTGAGAGGAACGCGCATTAGGATGGGGCTTTAAAAAGAGAGAGGAAACAGACGGTCAGTGTGGTTTTCCTCCCGTGAGATACTGTGTTCTGTCGGCGGGTTGTTTATATTTGAAGCTGGACTGTGAAGCAGGGCGAAGATTGAAGCCGAGAAATGGACATGAGAGAGTGAAGTTTTGTCAATGAGATCCAGGGGATATCGTCAACAGTGGGAAAGACGCAAAGTGATGAGTATTTGATCCGTTGTTTATATGCACTGACACTGAAGTGGTGTGGAAAGTCTGGAAAGCGTGTGGCACGAGTGAAGTATTACACCGAGTGAATTAATGATCTGTCTCCAACCTTTGTTCTTCCTGCACTGAATGTGACGATCACTACATCCGTTTGACTGTCTCTGAGAGAAGTGGAGCCCGTGTAGAGACGAGAGTCGATCTGGTGGGAGAAAGACCGGTGGGTGAGTGCTGGCCCGAATGCACGTGTGCGAGTGGAATGCAGTGCCTGAAGTGACGATTCACACGGTTTGTGTTATGGAGTGAAGTTTATCGTGTGGAGAAGTATTAATAGTCTGCTGTGCACTCGCTTCTATAGTCTTTCACCCGCTGTCTCTGAACGGGGTTCGTTACATCCAGCGTCCAACTTACCATTTGAGACAGTCCCACTCTGTGAATGCTGCCGATCCATTAATTCCTGTTACATTGTTGCAGCGTACAGTTGAACTGGAGCGTCTTGCTTAAAGCAATCTTCCTGTCTGGTGGTCTCCACACGTCCCTATCAAAAGCCGCTGTCTGGTTGGAACGAGAGAAGGTATTGCAGCTGAATGTTTTATTACTGCTGAATGGTTAAATCCTGTTGCATCGATACAGTGTACAGCTGAAGTGGAGTGTCTTGCTTAGAGCATCCTTTCCGACTGGTGGTCTCCACATGCTTCATCGAAAGTCGCTGTCCGGTTCAGAAAAGGTATTTGAACTGAACGTTTGATATGCTGTTGAATAGTTAAACCCTGCTACCTGGTTACAGTGCACAGCCGAAGTGGAGTGTCCCGCTCAAGTGTCCTCTCCGTCTGGTGGTCTCCAAATGTCCCAGTGAAGGCTTGTCCTGTTCAGTACGAGAGGAGGTATTTCAATTGAACGTTTCATATGCTGTTGGGAAGTTAAGTCCTGTTACCTGGTTACAGTGTACAGTCAAGTGGAGTGTCTCCCTCAAAGCGTCTTCTCCGCCTGGTGGTCCCCACCTGTCCCTACTGAAAGCCTCCGCCCTGTTCAGAAAGAGAGAAGGTATTTCAATTGAACGTTCCATATGCTGTTGGGAAGTTAAATCCTGTTACCTGGTTACAGTGTACAGTCAAGTGGAGTGTCTCCCTCAAAGTGTCTTCTCCGCCTGGTGGTCCCCACCTGTCCCCACTGAAAGCCTCCGCCCTGCTCAGAAAGAGAGAAGGTATTTCAATTGAACGTTCCATATGCTGTTGGGAAGTTAAATCCTGTTACCTGGTTACAGTGTACAGTCAAGTGGAGTGTCTCCCTCAAGCGTCTTCTCCGCCTGGTGGTCCCCACCTGTCCCCACTGAAAGCCTCCGCCCTGCTCAGAAAGAGAGAAGGTATTTCAATTGAACGTTCCATATGCTGTTGGGAAGTTAAATCCTGTTACCTGGTTACAGTGTACAGTCAAGTGGAGTGTCTCCCTCAAGCGTCTTCTCCGCCTGGTGGTCCCCACCTGTCCCCACTGAAAGCCTCCGCCCTGTTCAGAAGGAGAGAAGGTATCACTGTTGAGCGTCGCATCTTGTTGAACCATTGAACCCTGTTGTATTGTTGCAGGGCACAGTCAAAGTGAAGTGTCCTCTTGCCGGGTGGCCTTCCGTGCCCGTGTTGCAAATTGTTGCTGCTGTTCGGAAGGGAGGAGAATAGCCGCGGCACGTGGCTCAATCAAAGTGTTGTCTTGCTGTCCACGGTCCCCTCCTGGCCCGGCCTGCTCGCCACCTGCGCCCCTGTGACCCGTCTGAATTGAGGATCCCCGTCCTCTGGATACTTACCTCTGGGCAGCCTCCGGCACTCGTTCCATCCTCACCACGAGTATTTACCTGGTTCCAGTCTGAATGGGGTCCGAGTAGCCAAGACGTCCTTGTGAGCCCTGTAAAGAGTACCTACCCAGTGACCTACCTGGATGGTGTGTGTCCTCCTTGATTCTTCTCCGAGCCGCAGGGTGTTCACGAACGTCCATCTCGCTCCGGTCCAGGGGCCCATCGAATTGCTTCTGGCGATAACAAGGAAGATTTTAATTAGGACTTTTCAAATTATCTGCTTTTAACTCAATAAAGAAATTGTTATTCCTTTATCCTCTGTCTGCTGTTTTGGTTCCTTGACACGCTCCTCGAGGCGGTACCCGGTCTCCAGGGGTGGGTGCAGTCTGGCTTGGCCCACCCCGACCTGTGACATTAACATTTTGAAGAAGTGGTATGTGAAGAAGTGATATTCCTACATCTGAGAAAGTAGTGGTAACCGCAACTGCTTTGTTTGTGAGATCCGTGGAGGGAGAAGAGGAAATAGAGGAACAATACCTGCCTGGTCGTCAGGGGAACAGTCAGCTGAACTTTGAGCACCTGGAAGATTGTCAAAGGCAAGAACTTCTACAATGCATCCCAGCCCAACTCTTTATGGAGACACCTGGCAGAACAAGCGTTATCCACCATCACATCACTCTCAAAGATCCCAAACACATTCGTCTGCCAGTATACCGGGTCCCAGAAAGACTTCTGCCAGTTATGAAGGAGGAGTTGGAGACCTTGCAGAGCCTTGGTGTGATTGAACCTTCAACCAGTGAATGGAGCAATCCATTTTATTCCCAACTTCTCTGAACGAGCCTTTACCCTAACTGATTTAACTAAAAAAGACAAGCCAAATAAAGTTAACTGGACTAAAGTTAACTGGACAGTGAGAGGGCTTTCCAGGACCTTCTGAGCATGGCATTGGGGCTGTACTGCTTCAGGAAGGTCAAGGGCAGCTCCAACCGATTGCCTACATCAGCAGAAAGCTCCTTCCCCATGAATCCAGGTATTCTACAGTTGAGAAGGATTGTCAGGCAATTAAATGAGCATTGGACGCTTTAAGATACTACCTGGTATCTTGGTATGAGAGACACAAGAGAGCTATGAGAGACACAAATGCTCATATCACCAGTTGGTTTTTAGCCATCCAGCCATTTGACTTTGAAATTTTGTACAAAGCTGGGTCACAAAATTGTACAGCAGATGACCTCTCTACACTGTAAAACCTAACACTGAAAGTCACTAAACGAAATGAGTACATTTAACTTATTATTTTTTTTTAAGTTAATTTAACTTAATAATAAATGTGATATTAACTGCAATGCATTAAGCATAACTTATGAATAACCTATTTGTTATTTTAGCTCTAAGCATTTAAGTTGAATTTAATTCATTTAATCTAGTTTATGTTTATGGTTGAAAATATAAATGGAAAAAAAAGTAAAAAAATAATATAAAAAATAAATGGGGGGGTTCTAATTTCTTTTACATTTAATTTTTCAAGAAATTACTTTTGTATAAGGCCTATACTTTTATAGTTTTCATAGCTCATGAAATAAACACATAAATAAATACATTTAAAGTTTTCAGCTTCATTCGAAGCCTACATTTAGGTCTCTTCACGGCGTTCTCCCTCACGCACCGGAAAACCCTGCGTCTATTTCAATCTGCCCATCCCCCACACACAGCTCACACTTGTTGGAACAGGATGGTGGCCATGAAGAGATTTTAACAGGTAAGCACAGCAAACTGCTTCATTCTCTTTAGAGCACTTTTTATGAAGGTATTTTTGGTGCAAATCAACTTAACGCCTGTGACAGTGAAATTTGTAGTTGTAGAGAATAGCCACACATGTGTATCAGTAAATTTGAAGTCACAGAGAGAAATGTTTTAAGAGTTGCAAACTTGCAGACTTTTTTTTTCTCTTCCACAAACACAACACAACAGTTACACCTTCTCAAATTCTTCACTGCAGGTGGACAAATCCTATTCTACAAATCACAAATTAAGAAACTCGTACGCTCACATTTTTGCTACAGTTGCTGCAGTGAATATAGTGCAAAACGCATTTACACACCTGCATCAAAAAATGTGAAGTCACGGAGAAGTTTTACTCATCCTCAAATCAGTATGTGAATTCATCCGATGAGAGTTGCACACTTGTAGAATATTTTCTCACAAATGTCTTGTATATTTTTATAGCACAAACACAAGTATATAACTACAACTGCTTGAATCTGCTGCGACGAGTTCAAACACTGTTTTTCGCATACAAGTGACAAGTTTCGCGCGCTCTTCCTTTTGCACCATTGAACTATGCGAAATGTGGAGCAAAAGTCAGTTGGCAATCTAGGCAGTGGGCATGAATATTCATGAGTTTCCCGGGCATGCGCGCAGATCTGATCATTTTAGTTCACGCTGCTCGTTTCTCAGCACGAGTCAGCAGGTTTAATGGATTTTTTCAAAAAAGATATAGTTTAGCGGCACCTTAAAATACAATTGTGTATCATTTCATAAAGTTCTTAATGTTTTTATTAGTTTGCACATTTTGTGCATTCGTTAATGACTAAATGATTGCTGGCATTCACTTCGTGTAGGCCTATATAAAGCACAGCAAACTTCAACTCGTTAATTTCGTTGTGCTTTTCCTTTGTACATTGCAATGCTTTAAAACTGTCTTTTGTTAACATTTGTTGAAAGTCACTGCATTAAAAAATATTAAGAAAAATTACAAACAAAATATAAATTTACAAAAGAATATCACAAGGTTTAAGGTTCCACTTTTACCGTAAAACCTAAAATGAGTTTGTGCTAGAAAAATATACAAGACATTTGTGAGAAAATATTCTACAAGTGTGCAACTCTCATCGGATGAATTCACATACTGATTATAACATTTTAGTAAAATTTGTCCGTGATTTTTACTGATTGTAAAATTTGTCCGTTAAATGCCTCTGATTGGCCACTGCGTTCATGCGCGTAATATACTGTGGTTGGCTGCAATGCTCAACGCTGAAACAACACAATGATGTAAGTAGTTTCGTTTTGTTTTTGAATAATAAAATATTGTGTCCTCAAGTCTGAGTACAAATTCACCCGAGTGCGGGACAAGTCTGAGTTCATTCAAAATTTGGTCCGAGTTCGAGTTTGAGTACCCCAACTCTAACGAGAACTCAGCATGATTTCAAAATGCACACATTTCAGCGCCAGATCGCCTTTTATTTAACACAAACAAACAAAATTAATACTCTGCTAGTCAATTAAAGTTGATGAATTTGTTATAGATCATCTGTACCGCGTCATACGACTCGCATTGACAGGGAAATATCCGATCTGTCCGCTTACACGGCAGGTGCAAATACACGTAACGTTATCCAATTCATATCAGATTTATTTCCACATATGAATGAGGCCTGAAACCTCAAGTATGACTGAGCTCTCGCAGTTTACAGGTTTGTGGGTTTGTAAGTTGCACCCAGCCGCAGAAGAATTGTTCATAAGCTTCTAATGACTTAAAGCTTTTGAACTCTTGCATTGTGTAGGCACTGATACCATAAACCAGGTAATTGACTATGTCAGGGTATGTCCATGTCCATTCTGTAGCTGGCAGGTCCATGTTGTTGATGTCAAGCAGTTTCTCTAAATAATGCTGCCTGGCGTTGTTATTTAGTCTCTCCCGGCAGAGCCCCTTTCCTTTCGCTTCCTCCTTCTCCATTTATTCCCAAGAAACTACGCCGTATCTCAAAATGCACACAAATATCTTGCTGCTTCTCTCTCTCTGTCGCTATTTCTCTCGGTCTCACAGTTGAAGTAACCATGGCAACGGATAGCGTATCCTTCTAATATGGCGCCGACTTCCCATAAGGCAACGCGGAGTGAAAACGCGTGAGGTCACCTTCTCATTCTCTATCCTCCACGTCGACTGTCATTAACACGGCAAAAACTAAAGAAAAATTTACTACAAGCTGACCTATTCTATCATTTATTATGTTGTGAGTAAATGACATTTTTGTCAGTGGGAAATGAATATTTTTTTGCGTGTGTTTTTTTTAGTTTTCTTCACGTAGACAAACATGTCCCGCGCATTTTCGGATCTATATCAGTGAGAAGACTGACTGACTATCCTCCACCGACTGTCATTCATATGGCAAAAACTAAAGAAAAGGGTAATTTCTTAGGGAAAGCAAGAACTGAGAACTGTTAATAATGTAAAATGTGTACCTTGAAATGCAATTTAATTCGCTTTGGATAAAAGTGTCTGCCAAATGCATAAATGTAAATGTAATGTAATACAAGCTGAGAAATAAAGGGTATGCATTGACATCACTTTCCCGCCGGAACACACCCCCCCTAAGTCAGACTGAGTGGCAAAAGAGCAGCAGCGTGACTGGAGTAAACAGAAAACGTGAGTAAAACAAACGATTATCAGTTTAAATTAAAGGTTGGACTCAACATAGAGTTCCTAACAACTTATCAAAGATCCAGTGATCCATGGATATTGACATGCAGCCAGGAATCCTGTTTTCTGACATTTATATGTGCCTGGTTTCGACGCCAGGGAAATACATTAAGCAAATTTGCCTGTGAACGCTTTATATAAATACATATAGGTATGTCTAAATCCAGGTGATCACTTATATCAATGTTATATCATCTAGCCCTAAAACTTCTTTAGTTTTTTGTCAGTGCAATCCAATTATTCAGAATATACGATGGTAAAAATTTAATTGATGAGTTGTCAATACACTATATAACAATACAAATAGGGTATGATCAGAGAACGTCTAATGAGGGGAGAAGTGCCACTCAATAAACTTCCGGTTGCAGTTCCAATCTTGTTCCATATGAGGGCGCTCACATGACGAGTGCAGAATGAATGGAGGTCTATGGAGCTATTCCGCTCAAAATCCACTTTTCTTAGGATATCATTTTTTGTCTAGTAATTTGAATGTTTTTTTCGAAAGGGGATGCAAAGAAATTACACATTGCTTGGTGTTAGATTTTTTAGAGTCACTTATTTGCTTTAAAAAGTCTTTCAAAATGTCAATGACGTCAGAATGCTGACGTCATTAGCAGAATGCTAGCGTGTTATGGGCAACAACAACTCAACCTGTAAGAAATCGAAAAGAAATAAGTACTCGTTCGTTCAACTTTCGATCTATAACCCATGTTGAACTTGCAAAACCTACAATCAAATCTGAGATTTCTCAACGGCAATCGGGTGAGGGAGACAAATTTAGCCGTCTAGCCCCATTGACTCCCATTCATTTTGCACTCATGGCGAGCGCCCCCAGTGGAACTCTGATTGGAACTTCAACCAATAGGACTTTATAGGGCGTTGGAGTGAACAGGCTTTCCGTAGACAGGCTTTGGTATGATTTTACCCCTAAATTCAGCATATTGACACAAAATGATAACTGCAAATCCAGCGTTCGCTGCCTGGAGTCCCGTTGTTTCTATAAATTGCAGCGATCCATTTGCTTCTCTGTTCTGTAGCTTTCGGCAGTCTGTAAAAATATACCTCGGCTTTCTTGGCAAATCTAGTTGTACTATCAATCTCAAACCTCTTTCCCATTTTAGATGTGTTTTGTGTGTTTTTCGTGGCATTTACGCTGAAAACCAATGCTGCCGCTCAGTATTTTTTGCCACTTAGTGGGCGTAACCGCAGTCACTCCGGCCGACGGTGATGTCACACGCATAACCTCTAATCTAGCATTTATGCTGTCAGTAAACCAGTTTTGTCAGTGGAAGATTTTTTTTTTTTTTTTTTTTTTTTTTTTTTTTTCACAGTTTGGCAGACAGACGTCGTGTGCAATTTTGTACATTTGATAGTGAGGAGACTGTGACTGACCATCTTTCACAACATTCATGCCTGAGAACCTTTTGTAAAATAAATGATTTTCCAATAAATACTGTTAATAATTGCATTCTTTTCTTTCGTCATTGCTTCATACCAATGTTTTTCCCTTGTCTTATATAACTTTATTAATTTGAGTTTAATTAACTTAAATCACTTACCGCAATCGGTTTCCTAAAACCATTTGAGTAGCTATATAGTTGTTTAGACTTGATTAGATTTATTAAATGAACTCAAACCAGTTCGTTTAAATTAATGGAATGAACTTAAAATATTCAAGTTACATATACTCAAAATGATTGACTAAACCAACACTAAATTATGACTCAATATGTATAAGTTCACAATACCATTAAATCTACAGTAAAATACTGAGCAGTGTTGTGAACTTGGGCCATTAGCCAAAATTAGCACATTGTTGCTGTTTTCTTTTCTTTTTGTACAGTTTTTATTTATTTAGTTTTCTCCTGCACAAATATTTTAGCACCTTCCAATAAAACACCATTTTTGGATTTTGCATCAACTGTTTGTACAGCACGTCATTTCCTCCCTACATTGACCATAAAGTTTATCTGACAGACATTTTCTTATCTGATAAGACAAAAAAAAAAAAAAAGACAAAAAAAAAAATATTCTATCCCAAATCACCTTTAAGCAATGCTTACTTTCTTTAAATCTATACAAAAAAAAAAAGGCCTATGTTTAACTTAACTGTATTGGTAAAGACACTTAATAGATGAAACTATGGATTCAGAGAGTTGGATTATACCTGAAAAGCCTTTTGTTTTTACCCAGCAATTGATAAATCACAATGACAAATTTATAGATTGTTAAGATATAAAAGACAGGCCAATCAAACAAGTCTTTCTTTATGATTCAGTCAGACTGATATGTCAGGCAGACTTCGATCAGCTGGCAAAGCATTTTTGCACTTCATGTGAATGTGGCAATTTAGTTGGACTCCACTAAGGCATGTAGTGCTTGTCTGAAATTGGTCATCGATTTTTGTCTGTCAGACAAATCTCAGATGGCTTACTGAAACCATTTTTTTCTTTATTATGAGTTGGTCTAAAAAAGGCTGGCAATGAGCTACATCTACAATATTAAGCAGAAGGCTGAAAACCTTTCTTGCTTCAAAGTTATTTACAACCATCTAGCTATAGAATGTTTTCAAGAATTTGACATGATCCCTGTTGGCAAACTGCAAATAAAAAGTAGGCTAGTTGATTATTCTGGATATTTAGTTTGTTGAACACAAGATTAATAGTCAGTAGCTAAGTTGACATGCAAGTGTATTGAATATAGAAAAGGATAAATGTGACATTTTGAATGTTGGCTTGACAAGCCTTGCCCAAAAGTTTAAACCAGTTTAAACTCCATTGTATCCTCTGAATCCTTAGGGCAGTTTGAAGATCAATTTGACGTTTGAATGTTATATAAGCCTTTGCGAAGTTTGCAAAGCAGTTAAATGGTTTGTTATGACTTGGTTGCTAGTTGCTAATCAGTAGGTACTTGCTAGTATGTTTCACATGTTCACATAATTTGGAGGGTGGTTGGTAAGCAGTTTCTAAGTTGGTTGCTAAGGCAATGCTAAGCAGTTAAGGCTAATGTGTTTTATGTGGTTGCTAGGCACTAGCTATGGGGTTACTAAATGATTGCTAAGTTGTTAAGTTGTAAATCGCAGATGTCTAGATAGATAGATTTTTTTTTATTATTATTCCTACAGCTACAAATAAGTTCAGGCTGTATGTATATCATGTATTATCACTTTTATAATTGCCTTTGGTCACTCAGGGGTACAACTGAGTGTCAGACAGTTTTCCAATATACTTTCTCAAAATCACATCATAAAAAAGAAATTACATTCCCTCCAGTTTGATCTAAACATAATGTTTGTACCCTGCTGCTGTGGAATAAGGAGGTACTGTATCTCTATAAAAATCCCTGATCTCTCAAACTCTGTTTCTCACTCCATCTGTCTGTTTGAACCCTTGTGGGTTGTGTTTGGAAGCATTTAAGATGCATTAGGGGTTCCCGTTTTTCAGCTTTTCATTAACGTTGTTATTTTACATATGCTAATGACCCTACTGTTTGGAAGACAACTTTGAAAACTTGCAGATTGTTACATTAGCATATATTTTGGATACATTACATGGCATTTGTGCCATTTGGATGAATTGTTCTTATTTAGCCTTGCTAATATATAACCTGGTTACTTTTTAATATAATTTATACCAATATTGCATCATAGGCCTTCTCTACTCCCTAACATTAAAGATCTTATTTTGTCAGTGATAAATTCATTTCTCGGGAAATGTGCTACATTACAGATTAGTTCTGCCTGCACCAGTGTCATTTATGACAATATGTTAAAGGTCTTGTTTTGAAATGGAATTTCTGAAATTGTGCATTGCTCTTAGGCTTCTAAATATGATGATAGTATGCGTGAATGATTTGTCAATTATGATTGTGATTTGGTAACTATTTGGAGACATTATGCAGTGACATTCATGCCTTTTTTTGTGTATTTTAAGTGTCCCTGCAACAGTAATTGGTAGTCCTTGATCCCCAACTGGTAGTCCTTAGGCCTAGAATAATATTTTACGGATTAAATAAAAAATATCGTAAGTTAATCAGTCCCTTAGTGGAAAGGAACGTAAAAAAAAAAAAATATTAAAAGCAATATCAATATTAAATTAAAGCTGCAAGCAGCATTTATCGGGGTTCAAGCAGTTAAGGCCTTTAAGCACAAAAGCATCAAAAGTGATTAAGTTTTATTTAGCAAGCATGTAACTACTGACATAATAGATGGAAAAGACCATTTACAGGAAATACCATAGGAAATATATGGTTTTAAAGCTTTTTAGCCGTTATAGCGCCACCTATGGTCCGATCTCCATAAAAAATGGCATGCTTGTTAATGATGTTATGTCACATATGCTCACCAATTTTTGTGAAGTTCTGAGTTTTCATTTAGGATTTATAGGCTTTTTAGTGTTTTTTTGCCACGCCCCTTTTCTAAATGACCCTATTACAGCCATCTACATGCAAAAGTTCAACTTTTTTTTGATAATTATTGATCTAGAGTGTCCAGAGAATTGTCCTAGACTGGTCTGGTTTCGATCGGGCGAAAAACCTAGGACTAGTTTGCAAAAGTAGGTTTTTAACATAATTACGAATATTTAATAAACGGTTTAATTGACAGCATTAGTTCTTGAAGCAAAGTTGCTCAGCATGAGCAGATCTATCAGATGATATGCATTTTGTGACGATAAGTGTAACACCACGTGATTACAGAGCCATAAAACTCGTTAGCGCCAACTAGTGGCCGATTTCTTTCAAAACTCTTACAGACCTCTAGGGCCATGAGTCGAACATGCCCATCGAGTTTTGTTCCGATCGGCCTCCGTTAACCTTGTCTAATAGGTGCTCAAATTTCATTGGTTGATGGCGGCCATGTTTTTCGAGATACGCCAATGTCCTCATACACATACATGGCACCTTGGACCAAGACACTGCATACCAATTTTCAAGTCAATCGGACTAACGGTCACGTGGTCATAGCTGTTTTCATGTTTTTTTCATGTTATAGCGCCACCTAGTGATCAATCGTCGCGATTTTTTTACTGTGACCCCAGATTGAACTCATACACATGTGCACCAAGTTTGGTGAAGATATCTAATTTCATTCTCGAGTTATAGCCATTTTAGTAAAATAGGCTCCTCCCACAACATTAATTTATCACCCCCTGGCGATCAGGAATCGAAATTTCGACTTTTTTTCGATAATTATTGATATTCAGACTCCAGAGAACATTTCTGCACTGTTTTGGATCCAATTGGACAAAAAACCTAGGACTAGTTCGCAAAAGTAGGTTTTTAACTAAATTCAAAATGGCGGACAATTTGCATACAGGAAATGAAATCGGAGATATACGTTTTGACCTTCAGGTATCCAGCTTTCCAGTGATATAAGACACTTGAGTCTACGTCATACGGTCTAGGAGTTATGAGCAGTTTCGCGCTTTTGGTTGCTATAGCGCCACCTATGGGCCAATTGGGGTCATATTCTCTGAACCTCTCCTCGATTTTTGTACTACCATCTGGCAAAGTTTCAAAGCTCCAGCTCTTACGGTTTGGGCTGCACGATGAGTTTTACGGCAGAAGAAAAATAATAATAATAATAATAATTAAAGCTGCAAGCAGCATTTATCGGGGTTCAAGCAGTTAAGGCCTTTAAGCACAAAAGCATCAAAAGTGATTAAGTTTTATTTAGCAAGCATGTAACTACTGACATAATAGATGGAAAAGACCATTTACAGGAAATACCATAGGAAATATATGGTTTTAAAGCTTTTTAGCATTTATAGCGCCACCTATCGTCCGATCTTCGTGAAAATTGGCATGCTTGTTAATGATGTTATGTCACATATGCTCACCAATTTTTGTGAAGTTCTGAGTTTTCATTTAGGATTTATAGGCTTTTTAATGTTTTTTTGCCACGCCCATTTTCTAAATGACCCTATTACAACCATCTACATGCAAAAGTTCAACTTTTTTTTTGATAATTATTGATCTAGAGTGTCCAGAGAATTGTCCTAGACTGGTCTGGTTTCGATCGGGCGAAAAACCTAGGACTAGTTTGCAAAAGTAGGTTTATAACATAATTACGAATATTTAATAACCGGTTTAATTGACAGCATTAGTTCTTGAGGCAAAGTTGTTCAGCATGAGCAGATCTATCAGATGATATGCATTTTGTGACAATACGTGTAACACCACGTGATTACAGAGCCATAAAACTCGTTAGCGCCAACTAGTGGCCGATTTCTTTCAAAACTCTTACAGACCTCTAGGGCCATGAGTCGAACATGCCCATCGAGTTTCGTTCCGATCGGCCTCCATTAACCTTGTCTAATAGGTGCTCAAATTTCATTGGTTGATGGCGGCCATGTTTTTCGAGATACGCCAATGTCCTCATAGACATACATGGCACCTTGGACCAAGACACTGCATACCAATTTTCAAGTCAATCGGACTAACGGTCACGTGGTCATAGCCGTTTTCATGTTTTTTTCATGTTATAGCGCCACCTAGTGATCAATCGTCGCGATTTTTTTACTGTGACCCCAGATTGAACTCATACACATGTGCACCAAGTTTGGTGAAGATATCTAATTTCATTCTCGAGTTATAGCCATTTTAGTAAAATAGGCTCCTCCCACAACATTAATTTATCACCCCCTGGCGATCAGGAATCGAAATTTCGACTTTTTTTCGATAATTATTGATATTCAGACTCCAGAGAACATTTCTGCACTGTTTTGGATCCAATTGGACAAAAAACCTAGGACTAGTTCGCAAAAGTAGGTTTTTAACTAAATTCAAAATGGCGGACAATTTGCATACAGGAAATGAAATCGGAGATATACGTTTTGACCTTCAGGTTTCCAGCTTTCCAGTGATATAAGACACTTGAGTCTACGTCATACGGTCTAGGAGTTATGAGCAGTTTCGCGCTTTTGGTTGCTATAGCGCCACCTATGGGCCAATTGGGGTCATATTCTCTGAACCTCTCCTCGATTTTTGTACTACCATCTGGCAAAGTTTCAAAGCTCCAGCTCTTACGGTTTGGGCTGCACGATGAGTTTTACGGCAGAAGAAAAATAATAATAATAATAATAATAATAATAATAATAAAAATCAGTACAATTACAATAGGGTTTCAGCACTTCGTGCTTGAACCCCTAATTAAAGCTGCAAGCAGCATTTATCGGGGTTCAAGCAGTTAAGGCCTTTAAGCACAAAAGCATCAAAAGTGATTAAGTTTTATTTAGCAAGCATGTAACTACTGACATAATAGATGGAAAAGACCATTTACAGGAAATACCATAGGAAATATATGGTTTTAAAGCTTTTTAGCAGTTATAGCGCCACCTATGGTCCGATCTCCATAAAAATTGGCATGCTTGTTAATGATGTTATGTCACATATGCTCACCAATTTTTGTGAAGTTCTGAGTTTTCATTTAGGATTTATAGGCTTTTCAGTGTTTTTTTGCCACGCCCCTTTTCTAAATGACCCTATTGCAGCCATCTACATGCAAAAGTTCAACTTTTTTTTGATAATTATTGATCTAGAGTGTCCAGAGAATTGTCCTAGACTGGTCTGGTTTCGATCGGGCGAAAAACCTAGGACTAGTTTGCAAAAGTAGGTTTTTAACATAATTACGAATATTTAATAAACGGTTTAATTGACAGCATTAGTTCTTGAGGCAAAGTTGTTCAGCATGAGCAGATCTATCAGATGATATGCATTTTGTGACGATAAGTGTAACACCACGTGATTACAGAGCCATAAAACTCGTTAGCGCCAACTAGTGGCCGATTTCTTTCAAAACTCTTAGAGACCTCTAGGGCCATGAGTCGAACATGCCCATCGAGTTTCGTTCCGATCGGCCTCCGTTAACCTTGTCTAATAGGTGCTCAAATTTCATTGGTCGATGGCGGCCATGTTTTTCGAGATACGCCAATGTCCTCATAGACATACATGGCACCTTGGACCAAGACACTGCATACCAATTTTCAAGTCAATCGGACTAACGGTCACGTGGTCATAGCCGTTTTCATGTTTTTTTCATGTTATAGCGCCACCTAGTGATCAATCGTCGCGATTTTTTTTCTGTGACCCCAGATTGAACTCATACACATGTGCACCAAGTTTGGTGAAGATATCTAATTTCATTCTCGAGTTATAGCCATTTTAGTAAAATAGGCTCCTCCCACAACATTAATTTATCACCCCCTGGCGATCAGGAATCGAAATTTCGACTTTTTTTCAATAATTATTGATACTCAGACTCCAGAGAACATTTCTGCACTGTTTTGGATCCAATTGGACAAAAAACCTAGGACTAGTTCGCAAAAGTAGGTTTTTAACTAAATTCAAAATGGCGGACAATTTGCATACAGGAAATGAAATCGGAGATATACGTTTTGACCTTCAGGTTTCCAGCTTTCCAGTGATATAAGACACTTGAGTCTACGTCATACGGTCTAGGAGTTATGAGCAGTTTCGCGCTTTTGGTTGCTATAGCGCCACCTATGGGCCAATTGGGGTCATATTCTCTGAACCTCTCCTCGATTTTTGTACTACCATCTGGCAAAGTTTCAAAGCTCCAGCTCTTACGGTTTGGGCTGTACGATGAGTTTTACGGCAGAAGAAAAATAATAATAATAATAATAATAATAATAATTAAAGCTGCAAGCAGCATTTATCGGGGTTCAAGCAGTTAAGGCCTTTAAGGCATTTAAGCACAAAAGCATCAAAAGTCATTAAGATTTATTTAGCAAGCATGTAACCACTGACATAATAGATGGAAAAGACCATTTACAGCCAATACAGGCAAATTGCCATGGGATATATATGGTTTTAAAGCTTTTTAACAGTTATAGCGCCACCTATGGTCCGATCTCCATAAAATTGTTTACTGTGACCTCAAATTGAACCCATACACATGTGTACTGAGTTTGGTGAAGATATCTCATTTACTTCTTGAGTTATAGCCATTTGAGTAAAATAGGCTCCTCCCACAACGATTTGCCACATTCTAGAATTATTTAATATGATTCTAGCATGATTTACTATCATATACCATGTTCCAGAATGATTTATTAGGATTCTAGCATGATTTACCTTGATACACCTCATTTCAGTATTATTTACTATGATTTACAATGTTTCTAGCATGATTAACCACATTACTAGCAATTATGTGAAGTGTCAGTGCAAATGAGGTGATGAACACTGACAAAATATTATTGTGTTATAATAGTTAGTTATATACGTGATTTTTAGTGTGTGTCCAAGTATGAATGCAACAGCACATGTAAAATATTTCATTATTAAGTAGAATGGCCAGCAGAGGGCACTAGAAGACCACTTATTGGCTCACTTTCACTTTAAACCAGTTTTCTGCACTAAAGCAAACCAGTTTTTCCATGTTAACTCAATGCATGCTTACACACACACACACACACACACACACACACACACACACACACACACACACACAGCATAGTTAATCATGATTTACCATGATATACCACGTTCTAGTATTATTTACCAGGAGATAAACGACAATCTAGTATTATTTACTTTGATTTACCATGTTTCTAGCCTGATTTATCACATTACTAGCAATTATTTGAAGTGTCAGTGCAAATAAAGTGATTAACACTGACAAAATATGATTGTGTTATAATAGTTATTGCTATACAAGTGATTTTTAGTGTGTATTCAAGTATAAATGCAAGCACATGTGGAAAAATTTAATTAATAAGTAGAATGGCCAGCAGAGGGCAGTAGAAGACTACTTATTGGCTCACTTTCACTTTAAACCTCATGATTTTGACCAGTTTTCTGCACTAAAGCAAACCAGTGTTTCCATGTTAACTCAATAATGCATACTTGCTACATATGCTACACACAATAATGCTCACACACACACACACACACACACACACACACACACACACACACACACACACAAATGTTTCAGTGATATTGGTGTCACATTCACCTTCATCACATTCACCTTCTGTCTTCATCACATTCACCATCTGTCGTCATCACCTGCACCTGCTCCTCATCACCCTCCTCATCATCACCTGCTCCTCCTCATCATTCCCCTCTCATCCATTATCATTGTCGGTTATTGTTTGTGCACTAGCACTCTGTTATGTTTGTTTTCATGTTGGAAAATAAAACCTTTGTTATATTTGTACCACACACACACACACACACACACACACACACCATCATTTATCATGATTTACCATGGCTGATACCAATACCAATATGAGAAAATGACTATTTTAAACAGCAGGGGGCAGTAAAATACCACTTATTGGCTTAACATGCCATTAATTCATATCATTTTCACCTTTTTAACTGTTATAGAGGCAAATTTTGTCCGATCTGTCTGAAAATTTTCATGCTTGTTCAGGGTGATATTTCACACGTTCTGACTTGTTTTTAAGAAGGTCTGAGCATTGATTAAAGAGATATAGGCTTTCGGGGACACTTGGTAAAGGCCAGATTTTGAAGTGAACCTATTATAGCTATCCAAATGAAGTAGTTCAACTTTTTCTGACAATTATTGATCTAGTGAGTCCAGAGAATTGTATTGCACTAGTTTTGAACATTATGATATGAAAATTATATGATCAGAGATGGAAAAGACCATTTACAGCCAATACAGGCAGTTTACCATAGGAAATATATGATTTTAAAGCTTTTTAACAGTTATAGCGCCACCTATCGACCGATCTCCATAGAATTTTTCATGCTTGTTAATGATGTTATGTCACATATGCTGACCAATTTTTGTGAAGTTCTGAGTTTTTATTTAGGATTTATAGGCTTTTTAATGTATTTTGACGCGCCCATTTTATAAATTACCCTATTACAGCCATCCAAATGCAAAAGTTCAACTTTTTTTTGATAATTATTGATCTAGAGAGTCCAGAGAATTGTCCTAGACTGGTCTGGTTCCGATCGGGCAAAAAACCTAGGACTAGTTCGCAAAAGTAGGTTTTCAACATATTAATGAATAATTAATGAACAGTTTGATTGACAGCAATGGTTCTTGAGGCAAAGTTGTTCAGGATGAGGAGATCTATCAAATGATATGCATATTGTGTGGATATTTGTAACACCACGTGATTACAGAGCCGTAAAACTCGTTAGCGCCAACTAGTGGCCGATTTCTTTCAAAATTCTTACAGACCTTTAGGGCCATGAGCCGAACATGCCCATTGAGTTTCGTTCCGATCGGCCTCCGTTAACCTTGTCTAATAGGTGCTCAAACTTCGTTGGCCGATGGCGGCCATGTTTTTTGAGATACGCCAATGTCCTCATACACATACATGGCACCTTGGACCAAGACACTGCATACCAATTTTCAAGTCAATCGGACTAACGGTCAGGTGGTTATAGCCTGTTTTATGTTTTTTTCATTTTATAGCGCCACCATGAGGCCAATCGTCGCGATTTTTTTACTGTGACCCCAGATTGAGCTCATACACATGTGTACCAAGTTTGGTGAAGATACCTCATTTACATCGGGAGTTATAGCCATTTTAGTAAAATAGGCCCCTCCCACAACGTACGTTTTGGCGCCCCTTAGCGACCGTGAATCGAAATTTCCACTTTTTTTCGATAATTATTGATATTCAGACTCCAGAGAACATTTCTGCACTGGTTTGGTTCCAATCGGGCAAAAAACCAGGGACTAGTTCGCAAAAGTAGGTTTTTGACAAAATTCAAAATGGCGGAAAATCTATCATGGCGGAAATGAAATCGGAGATATACGTTTTGTTCGTCAGGCATCCAGCTTTCCAATGATATAAGACACTTGAGTCTACGACATACGGTCTAGGAGTTATGAACAGTTTCGCGCTTTTGGTTGCTATAGCGCCACCTATGGGCCAATCGGGGTCATAATCTCTGAACCTTTCCTCGATTTTTGTACTACCATCTGTCAAAGTTTCAAAGTTCCAGCTCTTACGGTTTGGGCTGCACGATGCGTTTTACGGCGGAATAATAATAATAATAATTAAAGCTGCAAGCAGCATTTATCGGGGTTCAAGCAATTAAGGCCTTTAAGGCCTTTAAGCATAAAAGCATCAAAAGTTATTAAGATTTATTTAGCAAGCATGTAACTACTGACATAATAGATGAAAAAGACCATTTACCATAGGAAATATATGGTTTTAAAGCTTTTTAACAGTTATAGTGCCACCTTTGGTCCAATCTCCATAAAATTTTGCATGCTTGTTAAGGATGGTATGTCACATATGCTCACCAATTTTTGTGAAGTTCTGAGTTTTTGTTTAGGATTTATAGGCTTTTGATTGTATTTTGCCACGCCCATTTTATAAATGACCCTATTACAGCAATCCAAATGCAAAAGTTCAACTTTTTTTTGATAATTATTGATCTAGAGAGTCCAGAGAATTGTCCTAGACTGGTCTGGTTCCGATCGGGCGAAAAACCTAGGACTAGTTCGCAAAAGTAGGTTTTTAACATATTCATGAATATTTAATGAACTGTTTGATTGACAGCAATGGTTCTAGAGGCAAAGTTGTTCAGCATGAGCAGATCTATCATATGATATGCATTTTGTGACGATAAGTGTAACACCACGTGATTACAGAGCCATAAAACTCGTTAGCGCCAACTAGTGGCCGATTTCTTTCAAAGTTCTTACAGACCTCTAGGGGCTTGAGCCGAACATGCCCACTGAGTTTCGTTCTGATCGGCCTCCGTTAACCTTGTCTAATAGGTGCTCAAACTTCATTGGCCGATAGCGGCCATGTTTTTTGAGATACACCAATGTCCTCATAGACATACATGGCACCTTGGACCAAGACACTGCATACCAATTTTCAAGTCAATCGGACTAACGGTCAGGTGGTTATAGCCTGTTTTATGTTTTTTTCATATTATAGCGCCACCATGAGGCCAATCACCGCGATTTTTTTACTGTGACCTCAACTTGAGCTCTTACATATGTGTACCGAGTTTGGTGAAAATATCTCATTTCGTTCACGAGTTATAGCCATTTTTGTATAATTAGCTCCGCCTCCTGCAAACGTTTTGATACTCCTTAGCAACCGTGGATCGAAATTTTACATTTTTTTCGATAATTATTGATCTTCAGACTCCTGTGAATATTTCTGCACTGGTTTGGTTCCGATCGGGCGAAAAACCAGGGACTAGTTCGCAAAAGTAGGTTTTGGACAAAATCCAAAATGGCGGGAAAATTTGCATACCGGAAATGAAATCCTTGAGGCCTTTTTTGTTCGGCTTGACCCAAGGATTCCAAAGATATAAGACACTTGAGTCTGTGACAAAGGGTTGATGAGATTTAAGCAAAAATATGCCATTTTTTTGTTTTTTGCACTGTAGCGCCACCTATTGGCCAATCTAGCTCATATTCTCTGAACCTCTCCTCGATTTTTGTACTACCTTCTGGCCAAGTTTCAAGTCTCTAGCACTTACGGTTTAGGCTGCACGATGCGTTTTACGGCAGAATAATAATAATAATAATAAAAATCAGCACAATTACAATAGGGTTTCAGCATTTCATGCTTGAACCCCTAATAATAAAAATCAGCACAATTACAATAGGGTTTCAGCACTTCGTGCTTGAACCCCTAATTAAAGCTGCAAGCAGCATTTATCGGGGTTCAAGCAATAAAGGCCTTTAAGCATAAAAGCATCAAAAGTTATTAAGATTTATCTAGCAAGCATGTAACTACTGACATAATAGATGAAAAAGACCATAGGAAATATATGGTTTTAAAGCTTTTTAACAGTTATAGCGCCACCTTTGGTCCGATCTCCATACAATTTGGCATGCTTGTTAATTATGTTATTTCACATATGTTCACCAATTTTTGTGAAGTTCTGAGTTTTTATTTATGATTTATAGGTTTTTTTATTTATTTTGCCGCGCCCATTTTATAAATGACCCTATTACAGCCATCCAAATGCAAAAGTTCAACTTTTTTTTGATAATTATTGATCTAGAGAGTCCAGAGAATTGTCCTAGACTGGTCTGGTTCCGATCGGGCGAAAAACCAGGGACTAGTTCGCAAAAGTAGGTTTTTAACATAATTACGAATATTTAATGAACGGTTTGATTGACAGCAATAGTTCTTGAGGCAAAGTTGTTCAGCATGAGCAGATCTATCAAATGATATGCATTTTGTGACAATAAGTGTAACACCACGTGATTACAGAGCCATTAAACTCGTTAGCGCCAACTAGTGGCCGATTTCTTTCAAAATTCTTACAGACCTCTAGGGGCTTGAGCCGAACATGCCCACTGAGTTTCGTTCTGATTGGCCTCCGTTAACCTTGTCTAATAGGTGCTCAAACTTCATTGGCCGATGGCGGCCATGTTTTTCGAGATACACCAATGTCCTCATAGACATACATGGCACCTTGGACCAAGACACTGCATACCAATTTTCAAGTCAATCGGACAAACGGTCAGGTGGTTATAGCCTGTTTTATGTTTTTTTAATGTTATAGCGCCACCATGTGGCTAATCACCGCGATTTCTTTACTGTGACCTTAGATTGACCTCTTACACATGTGTACCAAGTTTGGTGAAGATAAGTCATTTACTTCTGGAGTTATAGCCATTTCAGTAAAACTAGCTCCGCCTCCTTCGAACGTTTTGGCGCCCCTTAGCGACCGTGAATCAAAATTTAAACTTTTTTTTAATAATTATTGATATTCAGACTCCAGAGAACATTTCTGCACTTGTTTGGTTCCGATCGGACAAAAAACCTAGGACTAGTTCGCAAAAGTAGGTTTTGGACAAAATCCAAAATGGCGGAAAATTTGCATACCGGAAAGGAAATCCTTGAGGCCTTTTTTGTTCGGCTTGAGCCAAGGATTCCAATGATATAAGACACTTGAGTCTGTGACAAAGGGTTGGTGAGATTTAAGCAAAAATATGCCATTTTTTTGGTTTTTGCACTGTAGCGCCACCTATTGGCCAATCTGGCTCATATTTTGATAACCTCTCCTCGATTTTTGTACTACCATATGGCAAAGTTTCAAGTCTCTAGCACTTACGGTTTGGGCTGCACGATGCGTTTTACGGCAGAAGAAAAATAATAATAATTAAAGCTGCAAGCAGCATTTATCGGGGTTCAAGCAGTTAAGGCCTTTAAGGCATTTAAGCACAAAAGCATCAAAAGTTATTAAGATTTATTTAGCAAGCATGTAACCACTGACATAATAGATGGAAAAGACCATTTACAGCCAATACAGGCAATTTGCCATGGGATATATATGGTTTTAAAGCATTTTAACAGTTATAGCGCCACCTATGGTCCGATCTCCATAAAATTGTTTACTGTGACCTCAAATTGAACCCATACACATGTGTACTGAGTTTGGTGAAGATATCTCATTTACTTCTTGAGTTATAGCCATTTGAGTAAATAGGCTCCTCCCACAACGATTTGCCACATTCTAGAATTATTTAATATGATTCTAGCATGATTTACTATCATATACCATGTTCCAGAATGATTTATTAGGATTCTAGCATGATTTACCTTGATACACCTCATTTCAGTATTATTTACTATGATTTACAATGTTTCTAGCATGATTAACCACATTACTAGCAATTATGTGAAGTGTCAGTGCAAATGAGGTGATGAACACTGACAAAATATTATTGTGTTATAATAGTTAGTTATATACGTGATTTTTTGTGTGTGTCCAAGTATGAATGCAAAAGCACATGTAAAATATTTCATTATTAAGTAGAATGGCCAGCAGAGGGCACTAGAAGACCACTTATTGGCTCACTTTCACTTTAAACCAGTTTTCTGCACTAAAGCAAACCAGTTTTTCCATGTTAACTCAATGCATGCTTACACACACACACACACACACACACACACACACACACACACACATACACACACAGCATAGTTAACCATGATTTACCATGATATACCACGTTCTAGTATTATTTACCAGGAGATAAACGACAATCTAGTATTATTTACTTTGATTTACCATGTTTCTAGCCTGATTTATCACATTACTAGCAATTATTTGAAGTGTCAGTGCAAATAAAGTGATTAACACTGACAAAATATGATTGTGTTATAATAGTTATTGCTATATAAGTGATTTTTTTAGTGTGTATTCAAGTATGAATGCAAGCACATGTTGAAATATTTCGTTAATAAGTAGAATGGCCAGCAGAGGGCAGTAGAAGACCACTTATTGGCTCACTTTCACTTTAAACCAGTTTTCTGCACTAAAGCAAACCAGTTTATCCATGTTAACTCAATGCATGCTTACACACACACACACACACACACACACACACACACACACACACACACACACACACACACACACACACACAGCATAGTTAACCATGATTTACCATGATTTACCACATTACTAGCAATTATTTGAAGTGTCAGTGCAAATAAAGTGATTAACACTGACAAAATATGATTGTGTTATAATAGTTATTGCTATATAAGTGATTTTTAGTGTGTATTCAAGTATAAATGCAAGCACATGTGGAAAAATTTCATTAATAAGTAGAATGGCCAGCAGAGGGCAGTAGAAGACCACTTATTGGCTCACTTTCACTTTAAACCTCATGATTTTGACCAGTTTTCTGCACTAAAGCAAACCAGTGTTTCCATGTTAACTCAATAATGCATACTTGCTACATATGCTACACACAATAATGCTACACACACACACACACACACACACACACACACACACACACACACACACACAAATGTTTCAGTGATATTGGTGTCACATTCACCTTCATCACATTCACCTTCTGTCTTCATCACATTCACCATCTGTCGTCATCACCTGCACCTGCTCCTCATCACCCTCCTCATCATCACCTGCTCCTCATCATCATAACCGTCACCTGTTGTCCTTGTCTTGATCTGTGTATTTAAGTTCCCCTCTCATCCATTATCATTGTCGGTTATTGTTTGTGCACTAGCACTCTGTTATGTTTGTTTTCATGTTGGAAAATAAAACCTTTGTTATATTTGTACCACACACACACACACACACACACACACACACACACACACACACACACACACACACACACACCATCATTTATCATGATTTACCATGGCTGATACCAATACCAATATGAGAAAATGACTATTTTAAACAGCAGGGGGCAGTAAAATACCACTTATTGGCTTAACATGCCATTAATTCATATCATTTTCACCTTTTTAACTGTTATAGAGGCAAATTTTGTCCGATCTGTCTGAAAATTTTCATGCTTGTTCAGGGTGATATTTCACACGTTCTGACTTGTTTTTAAGAAGGTCTGAGCATTGATTAAAATCGATATAGACTTGGTAAAGGCCAGATTTTGAAGTGAACCTATTATAGCTATCCAAATGAAGTAGTTCAACTTTTTCTGACAATTATTGATCTAGTGAGTCCAGAGAATTGTATTGCACTAGTTTTGAACATTATGATATGAAAATTATATGATCAGAGATGGAAAAGACCATTTACAGCCAATACAGGCAGTTTACCATAGGAAATATATGATTTTAAAGCTTTTTAACAGTTATAGTGCCACCTATCGTCCGATCTCCATAGAATTTTTCATGCTTGTTAATGATGTTATGTCACATATGCTGACCAATTTTTGTGAAGTTCTGAGTTTTTATTTAGGATTTATAGGCTTTTTAATGTATTTTGACACGCCCATTTTATAAATGACCCTATTACAGCCATCCAAATGCAAAAGTTCAACTTTTTTTTGATAATTATTGATCTAGAGAGTCCAGAGAATTGTCCTAGACTCGTTTGGTTCCGATCGGGCAAAAAACCAGGGACTAGTTCGCAAAAGTAGGTTTTTAACATATTCGTGAATAATTAATAAACTGTTTGATTGACAGCAATGGTTCTAGAGGCAAAGTTGTTCAGCATAAGCAGATCTATCAAATGATATGCATTTTGTGATGATAAGTGTAACACCACGTGATTACAGAGCCATAAAACTCATTAGCGCCAACTAGTGGCCGATTTCTTTCAAAATTCTTACAGACCTCTAGGGCCATGAGCCGAACATGCCCATTGAGTTTCGTTCCGATCGGCCTCCGTTAACCTTGTCTAATAGGTGCTCAAACTTCATTGGCCGATGGCGGCCATGTTTTTTGAGATACGCCAATGTCCTCATACACATACATGGCACCTTGGACCAAGACACTGCATACCAATTTTCAAGTCAATCGGACTAACGGTCAGGTGGTTATAGCCTGTTTTATGTTTTTTTCATATTATAGCGCCACCATGAGGCCAATCACCGCGATTTTTTTACTGTGACCTCAACTTGAGCTCTTACATATGTGTACCGAGTTTGGTGAAAATATCTCATTTCGTTCACGAGTTATAGCCATTTTCGTATAATTAGCTCCGCCTCCTGCGAACGTTTTGATACCCCTTAGCAACCGTGGATCGAAATTTTACATTTTTTTCGATAATTATTGATCTTCAGACTCCTGTGAATATTTCTGCACTGGTTTGGTTCCGATCGGGCGAAAAACCAGGGACTAGTTCGCAAAAGTAGGTTTTGGACATAATCCAAAATGGCGGGAAAATTTGCATACCGGAAATGAAATCCTTGAGGCCTTTTTTGTTCGGCTTGACCCAAGGATTCCAAAGATATAAGACACTTGAGTCTGTGACAAAGGGTTGATGAGATTTAGGCAAAAATATGCCATTTTTTTGTTTTTTGCACTGTAGCGCCACCTATTGGCCAATCTAGCTCATATTCTCTGAACCTCTCCTCGATTTTTGTACTACCTTCTGGCCAAGTTTCAAGTCTCTAGCACTTACGGTTTAGGCTGCACGATGCGTTTTACGGCAGAATAATAATAATAATAATAAAAATCAGCACAATTACAATAGGGTTTCAGCATTTCATGCTTGAACCCCTAATAAAAATCCTTACAATTACAATAGGGTTTCAGCACTTCGTGCTTGAACCCCTAAAAATCAGTACAATTACAATAGGGTTTCAGCACTTCGTGCTTGAACCCCTAATTAAAGCTGCAAGCAGCATTTAGCGGGGTTCAAGCATTTAGGGTCTTTAAGCACATAAGGCAGTTTAGTGAGTTTTTGTTTAGGATTTACAGGCTTTTGAGTGTTTTTTGCCATACCCATTTTCTAAATGATCCTGTTATGGCTACCCAATGGGTAAAGTTAAAGTTTTTTATATAATTAATAATCTAGAGCTTCCAGAGAATTGTACTGCACTGGTATATTTCTGATCGGGCGAAAAACCTAGGACTAGTTCGCAAAAGTAGGTTTTTAACATAATCGCAAGTATTTAATGAACAAATTGATTGACAGCAGTAGTTCTTGAGGCAAAGTTGTTCAGTATGAGGAGATCTATCAAATGATATGCATCACGTGATTACATAGCCGTAAAACCTGTTAGCATCAACTAGTGGCTGATTTTTCAAAATTCTTACAGACCTCTAGGGCCACGAGTCGAACATGCCCACCGAGTTTCGTTCTGATCGGCCTCCGTTAAGAGCAAACTAACAGCTTTGAATTAAAATGGTGAGGTATCCTGTTGTAAACATCAACCATGCCTGTTGACAGTTCTCTTTTGTGGGAAGGGAATGAAAAGTTCTCAAATCCGCAGCACAGCCTCAGACATAACATTTATATCCATGATCTGCCATTTTCACTATTGTCCTTGCTTGCTTCTTCACAATACCTGCAGATCTTCTGATGATTTGGCTGTGCAGGTCCACATTAACACTGCCTGGCCTAGAAAATGGACTGGGAAATGCAAATTTGGGGGGTATAAATATTAATGATCCTGACTCCAACATCACAGTCGGTGTTATGGTGGGATTCACTCATTTTTCAGCGGTCTTTTGCAAACAGGAGATTTACACATGAAGGAGGAAACAATGGTGTTTGAGGCTCAAGGTATGTCAGTTCCATGTCCAGAACTCTTATCATTCAACTATGCCAAGATAAATACAGTTTTCAATTGTATGGCACCTTTAAAATAGATGATTAGTAATATAATGCTTACTTGGAGTCTGAAATGGCTTTAACAAAAGAAGAAAAATAGTCTTAGATTTCTGTTCATTCTAATCATGTACAAATAAAGTAGCACAGTAAGATTACATTTATTTGAATGCATTAGTGAGTGTGTGATTGTGCTGTGTGTGCAGCATGTCAATACTAAAAGTGAAGGTGTAGTTGATATCTTTGGTGATAATATCTGTAGTAATCATAAAAAAACAATTAAGAAATAAAGAATTAAAATTACAAATAATATTCTATTAAGATATGAGTTATAATAACATGATTTGCAATAGTAATAATATCAATAATATATGCACAATACACACAGATTAGACTATCAGGTCTGTGTTTTACAAAAACATTAGTATTGCAGCCAATGTGAGTCTGTGGGATTTATAAACAGACAAAATATGATTTGAAATGTTATTTTAATGATTTTATTAAGTTTAAACAATATTTCAAATGGAAAAAAAATGAAAAATAATATTTTAGTGAGCAGAATGAACCAATGAGTGTTCTTCTTCTGGTGGTTAAAATGTAAATGAAAACAATAATACTTAAACAATAATACTTAATACACTAACCATGCTTGAACACACACATGCACACACATTTTGTTGTAGATGTAGATATTTAAAATAAAAGATAGGTAACAAAATGATAATTGCAAATCTCCTCTGTATAACACCATTTTCAGATTTCAAATTAATCACTGAGAGGCAGAATTGTTCAAACTGAGAGCTCAGTAAAAATGAAGTGATAAACTTTGACAAAACATGACTGTGTTATAATAGGTGATTTTCATGCAATAATTTTATATAGTCCAAAAACTTATGCAAAAGCACAGATGAAAATATTTTATTAAGTAGAATGTCCTGCTTCCATAGTAGAAGACCACTAATTGACTCACTTTCATTTGAAAGACTTTTTTTATCCACCAGTAAAACAAAGCAGTTTCTCCATGTTCTTTCCATTAAGCATGCTTACACACACAGACACACACACAAACACATCCACACACACACACACACACACACACACACACACACACACACACACACACACACAAAGACAAATATGTTTTCAATGTTTTTAGGATGTGATATTGTGAAAATATCTTCATCTCCTCATCTTGAACAACTTTGCCTCAAGAATCACTAATGTCAATCAAACCGTTCATAATCATAATAAAACAATAAAATATATACAAATATCATAAAAAAAAAAAAAAATCATAATAAAAAAGATTGCTTCTTAAAGCATTTGTTTATTTCCCAATACTGAAAGCGAATTAAAAGATCATGCGTAATCCTGCTGCTCCCTCTAGTGGACAACAGTGGTATCATAGCTTACATTTTACAGTTGAAGTGTTTGAATGAATGAATGGGAATTTGTTTTTTTACTTATATCTCAGGAACCAAAAGGCGAAAAATTCTGAAACTCAGAGCATAGATAGTGCTTGAGGAGCCCTGTTGAATGAGACCATCAAGGTGTTTTTGGGCGATTGGGGCTGGGAGTTATGGCTGTTATAAGGCATATCTGTTCGGGCTATTATCTCTGGAATGCCCAGGGCAAATAACACCACATTTGAATCGAAGCTAGCCAAAGACGGGACCTTTCCAACGAGCTCTCACACAATGTTCGGGGTGGTCTGGGTCGGGAGTAATGGTCGTTCAAAATCGGGGGTCCCGCGGACTGGCGATGCGCGGGGGGCGCGCTCCCGAGGCCCGCGACGACACGTTTCGATCAAGAGCCCGGAGATGTCCTCACCATCAAAATTTGAGCGCGCAACGACTTTCCGTTTTCGAGTTATGAATGAATTTGTATTCGGGGGCGTGGCTTAAATGCCGTTATACTTTCGTTTCATTTCATTCATTTACTTTCGTCCATTTCCATATCTCAGTGTAACACAATTGTCAATAGTAATACTCAATAGATGAGTTTTGACAAAATGTGATTGTAAATGTTAAAATAATGATTTTATAAAGTCTAAATATGAATTTTATAACAATATTAGGGAGTAGTATGATGAAATGACAGCAGGGGGCAGTAAAATACCACTTATTGGCTTAATATGTCATTATATTCATATAAAATCACCTTTTGAAGAAGTTAAACTTTTTTTCTGATAATTATTGATCTAGAGAGTTCAGAGAATTGTGCTGCACTGGTTTTGAACATTATGATATGAACATTATATGATGATAGAAGACACCATTTACAGCAAATACAGGCAATTTACCATAGGAAATATATGGTTTTAAAGCGTTTTAACAGTTATAGCGCCAACTATGGTCCGATCTCCATAAAATTTCCCATGCTTCTTTAGCAGGTTATGACACATATGCTCATCAATTTTTGTGAAGTTCTGAGTTTTCGTTTAGGATTTATAGGCTTTTGAGTGCATTTTACCACGCCCCTTTTCTAAATGACCCTATTACAGCCATACTCATGCAAAAGTTCAACTTTTTTTTGATAATTATTGATCTAGAGAGTCCAGAGAATTGTCCTAGACTGGTGTGGTTCCGATCGGGCGAAAAACCAGGGACTAGTTCGCAAAAGTAGGTTTTTAACATATTCATGAATATTTAATGAACGGTTTGATTGACAGCAATGGTTCTAGAGGCAAAGTTGTTCAGGATGAGCAGATCTATCAAATGATATGCATTTTGTGACGATAAGTGTAACACCACGTGATTACAGAGCCATAAAACTCGTTAGCGCCAACTAGTGGCCGATTTCTTTCAAAATTCTTACAGACCTTGAGGGCCATGAGTCGAACATGCTCATCGAGTTTCGTTCCGATCGGCCTCCGTTAACCTTGTCTAATAGGTGCTCAAACTTCATTGGCCGATGGCGGCCATGTTTTTTGAGATACGCCAATGTCCTCATACACATACATGGCACCTTGGACCAAGACACTGCATACCAATTTTCAAGTCAATCGGACTAACGGTCAGGTGGTTATAGCCTGTTTTATGTTTTTTTCAATTTATAGCGCCACCATGAGGCCAATCGTCGCGATTTTTTTACTGTGACCCCAGATTAAACTCATACACATGTGTACCAAGCTTGGTGAAGATACCTCATTTACATCGGGAGTTATAGCCATTTTAGTAAAATAGGCCCCTCCCACAACGTACGTTTTGGCGCCCCTTAGCGACCGTGAATCGAAATTTCCACTTTTTTTCGATAATTATTGATATTCAGTCTCCAGAGAACATTTCTGCACTAGTTTGGTTCCAATCGGGCAAAAAACCAGGGACTAGTTCGCAAAAGTAGGTTTTTGACAAAATTCAAAATGGCGGAAAATCTATCATGGCGGAAATGAAATCGGAGATATACGTTTTGTTCGTCAGGCGTCCAGCTTTCCAATGATATAAGACACTTGAGTCTACGACATACGGTCTAGGAGTTATGAGCAGTTTCGCGCTTTTGGTTGTTATAGCGCCACCTATGGGCCAATCGGGGTCATAATCTCTGAACCTTTCCTCGATTTTTGTACTACCATCTGTCAAAGTTTCAAAGTTCCAGCTCTTACGGTTTGGGCTGCACGATGCGTTTTACGGCGGAATAATAATAATAATAATAATTAAAGCTGCAAGCAGCATTTATCGGGGTTCAAGCTATTAGGCCTTTAAGGGTTTTTAAGCACAAAAGCATCAAAAGTTATCAGGTTATATTTAGCAAGCATGTAACCACTGACATAATAGATGGAAAAGACCATTTACAGCCAATACAGGCAATGTACCATAGGAAATATATGGTTTTAAAGCTTTTTAACAGTTATAGCGCCACCTATCGTCCGATCTCCATAAAATTTGGCATGCTTGTTAATGATGTTATGTCACATATGCTCACCAATTTTTGTGAAGTTCTGAGTTTTCATTTAGGATTTATAGGATTTTTAATGTATTTTGCCACGCCCATTTTATAAATGACCCTATTACAGCCATCCAAATGCAAAAGTTCAACTTTTTTTCGATAATTATTGATCTAGAGAGTCCAGAGAATTGTCCTAGACTGGTCTGGTTCCGATCGGGCGAAAAACCTAGGACTAGTTCGCAAAAGTAGGTTTTTAACATGTTCACGAATATTTAATGAACGGTTTGATTGACAGCAATGGTTCTTGAGGCAAAGTTGTTCAGCATGAGCAGATCTATCAAATGATATGCATATTGTGTGGATGAGTGTAACACCACGTGATTACAGAGCCATAAAACTCGTTAGCGCCAACTAGTGGCCGATTTCTTTCAAAATTCTTACAGACCTCTAGGGCCATGAGATGAACATGCCCATCGAGTTTCGTTCCGATCGGCCTCCGTTAACCTTGTCTAATAGGTGCTCAACTTCATTGGCCAATGGCGGCCATGTTTTTTGAGATACGCCAATGTCCTCATAGACATATATGGCACCTTGGGCCAAGACACTGCATACCAATTTTCAAGTCAATCGGACTAACGGTCAGGTGGTTATAGCCCTTTTCATGTTTTTTCCATGTTATAGCGCCACCTATTGTTCAATCGTCGCGATTTTTTTACTGTGACCCCAGACTGAACCCATACACATGTGTACCGAGTTTGGTTAAGCTATCTCATTTACTTTTTGAGTTATAGCCATTTTAGTAAAATAGGCTCCTCCCACAATGTTTATTTTATGCCCCCTAGCGACCTTGAATCGAAATTTCGATTTTTTTTTTGATAATTATTAATCGTCAGACTCCATAGAACATTTCTGCACTGGTTTGGTTCCGATTGGACAAAAAACCTAGGACTAATTAGCAAAAATAGTTTTTTGACAAAATTCAAAATGGCGGAAAAATTTCCATACCGGAAATGAAATCGGAGATATACGTTTTGTTCATCACGTTTCCAGCTTTCCAATGATATAAGACACTTGAGTCTACGACATACGGTCTAGGAGTTATGAGCAGTTTCGCGCTTTTGGTTGTTATAGCGCCACCTATGGGCCAATCGGGGTCATAATCTCTGAACCTCTCCTCGATTTTTGTACTACCATCTGGCAAAGTTTCAAGTCTCCAGCCCTTACGGTTTGGGCTGCACGATGCGTTTTACGGCAGAAGAATAATAATAATAATAATAAAAATCCTTACAATTACAATAGGGTTTCAGCACTTCGTGCTTGAACCCCTAATTAAAGCTGCAAGCAGCATTTATCGGGGTTCAAGCTATTAAGGCCTTTAAGGGTTTTTAAGCACAAAAGCATCAAAAGTTATTATGTTTTATTTAGCAAGCATTTAACCACTGACATAATAGATGGAAAACACCATTTACAGCCAATACAGGCAATGTACCATAGGAAATATATAGTTCTAAAGCTTTTTAACAGTTATAGCGCCACCTTTGGTCCGATCTCCATAAAATTTGGCATGCTTGTTAATGATGTTATGTCACATATGCTCACCAATTTTTGTGAAGTTCTGAGTTTTCATTTAGGATTTATAAGCTTTTTAGTGTATCTTGCCACGCCCATTTTATAAATGACCCTATTACAGCCATCCAAATGCTAAAGTTCAACTTCTTTTTGATAATTATTGATCTAGAGAGTCCAGAGAATTGTCCTAGACTTGTCTGGTTCCGATCGGGCAAAAAACCTAGGACTAGTTCGCAAAAGTAGGTTTTGAACATATTCGCGAATTTTTAATGAACGGTTTGATTGACAGCAATGGTTCTTCAGGCAAAGTTGTTCAGCATGAGCAGATCTATCAAATGATATGATTTTGTGTGGATGAGTGTAACACCACGTGATTACAGAGCCATAAAACTCGTTAGCGCCAACTAGTGGCCGATTTCTTTCAAAATTCTTACAGACCTCTAGGGCCATGAGATGAACATGCCCATCGAGTTTCGTTCCGATCGGCCTCCGTTAACCTTGTCTAATAGGTGCTCAACTTCATTGGCCAATGGCGGCCATGTTTTTTGAGATACACCAATATCCTCATAGATATATATGGCACCTTGGACCAAGACACTGCATACCAATTTTCAAGTCAATCGGACTAACGGTCAGGTGGTTATAGCCCTTTTCATGTTTTTTTTATGTTATAGCGCCACCTAGTGTTCAATTGTCGCAATTTTTTTACTGTGACCCCAGACTGAACCCATACACATGTGTACCGAGTTTGGTGAAGATATCTCATTTACTTCTCGAGTTATAGCCATTTTAGTAAAATAGGCTCCTCCCACAACGTTTATTTTGCACCCCCTAGCGACCATGAATCAAAATTTTAAAAAAAATTCGATAATTATTGATGTTCAGACTCTAAAGAACATTTCTGCACTGGTTTGGTTCCGATCGGTCGAAAAACCACGGACTAGTTCGCAAAAGTAGGTTTTTGACAAAATTCAAAATGGCGGAAAAATTTGCATACCGGAAATGAAATCGGAGATATACGTTTTGTCCATCTTGAGCCAATGATTACAGTGATATAAGACACTTGAGTCTACGACAAACCGTCTAGGAGTTATTAGCGATTTCATACTTTTGCTTACTATAGCGCCACCTATTGGCCAATCGGGGTCATAATTTGATAACCTCTCCTCGATTTTTGTACTACCATCTGGCAAAGTTTCAAGTCTCCAGCACTTACGGTTTGGGCTGCACGATGCGTTTTACGGCAGAAGAATAATAATAAAAATCAGGGCAATTACAATAGGGTTTCAGCACTTCGTGCTTGAACCCCTAATAATTAAAGCTGCAAGCAGCATTTATCGGGGTTCAAGCAGTTAAGGCCTTTAAGCACAAAAGCATCAAAAGTGATTAAGTTTTATTTAGCAAGCATGTAACTACTGACATAATAGATGGAAAAGACCATTTACAGGAAATACCATAGGAAATATATGGTTTTAAAGCTTTTTAGCAGTTATAGCGCCACCTATGGTCCGATCTCCATAAAAATTGGCATGCTTGTTAATGATGTTATGTCACATATGCTCACCAATTTTTGTGAAGTTCTGAGTTTTCATTTAGGATTTATAGGCTTTTTAGTGTTTTTTTGCCACGCCCCTTTTCTAAATGACCCTATTACAGCCATCTACATGCAAAAGTTCAACTTTTTTTTTGATAATTATTGATCTAGAGTGTCCAGAGAATTGTCCTAGACTGGTCTGGTTTCGATCGGGCGAAAAACCTAGGACTAGTTTGCAAAAGTAGGTTTTTAACATAATTACGAATATTTAATAAACGGTTTAATTGACAGCATTAGTTCTTGAGGCAAAGTTGTTCAGCATGAGCAGATCTATCAGTTGATATGCATTTTGTGACGATAAGTGTAACACCACGTGATTACAGAGCCATAAAACTCGTTAGCGCCAACTAGTGGCCGATTTCTTTCAAAACTCTTACAGACCTCTAGGGCCATGAGTCGAACATGCCCATCGAGTTTCGTTCCGATCGGCCTCCGTTAACCTTGTCTAATAGGTGCTCAAATTTCATTGGTCGATGGCGGCCATGTTTTTCGAGATACGCCAATGTCCTCATAGACATACATGGCACCTTGGACCAAGACACTGCATACCAATTTTCAAGTCAATCGGACTAACGGTCACGTGGTCATAGCCGTTTTCATGTTTTTTTCATGTTATAGCGCCACCTAGTGATCAATCGTCGCGATTTTTTTACTGTGACCCCAGATTGAAATCATACACATGTGCACCAAGTTTGGTGAAGATATCTAATTTCATTCTCGAGTTATAGCCATTTTAGTAAAATAGGCTCCTCCTACAACATTAATTTATCACCCCCTGGCGATCAGGAATCGAAATTTCGACTTTTTTTCGATAATTATTGATATTCAGACTCCAGAGAACATTTCTGCACTGTTTTGGATCCGATTGGACAAAAAACCTAGGACTAGTTCGCAAAAGTAGGTTTTTAACTAAATTCAAAATGGCGGACAATTTACATACCGGAAATGAAATCGGAGATATACGTTTTGACCTTCAGGTGTCCAGCTTTCCAGTGATATAAGACACTTGAGTCTACGTCATACGGTCTAGGAGTTATGAGCAGTTTCGCGCTTTTGGTTGCTATAGCGCCACCTATGGGCCAATTGGGGTCATATTCTCTGAACCTCTCCTCGATTTTTGTACTACCATCTGGCAAAGTTTCAAAGCTCCAGCTCTTACGGTTTGGGCTGCACGATGAGTTTTACGGCAGAAGAAAAATAATAATAATAATAATAATAATTAAAGCTGCAAGCAGCATTTATCGGGGTTCAAGCAGTTAAGGCCTTTAAGGCATTTAAGCACAAAAGCATCAAAAGTTATTAAGATTTATTTAGCAAGCATGTAACCACTGACATAATAGATGGAAAAGACCATTTACAGCCAATACAGGCAATTTGCCATGGGATATATATGGTTTTAAAGCTTTTTAACAGTTATAGCGCCACCTATGGTCCGATCTCCATAAAATTGTTTACTGTGACCTCAAATTGAACCCATACACATGTGTACTGAGTTTGGTGAAGATATCTCATTTACTTCTTGAGTTATAGCCATTTGAGTAAAATAGGCTCCTCCCACAACGATTTGCCACATTCTAGAATTATTTAATATGATTCTAGCATGATTTACTATCATATACCATGTTCCAGAATGATTTATTAGGATTCTAGCATGATTTACCTTGATACACCTCATTTCAGTATTATTTACTATGATTTACAATGTTTCTAGCATGATTAACCACATTACTAGCAATTATGTGAAGTGTCAGTGCAAATGAGGTGATGAACACTGACAAAATATTATTGTGTTATAATAGTTAGTTATATACGTGATTTTTAGTGTGTGTCCAAGTATGAATGCAAAAGCACATGTAAAATATTTCATTATTAAGTAGAATGGCCAGCAGAGGGCACTAGAAGACCACTTATTGGCTCACTTTCACTTTAAACCAGTTTTCTGCACTAAAGCAAACCAGTTTTTCCATGTTAACTCAATGCATGCTTACACACACACACACACACACACACACACACACACACACACACACACACACACACACACACACACACACACAGCATAGTTAACCATGATTTACCATGATATACCACGTTCTAGTATTATTTACCAGGAGATAAACGACAATCTAGTATTATTTACTTTGATTTACCATGTTTCTAGCCTGATTTATCACATTACTAGCAATTATTTGAAGTGTCAGTGCAAATAAAGTGATTAACACTGACAAAATATGATTGTGTTATAATAGTTATTGCTATATAAGTGATTTTTTTAGTGTGTATTCAAGTATGAATGCAAGCACATGTTGAAATATTTCATTAATAAGTAGAATGGCCAGCAGAGGGCAGTAGAAGACCACTTATTGGCTCACTTTCACTTTAAACCAGTTTTCTGCACTAAAGCAAACCAGTTTATCCATGTTAACTCAATGCATGATTACACACACACACACACACACACACACACACACACACACACACACACACACACACACACACACACACACACACACACACACACAGCATAGTTAACCATGATTTACCATGATTTACCACATTACTAGCAATTATTTGAAGTGTCAGTGCAAAGTATAAATGCAAGCACATGTGGAAAAATTTAATTAATAAGTAGAATGGCCAGCAGAGGGCAGTAGAAGACCACTTATTGGCTCACTTTCACTTTAAACCTCATGATTTTGACCAGTTTTCTGCACTAAAGCAAACCAGTGTTGCCATGTTAACTCAATAATGTATACTTGCTACATATGCTACACACAATAATGCTACACACACACACACACACACACACACACACACACACACACACACACACACACACACACACACACACACACACACACACACATGTTTCAGTGATATTGGTGTCACATTCACCTTCATCACATTCACCATCTGTCGTCATCATCTGCACCTGCTCCTCATCACCCTCCTCATCATCACCTGCTCCTCATCATCATAACCGTCACCTGTTGTCCTTGTCTTGATCTGTGTATTTAAGTTCCCCTCTCATCCATTATCATTGTCGGTTATTGTTTGTGCACTAGCACTCTGTTATGTTTGTTTTCATGTTGGAAAATAAAACCTTTGTTATATTTGTACCACACACACACACACACACACACACACACACACACACACACACACACACACACACACACACACACCATCATTTATCATGATTTACCATGGCTGATACCAATACCAATATGAGAAAATGACTATTTTAAACAGCAGGGGGCAGTAAAATACCACTTATTGGCTTAACATGCCATTAATTCATATCATTTTCACCTTTTTAACTGTTATAGAGGCAAATTTTGTCCGATCTGTCTGAAAATTTTCATGCTTGTTCAGGGTGATATTTCACACGTTCTGACTTGTTTTTAAGAAGGTCTGAGCATTGATTAAAGAGATATAGGCTTTCGGGGACACTTGGTAAAGGCCAGATTTTGAAGTGAACCTATTATAGCTATCCAAATGAAGTAGTTCAACTTTTTCTGACAATTATTGATCTAGTGAGTCCAGAGAATTGTATTGCACTAGTTTTGAACATTATGATATGAAAATTATATGATCAGAGATGGAAAAGACCATTTACAGCCAATACAGGCAGTTTACCATAGGAAATATATGATTTTAAAGCTTTTTAACAGTTATAGCGCCACCTATCGTCCGATCTCCATAGAATTTTTCATGCTTGTTAATGATGTTATGTCACATATGCTGACCAATTTTTGTGAAGTTCTGAGTTTTTATTTAGGATTTATAGGCTTTTTAATGTATTTTGACACGCCCATTTTATAAATTACCCTATTACAGCCATCCAAATGCAAAAGTTCAACTTTTTTTGATAATTATTGATCTAGAGAGTCCAGAGAATTGTCCTAGACTGGTCTGGTTCCGATCGGGCAAAAAACCTAGGACTAGTTTGCAAAAGTAGGTTTTTAACATATTAATGAATAATTAATGAACAGTTTGATTGACAGCAATGGTTCTTGAGGCAAAGTTGTTCAGGATGAGGAGATCTATCAAATGATATGCATAGTGTGTGGATATTTGTAACACCACGTGATTACAGAGCCGTAAAACTCGTTAGCGCCAACTAGTGGCCGATTTCTTTCAAAATTCTTACAGACCTTTAGGGCCATGAGCCGAACATGCCCATTGAGTTTCGTTCCGATCGGCCTCCGTTAACCTTGTCTAATAGGTGCTCAAACTTCGTTGGCCGATGGCGGCCATGTTTTTTGAGATACGCCAATGTCCTCATACACATACATGGCACCTTGGACCAAGACACTGCATACCAATTTTCAAGTCAATCGGACTAACGGTCAGGTGGTTATAGCCTGTTTTATGTTTTTTTCATTTTATAGCGCCACCATGAGGCCAATCGTCGCGATTTTTTTACTGTGACCCCAGAGTAAGCTCATACACATGTGTACCAAGTTTGGTGAAGATACCTCATTTACATCGGGAGTTATAGCCATTTTAGTAAAATAGGCCCCTCCCACAACGTACGTTTTGGCGCCCCTTAGCGACCGTGAATCGAAATTTCCACTTTTTTTCGATAATTATTGATATTCAGTCTCCAGAGAACATTTCTGCACTAGTTTGGTTCCAATCGGGCAAAAAACCAGGGACTAGTTCGCAAAAGTAGATTTTTGACAAAATTCAAAATGGCGGAAAATCTATCATGGCGGAAATGAAATCGGAGATATACGTTTTGTTCGTCAGGCGTCCAGCTTTCCAATGATATAAGACACTTGAGTCTACGACATACGGTCTAGGAGTTATGAGCAGTTTCGCGCTTTTGGTTGTTATAGCGCCACCTATGGGCCAATCGGGGTCATAATCTCTGAACCTTTCCTCGATTTTTGTACTACCATCTGTCAAAGTTTCAAAGTTCCAGCTCTTACGGTTTGGGCTGCACGATGCGTTTTACGGCGGAATAATAATAATAATAATAATAATTAAAGCTGCAAGCAGCATTTATCGGGGTTCAAGCAATTAAGGCCTTTAAGGCCTTTAAGCATAAAAGCATCAAAAGTTATTAAGATTTATTTAGCAAGCATGTAACTACTGACATAATAGATGAAAAAGACCATTTACCATAGGAAATATATGGTTTTAAAGCTTTTTAACAGTTATAGTGCCACCTTTGGTCCAATCTCCATAAAATTTTGCATGCTTGTTAAGGATGGTATGTCACATATGCTCACCAATTTTTGTGAAGTTCTGAGTTTTTGTTTAGGATTTATAGGCTTTTGATTGTATTTTGCCACGCCCATTTTATAAATGACCCTATTACAGCAATCCAAATGCAAAAGTTCAACTTTTTTTTGATAATTATTGATCTAGAGAGTCCAGAGAATTGTCCTAGACTGGTCTGGTTCCGATCGGGCGAAAAACCTAGGACTAGTTCGCAAAAGTAGGTTTTTAACATATTCATGAATATTTAATGAACTGTTTGATTGACAGCAATGGTTCTAGAGGCAAAGTTGTTCAGCATGAGCAGATCTATCATATGATATGCATTTTGTGACGATAAGTGTAACACCACGTGATTACAGAGCCATAAAACTCGTTAGCGCCAACTAGTGGCCGATTTCTTTCAAAGTTCTTACAGACCTCTAGGGGCTTGAGCCGAACATGCCCACTGAGTTTCATTCTGATCGGCCTCCGTTAACCTTGTCTAATAGGTGCTCAAACTTCATTGGCCGATAGCGGCCATGTTTTTTGAGATACACCAATGTCCTCATAGACATACATGGCACCTTGGACCAAGACACTGCATACCAATTTTCAAGTCAATCGGACTAACGGTCAGGTGGTTATAGCCTGTTTTATGTTTTTTTCATATTATAGCGCCACCATGAGGCCAATCACCGCGATTTTTTTACTGTGACCTCAACTTGAGCTCTTACATATGTGTACCGAGTTTGGTGAAAATATCTCATTTCGTTCACGAGTTATAGCCATTTTTGTATAATTAGCTCCGCCTCCTGCAAACGTTTTGATACTCCTTAGCAACCGTGGATCGAAATTTTACATTTTTTTCGATAATTATTGATCTTCAGACTCCTGTGAATATTTCTGCACTGGTTTGGTTCCGATCGGGCGAAAAACCAGGGACTAGTTCGCAAAAGTAGGTTTTGGACAAAATCCAAAATGGCGGGAAAATTTGCATACCGGAAATGAAATCCTTGAGGCCTTTTTTGTTCGGCTTGACCCAAGGATTCCAAAGATATAAGACACTTGAGTCTGTGACAAAGGGTTGATGAGATTTAAGCAAAAATATGCCATTTTTTTGTTTTTTGCACTGTAGCGCCACCTATTGGCCAATCTAGCTCATATTCTCTGAACCTCTCCTCGATTTTTGTACTACCTTCTGGCCAAGTTTCAAGTCTCTAGCACTTACGGTTTAGGCTGCACGATGCGTTTTACGGCAGAATAATAATAATAATTAAAGCTGCAAGCAGCATTTATCGGGGTTCAAGCAGTTAAGGCCTTTAAGGCATTTAAGCACAAAAGCATCAAAAGTTATTAAGATTTATTTAGCAAGCATGTAACCACTGACATAATAGATGGAAAAGACCATTTACAGCCAATACAGGCAATTTGCCATGGGATATATATGGTTTTAAAGCTTTTTAACAGTTATAGCGCCACCTATGGTCCGATCTCCATAAAATTGTTTACTGTGACCTCAAATTGAACCCATACACATGTGTACTGAGTTTGGTGAAGATATCTCATTTACTTCTTGAGTTATAGCCATTTGAGTAAAATAGGCTCCTCCCACAACGATTTGCCACATTCTAGAATTATTTAATATGATTCTAGCATGATTTACTATCATATACCATGTTCCAGAATGATTTATTAGGATTCTAGCATGATTTACCTTGATACACCTCATTTCAGTATTATTTACTATGATTTACAATGTTTCTAGCATGATTAACCACATTACTAGCAATTATGTGAAGTGTCAGTGCAAATGAGGTGATGAACACTGACAAAATATTATTGTGTTATAATAGTTAGTTATATACGTGATTTTTAGTGTGTGTCCAAGTAGAATGCAAAAGCACATGTAAAATATTTCATTATTAAGTAGAATGGCCAGCAGAGGGCACTAGAAGACCACTTATTGGCTCACTTTCACTTTAAACCAGTTTTCTGCACTAAAGCAAACCAGTTTTTCCATGTTAACTCAATGCATGCTTACACACACACACACACACACACACACACACACACACACACACACACACACACACACACACAGCATAGTTAACCATGATTTACCATGATATACCACGTTCTAGTATTATTTACCAGGAGATAAACGACAATCTAGTATTATTTACTTTGATTTACCATGTTTCTAGCCTGATTTATCACATTACTAGCAATTATTTGAAGTGTCAGTGCAAATAAAGTGATTAACACTGACAAAATATGATTGTGTTATAATAGTTATTGCTATATAAGTGATTTTTTTAGTGTGTATTCAAGTATGAATGCAAGCACATGTTGAAATATTTCATTAATAAGTAGAATGGCCAGCAGAGGGCAGTAGAAGACCACTTATTGGCTCACTTTCACTTTAAACCAGTTTTCTGCACTAAAGCAAACCAGTTTATCCATGTTAACTCAATGCATGCTTACACACACACACACACACACACACACACACACACACACACACACACACACACACACACACACACACACACACACACACACACACACACACACACACAGCATAGTTAACCATGATTTACCATGATTTACCACATTACTAGCAATTATTTGAAGTGTCAGTGCAAATAAAGTGATTAACACTGACAAAATATGATTGTGTTATAATAGTTATTGCTATATAAGTGATTTTTAGTGTGTATTCAAGTATAAATGCAAGCACATGTGGAAAAATTTAATTAATAAGTAGAATGGCCAGCAGAGGGAAGTAGAAGACCACTTATTGGCTCACTTTCACTTTAAACCTCATGATTTTGACCAGTTTTCTGCACTAAAGCAAACCAGTGTTTCCATGTTAACTCAATAATGCATACTTGCTACATATGCTACACACAATAATGCTACACACACACACACACACACACACACACACACACACACACACACACACACACAAATGTTTCAGTGATATTGGTGTCACATTCACCTTCATCACATTCACCTTCTGTCTTCATCACATTCACCATCTGTCGTCATCACCTGCACCTGCTCCTCATCACCCTCCTCATCATCACCTGCTCCTCATCATCATAACCGTCACCTGTTGTCCTTGTCTTGATCTGTGTATTTAAGTTCCCCTCTCATCCATTATCATTGTCGGTTATTGTTTGTGCACTAGCACTCTGTTATGTTTGTTTTCATGTTGGAAAATAAAACCTTTGTTATATTTGTACCACACACACACACACACACACACACACACACACACACACACACACCATCATTTATCATGATTTACCATGGCTGATACCAATACCAATATGAGAAAATGACTATTTTAAACAGCAGGGGGCAGTAAAATACCACTTATTGGCTTAACATGCCATTAATTCATATCATTTTCACCTTTTTAACTGTTATAGAGGCAAATTTTGTCCGATCTGTCTGAAAATTTTCATGCTTGTTCAGGGTGATATTTCACACGTTCTGACTTGTTTTTAAGAAGGTCTGAGCATTGATTAAAGAGATATAGGCTTTCGGGGACACTTGGTAAAGGCCAGATTTTGAAGTGAACCTATTATAGCTATCCAAATGAAGTAGTTCAACTTTTTCTGACAATTATTGATCTAGTGAGTCCAGAGAATTGTATTGCACTAGTTTTGAACATTATGATATGAAAATTATATGATCAGAGATGGAAAAGACCATTTACAGCCAATACAGGCAGTTTACCATAGGAAATATATGATTTTAAAGCTTTTTAACAGTTATAGCGCCACCTATCGTCCGATCTCCATAGAATTTTTCATGCTTGTTAATGATGTTATGTCACATATGCTGACCAATTTTTGTGAAGTTCTGAGTTTTTATTTAGGATTTATAGGCTTTTTAATGTATTTTGACACGCCCATTTTATAAATTACCCTATTACAGCCATCCAAATGCAAAAGTTCAACTTTTTTTTGATAATTATTGATCTAGAGAGTCCAGAGAATTGTCCTAGACTGGTCTGGTTCCGATCGGGCAAAAAACCTAGGACTAGTTCGCAAAAGTAGGTTTTTAACATATTAATGAATAATTAATGAACAGTTTGATTGACAGCAATGGTTCTTGAGGCAAAGTTGTTCAGGATGAGGAGATCTATCAAATGATATGCATATTGTGTGGATATTTGTAACACCACGTGATTACAGAGCCGTAAAACTCGTTAGCGCCAACTAGTGGCCGATTTCTTTCAAAATTCTTACAGACCTTTAGGGCCATGAGCCGAACATGCCCATTGAGTTTCGTTCCGATCGGCCTCCGTTAACCTTGTCTAATAGGTGCTCAAACTTCGTTGGCCGATGGCGGCCATGTTTTTTGAGATACGCCAATGTCCTCATACACATACATGGCACCTTGGACCAAGACACTGCATACCAATTTTCAAGTCAATCGGACTAACGGTCAGGTGGTTATAGCCTGTTTTATGTTTTTTTCATTTTATAGCGCCACCATGAGGCCAATCGTCGCGATTTTTTTACTGTGACCCCAGAGTAAGCTCATACACATGTGTACCAAGTTTGGTGAAGATACCTCATTTACATCGGGAGTTATAGCCATTTTAGTAAAATAGGCCCCTCCCACAACGTACGTTTTGGCGCCCCTTAGCGACCGTGAATCGAAATTTCCACTTTTTTTCGATAATTATTGATATTCAGTCTCCAGAGAACATTTCTGCACTAGTTTGGTTCCAATCGGGCAAAAAACCAGGGACTAGTTCGCAAAAGTAGATTTTTGACAAAATTCAAAATGGCGGAAAATCTATCATGGCGGAAATGAAATCGGAGATATACGTTTTGTTCGTCAGGCGTCCAGCTTTCCAATGATATAAGACACTTGAGTCTACGACATACGGTCTAGGAGTTATGAGCAGTTTCGCGCTTTTGGTTGTTATAGCGCCACCTATGGGCCAATCGGGGTCATAATCTCTGAACCTTTCCTCGATTTTTGTACTACCATCTGTCAAAGTTTCAAAGTTCCAGCTCTTACGGTTTGGGCTGCACGATGCGTTTTACGGCGGAATAATAATAATAATAATAATAATAAAAATCAGCACAATTACAATAGGGTTTCAGCACTTCGTGCTTGAACCCCTAATAATAAAAATCAGCACAATTACAATAGGGTTTCAGCATTTCATGCTTGAACCCCTAAAAATCAGCACAATTACAATAGGGTTTCAGCACTTCGTGCTTGAACCCCTAATAATAATAATAATAAAAATCAGTACAATTACAATAGGGTTTCAGCACTTCGTGCTTGAACCCCTAATAATTAAAGCTGCAAGCAGCATTTATCGGGGTTCAAGCAGTTAAGGCCTTTAAGGCATTTAAGCACAAAAGCATCAAAAGTGATTAAGTTTTATTTAGCAAGCATGTAACTACTGACATAATAGATGGAAAAGACCATTTACGGGAAATACCATAGGAAATATATGGTTTTAAAGCTTTTTAGCAGTTATAGCGCCACCTATCGTCCGATCTCCATAAAAATTGGCATGCTTGTTAATGATGTTATGTCACATATGCTCACCAATTTTTGTGAAGTTCTGAGTTTTCATTTAGGATTTATAGGCTTTTTAGTGTTTTTTGCCACGCCCCTTTTATAAATGACCCTATTACAGCCATCTACATGCAAAAGTTCAACTTTTTTTTGATAATTATTGATCTAGAGTGTCCAGAGAATTGTCCTAGACTGGTCTGGTTTCGATCGGGCGAAAAACCTAGGACTAGTTTGCAAAAGTAGGTTTTTAACATAATTACAAATATTTAATAAACGGTTTAATTGACAGCATTAGTTCTTGAGGCAAAGTTGTTCAGCATGAGCAGATCTATCAGATGATATGCCTTTTGTGACGATAAGTGTAACACCACGTGATTACAGAGCCATAAAACTCGTTAGCGCCAACTAGTGGCCGATTTCTTTCAAAACTCTTACAGACCTCTAGGGCCATGAGTCGAACATGCCCATCGAGTTTCGTTCCGATCGGCCTCCGTTAACCTTGTCTAATAGGTGCTCAAATTTCATTGGTTGATGGCGGCCATGTTTTTCGAGATACGCCAATGTCCTCATAGACATACATGGCACCTTGGACCAAGACACTGCATACCAATTTTCAAGTCAATCGGACTAACGGTCACGTGGTCATAGCTGTTTTCATGTTTTTTTCATGTTAAAGCGCCACCTAGTGATCAATCGTCGCGATTTTTTTACTGTGACCCCAGATTGAACTCATACACATGTGCACCAAGTTTGGTGAAGATATCTAATTTCATTCTCGAGTTATAGCCATTTTAGTAAAATAGGCTCCTCCCACAACATTAATTTATCACCCCCTGGCGATCAGGAATCGAAATTTCGACTTTTTTTCGATAATTATTGATATTCAGACTCCAGAGAACATTTCTGCACTGGTTTGAATCCAATTGGACAAAAAACCTAGGACTAGTTCGCAAAAGTAGGTTTTTAACTAAATTCAAAATGGCGGACAATTTGCATACAGGAAATGAAATCGGAGATATACGTTTTGACCTTCAGGTTTCCAGCTTTCCAGTGATATAAGACACTTGAGTCTACGTCATACGGTCTAGGAGTTATGAGCAGTTTCGCGCTTTTGGTAGCTATAGCGCCACCTATGGGCCAATTGGGGTCATATTCTCTGAACCTCTCCTCGATTTTTGTACTACCATCTGGCAAAGTTTCAAAGCTCCAGCTCTTACGGTTTGGGCTGCACGATGAGTTTTACGGCAGAAGAAAAATAATAATAATAATAATAATTAAAGCTGCAAGCAGCATTTATCGGGGTTCAAGCATTTAAAGCCTTTAAGCACATAAGCATTTAAGACATTAAGTTTTATTTAGAAAGCTTTTAACCACTGAAATAATAGATGGAAAAGTCCATTTACAGCCAATACAGGCAATTTACCATAGGAAATATATGATTTTCAAACCTTTTTAACAGTTATAGCGCCACCTATGGTCCGATCAACATGAAATTTGGCATGCTTGTTTAGAATATTATGGCACATATGCTCACCAATTTTCGTGAAGTTCTGAGTTTTCGTTTAGGATTTATAAGCTTTTGAGTGCATTTTGCCACACCCATTTTCTTTATGACCCAATTATAGCCATACGAAAAATTCAAAAGTTCAACTTTTTTTCGATAATTATTGATCAAGAGAGTCCAGAGAATTGTCCTAGACTGGTCTGGTTCCGATCGGGCGAAAAACCAGGGACTAGTTCGCAAAAGTTGGTTTTTAACATATTCGCAAATAATTAATGAACGATTTGATTGACAGCAATGGTTCTTGAGGCAAAGTTGTTCAGCATGAGCAGATCTATCAAATGATATGCATTTTGTGACAATAAGTGTAACACCACGTGATTACAGAGCCATAAAACTCGTTAGCGCCAACTAGTGGCCGATTTCTTTCAAAATTCTTACAGACCTCTAAGGCCATGAGTTGAACATGCCCATCGAGTTTCGTTCCGATCGGCCTCCGTTAACCTTGTCTAATAGGTGCTCAAACTTCATTGGCCGATGGCGGCCATGTTTTTTGAAGTACACCAATGTCCTCATAGACATACATGACACCTTGGGCCAAGACACTGCATACCAATTTTCAAGTCAATCGGACTAACGGTCACATGGTCATAGCCATTTTCATGTTTTTTTCATGTTATAGCGCCACCTAGTGATCAATCGTCGCGATTTTTTTACTGTGACCCCAGATTGAACTCATACACATGTGCACCAAGTTTGGTGAAGATATCTCATTTCCTTCTCGAGTTATAGCAATTTTAGTAAAATAGGCTCCTCCCACAACATTAATTTATCACCCCCTGGCGATCAGGAATCGAAATTTCGACTTTTTTTCGATAATTATTGATATTCAGACTCCAGAGAACATTTCTGCACTGGTTTGGATCCAATTGGATAAAAAACCTAGGACTAGTTCGCAAAAGTAGGTTTTTGACTAAATTCAAAATGGCGGACAATTTGCATTAAAAAAATGAAATCGGAGATATACGTTTTGACCTTTAGGTTTCCAGCTTTCCAGTGATATAAGACACTTGAGTCTACGTCATACGGTCTAGGAGTTATGAGCAGTTTCGCGCTTTTGGTTGCTATAGCGCCACCTATGGGCCAATCGGGGTCATATTCTCTGAACCTCTCCTCGATTTTTGTACTACCATCTGGCAAAGTTTCAAGGTTCCAGCTCTTACGGTTTGGGCTGCACGATGCGTTTTACGGCGGAAGAATAATAATAATAATAATAATTAAAGCTGCAAGCAGCATTTATCGGGGTTCAAGCATTTAAGGCCTTTAAGCACATAAGCATTTAAGACATTAAGATTTATTTAGAAAGCTTTTAACCACTGAAATAATAGATGGAAAAGTCCATTTACAGCCAATACAGGCAAGCTTTTTAACAGTTATAGCGCCACCTATCGTCCGATCTTCATGAAATTTTACATGCTTGTTTAGAATGTTATGGCACATATGCTCACCAATTCTCGTGAATCTCTGAGTTTTCGTTTAGGATTTATAAGCTTTTGAGTGCATTTTGCCACGCCCATTTTCTTTATGACCCAATATACCCATGCGAAAAATGCTAAAGTTCAACTTTTTTTTGATAATTATTTATCTAGAGAGTCCATAGAATTGTCCTAGACTTGTTTGGTTCCGATCGGGCGAAAAACCTAGGACTAGTTCGCAAAAGTAGGTTTTTAACATAATTATAAATATTTAATGAACGGTTTGATTGACAGCAATAGTTCTTGAGGCAAAGTTGTTCAGCATGAGCAGATCTATCAAATGATATGCATTTTGTGACAATAAGTGTAACACCACGTGATTACAGAGCCATTAAACTCGTTAGCGCCAACTAGTGGCCGATTTCTTTAAAAATTCTTACAGACCTCTAGGGGCTTGAGCCGAACATGCCCACTGAGTTTCGTTCTGATTGGCCTCCGTTAACCTTGTCTAATAGGTGCTCAAACTTCATTGGCCGATGGCGGCCATGTTTTTCGAGATACACCAATGTCCTCATAGACATACATGGCACCTTGGACCAAGACACTGCATACCAATTTTCAAGTCAATCGGACAAACGGTCAGGTGGTTATAGCCTGTTTTATGTTTTTTTAATGTTATAGCGCCACCATGTGGCTAATCACCGCGATTTCTTTACTGTGACCTTAGATTGACCTCTTACACATGTGTACCAAGTTTGGTGAAGATAACTCATTTACTTCTGGAGTTATAGCCATTTTAGTAAAACTAGCTCCGCCTCCTTCGAACGTTTTGGCGCCCCTTAGCGACCGTGAATCGAAATTTAAACTTTTTTTTAATAATTATTTATATTCAGACTCCAGAGAACATTTCTGCACTGGTTTAGTTCCGATCGGACAAAAAACCTAGGACTAGTTCGCAAAAGTAGGTTTTGGACAAAATCCAAAATGGCGGAAAATTTGCATACCGGAAAGGAAATCTTTGAGGCCTTTTTTGTTCGGCTTGAGCCAAGGATTCCAATGATATAAGACACTTGAGTCTGTGACAAAGGGTTGGTGAGATTTAAGCAAAAATATGCCATTTTTTTGGTTTTTGCACTGTAGCGCCACCTATAGGCCAATCTGGCTCATATTCTCTGAACCTCTCCTCGATTTTTGTACTACCATCTGGCAAAGTTTCAAGTCTCTAGCACTTACGGTTTGGGCTGTACGATGCGTTTTAGGGGAAAATAATAATAATAATTAAAGCTGCAAGCAGCATTTATCGGGGTTCAAGCAGTTAAGGCCTTTAAGGCATTTAAGCACAAAAGCATCAAAAGTTATTAAGATTTATTTAGCAAGCATGTAACCACTGACATAATAGATGGAAAAGACCATTTACAGCCAATACAGGCAATTTGCCATGGGATATATATGGTTTTAAAGCTTTTTAACAGTTATAGCGCCACCTATGGTCCGATCTCCATAAAATTGTTTACTGTGACCTCAAATTGAACCCATACACATGTGTACTGAGTTTGGTGAAGATATCTCATTTACTTCTTGAGTTATAGCCATTTGAGTAAAATAGGCTCCTCCCACAACGATTTGCCACATTCTAGAATTATTTAATATGATTCTAGCATGATTTACTATCATATACCATGTTCCAGAATGATTTATTAGGATTCTAGCATGATTTACCTTGATACACCTCATTTCAGTATTATTTACTATGATTTACAATGTTTCTAGCATGATTAACCACATTACTAGCAATTATGTGAAGTGTCAGTGCAAATGAGGTGATGAACACTGACAAAATATTATTGTGTTATAATAGTTAGTTATATACGTGATTTTTAGTGTGTGTCCAAGTATGAATGCAAAAGCACATGTAAAATATTTCATTATTAAGTAGAATGGCCAGCAGAGGGCACTAGAAGACCACTTATTGGCTCACTTTCACTTTAAACCAGTTTTCTGCACTAAAGCAAACCAGTTTTTCCATGTTAACTCAATGCATGCTTACACACACACACACACACACACACACACACACACACACACACACACACACACACACACACACACACGCACACACAGCATAGTTAACCATGATTTACCATGATATACCACGTTCTAGTATTATTTACCAGGAGATAAACGACAATCTAGTATTATTTACTTTGATTTACCATGTTTCTAGCCTGATTTATCACATTACTAGCAATTATTTGAAGTGTCAGTGCAAATAAAGTGATTAACACTGACAAAATATGATTGTGTTATAATAGTTATTGCTATATAAGTGATTTTTAGTGTGTATTCAAGTATAAATGCAAGCACATGTGGAAAAATTTAATTAATAAGTAGAATGGCCAGCAGAGGGCAGTAGAAGACCACTTATTGGCTCACTTTCACTTTAAACCTCATGATTTTGACCAGTTTTCTGCACTAAAGCAAACCAGTGTTTCCATGTTAACTCAATAATGCATACTTGCTACATATGCTACACACAATAATGCTACACACACACACACACACACACAAATGTTTCAGTGATATTGGTGTCACATTCACCTTCATCACATTCACCTTCTGTCTTCATCACATTCACCATCTGTCGTCATCACCTGCACCTGCTCCTCATCACCCTCCTCATCATCACCTGCTCCTCATCATCATAACTGTCACCTGTTGTCCTTGTCTTGATCTGTGTATTTAAGTTCCCCTCTCATCCATTATCATTGTCGGTTATTGTTTGTGCACTAGCACTCTGTTATGTTTGTTTTCATGTTGGAAAATAAAACCTTTGTTATATTTGTACCACACACACACACACACACACACACACACACACACACCATCATTTATCATGATTTACCATGGCTGATACCAATACCAATATGAGAAAATGACTATTTTAAACAGCAGGGGGCAGTAAAATACCACTTATTGGCTTAACATGCCATTAATTCATATCATTTTCACCTTTTTAACTGTTATAGAGGCAAATTTTGTCCGATCTGTCTGAAAATTTTCATGCTTGTTCAGGGTGATATTTCACACGTTCTGACTTGTTTTTAAGAAGGTCTGAGCATTGATTAAAGAGATATAGGCTTTCGGGGACACTTGGTAAAGGCCAGATTTAGAAGTGAACCTATTATAGCTATCCAAATGAAGTAGTTCAACTTTTTCTGACAATTATTGATCTAGTGAGTCCAGAGAATTGTATTGCACTAGTTTTGAACATTATGATATGAAAATTATATGATCAGAGATGGAAAAGACCATTTACAGCCAATACAGGCAGTTTACCATAGGAAATATATGATTTTAAAGCTTTTTAACAGTTATAGCGCCACCTATCGTCCGATCTCCATAGAATTTTTCATGCTTGTTAATGATGTTATGTCACATATGCTGACCAATTTTTGTGAAGTTCTGAGTTTTTATTTAGGATTTATAGGCTTTTTAATGTATTTTGACACACCCATTTTATAAATTACCCTATTACAGCCATCCAAATGCAAAAGTTCAACTTTTTTTTGATAATTATTGATCTAGAGAGTCCAGAGAATTGTCCTAGACTGGTCTGGTTCCGATCGGGCAAAAAACCTAGGACTAGTTCGCAAAAGTAGGTTTTTAACATATTAATGAATAATTAATGAACAGTTTGATTGACAGCAATGGTTCTTGAGGCAAAGTTGTTCAGGATGAGGAGATCTATCAAATGATATGCATATTGTGTGGATATTTGTAACACCACGTGATTACAGAGCCGTAAAACTCGTTAGCGCCAACTAGTGGCCGATTTCTTTCAAAATTCTTACAGACCTTTAGGGCCATGAGCCGAACATGCCCATTGAGTTTCGTTCCGATCGGCCTCCGTTAACCTTGTCTAATAGGTGCTCAAACTTCGTTGGCCGATGGCGGCCATGTTTTTTGAGATACGCCAATGTCCTCATACACATACATGGCACCTTGGACCAAGACACTGCATACCAATTTTCAAGTCAATCGGACTAACGGTCAGGTGGTTATAGCCTGTTTTATGTTTTTTTCATTTTATAGCGCCACCATGAGGCCAATCGTCGCGATTTTTTTACTGTGACCCCAGAGTAAGCTCATACACATGTGTACCAAGTTTGGTGAAGATACCTCATTTACATCGGGAGTTATAGCCATTTTAGTAAAATAGGCCCCTCCCACAACGTACGTTTTGGCGCCCCTTAGCGACCGTGAATCGAAATTTCCACTTTTTTTCGATAATTATTGATATTCAGTCTCCAGAGAACATTTCTGCACTAGTTTGGTTCCAATCGGGCAAAAAACCAGGGACTAGTTCGCAAAAGTAGATTTTTGACAAAATTCAAAATGGCGGAAAATCTATCATGGCGGAAATGAAATCGGAGATATACGTTTTGTTCGTCAGGCGTCCAGCTTTCCAATGATATAAGACACTTGAGTCTACGACATACGGTCTAGGAGTTATGAGCAGTTTCGCGCTTTTGGTTGTTATAGCGCCACCTATGGGCCAATCGGGGTCATAATCTCTGAACCTTTCCTCGATTTTTGTACTACCATCTGTCAAAGTTTCAAAGTTCCAGCTCTTACGGTTTGGGCTGCACGATGCGTTTTACGGCGGAATAATAATAATAATTAAAGCTGCAAGCAGCATTTATCGGGGTTCAAGCAATTAAGGCCTTTAAGGCCTTTAAGCATAAAAGCATCAAAAGTTATTAAGATTTATTTAGCAAGCATGTAACTACTGACATAATAGATGAAAAAGACCATTTACCATAGGAAATATATGGTTTTAAAGCTTTTTAACAGTTATAGTGCCACCTTTGGTCCAATCTCCATAAAATTTTGCATGCTTGTTAAGGATGGTATGTCACATATGCTCACCAATTTTTGTGAAGTTCTGAGTTTTTGTTTAGGATTTATAGGCTTTTGATTGTATTTTGCCACGCCCATTTTATAAATGACCCTATTACAGCAATCCAAATGCAAAAGTTCAACTTTTTTTTGATAATTATTGATCTAGAGAGTCCAGAGAATTGTCCTAGACTGGTCTGGTTCCGATCGGGCGAAAAACCTAGGACTAGTTCGCAAAAGTAGGTTTTTAACATATTCATGAATATTTAATGAACTGTTTGATTGACAGCAATGGTTCTAGAGGCAAAGTTGTTCAGCATGAGCAGATCTATCATATGATATGCATTTTGTGACGATAAGTGTAACACCACGTGATTACAGAGCCATAAAACTCGTTAGCGCCAACTAGTGGCCGATTTCTTTCAAAGTTCTTACAGACCTCTAGGGGCTTGAGCCGAACATGCCCACTGAGTTTCGTTCTGATCGGCCTCCGTTAACCTTGTCTAATAGGTGCTCAAACTTCATTGGCCGATAGCGGCCATGTTTTTTGAGATACACCAATGTCCTCATAGACATACATGGCACCTTGGACCAAGACACTGCATACCAATTTTCAAGTCAATCGGACTAACGGTCAGGTGGTTATAGCCTGTTTTATGTTTTTTTCATATTATAGCGCCACCATGAGGCCAATCACCGCGATTTTTTTACTGTGACCTCAACTTGAGCTCTTACATATGTGTACCGAGTTTGGTGAAAATATCTCATTTCGTTCACGAGTTATAGCCATTTTTGTATAATTAGCTCCGCCTCCTGCAAACGTTTTGATACTCCTTAGCAACCGTGGATCGAAATTTTACATTTTTTTCGATAATTATTGATCTTCAGACTCCTGTGAATATTTCTGCACTGGTTTGGTTCCGATCGGGCGAAAAACCAGGGACTAGTTCGCAAAAGTAGGTTTTGGACAAAATCCAAAATGGCGGGAAAATTTGCATACCGGAAATGAAATCCTTGAGGCCTTTTTTGTTCGGCTTGACCCAAGGATTCCAAAGATATAAGACACTTGAGTCTGTGACAAAGGGTTGATGAGATTTAAGCAAAAATATGCCATTTTTTTGTTTTTTGCACTGTAGCGCCACCTATTGGCCAATCTAGCTCATATTCTCTGAACCTCTCCTCGATTTTTGTACTACCTTCTGGCCAAGTTTCAAGTCTCTAGCACTTACGGTTTAGGCTGCACGATGCGTTTTACGGCAGAATAATAATAATAATAATAAAAATCAGCACAATTACAATAGGGTTTCAGCATTTCATGCTTGAACCCCTAATAATAATAAAAATCAGCACAATTACAATAGGGTTTCAGCACTTCGTGCTTGAACCCCTAATAATAAAAATCCTTACAATAACAATAGGGTTTCAGCACTTCGTGCTTGAACCCCTAATAAAAATCAGTACAATTACAATAGGGTTTCAGCACTTCGTGCTTGAACCCCTAATAATAATTAAAGCTGCAAGCAGCATTTATCGGGGTTCAAGCATTTAAGGCCTTTAAGCACATAAGCATTTAAGACATTAAGTTTTATTTAGAAAGCTTTTAACCACTGAAATAATAGATGGAAAAGTCCATTTACAGCCAATACAGGCAATTTACCATAGGAAATATATGGTTTTCAAACCTTTTTAACAGTTATAGCGCCACCTATGGTCCGATCAACATGAAATTTGGCATGCTTGTTTAGAATATTATGGCACATATGCTCACCAATTTTCGTGAAGTTCTGAGTTTTCGTTTAGGATTTATAAGCTTTTGAGTGCATTTTGCCACGCCCATTTTCTTTATGACCCAATTATAGCCATACGAAAAATTCAAAAGTTCAAATTTTTTTTGATAATTATTGATCTAGAGAGTCCAGAGAATTGTCCTAGACTGGTCTGGTTCCGATCGGGCGAAAAACCAGGGACTAGTTCGCAAAAGTAGGTTTTTAACATATTCGCGAATAATTAATGAACGATTTGATTGACAGCTATGGTTCTTGAGGCAATGTTGTTCAGCATGAGCAGATCTATCAAATGATATGCATTTTGTGACAATAAGTGTAACACCACGTGATTACAGAGCCGTAAAACTCGTTAGCGCCAACTAGTGGCCGATTTCTTTCAAAATTCTTACAGACCTCTAGGGCTATGAGTTGAACATGCCCATCGAGTTTCGTTCCGATCGGCCTCCGTTAACCTTGTCTAATAGGTGCTCAAACTTCATTGGCCGATGGCGGCCATGTTTTTTGAGATACACCAATGTCCTCATAGACATACATGACACCTTGGGCCAAGACACTGCATACCAATTTTCAAGTCAATCGGACTAACGGTCAGGTGGTTAAAGCCTGTTTTATGTTTTTTTCAAGTTATAGCGCCACCATGTGGCCAATCGCCGCGATTTTTTTACTGTGACCCCAGACTGAACTCATACACATGTGCACCAATTTTGGTGAAGATATCTCATTTACTTCTGGAGTTATAGCCATTTTAGTAAAATAGGCTCCTCCCACAACATTAATTTATCACCCCCTGGCGATCAGGAATCGAAATTTCGACTTTTTTTCGATAATTATTGATAATCAGACTCCAGAGAACATTTCTGCACTGGTTTAGATCCAATTGGACAAAAAACCTAGGACTAGTTCGCAAAAGTAGGTTTTTGACTAAATTCAAAATGGCGGACAATTTGCATACAAAAATTGAAATCGGAGATATACGTTTTGACCTTCAGGTTTCCAGCTTTCCAGTGATATAAGACACTTGAGTCTACGTCATACGGTCTAGGAGTTATGAGCAGTTTCGCGCTTTTGGTTGCTATAGCGCCACCTATGGGCCAATCGGGGTCATATTCTCTGATCCTCTCCTCGATTTTTGTACTACCATCTGGCAAAGTTTCAAGGTTCCAGCTCTTACGGTTTGGGCTGCACGATGCGTTTTACGGCGGAAGAATAATAATAATAATAATAATAAAAATCAGTACAATTACAATAGGGTTTCAGCACTTCGTGCTTGAACCCCTAATAATAATAATAATAATAAAAATCAGTACAATTACAATAGGGTTTCAGCACTTCGTGCTTGAACCCCTAATTAAAGCTGCAAGCAGCATTTAGCGGGGTTCAAGCATTTAGGGTCTTTAAGCACATAAGGCAGTTTAGTGAGTTGTCTGAGTTTTTGTTTAGGATTTACAGGCTTTTGAGTGTTTTTTGCCATACCCATTTTCTAAATGATCCTGTTATGGCTACCCAATGGGTAAAGTTAAAGTTTTTTATATAATTAATAATCTAGAGCTTCCAGAGAATTGTACTGCACTGGTATATTTCCGATCGGGCGAAAAACCTAGGACTAGTTCGCAAAAGTAGGTTTTTAACATAATCGCAAGTATTTAATGAACAAATTGATTGACAGCAGTAGTTCTTGAGGCAAAGTTGTTCAGTATGAGGAGATCTATCAAATGATATGCATCACGTGATTACATAGCCGTAAAACCTGTTAGCGTCAACTAGTGGCTGATTTTTCAAAATTCTTACAGACCTCTAGGGCCACGAGTCGAACATGCCCACCGAGTTTCGTTCCGATCGGCCTCCGTTAAGAGCAAACTAACAGCTTTGAATTAAAATGGTGAGTTTATCCTGTTGTAAACATCAACCATGCCTGTTGACAGTTCTCTTTTGTGGGAAGGGAATGAAAAGTTCTTAAATCCACAGCACAGCCTCAGACATAACATTTATATCCATGATCTGCCATTTTCACTATTGTCCTTGCTTGCTTCTTCACAATACCTGCAGATCTTCTGATGATTCGGCTGTGCAGGTCCACATTAACACTGCCTGGCCTAGAACATGGACTGGAAAATGCAAATTTGGGGGGTATAAATATTAATGATCCTGACTCCAACGTCACAGTCGGTGTTATGGTGGGATTCACTCATTTTTCAGCTGTCTTTTGCAAACAGGAGATTTACACATGAAGGAGGAAACAATGGTGTTTGAGCCTCACGGTATGTCAGTTCCATGTCCAGAACTCTTATCATTCAACTATGCCAAGATAAATACAGTTTTCAATTGTATGGCACCTGTAAAATAGATGATTAGTAATATAATGCTTACTTGGAGTCTGAAATGGCTTTAACAAAAGAAGAAAAATATTCTTAGATTTCTGTTCATTCTAATCATGTACAAATAAAGTAGCACAGTAAGATTACATTTATTTGAATGCATTAGTGAGTGTGTGATTGTGCTGTGTGTGCAGCGTGTCAATACTAAAAGTGAAGGTGTCGTTGATATCTTTGGTGATAATATCTGTAGTAATCATAAAAAAACAATTAAGAAATAAAGAATTAAAATTACAAATAATATTCTATTAAAATATGAGTTACAATAACATGATTTGCAATAGTAATAATATCAATAATATATGCACAATACACACAGATTAGACTATCAGGTCTGTGTTTTACAAAAACATTAGTATTGCAGCCAGTGTGAGTCTGTGGGATTTATAAACAGACAAAATATGATTTGAAATGTTATTTTAATGATTTTATTAAGTTTAAACAATATTTCAAATGGAAAAAAAAATGAAAAATAATATTTTAGTGAGCAGAATGAACCAATGAGTGTTCTTCTTCTGGTGGTTAAAATGTAAATGAAAACAATAATACTTAAACAATAATACTTAATACACTAACCATGCTTGAACACACACATGCACACACATTTTGTTGTAGATGGAGATATTTAAAATAAAAGATAGGTAACAAAATGATAATTGCAAATCTCCTCTGTATAACACCATTTTCAGATTTCAAATTAATCACTGAGAGGCAGAATTGTTCAAACTGAGAGCTCAGTAAAAATGAAGTGATAAACTTTGACAAAACATGACTGTGTTATAATAGGTGATTTTCATGCAAGTAATTTGATATAGTCCAAAAACTAATGCAAAAGCACAGATGAAAATATTTTATTCTGTAGAATGTCCTGCAGAGGGCAGTAGAAGACCACTAATTGACTCACTTTCATTTGAAAGACTTTTTTTATCCACCAGTAAAACAAAGCAGTTTCTCCATGTTCTTTCCATTAAGCATGCTTACACACACACACACACACACACACACACACACACACACACAGACAAATATGTTTTCAATGTTTTTAGGATGTGATATTGTGAAAATATCTTAATCTCCTCATCTTGAACAACTTTGCCTCAAGAATCACTAATGTCAATCAAACCGTTCATAATCATAATAAAAAAATAAAATATATACAAATATCATAATAAAAAAAAAACATCATAATAAAAAAGATTGCTTCTTAAAGCATTTGTTTATTTCCCAATACTGAAGCGAATTAAAAGATCATGCGTAATCCTGCTGCTCCCTCTAGTGGACAACAGTGGTATTATAGCTTACATTTTACAGTTGAAGTGTTTGAATGAATGAATGGGAATTTGTTTTTTTTACTTATATCTCAGGAACCAAAAGGCGAAAAATTCTGAAACTCAGAGCATAGATAGTGCTTGAGGAGCCCTGTTGAATGAGACCATCAAGGTGTTTTTGGGCGATTGGCGCTGGGAGTTATGACTGTTATAAGGCATATCTGTTCGGGCTATTATCTCTGGAATGCCCAGGGCAAATAACACCACATTTGAATCGAAGCTAGCCAAGGACGCGCCCTTTCCAACGAGCTCTCACACAATGTTCGGGGTGGTCTGGGTCGGGAGTAATGGCCGTTCAAAATCGGGGGTCCCGCGGATTCGCGATGCGCGGGGGGCGCGCTCCCGAGGCCCGCGACGACACGTTTCGATCAAGAGCCCGGAGAGGTCCTCACCATCAAAATTTGAGCGCGCAACGACTTTCCGTTTTCGAGTTATGAATGAATTTGTATTCGGGGGCGTGGCTTAAATGCCGTTATACTTTCGTTTCATTTCATTCATTTACTTTCGTCCATTTCCATATCTCAGTGTAACACAATTGTCAATAGTAATACTCAATAGATGAGTTTTGACAAAATGTGATTGTAAATGTTAAAATAATGATTTTATAAAGTCTAAATATGAATTTTATAACATTAGGGAGTAGTATGATGAAATGACAGCAGGGGGCAGTAAAATACCACTTATTGGCTTAATATGTCATTATATTCATATAAAATCACCTTTTGAAGAAGTTAAACTTTTTTTCTGATAATTATTGATCTAGAGAGTTCAGAGAATTGTGCTGCACTGGTTTTGAACATTATGATATGAACATTATATGATAGAAGACACCATTTACAGCAAATACAGGCAATTTACCATAGGAAATATATGGTTTTAAAGCGTTTTAACAGTTATAGCGCCAACTATGGTCCGCTCTCCATAAAATTTTCCATGCTTCTTAAGCAGGTTATGACACATATGCTCATCAATTTTCGTGAAGTTCTGAGTTTTCGTTTAGGATTTATAGGCTTTTGAGTGCATTTTACCACGCCCATTTTCTAAATGACCCTGTTAGCCATGCGAAAAATGCAAAAGTTCAACTTTTTTTTGATAATTATTGACCTAGAGAGTCCATAGAATTGTCCTAGACTGTTTTGGTTCCGATCGGGCGAAAAACCTAGGACTAGTTCGCAAAAGTAGGTTTTTAACATAATTACGAATATTTAATGAACGGTTTGATTGACAGCAATGGTTCTTGAGGCAAAGTTGTTCAACAAGAGGAGATCTATCAAATGGTATGCATTTTGTGACAATAAGTGTAACACCACGTGATTACAGAGCCATAAAACTCGTTAGCGCCAACTAGTGGCCGATTTCTTTTAAAATTCTTACAGACCTCTAGGGCCATGAGTAGAACATGCCCACCGAGATTCGTTCCGATCGGCCTCCGTTAACCTTGTCTAATAGGTGCTCAAACTTCATTGGTCGATGGCGGCCATGTTTTTTTAGATACGCCAATGTCCTCATACACATACATGACACCTTGGACCAAGACACTGCATACCAATTTTCAAGTCAATCGGACTAACGGTCAGGTGGTTAAAGCCTGTTTTATGTTTTTTTCATATTATAGCGCCACCATGTGGCAAATCGCCGCGATTTTTTTACTGTTACCTCATATTGAGCTCATACATGTGTGTACCGAGTTTGGTGAAGATACCTCATTTACTTCTGGAGTTATAGCCATTTTAGTAAAATAGGCCCCTCCCACAACATACGTTTTGACGCCCCTTAGCGTCCGTGAATCGAAATTTCGACTTTTTTTCGATAATTATTGATCTTCAGTTTCTAGAGAACATTTCTGCACTGGTTTGGTTCCGATCGGGCGAAAAACCAGGGACTAGTTCGCAAAAGTAGGTTTTTGACAAAATTCAAAATGGCGGAAAATCTATCATGGCGGAAATGAAATCGGAGATATACGTTTTGTTCGTCAGGCGTCCAGCTTTCCAATGATATAAGACACTTGAGTCTACGACATACGGTCTAGGAGTTCTGAGCAGTTTCGCGCTTTTGGTTGCTATAGCGCCACCTATGGGCCAATCGGGGTCATAATTTGATAACCTCTCCTCGATTTTTGTACTACCATCTGGCAAAGTTTCAAGGTTCCAGCTCTTACGGTTTGGGCTGCACGATGCGTTTTACGGCAGAAGAAAAATAATAATAATTAAAGCTGCAAGCAGCATTTATCGGGGTTCAAGCAGTTAAGGCCTTTAAGGCATTTAAGCACAAAAGCATCAAAAGTTATTAAGATTTATTTAGCAAGCATGTAACCACTGACATAATAGATGGAAAAGACCATTTACAGCCAATACAGGCAATTTGCCATGGGATATATATGGTTTTAAAGCTTTTTAACAGTTATAGCGCCACCTATGGTCCGATCTCCATAAAATTGTTTACTGTGACCTCAAATTGAACCCATACACATGTGTACTGAGTTTGGTGAAGATATCTCATTTACTTCTTGAGTTATAGCCATTTGAGTAAAATAGGCTCCTCCCACAACGATTTGCCACATTCTAGAATTATTTAATATGATTCTAGCATGATTTACTATCATATACCATGTTCCAGAATGATTTATTAGGATTCTAGCATGATTTACCTTGATACACCTCATTTCAGTATTATTTACTATGATTTACAATGTTTCTAGCATGATTAACCACATTACTAGCAATTGTGTGAAGTGTCAGTGCAAATGAGGTGATGAACACTGACAAAATATTATTGTGTTATAATAGTTAGTTATATACGTGATTTTTAGTGTGTGTCCAAGTATGAATGCAAAAGCACATGTAAAATATTTCATTATTAAGTAGAATGGCCAGCAGAGGGCACTAGAAGACCACTTATTGGCTCACTTTCACTTTAAACCAGTTTTCTGCACTAAAGCAAACCAGTTTTTCCATGTTAACTCAATGCATGCTTACACACACACACACACACACACACACACACACACACACACACACACACACACACACACACAGCATAGTTAATCATGATTTACCATGATATACCACGTTCTAGTATTATTTACCAGGAGATAAACGACAATCTAGTATTATTTACTTTGATTTACCATGTTTCTAGCCTGATTTATCACATTACTAGCAATTATTTGAAGTGTCAGTGCAAATAAAGTGATTAACACTGACAAAATATGATTGTGTTATAATAGTTATTGCTATATAAGTGATTTTTAGTGTGTATTCAAGTATAAATGCAAGCACATGTGGAAAAATTTAATTAATAAGTAGAATGGCCAGCAGAGGGCAGTAGAAGACCACTTATTGGCTCACTTTCACTTTAAACCTCATGATTTTGACCAGTTTTCTGCACTAAAGCAAACCAGTGTTTCCATGTTAACTCAATAATGCATACTTGCTACATATGCTACACACAATAATGCTACACACACACACACACACACACACACACACAAATGTTTCAGTGATATTGGTGTCACATTCACCTTCATCACATTCACCTTCTGTCTTCATCACATTCACCATCTGTCGTCATCACCTGCACCTGCTCCTCATCACCCTCCTCATCATCACCTGCTCCTCATCATCATAACCGTCACCTGTTGTCCTTGTCTTGATCTGTGTATTTAAGTTCCCCTCTCATCCATTATCATTGTCGGTTATTGTTTGTGCACTAGCACTCTGTTATGTTTGTTTTCATGTTGGAAAATAAAACCTTTGTTATATTTGTACCACACACACACACACACACACACACACACACACACACCATCATGTATCATGATTTACCATGGCTGATACCAATACCAATATGAGAAAATGACTATTTTAAACAGCAGGGGGCAGTAAAATACCACTTATTGGCTTAACATGCCATTAATTCATATCATTTTCACCTTTTTAACTGTTATAGAGGCAAATTTTGTCCGATCTGTCTGAAAATTTTCATGCTTGTTCAGGGTGATATTTCACACGTTCTGACTTGTTTTTAAGAAGGTCTGAGCATTGATTAAAGAGATATAGGCTTTCGGGGACACTTGGTAAAGGCCAGATTTTGAAGTGAACCTATTATAGCTATCCAAATGAAGTAGTTCAACTTTTTCTGACAATTATTGATCTAGTGAGTCCAGAGAATTGTATTGCACTAGTTTTGAACATTATGATATGAAAATTATATGATCAGAGATGGAAAAGACCATTTACAGCCAATACAGGCAGTTTACCATAGGAAATATATGATTTTAAAGCTTTTTAACAGTTATAGCGCCACCTATCGTCCGATCTCCATAGAATTTTTCATGCTTGTTAATGATGTTATGTCACATATGCTGACCAATTTTTGTGAAGTTCTGAGTTTTTATTTAGGATTTATAGGCTTTTTAATGTATTTTGACACGCCCATTTTATAAATGACCCTATTACAGCCATCCAAATGCAAAAGTTCAACTTTTTTTTGATAATTATTGATCTAGAGAGTCCAGAGAATTGTCCTAGACTCGTTTGGTTCCGATCGGGCAAAAAACCAGGGACTAGTTCGCAAAAGTAGGTTTTTAACATATTTGTGAATAATTAATAAACTGTTTGATTGACAGCAATGGTTCTAGAGGCAAAGTTGTTCAGCATAAGAAGATCTATCAAATGATATGCATTTTGTGATGATAAGTGTAACACCACGTGATTACAGAGCCATAAAACTCATTAGCGCCAACTAGTGGCCGATTTCTTTCAAAATTCTTACAGACCTCTCGGGCCATGAGCCGAACATGCCCATTGAGTTTCGTTCCGATCGGCCTCCGTTAACCTTGTCTAATAGGTGCTCAAACTTCATTGGCCGATGGCGGCCATGTTTTTTGAGATACGCCAATGTCCTCATACACATACATGGCACCTTGGACCAAGACACTGCATACCAATTTTCAAGTCAATCGGACTAACGGTCAGGTGGTTATAGCCTGTTTTATGTTTTTTTCATTTTATAGCGCCACCATGAGGCCAATCGTCGCGATTTTTTTACTGTGACCCCAGATTGAACTCATACACATGTGTACCAAGTTTGGTGAAGATACCTCATTTACATCGGGAGTTATAGTCATTTTAGTAAAATAGGCCCCTCCCACAATGTACGTTTTGGCGCCCCTTAGCGACCGTGAATCGAAATTTCCACTTTTTTTCGATAATTATTGATATTCAGACTCCAGAGAACATTTCTGCACTGGTTTGGTTCCAATCGGGCAAAAATCCAGGGACTAGTTCGCAAAAGTAGGTTTTTGACAAAATTCAAAATGGCGGAAAATCTATCATGGCGGAAATGAAATCGGAGATATACGTTTTGTTCGTCAGGCATCCAGCTTTCCAATGATATAAGACACTTGAGTCTACGACATACGGTCTAGGAGTTATGAACAGTTTCGCGCTTTTGGTTGCTATAGCGCCACCTATGGGCCAATCGGGGTCATAATCTCTGAACCTTTCCTCGATTTTTGTACTACCATCTGTCAAAGTTTCAAAGTTCCAGCTCTTACGGTTTGGGCTGCACGATGCGTTTTACGGCGGAATAATAATAATAATAATTAAAGCTGCAAGCAGCATTTATCGGGGTTCAAGCAGTCAAGGCCTTTAAGCACAAAAGCATCAAAAGTGATTAAGTTTTATTTACCAAGAATGTAACTACTGACATAATAGATGAAAAAGACCATTTACAGGAAATACCATAGGAAATATATGGTTTTAAAGCTTTTTAGCAGTTATAGCGCCACCTATCGTCCGATCTCCATGAAAATTGGCATGCTTGTTAATGATGTTATGTCACATATGCTCACCAATTTTTGTGAAGTTCTGAGTTTTCATTTAGGATTTATAGGCTTTTTAATGTTTTTTTGCCACGCCCATTTTCTAAATGACCCTATTACAGCCATCTACATGCAAAAGTTCAACTTTTTTTTGATAATTATTCATCTAGAGTGTCCAGAGAATTGTCCTAGACTGGTCTGGTTTCGATCGGGCGAAAAACCTAGGACTAGTTTGCAAAAGTAGGTTTATAACATAATTACGAATATTTAATAACCGGTTTAATTGACAGCATTAGTTCTAGAGGCAAAGTTGTTCAGCATGAGCAGATCTATCAGATGATATGCATTTTGTGACGATAAGTGTAACACCACGTGATTACAGAGCCATAAAACTCGTTAGCGCCAACTAGTGGCCGATTTCTTTCAAAACTCTTACAGACCTCTAGGGCCATGAGTCGAACATGCCCATCGAGTTTCGTTCCGATCGGCCTCCGTTAACCTTGTCTAATAGGTGCTCAAATTTCATTGGTCGATGGCGGCCATGTTTTTCGAGATACGCCAATGTCCTCATAGACATACATGGCACCTTGGACCAAGACACTGCATACCAATTTTCAAGTCAATCGGACTAACGGTCACGTGGTCATAGCCGTTTTCATGTTTTTTTCATGTTATAGCGCCACCTAGTGATCAATCGTCGCAATTTTTTTACTGTGACCCCAGATTGAACTCATACACATGTGCACCAAGTTTGGTGAAGATATCTAATTTCATTCTCGAGTTATAGCCATTTTAGTAAAATAGGCTCCTCCTACAACATTAATTTATCACCCCCTGGCGATCAGGAATCGAAATTTCGACTTTTTTTCGATAATTATTGATATTCAGACTCCAGAGAACATTTCTGCACTGTTTTGGATCCGATTGGACAAAAAACCTAGGACTAGTTCGCAAAAGTAGGTTTTTAACTAAATTCAAAATGGCGGACAATTTACATACCGGAAATGAAATCGGAGATATACGTTTTGACCTTCAGGTTTCCAGCTTTCCAGTGATATAAGACACTTGAGTCTACGTCATACGGTCTAGGAGTTATGAGCAGTTTCGCGCTTTTGGTTGCTATAGCGCCACCTATGGGCCAATTGGGGTCATATTCTCTGAACCTCTCCTCGATTTTTGTACTACCATCTGGCAAAGTTTCAAAGCTCCAGCTCTTACGGTTTGGGCTGCACGATGAGTTTTACGGCAGAAGAAAAATAATAATAATAATAATAATAATAATAATAATAATAATAATAAAAATCAGTACAATTACAATAGGGTTTCAGCACTTCGTGCTTGAACCCCTAATAAAAATCAGCACAATTACAATAGGGTTTCAGCATTTCATGCTTGAACCCCTAATAAGAAGAGACGTTTTGGACAGTTATAGCGCCACCTATTGTCCGATCTTCACGAAACTTGGCATGCTTCTTCACCATGTTCTGACACATATGCTCCTCGATTTTTGTGAAGTTTGGGGTTTCCCCTTAGGTTGTATAGGCTTTTGAGTGTTTTTTTTGTCCCACCCCTTTCCTAAATGACCCTGTTACAGCCAGGCCAATGCAAAAGTTCAACTTTTTTTCGATAATTATTGATCTAGAGAGTCCAGAGAACTGTGCTAGACTGGTCTGGTCTGGATTGGGCCAAAAACCAGGGACTAGTTGGCCAAAGTAGGTTTTGGACTAAAGTGCCCATATAAATTTTTTTTTTGCTCGTAGGCGAATTTGGAGATAGCCATCTTGTCCGTCTGGAGCCAGGGATCACAGTGATGCTAAAATTGAGATTCTAGGACCAACTGTCTAGGAGTTATGAGCAATTTAGTAAATGTGGTCATTATAGTTCCACCTATGGGCCAATCTGGGCCATACTTTGATAGGTTCTCCCCAAATTGAGGACTACCATTTGGCCAAGTTTCAAAGCTCCAGCTCATACGGTTTGGGCTGCACGATGCGTTTTAGGGCGGAATAATAATAATAATAATAATAAAAATCAGCACAATTACAATAGGGTTTCAGCATTTCATGCTTGAACCCCTAATAAGAAGAGACGTTTTGGACAGTTATAGCGCCACCTATTGTCCGATCTTCACGAAACTTGGCATGCTTCTTCACCATGTTCTGACACATATGCTCCTCGATTTTTGTGAAGTTTGGGGTTTCCCCTTAGGTTGTATAGGCTTTTGAGTGTTTTTTTTGTCCCACCCCTTTCCTAAATGACCCTGTTACAGCCAGGCCAATGCAAAAGTTCAACTTTTTTTCGATAATTATTGATCTAGAGAGTCCAGAGAACTGTGCTAGACTGGTCTGGTCTGGATTGGGCCAAAAACCAGGGACTAGTTGGCCAAAGTAGGTTTTGGACTAAAGTGCCCATATAAATTTTTTTTTTGCTCGTAGGCGAATTTGGAGATAGCCATCTTGTCCGTCTGGAGCCAGGGATCACAGTGATGCTAAAATTGAGATTCTAGGACCAACTGTCTAGGAGTTATGAGCAATTTAGTAAATGTGGTCATTATAGTTCCACCTATGGGCCAATCTGGGCCATACTTTGATAGGTTCTCCCCAAATTGAGGACTACCATTTGGCCAAGTTTCAAAGCTCCAGCTCATACGGTTTGGGCTGCACGATGCGTTTTAGGGCGGAATAATAATAATAATAATAATAAAAATCAGCACAATTACAATAGGGTTTCAGCATTTCATGCTTGAACCCCTAATAATAAAAATCAGCACAATTACAATAGGGTTTCAGCACTTCGTGCTTGAACCCCTAAAAATCAGGACAATTACAATAGGGTTTCAGCACTTCGTGCTTGAACCCCTAATTAAAGCTGCAAGCAGCATTTATCGGGGTTCAAGCATTTAAGGCCTTTAAGCACATAAGCATTTAAGACATTAAGATTTATTTAGAAAGCTTTTAACCACTGAAATAATAGATGGAAAAGTCCATTTACAGCCAATACAGGCAAGCTTTTTAACAGTTATAGCGCCACCTATAGTCCGATCTCCATGATATTTTGCATGCTTGTTAATGATGTTGTGGCACATATGCTCACCAATTTCCGTGAAGTTCTGAGTTTTCGTTTAGGATTTATAGGCTTTTGAGTGCATTTTGCCACGCCCATTTTCTTTATGACCCAATATACCCGTGCGAAAAATGCAAAAGTTCAACTTTTTTTTGATAATTATTGATCTAGAGAGTCCATAGAATTGTCCTAGACTCGTTTGGTTCTGATCGGGCGAAAAACCTAGGACTAGTTCGCAAAAGTAGGTTTTTAACATAATTACAAATATTTAATGAACGGTTTAATTGACAGCAATGGTTCTTGAGGCAAAGTTGTTCAACAAGAGGAGATCTATCAAATGGTATGCATTTTGTGACAATAAGTGTAACACCACGTGATTACAGAGCCATAAAACTCGTTAGCGCCAACTAGTGGCCGATTTCTTTTAAAATTCTTACAGACCTCTAGGGCCATGAGTCGAACATGCCCACCGAGTTTCGTTCCGATCGACCTCTGTTAACCTTGTCTAATAGGTGCTCAAACTTCATTGGCCGATGGCGGCCATGTTTCTTGAGATACACCAATGTCCTCATAGACATACATGACACCTTGGACCAAGACACTGCATACCAATTTTCAAGTCAATCAGACTAACGGTCAGGTGGTTATAGCCTGTTTTATGTTTTTTTCATGTTATAGCGCCACCTAGTGTTCAATCGTCGCGACTTTGTTACCGTGACCCCAAATTGAACTCATACACATATGTACCAAGTTTGGTGAAGATATCTAATTTACTTCTCGAGTTATAGCCGTTTTAGTAAAATAGGCTCTTTCCACAAAAATCAATTAGCGCCCCCTAGAAACCATGAATCGAAATTTCAACTTTTTTTCGATAATTATTGGTAACCAGACTCCAGAGAACATTTCTGCACTGGTTTGGTTCCAATCGGACAAAAAACCAGGGACTAGTTTGCAAAAGTAGGTTTTTGACAAAATTCAAAATTGCGGAAAAATTTGCATACCGGAAATGAAATCGGAGATATACATTTTGTTTGCCATGAGGTCTTGATTACATGGATATAAGACACTTGAGTCTACGACATACAGTCTAGGAGTTATGAGCAGTTTCGCGCTTTTGGTCGCTGTAGCGCCACCTATGGGCCGATTAGGCTAAGTCCGTGTATCTGAGTAGCGAGCAATACTACTACCATTTGACCAAGTATCACGTCTCTAGGCCTTACGGTTTTGGCTGCACGATGCGTTTTAGGGAAGAATAATAATAATAATTAAAGCTGCAAGCAGCATTTATCGGGGTTCAAGCAGTTAAGGCCTTTAAGCACACAAGCATCAAAAGACATTAAGTTTTATTTAGCAGGCATTTAACAATTGACATAATAGACGGAAAAGACCATTTACAGCCAATACAGGCAGTTTACCATGGGAAATATATGGTTTTAAAGCTTTTTAACAGTTATAGCGCCACCTTTGGTCCGATCTCCATAAAATTTGGCATGCTTGTTAATGATGTTATGTCACATATGCTCACCAATTTTTGTGAAGTTCTGAGTTTTCATTTATGATTTATAGGCATTTTAGTGTATTTTGCCAAGCCCCTTTTGTAAATTACCCTGTTACAGCCAGGCAAATGCAAAAGTTCAACTTTTTTTCGATAATTATTTATCTAGAGAGTCCAGAGAATTGTCCTAGACTGGTCTGGTTCCGATCGGGCGAAAAACCAGGGACTAGTTCGCAAAAGTAGGTTTTTAACATATTCATGAATATTTAATGAACTGTTTGATTGACAGCAATGGTTCTAGAGGCAAAGTCGTTCAGCATGAGCAGATCTATCATATGATATGCATTTTGTGACGATAAGTGTAACACCACGTGATTACAGAGCCATAAAACTCGTTAGCGCCAACTAGTGGCCGATTTCTTTCAAAGTTCTTACAGACCTCTAGGGGCTTGAGCCGAACAGGCCCACTGAGTTTCGTTCTGATCGGCCTCCGTTAACCTTGTCTAATAGGTGCTCAAACTTCATTGGCCGATAGCGGCCATGTTTTTTGAGATACACCAATGTCCTCATAGACATACATGGCACCTTGGACCAAGACACTGCATACCAATTTTCAAGTCAATCGGACTAACGGTCAGGTGGTTACAGCCTGTTTTATGTTTTTTTCATATTATAGCGCCACCATGAGGCCAATCACCGCGATTTTTTTACTGTGACCTCAACTTGAGCTCTTACATATGTGTACCGAGTTTGGTGAAAATATCTCATTTCGTTCACGAGTTATAGCCATTTTTGTATAATTAGCTCCGCCTCCTGCGAACGTTTTGATACCCTTTAGCAACCGTGGATCGAAATTTTACATTTTTTTCGATAATTATTGATATTCAGACTCCTGTGAATATTTCTGCACTGGTTTGGTTCCGATCGGGCGAAAAACCAGGGACTAGTTCGCAAAAGTAGGTTTTGGACAAAATCCAAAATGGCGGGAAAATTTGCATACCGGAAATGAAATCCTTGAGGCCTTTTTTGTTCGGCTTGACCCAAGGATTCCAAAGATATAAGACACTTGAGTCTGTGACAAAGGGTTGATGAGATTTAAGCAAAAATATGCAATTTTTTTGTTTTTTGCACTGTAGCGCCACCTATTGGCCAATCTAGCTCATATTCTCTGAACCTCTCCTCGATTTTTGTACTACCTTCTGGCCAAGTTTCAAGTCTCTAGCACTTACGGTTTAGGCTGCACGATGCGTTTTACGGCAGAATAATAATAATAATAATAAAAATCAGCACAATTACAATAGGGTTTCAGCATTTCATGCTTGAACCCCTAAAAATCCTTACAATTACAATAGGGTTTCAGCATTTCATGCTTGAACCCCTAATAATAATTAAAGCTGCAAGCAGCATTTATCGGGGTTCAAGCAGTTAAGGCCTTTAAGGCATTTAAGCACAAAAGCATCAAAAGTTATTAAGATTTATTTAGCAAGCATGTAACCACTGACATAATAGATGGAAAAGACCATTTACAGCCAATACAGGCAATTTGCCATGGGATATATATTGTTTTAAAGCTTTTTAACAGTTATGGCGCCACCTATGGTCCGATCTCCATAAAATTGTTTACTGTGACCTCAAATTGAACCCATACACATGTGTACTGAGTTTGGTGAAGATATCTCATTTACTTCTTGAGTTATAGCCATTTGAGTAAAATAGGCTCCTCCCACAACGATTTGCCACATTCTAGAATTATTTAATATGATTCTAGCATGATTTACTATCATATACCATGTTCCAGAATGATTTATTAGGATTCTAGCATGATTTACCTTGATACACCTCATTTCAGTATTATTTACTATGATTTACAATGTTTCTAGCATGATTAACCACATTACTAGCAATTATGTGAAGTGTCAGTGCAAATGAGGTGATGAACACTGACAAAATATTATTGTGTTATAATAGTTAGTTATATACGTGATTTTTAGTGTGTGTCCAAGTATGAATGCAAAAGCACATGTAAAATATTTAATTATTAAGTAGAATGGCCAGCAGAGGGCACTAGAAGACCACTTATTGGCTCACTTTCACTTTAAACCAGTTTTCTGCACTAAAGCAAACCAGTTTTTCCATGTTAACTCAATGCATGCTTACACACACACACACACACACACACACACACACACACACACACACATACACACACACAGCATAGTTAACCATGATTTACCATGATATACCACGTTCTAGTATTATTTACCAGGAGATAAACGACAATCTAGTATTATTTACTTTGATTTACCATGTTTCTAGCCTGATTTATCACATTACTAGCAATTATTTGAAGTGTCAGTGCAAATAAAGTGATTAACACTGACAAAATATGATTGTGTTATAATAGTTATTGCTATATAAGTGATTTTTTAGTGTGTATTCAAGTATGAATGCAAGCACATGTTGAAATATTTCTTTAATAAGTAGAATGGCCAGCAGAGGGCAGTAGAAGACCACTTATTGGCTCACTTTCACTTTAAACCAGTTTTCTGCACTAAAGCAAACCAGTTTATCCATGTTAACTCAATGCATGCTTTTACACACACACACACACACACACACACACACACACACACACACACACACACACACACACACACACACACACACACACACACACACACACACACACACACACACACAGAGCATAGTTAACCATGATTTACCATGATTTACCACATTACTAGCAATTATTTGAAGTGTCAGTGCAAATAAAGTGATTAACACTGACAAAATATGATTGTGTTATAATAGTTATTGCTATATAAGTGATTTTTAGTGTGTATTCAAGTATAAATGCAAGCACATGTGGAAAAATTTAATTAATAAGTAGAATGGCCAGCAGAGGGCAGTAGAAGACCACTTATTGGCTCACTTTCACTTTAAACCTCATGATTTTGACCAGTTTTCTGCACTAAAGCAAACCAGTGTTTCCATGTTAACTCAATAATGCATACTTGCTACATATGCTACACACAATAATGCTACACACACACACACACACACACACACACACACACACACACACACACACACACACACACACACACACAAATGTTTCAGTGATATTGGTGTCACATTCACCTTCATCCCATTCACCTTCTGTCTTCATCACATTCACCATCTGTCGTCATCACCTGCACCTGCTCCTCATCACCCTCCTCTTCATCACCTGCTCCTCATCATCATAACCGTCACCTGTTGTCCTTGTCTTGATCTGTGTATTTAAGTTCCCCTCTCATCCATTATCATTGTCGGTTATTGTTTGTGCACTAGCACTCTGTTATGTTTGTTTTCATGTTGGAAAATAAAACCTTTGTTATATTTGTACCACACACACACACACACACACACACACACACACACACACACACACACACACACACACACACACACACACACACACACACACACACACCATCATTTATCATGATTTACCATGGCTGATACCAATACCAATATGAGAAAATGACTATTTTAAACAGCAGGGGGCAGTAAAATACCACTTATTGGCTTAACATGCCATTAATTCATATCATTTTCACCTTTTTAACTGTTATAGAGGCAAATTTTGTCCGATCTGTCTGAAAATTTTCATGCTTGTTCAGGGTGATATTTCACACGTTCTGACTTGTTTTTAAGAAGGTCTGAGCATTGATTAAAGAGATATAGGCTTTCGGGGACACTTGGTAAAGGCCAGATTTTGAAGTGAACCTATTATAGCTATCCAAATGAAGTAGTTCAACTTTTTCTGACAATTATTGATCTAGTGAGTCCAGAGAATTGTATTGCACTAGTTTTGAACATTATGATATGAAAATTATATGATCAGAGATGGAAAAGACCATTTACAGCCAATACAGGCAGTTTACCATAGGAAATATATGATTTTAAAGCTTTTTAACAGTTATAGCGTCACCTATCGTCCGATCTCCATAGAATTTTTCATGCTTGTTAATGATGTTATGTCACATATGCTGACCAATTTTTGTGAAGTTCTGAGTTTTTATTTAGGATTTATAGGCTTTTTAATGTATTTTGACACGCCCATTTTATAAATTACCCTATTACAGCCATCCAAATGCAAAAGTTCAACTTTTTTTTGATAATTATTGATCTAGAGAGTCCAGAGAATTGTCCTAGACTGGTCTGGTTCCGATCGGGCAAAAACCCTAGGACTAGTTCGCAAAAGTAGGTTTTTAACATATTAATGAATAATTAATGAACAGTTTGATTGACAGCATTGGTTCTTGAGGCAAAGTTGTTCAGCATGAGCAGATCTATCAAATGATATGCATTTTGTGACGATAAGTGTAACACCACGTGATTACAGAGCCGTAAAACTCGTTAGCGCCAACTAGTGGCCGATTTCTTTCAAAATTCTTACAGACCTCTAGGGCCATGAGTCAAACATGCCCATCGAGTTTCGTTCCGATCGGCCTCCGTTAACCTTGTCTAATAGGTGCTCAAACTTCATTGGCCGATGGCGGCCATGTTTTTTGAGATACGCCAATGTCCTCATAGACATACATGACACCTTGGACCAAGACACTGCATACCAATTTTCAAGTCAATCGGACTAACGGTCAGGTGGTTATAGCCTGTTTTAGGTTTTTTTCATGTTATAGCACCACCATGTGGCCAATCGCCGCGATTTTTTTACTGTGAACTCAGATTGACCTCTTACACATGTGTACCGAGTTTGGTGAAGATACCTCATTTACTTCCGGAGTTATAGCCATTTTAGTAAAATAGGCTCCTCCCACAACATACATTTTGGCGCCCCTTAGCAACCGTGGATCAAAATTTCAACTTTTTTTCGATAATTATTGATATTCAGACTCCAGAGAACATTTCTGCACTGGTTTGGTTCCGATCGGGCGAAAAACCTAGGACTAGTTCGTAAAAGTAGGTTTTTGACAAAATTCAAAATGGCGGAAAAATTTGCATACCGGAAATGAAATCGGAGATATACGTTTTGTCCGTCTTGAGCCAATGATTACAGTGATATAAGACACTTGAGTCTACGACAAACCGTCTAGGAGTTATTAGCGATTTCATACTTTTGCTTACTATAGCGCCACCTATTGGCCAATCGGGGTCATAATTTGTTAACCTCTCCTCGATTTTTGTACTACCATCTGGCAAAGTTTCAAGGTTCCAGCTCTTACGGTTTGGGCTGCACGATGCGTTTTACGGCAGAAGAAAAATAATAAAAATCAGCACAATTACAATAGGGTTTCAGCACTTCGTGCTTGAACCCCTAATAATAATAATAATAATAATAATAAAAATCAGTACAATTACAATAGGGTTTCAGCACTTCGTGCTTGAACCCCTAATAATAATAATAAAAATCAGTACAATTACAATAGGGTTTCAGCACTTCGTGCTTGAACCCCTAATAAAAATCAGTACAATTACAATAGGGTTTCAGCACTTCGTGCTTGAACCCCTAATAAGAACAGACGTTTTGGACAGTTATAGCGCCACCTATGGTCCGATCTTCACGAAACTTGGCATGCTTCTTCACCATGTTCTGACACATCTGCTCATCGATTTTTGTGAAGTTTGGGGTTTTCCCTTAGGTTGTATAGGCTTTTGAGTGTTTTTATGTCCCACCCCTTTCCTAAATGACCCTGTTACAGCCAGGCCAATGCAAAAGTTCAACTTTTTTTCAATAGTTATTGATCTAGAGAGTCCAGAGAATTGTCCTAGACTGGTCTGGTTCCGATTGGGTCAAAAACCAGGGACTAGTTGGCCAAAGTAGGTTTTGGACAAATTTGCCCATATAAATTTTTTTGCTCGTAGGGGAATTTGGAGATAGCCATTTTGTCCGTCTGGAGCCAGGGATCACAGTGATGCTAAAATTGAGATTCTAGGACAAACTGTCTAGGAGTTATGAGCAATTTAGTAAATGTGGTCATTATAGCGCCACCTATGGGCCAATCTGGGTCATACTTTGATAGGTTCTCCCCAAATTGAGGACTACCATTTGGCCAAGTTTCAAGGTTCCAGCTCTTACGGTTTGGGCTGCAGGATGCGTTTTAGGGGAAAATAATAATAATAATAATAATAATAATAATAATAAAAATCAGTACAATTACAATAGGGTTTCAGCACTTCGTGCTTGAACCCCTAAAAACAATATCATATTAATGAGAAATATGTAAATGTAAATAGGTTTGGTTTTGACGGACTAGATCTGCTATGCTGCTGCTGCTGTGGCTGCAGGCAAGAACACAGACTTGCTCTGCTAGACCACAAAAAAACAGAAAGAAAACTGCTTGACTGCTTGAAAACACAAAGACATTACAGTGCTGCTGCAAAAGAGCTCTAGTGGCCTCTAAGACCATGGGCCCTATCTTACTCCCGGCGAAATGTGTTTTTTGCTAGTTTCAGCCCGACGCAGTTATCATTTTCACGTCCTGCACCACGTTGTTTAAATAGCAAATGTATTTGCGCCCATTTGTGCGCCCATAGGCGCGCTGGTCTGAAAGCAAGGTTCTGGCGCATTGTTGGCGCGTTGCTATTTTGAGGCAACAGAAATAGACCATTGACCAACTGAAACCTGGTCTAAATTCAATGGCGCAATATATTTTTTTGTTATTTAATGAGCGCGTTAGTAATGTGCGCCTATAGGAGGGTCCACAACGTGCGTACACTCTGCTTATTAAACACACGGGACGCACAGCAGCACAAACATGGCAGATATTTTAAATAAAAGGATTACACTGTAAAAGATTATTATTGTGTACATAAAGATATGGTGGAATCCGGCTTGTCCCGTAGATGGTCTGCTTGTGCACTTTTACCTCATGCACGAGCTGTTCCGTTTGCACTCTGGAGACGCGTTTGGTCTTTCCATCAAATTCCGTCATGTAAATAGCGAATCTGCCATGGCGCGAGCGCAACTGGCATTTAAAGGGAATGGGAGATGAGACTCTGATTGGTTTAAAGCATGTAAATCCCAAAACACCCCCATTACTCATTATGAGAATAGGGACAACCCTTTTAGACCATGCGCCTGGTGCGCCGACCATTTTTCCTGTCGTTAAACTAGCAAAAGTGGATTCGGACACGCCCTAAGGGTGCTTTCACACCTGCCTCATTTAGTTCGGTTGAATCGCACTAGAGTTCGTTTTCCCCGTTGGTGCGGTTCGTTTGGGCTGGTGTGAATGCGGCAATCGCACTCGGGTGCGCACCAAAAGCGGACCAAACAAGCGTACCGAGACCTGCTCGAAGAGGTGGTCTCGGTACGCTTTGAAACGAACTCTGGAGCGGTTCGTTTGTGGTGAGAACGTGATCCGACCTCGAACAGAACCAACTGCCAAAGAAATGCGCATTTTTGGACTAAACCAGTTGCCGTAGTCAACTGCGCTGTGATTATGGGATGAGGAGAAATGTTTGTTGACAGTTTGCGCTCGCGGACAAACTTGGAGTTGTGAGGAGGTGCGGAGCCTGATAGAAATTATTAACAGCCGCATCCTCGCTTCATTCTCAAATATTATTGTTTGTCTAAAGTGGTGTAAACTATAATAACCTATGACCAAGGATACAATCAGCCCACGCAGTCGTCTCTCCATAGTAAACGGTGGCGTGTTATGCACGCGTCGCCTCCTCCTGAAGTGACTCGCCGCGTGCATTGAATAAAATTTTTTTTTAAGCCGCATCCTCGCTTTGGACAAACTATATAATAAACTATGACTAGGGATACAATCAGCCCACGCAGTCGTCTCTCCATAGTAAAAAGTGGTGTGTTGTCTCCCGGATGTTCCTCCTCTTTGCTTAATTCCGGGAGTTCTGTTAGAATTTTCCCGCACGTTAATTCTGACAATCGAAGTGCAGTTATGAAAATACGTTCAAGACCCATCTGGCCAACGAGTGATGTGGATGTTGTCACATGACTGCATTTTGGTTCGTTTCATAAACTGATCCGGACCAGAGCGATAAGTGTGGTGTGAAAAGAAACCAAAACGCCTGAAAAATGCTACAAAGTATCATTTTTCTCCCTTGGTCCGGACCAAATGTACCGAACTACAGATGTGAAAGCACCCTAAGTGAACTTGTGCCGTGCACTTTAGACCATGCGCATAGATCGTTAAAATAGGGCCCTATGTGTGCCTGGGCTACCTTGCCGGATGGCTTATCCTAAAGTGCTGACGCAATGTGCAGAAATACTTAAGGGATACACGGTAGTAGGCTGAAAATGATGATGTTAATTATAAAGCCGCTAGATGGCAGTAAAACCCCAATTATAATGTATGGGGGACTTTCCCTCCTCCATCAGACAGCAACACCTGCAGCATAAGATAGAAGTACATTCATTAACCCCCTGGGGTCGGCGGTCGCACCGGCGATATAAGCTTGCTTTTTTTCTTATCAGTGCAAAAGAGACTCAAAATACTCGAATACTTGATTTTGTGTTGTACATCATTCAAAACTGTTAAATGTCTTCTTTTATTTGTGTACACATAATAAAAACAAAATGTTGTGTTTTTCGTAGAATAAAGGAAAAAAACATGATGCGCAATCTGCCGTCTCTCTCAATGTGAAGTTCATTCTGAAACGTGACAGAAAATTTACTGTAACTCCTCGAATGTTTGTCACACAGACTTGAGACATATGTCTTTATTTTTAAATGATGTAAAAATATTCTCTGTTTAAGTAATCCGTATGTACGGAGCCCGGGAAGTCACCTGTGAAAAAACAAAAACAATCCGTGGCGACGGTTTTGCAATCCGTCCGCTCTGTTTATAAACCGTACTCACGAATTCTCAAACTGTTCCCTCGGTTTAACAAATCGTGCCCACGGATTAATAAACCGTACCCACGAGTTTCTAATCCGCGCTCTCAGATTTGTAAACCGTGCCTTCAGTTTCTTCAATCCCTACCAACAAATTCATAAACCGTGCCCACGCTTTCGCAATCCGTTCCCACGGGTTTGTAAACTGTACTCACGGATTTGTGGCTCGCCCTCATTTTAAAGAACACGTTGTTAACGAATCTTACTGTATATTGTTTTATTGTGTATTAAGTGGAATACATCAAATTGTCTTAACTGTGTCTGCATGTTTAAAGTGATTCTCAATTGTAGCGGGTATGGGTGGAATATACGATTTATGAATGACGTGCATCAAAATATTTTGTTTATTTGTGATAGGCCTAATCTTAGCACTTTATTATATTATCTAACTTGTATTATGACTGATATTTGACGAATTGCTTTGTTAATTTTTTTTGTACGTTTTGGACAAAAGTGTCTTCTAAATATGTAGCCTAAAATGTAATAATAATAATTATTATTATTATTATGATAATTATTATTTGAGTTTGTAACTATGAGTTCACTTATTAATTGGCTACAGTAATATGTTTGTCATAAAATCATTTATTAATGCTTTATTTTTATAGGCTATAACCTAACCTTTTACAGTTTGGGATAAAATAGGCCTACATTTTTGCTTAAAAATAAAGCATTCATAAATTATTTTATGATAAACATAGTCTATGTCTTAAGTGAACTCATTTATAGTTAGAAACTCTAATTCTTATTATTATTATTATTATCATCATCATTATTATTATTATTACATTTTAGGCTATGCTACATTTAGAAGATGCTTTTGTCCAAAACTTACAAAAAAGGAACAAAGCAATTCGTAAAATATCAGTCATAATACAGGTTAGACAATATAATAAAGTGCTAAGATTATCACAAATGTAACGACAATGGGTAGAAACCAACCACCAACTAATCTTCTTCCAGAAAATTAGTTCAAACTTCCCACTTCCTGCCGAACAAAGAGGAAGATTTGTTCAGAACACCTGATGATCGTCATCAATCTTGCCATCGGGTCCGGCATCACCGGTCTGACTAATTAAAGGAGCCCCCAGCACTAACTAAATAATGAATGGACAATGCTAGATTTGTGCCGAAACACTGACTGGTCAAGAGATGACGTGAGACCCAAGGTCCCACGAGAGACAAACAGATTTCAGCAGGAAATACCCGTGACCCCAGGGCTGTCTTAAGCCCATAAACGTTACACACAAAGAGACGTTAACCTATCAAAATCCTTGAAACTCAACCCAGAGCCATGAATCATTCACAGTCTCCAGCTATAGTCTACGCTAACCAACGAAAACCCCCAACTAAGAACTTTTATGAGCCCAGCTAAAGGAAGAACTTGTCAATGTGAGATAGCTTGGAAAAGAATGATTGGTTCTGAGATGACACAACTCGAGCCCACAACATTCCAGACCCCCTCCTCCTTAAGGACCTCTGAACGAACAAACCAATTCTCTTCTTTTCAAACCAGAGAACAGAGATTTTACCTAACTATACATAAAATCATTCAAGAACAATTTTCAACGGACTTATAAATCAAACATCATGCAACTACAATGATTCGATTTTGTGTCTACAATAAATGTGTGTCTAATATGCTTAGATCCCATATAATTCATGTAATTGTTATAACTGTTAGATGTTTGAATGAAAGTGTGTTGTGTTTCATATCAATATGATCGTATGCTCATGATTCAAAAGATGGCTTGATTGAAATCTGTGTAAAAGGTTCGTATTCTTATAATAGTAATAATGTCTAAACTGTGGCCTCTGTTCTCTCTGTTAGTAAGGAGAGCACAGATAAGCATGATTTACGATCAGAACTGAAAAGAACGCCACCTCCTAAATTCAGCCAGTGTCTAATTGGCCAGAACTCATCCTGGAGGTTGGACAAACTTTGAGTTTAAAGTCTTAAGACCCAAACGAAGCCTCATGAAGAAGAGAAACTCTCTCAACAAAGGCAGAACAAAGATGGGTAGAAAAAGATGAAGATCTAAAGCAAGACTAGTAACCATGTAACTGAGGAGCAGACCAACCCAAATTAAGATCAGATGGGTTAGATTCATTTCCAGTCATCTAACTACTCTCCATATCTAATTTCATTTCTTTCTTTGTGTTATTTTCCCTTTCCGATTGAAAGTCTCGGTTTTAAGTTAAGTTTTGCGGCAAAGTTTTGGTCAACGATTCACGGCTGCAACGAACACTTTCAACTTCAAAGACTTTTCATTCAGCAGCTCCAGTAGCCTACACCACCTGACTGGAACGCCACAGACATTTATCCAAGCACGAGGAGGCCAGCCGACGAACGAACAAAGGGAAACCCCCTTTTAGGAGGCCAGCCACGAACGAACAAAGGGAAACCCCCTTTTACGCAACAAAAGGAATTCCCAAAAGGAAAGCAAAGACGCAAGTACCTCCAGGCTAAAATCTTAACTGGTGCATTGATATTTAATAACCTGCTTAAAACGATAGTAGGGTTAAATTAATGTTTGATGGTCCGTTCTGGTCATGTCTAAGTGCATATGGAATCGTGAGATTTCATCCTTTCACTCTTAAACCCACTCTTTCCTCACTCTATCCCTTTCTGCAACGCGTATGAATGTGTGTGTGTGTGTGTGTGTGTGCGTGTGTTTGTGTTAGATATTAGCTTTATGTGTTAGTAGCCTATATAATCAATAAAGTATTGTTTGTATTTAAAAGAGATTACTCGTGTGTGCTTATCAGATTTATTGTCTTGAACTTCGATTTAAGTTACCTATGCTGTTACCCTTAATTTACTTCGTAATTTATTGTTAGCTGGGGATTAATTCTTTCTTGGCCAGGAAGATATTATATTTCCTAGAGTTAATACTTGTTTATGCTTTCTGTTCATTGGATGAACTGATAAAATGATCATACTATTGATTCTGCTACAGTAAATTCTGAAAATAATTAAAAATAATTAAAATATTAATTATTGGTCATATTCCGTTATGAATAATAATTAATAATATTTATACGTGGGCGTATAAACGCTACACAAATAAACAAAATATTTTGATGCACGTCATTCATATTAATTCGTTATATTCCACCCATACCCGCTTCAATTGAGAATCACTTTAAACATGCAGACACAATTTGATGTATTTCACTTAATACACAATAAAACAATATACAGTAAGATTCGTTAACAACGTGTTCTTTTAAAATGAGGGCGAGCCACAAATCCGTGAGTACAATTTACAAACCCGTGGGAACGGATTGCGAAAGCGGGGGCACGGTTTATGAATTTGTGGGTACAGATTGCAAAAACTGAAGGCACGGTTTACAAATCTGAGAGCGCGGATTAGAAACTCGTGGGTACGGTTTATTAATCCGTGCGCACGATTTGTTAAACCGAGGGAACAGTTTGAGAATTCGTGAGTACGGTTTATAAACAGAGCGGACGGATTGCAAAACCGTCGCCACGGATTGTTTTTTTTTTTTTTCACAGGTGACTTCCCGGGCTCCGTACGTATGAAAGCAACGACATGTACAGTTTCTTCAGTCCGTGCTCATAAGCTCTAATGTGACCACACCCACACATGCACGAGTGATTGGCATGCAAATCGTCCACGTGAAGGAACGCAGACCTGAAAACACCCTCATTACCTCAAAAACGAAGAATCCGAGACTTCAGGTCTCCTCTGCTTTTCATCGAGTGTGGAAGACATGTTGTCTTTTGTGCTGTGCTGTCCTGTTTACCTTGGATTTACTTCAGAAGAATTAGAAGAACGTGATTTGAAGATGAGAAGGATTTTTAAAGTAAGACATGTCCACTCATAATAGTAAGCATGTTATTGTTGCATAAACTTTACATTGTAGCTACTAGTTAAATTTGTGCCAGACTAAAATGTACGTTATGAAATGAGATTGGAGTAAAAATATGAAGCCTAATGCTAAATGTATATAAATGTACACAAGGATGTTTTTATGTTCAATAATAAAACACAGCATGATATAAAAGTAGGCTAGTATTAGTGTTTACTCTAATATGGTGAATATTATAATGTTTAGACCCGTGTTTACTGTTAAATACTGTGATTGTGGATATCTGCTCAAACATAGATATGTTGTCACAGTTATAAGGAAAGGATCCAAAAGCAGAAGTTGACAGGATTTAACAGTCTTTAATGAAAAATGTCTGTACAAATGTCATTGTAGAACACAGAACTGGAGAAAACAAAACAGTCAATAAACTCCTGTCTTGATGAAGAATTAGATCTGGTCACCCGTAGAGATGAAGACAGTGCTTAGTTGGTATCTCAGCCAGGATAACGGGACCACAGAGGTACTCACGCAGCAGATGCAGGGCTCAGAGAATACTTAGATGCAGGCTGTACCGGACAGACAAGACAAGGTGAGTTCTTCCAAAAAATCTTATTGACAAAAAGGGAGCAGCAGTCGTAACGCATGACATGAAACAATAATCCGACAAATGACTGCTTGAACCAACACTAGATAAAGGGTTAAGGAGAAAGTGGGAACAGGTGTCATCACAAAGCAGCGCAAGCGCTGATTGCGATGACTAACAGGTGAGAGAGAGAGAGAGAGAGAGAGAGTGTGTGTGGATCTCAGATGAACGTACGAAGAGGTGTGTGTGTGTGTGTGTGTGTGTGTGTGTGTGTGTGTGTGTGTGTGTGTGTGTGTGTGTAAAAGGATAGTGAGAAAGGGAGAAGATAACCTGACTCATGACAGTACCCCCCCCCACTCAACGAGCGCCCCCAGGCACTCCCGAGGGAGGAGCCTGACGAGAGGAGAGGAGAGGAGCCTGAAGTCATCAATCAACGAGCGATCCAGGACGTCCCGTCCCGGAATCTACCGCCTCTCCTCAGGACCGTACCCCTCCCAGTCCACCAAAAACTGGTGGCAGGAAGGGAGGGAAGGGACGGGTGCGCACACGAATAACGGGTTTAATGCAGGACACATGAAAAACCGGATGGACACGGCGCATCTGACGGGACAGTTTAAGTTTTACAGCGGCTGGACTGATAACCTTTACAACGGTAAAAGGCCCGATAAAACAAGGCATGAGTTTGCGTGACGTCTCTTGAATAGGCAAATTGCGGGTGGATAGCCACACCTTCTGTCCTCAGACATATTTGGGAGATCTAACTTGGTGGCGATTAGCGGCTCAACGTGTACGTGCCCTGGACTGACATAAAGCAGATCTTACTCTCCTCCAGGTACGCTTACACCTCTGAATGAAAGCTTCAACGGACGGAACTGAGGTCTGAGACTCTTGCGCTGAAAATACAGGAGGTTGGTAACCAAGACAACCCTCAAACGGAGATAACCCAGTAGCAGACGATAGAAGGGAATTGTGGGCATATTCGGCCCAGGGAAGCTGATCGCACCATGACGCGGGATTCTGAGAGGTAAGACTGCGCAGCATATGCGGCCAAGAATTTGGTTGGTCCTTTCGGCTTGCCCATTGGTCTGTGGATGGAATCCTGACGACAGACTGGGGGATGCCCCTATCTGTCGACAGAATTCCCTCCAGAACTGAGAGGTAAATTGAGGACCTCTGTCAGACATAATGTCTGAAGGAAGACCGTGGATCTTGAACACGTGATCCACCATAATCTGGGCGGTCTCCAGAGCAGACGGTAACTTAGGGAGTGGAATAAAATGCGCAGCCTTAGAAAAATGGTCCACGACGGTGAGAATAACCGTATTTCCAGCCGAAGAAGGCAACCCAGTTACAAAATCCAAAGCGATATGAGACCAGGGGCATGAAGGAATAGGAATTGGTCTAAGAAGACCCGCGCCGGAGGACTATTACTAGATTTGGTCTGAGCGCAGATAGAACAGGCTGCAACAAAACGACGGACGTCGCGTTCTCGAGTGGGCCACCAAAATCTCTGACGGATAGTCGCTAGCGTTCCTCTTACCCCGGGATGCGCAACCAATTTGGAGGAATGCCCCCAGCGAAGAACCGTCGAACGGGCAGCCACGGGTACGAATAATGTTCCTTCGGGTGCGCGGGGTGGTCTAGCGGTGCGCTAAAGTGCACGTTTAACAGCTTGTTCCACTCCCCAGACGGCTGCCCCGACCACACAGTGCTGAGGTAAAATTCTCTCATCGATCGAGGCACCCTCTGATGAGTCGAACTGCCGAGAAAGAGCGTCGGGCTTAAGGTTCTTGGAACCGGGTCTAAACGAAATAGAAAAATCAAAGTGATCGAAAAACAAAGTCCAGCGGGCCTGACGGGCGTTGAGACGTTTCACTGAGCGGATGTACTCTAAATTGCGATGATCCGTCCAGACAATGAATGGTACACTGGCTCCCTCAAGCCAGTGCCGCCACTCACCAAGCACCAGACGGATCACCAAGAGTTCTCGGTTACCAACGTCGTAATTGCGTTCCGCGGGCGAAAGGCGGTGGGAGTAGAACGCACACGGATGAAGCTTGTCATCCTGGGAAGAGCGTTGCGACAAGATAGCTCCTACCCCGACCTCAACGATGAACTGACGCGCAGGATCAGGAGTGATCAATATGGGCGTGGAGGTAAAAAGTCTCTTATGTCGGTCAAACACATCTTGAGCAGCCTCCGTCCAAACGAACCTAACTTTGGATGAGGTGAGGGCGGTAAAAGGGGCGGCAACTTGGCTAAAGTTTCGAATAAAGCGCCGGTAAAAATTTGCAAACCCCAAAAACCGTTGAAGAGCGACTCGAGAATCTGGGACAGGCCAATCAAGAACAGCTCGAACCTTGTCAGGGTCCATACTGATCCCCTCCGCTGAAACTACCGAGCCGAGAAACTTAACCGATTGGGCGTGAAAGACGCATTTCTCCGCCTTAACGAATAGACGATTCTCTAGTAAATGCTGCAGGACACGGCGAACATGTTGAATGTGTACCTGGAGGGATGGCGAGAAAATTAAAATGTCATCCAAGTAAACGAACACAAAAACGTTAAGCATGTCTCTCAAGACATCATTAACTAAGGCTTGAATAACAGCGTTGACCAGCCCGAAAGGTAAAACCCGATATTCAAAGTGGCCGACGGGAGTGTTGAACGCGGTCTTCCACTCGTCCCACTCCTTGATACGCACCAAATGGTAGGTGTTGCGCAAGTCTAACTTTGTAAATATCTTTGCGCCCTGTAGGATCTCAAAGGCCGATGACATAAGAGGCAAGGGATAACAGTTCTTGACTGTTATGTCGTTCAGCCCTCAATAGTCAATACAGGGACGCAAAGAGTCATCTTTCTTCTTTACAAAGAAAAAACCAGTGCCAGCAGGAGACGAAGATGGAACAATAATTCCCGCGTCAAGAGACTCAGTAAGATACTTCTCCAGAGCCTCTCGCTCAAAACACTTATCCAAGCGAATGGCCATTTCGATGAGCTGATCCAACTGAGTCGGTGACCCCCGCGCGTAAATCTCCTCCTTAAGGTCTAAGTTCAACCCCTCCAGAAAGCGAGCGATAAGTACAGGCTCATTCCACTCACTTGTAGTCGCCAATGTCCAGAACTCTATTGCGAAGTCGGCCACAGATCTTCTGCCTTGACGTAGAACTGCAAGAAGACGTGAAGTCTCACAGCCGAAGACTGATCTATCAAAGACCTTAATCATTTCGTCCTTAAAGAGCCCGAAAGAGCGGCAGCATTCAGGTCGAGCCTCCCAAACCGAAGTTCCCCACTCGCGTGCACACCCCGTGAGAAGAGAAAGAACATATGCAATGCGAGCCCGATCCTCCGCATACGTCTGGGGCTGAAGAGAAAAGACAACTTCACATTGTATGAGAAAAGCTCTGCACTCAGTGGGCTCACCAGCATAACAGGAACGTTGATTCGCGGCTCTGAGAGCAACTGTCGGGTGAGAGACCTGGATGGTTCCTGGTGAAGGTGAAGTAGACGGGCAGATAAATCTGAAACCTGATCAGCCAGACTCCTAACAGCGGCGGCCAACTCCTCCTCGTGTCTGCCGAGCATCGCTCCCTGGATCTCGACTGCCGATCAGACGGGCATCTCCTCTGCTGGATCCATAATTGGTCGGATTATTCTGTCACAGTTATAAGGAAAGGATCCAAAAGCAGAAGTTGACAGGATTTAACAGTCTTTAATGAAAAATGTAAACAAGGCAGTCTGTCGTTGTAGAACACAGAACTGGAGAAAAACAAAACAGTCAATAAACTCCTGTCTCGATGAAGAATTAGATCTGGTCACCCGTAGAGATGAAGACAGTGCTTAGTTGGTATCTCAGCCAGGATAACGGGACCGCAGAGGTACTCACACAGCAGATGCAGGGCTCAGAGAATACTTAGATGCAGGCTGTACCGGACAGACATGACAAGGTGACAGGCTGTACCGGGCAGACAAGACAAGGTGAGTTCTTCCAAAAAATCTTATTGACAAGAAGGGAGCAGCAGTCGTAACGCATGACATGAAACAATAATCCGACAAATGACTGCTTGAACCAACACTAGATAAAGGGTGAACATTAAGGAGAAAGTGGGAACAGGTGTCATCGCAAAGCAGCGCGAGCGCTGATTGCGATGACTAACAGGTGCGGGTAGACAGAGAGGCCTGCAAAATAGAGAGAGAGAGAGAGAGAGAGAGAAAGAGAGAGAAAGTGTGTTTGGATCTCAGATGAACGTACGAAAAGGTGTGTGTGTGTGTGTGTGTGTGTGTGTGTGTGTGTGTGTGTGTGTGTGTGTAAAAGGATAGTGAGAAAGGGAGAAGATAACCTGACTCATGACAGACGTATAATGTGATAACAATGTTTCATAGTTTGGAGCGGCTTGATTGCTTCAGTAAATGTTCTCTGCACGTGCTGTGAGTTTGAGTCACTCGTGCTGGGCATTTGTAAAGCAAAATGCGGCAAACATTAGGCTTCATTTTTTTTACTTACTCCAATCTCATTTCATTACGTCATAACGAATGGAAACATTTGAAGTAACATATGATAATCCAGTTCATTTTTAACGATTTATAGGCCGCCTGCTATAGGCTATTGTTATTATTATTTTATGAGGCCCTACACATATATGCCTACAAGGCACAACAAACCTGGTGTTCATTATATATATATATTTAGTACATTTTAACCAGAAAAATCTAAAATGTATTCCCAAAACTGTGCAGCCTATAGTTTATCTTGATATCAGCATGTTCACCGTTGTTTCGTTGTTGTTTTTTTACAGGGACCAGATGCCACTGATGAGTCCTGCTGACTTAAACATTCACATGAGTGAAAAACCTTGCACAGAGTGTCTCTGTACACTCCAAATGCCACATTGAATTCAGCTAAAGACAAGCTTTTAGAACGTCTGGGGTCACACACCTTGAGAACAACCGAAACATCACCGCAGTCAACAACGTGTTTGTCTAAGACCCCTGATGAACACAATCATATTTTTATTAAATTGACATTGTTACCTGCGATTATTTGGTTCCTCAAGCTTAGAGGAATAGCGGGCGGGATGAATAAAGCTCCCGAAGATGGTGCAGGTACAGCTGAGGAAAAGGTGTAACATGGCAGGAAGTCCTGTGAGGGACCTGCAAAGGTGTCTTGAAGAAGAGGCGTGGTTGAAGCCTGAATGTTGGAGCTTGGTTTCTTAGTACCGAAACACGATTATCCAGTTTGTTGATGGACTCTTTGATATTGATGAGAGCCGAGAGGGCGAGAGTGCCATGGGATGTTCCACCTCGTTGGGTTGATCAGCTCCGGGTTCGTCAAGAGACAAAATCTCATCGATCTCGAGGTGAGACATGTCTCTATAGGAAACAGTTTAGAATTAACGAAAGAGTTTAATATGACAACTAGGGACATGGCTCGCAGTTTAAGACCAGTACGCCAGGGCTCGAGACTAACGGCGTCCTATCGTCCTGGGGACGATAGAAAATGTGTTTAGGACGAACAGAAATATTCTCCAGGACGCCTACAGGACGAAAGACATTTTTGTATGTGTGTTCATTTATTACTAGCCTATTAGGGTAACTTACTTAGAAAATGCCAAAATTAACCGACCAAGCGCTGACTACAACGGAGCGCGTCTTCTCATGCTGTTACTATAGTTACTATCACTGGCCGGCTACTCACCCGGAGTCTTGTTTCGCGGTACATCTATCACATGGCTTATTTTCACAGCCGAAAACGAGACGATAACTAAATAAAAACTAGTTTTGAATGACAAAAACTATGACGAAAATCTATTGACATTTTCGTCAACGAATAAAAACTAGACAAAAATGTTAGATAGTGACGATTTGGGAAGCGATCCAGTCAGAACTGATGTCCTGCGTTTGTGGTAGATGCGCACATTTGTACTGTAACGTGCTGATCTACCCAGCGGCACACGGGTTGACATGCGCTGCATGTCTCATAAAACGTTAAAAAATGTAAACGTCTGGGAGAATGAGTAGAGCAGACATACAGATCTGAATAAGAGTGACGACGCAAAAAAAGAGCTCTATTCGGTACGGTTTTCTGTGCGCACACACCTGACCCGAAGCGTGCAGCCATACACATAGACACCTATACAGCGCGTGAGTACTGAATTGAGCTCTCTTTCGTGTCTGAATGGACAAATACACACAACATTATGTCGAAATGTCCGTTTTGGAGAGGATTCACGTAAACTATGTTAGTTATGTCTTAAACAGTTGTGAGTGTATCGGATGTGCATCAGTGCAATTGGATCCGCATGTCATTGGACATGATCCGATGTCTTAAAGTGACAGTGGGTAATAAACCTAATGTGGTCTGTGTCCTTAAAGGAGAACTCCGGTCAATTTTAACATTGAGCTCATTTTTTTTGTACATTTGGAGTGCTGTCAATACAGAGAACAACGACAAAAATCGGTGTTGCCTACACCGAGTTATTCTATTTTTAAAATTTGCACCCTATTGACTTCAATGGGGCAAGTAGTAAGCCTGCTTTTTAGCCTCTTAACATCCTTTAAGTGTCATTACAAGTGCACAGAAAATGTGAGTGATTCCTTCCGAGTGAACACGGGTGGATCTGACTGCAGTAGATGTTAGAGATATTAATAAAAATGAAGTTAATTCAGCCAGCGCTCATACCTTTGTTTACATCCTGTTTTCGGTGGAAGGCCATAGTAATCGATTGTCGAGTTCACGCGCATAGGTTTAGTACCTATGATCACGCGCGTGAACTCGACAATCAGAGAATTATAATCAGAGAATCGGCAATCAGAGAATAAAGAATTATGATATTTTTGAGATATGTAGTCACCGGTATTTATTTGTTATTTTTTAATCCAACCAACTCAACCAACTCAAAAACGTTTTGAGCTGTAGCCTATGTATTTTTCACTTAATTTTCGTATATGTAAAAAAAAAAAAAATTTGTTCTGCATGAATACAAAAAAGCATTTAACTCCTGTTATTTTTTATTAAATCTGTTTTTTACCTGTTTACAGATAACTACTTTGAATGGAGCTAAATAAATATAATAATATATATTATAAACATTTTAATGGTGTTTTTATTATGTGACTAACAACTAACAACTATAGATGATAATAACAAAGTACAGAAACAACATGTTTATTTTGGGACGGTTGACATTCACTTTAGGACGGTTCAAATTGTTTTTCAGGACGGTTCCAGGACGGAGGTGAAAAAAGTTAGTCTGGAGCCCTGCAGCACGCAGTCTAACGCTACATGGATGGACCGGAATATATATGGCTAGCCTACATAGAAAGATGTGTCAGCCAATCAGAGACACATCAGAGTTTCATGACTGAACTAGGTATTAACACTCTTGTAACTACTATTAATTTACTAAGAAACTCTGATTAATGAATTAGTAAGTAATAGTGCTTAGTGGAGCTCCCAGAGGACTACTGAGAACTATGTATACTTATAATTACATGAATAATACATAATATAAAATTAATACTAAATTGAAGGTCATGGTAACCCACTAGTAATGACTTAAGTATTACCAAATCCTTCAGAAGGAATTATTACTAATTATTTGGATATTCTAAAGTGAATAGTATGAAAACTCTAGTAATGACTGAAATCATTGTAAATTAAAAATTGCAGTTACCGATTAGCTAATAGTGAACTACCACATTCAATTGAGCACTATTACTCACAAATTTGTTAATCAGAGTTTCTTGTTATTTAATAGTAGTTACTTGAATGTTAATTTGTGCGTTACTCATGTGGCAGGTCTAATGAAATATATCCTGCCTGCAGGTGGCTGATTAATTCATTTGAGCTCGTCCTATCAGTGAGCTGTAATAGCGCATATAAACAAGCTGGTTAGAGTGTATGGTGTCATGAGGCACCGCCCCTTCCCGTGTCGTCATTCAGGTATGTTGGGTGTTGTGAGCTGGCCGATCAATGGCATACTGTAGCTAACATTAGCTTATTTTCAGGGCGACATGCAAGCTTTCGCGGCTGGCATTCGGCTGAGGTTGTACCCTTGATGGTCAAAGTATGTTTATACTTCATGTCCGGAATGCTTAGTTATTGCCGACGCGCACGCTGTCCACCTGATAGATGGGATGAGCCCACATGTATGTTGTCTGCCTGACTGAGTTGGTCCCCCAGAGATCGCACCTAAAAGGTATGTAGTTTTAAATTTGCGCCTAGGTTAAATGGCAATCTGTTGAGAGAAACAGCTTTTATTAATGGTTAGCAGTTAAATCACAGAGTTTGTCTGATTGTTTATTTGTAAATTTATAGATGTAGTACGGACCAATGGGTCGCATCTGCACCACCGATTAGTTCCGTGCGGTTGACTGCGTGGGACTACTTCTGGAGGCGCTGTTGCTTTGCTGCTTTTGCTGTTGCTTTGCTGCTTTTGCTGTTGCTTTGCTGCTTTTGCTGTTGCTTTGATCCGCTGTGGACAAAGGACTGAAAACACTGTCCTTTGTGTTTATTTTAGTGTGTGTGCCTCCATGTGAGCCCTTTATTTCGGGGTTGTCTCTGTGTCTTGTGACACCAGGAAAGTTTTCTTTTCGTTTGTATTAGTTTTTATTTTGTATTTTGACTCAGAATTTTGTAATATGTTTAACGTGAAACTGAACATCTCTACTCCAATTTCTGTCTCTTGGAGTGACAGTTCTGAGTGTGTTTCAACAGTGACAATTCTGAGTGTGTTTCAACAGTGACAATTCTGAGTGTGTTTCAACAGCGACAATTCTGAGTGCGTTTCAACAGTGACAATTCTGAGTGTGTTTCAACAGTGACATTTCTGTTCCAGGAGCTGAGTGCACAAAGCAGGGGCGGATTGTTGGTGGTGGTCTCCCTCACGAGTGTGGTGTGCTGAGTGGTGTGAGTGTGTGTGTGTGTGTGTACTGGTGTGAGTGTATATGCACAGGCGTACGGAAAAGGTGACTTGTCGTGGAGGCCTTATGTGCCCTTATCCACTGCTCTGCCTCGGCTCCTGTCCTGCTGACTCAGGTCGCTCCATGTGTGCTTGTGGAACCACAAAATTGTCTACATTGAGTGCTGTTGATGTTTGTGCATTTTATATTGATTATTTATCTTTAATAAAACAAATTTATATTTTTGTACCCACGTCTCCTGCCGCCTTACTGTGGACGAACCTGTGTTTCCTTAAATAACAAACTATATTTTATTGTCCCTGGCAAGATTCCAGGGTGGCGTAGTCGTTAGCAGAGATCATTTTATGCTTAAAGTCATTCTATTCCATCCTCGTGCTGCTACGTGGATTGTAGTAGTCATAGCTGCCTCGTTAATTTTGGTACAACCCTTGTATAAATGAATGGTAATCACCTAATTAGATACAGGTGTGCCATAGGTGCGTGAGTGTGTATAAAGAAGCTATTGCGTTGTCGGAGTGCGTTGACTGCTGCAAACTTGGACGCTGTTCTTTCGAGTTGTTACCTTATGGGGATCTTCGAGCTGAGCCACGCATTATTTGGTATGCAGCCTGGGCTGTTTATCTATCGTGGTCTGACGTTGGAAGGGCTGATTTGTTAATAATCAGCTAAAGAGGCCAAGAGCCGGTAATATGTCCGTGTGATGACAGCTGATTGGGACTGTGACCGGGCTTCCCCTTCCTTCCTGTTTGGTCTTTGCCTTCGTTGTCTTGAATAGACTACTGTCGCTGCGCGTTGCCGCGACGTTCCGTCTTGCCTCAACTCAACTGCGCCTGTTTGACCAGCCCACATCAAGTGAACTTGACATCGGGAGATTGTGAGACCCGAGTATTAATCCGTGTGGCCGTTTGGCCACCTCCGTACTGTTTCAACTGGAAGATTGTGTCTGTGGGGTTTGTATGGTTGTGTGGATGAATTCAAAGTTGATGTGAGTTGTTTGAGTGCGTTTGCTTATTGTTGGAAGTGTGTGCGAGCGTGTATATGTACGAGTGTGCGAGCGTGAGAAATAAGTATTAATGGTTGTGAGTTTGCGTGATCTTAAAAGCATCGTGTGTGTATTGTTAATGGACAAGGTGTAATGTGATTTGCATCTGTTATTTTGTTGCTTTTGTATTTTTTTGATTAATTTTGTATTTTTCTTTTTCCTTTGTTTATTGATTTGATTTATGATCATTTGATTGTATTTTTCTTTTTCCCTTGTTTGATTTGTGACAATTTGATATTGATTTCGTTAACTTTGTTGGATCGGCTGAGAAGGAGTGCTGACCACTCCAGGTCCAAGTTAATGGGTACCCTTGTTCACTGAGTGATTTGAGTCTTTTGAATTTCCTGTCACTTGAATGCACGTGTGCTTGTGGTGAAGTGAGTACATTACTGTACGTTTGAAGTGCTTGTAGTGAAATGGAATTGGGTAGGTTTGTTATTTCTCCTGGCCATCCGACATGTTATCTTTGATTTTTGTTACTTTTCTTTAGTTTTGATTCTGAAGCCACCATAACCCCTGGTGTATTGATGTGTGTGTGTGTGTGTGTATGTGTCGAGCTTTTAGTCTAGTTATTATAATAAAGTATTGTTATTTTTATATATTCACGTCTCTGCTGTGTCTTTGTGGGAACGAACCTGTGTGTCCTTATTGGACCATTATTTCCCTGGGTGAAATTCCCAGGGTGGCGTAGTCGGTGTTGTAATTATAATTGAGTCCAGAATAACGAAACCCACCTCTTCGGTGCTACACTCATTTTTTTTCCTGTGTAGTTATTCATTAATGACGGAACAGTATTCTGAAGTGTTACCTCCAATCCCACTCCTCACTGAAAGTATTTATTTATTTGACCATCATAGAAAACTCGGTAACACTTTACAGTATTTTACAGTGTCCTTGTTGCACAGGTTACACATGTAGTTACTGTAGTAATAACTATAAATGATGCATAATTACATGCAACTAACCCTCAACCAAACCCCAATCCTTACTCTAACTCTATAGTAAGTACATGTAGTTAATTATTATTACTCACTACTTAAATGCATAATTAAACTGTAACACGGACACCTTCAAATAAAGTGTAACCGAAAACTCTCATAATACCGTATGCTTACAGTAATGAAGTAATAATCTGATTGTTTGTATTGTGCAAGCTTGCATGCTTCAAAAATCAATTCGGAGATGAGACACTAGCATGTCCATGGGCTAAAAAATGAACTTCAGTTTTAAAAATTGATGCCCTCAACAACATATGCAGATTTCCCTCCCCGAGACAATAATTGCATTATTACTCTGAGTGCTTTATTACTTTCATTAAGCTAATTTCCCTCATGATGTATAAAGGAATGCTTTGTATTGTGAATACATCCGCTGTTGATTAGTGAATTTTAAATGCTTATTAGAAATAATGTTTAGATCAGCAGCCCAGGAAGGTAAAAGAACAAAGAAATGAATACCAGACAGTTTAAGAAATTTAGTCGAACTGAAATTGAAACATCGGGTTATGTTCGGGAAATGTGAGTCGCAGTCTTGACAGGGAATGTTTGAGCTATATGGAGTTGAAGAGCAGTGCATAATGAGTTATCCTGTGAGCAATGTCACGTCATCTGGAGCAGGTTTTCCCTAAGCACGGAGATAAAATGCAGAGTTGTTTGGGCCTGTGGATATGAGACATTTGGTTCTCCATTGTTTTAGCTTGGTGCCTGCCATAATTCTGCAGCACAGTGTAACAATACAGAGGATTAGGGAATGTGGGTCGTCTCCATCAGTTAGGCTGCACTGCGGAGCCCTCGGAGAACGAGAGAGACAGCTCCAGAGATGCAGAGAGTGGGAAAGCTGTATAGACAGTGGAATCTGCAGTTAGATATCCAAAAACAAAGCCCCCACTAAAACTGGATACAAAGGTTGCATTATATAACACCGATCAGTGTGCACATTGTTTCTGAGCTCAGGGAGTGGGCTGCAATAAAAATACATCACACACAAATTATGCTTTTTGGAAAGATGCAGACAGAATTGTTCAGGAATAACTTGGCAGTGAACCAAATTTTAGTTCATTATGGAAATTCAGTCACCTAGCCATTGTTCTAGAATATTTAAGACGAATTCTGGGTTTGAAGTCAGCAGCATTTCGATATGCAGGCCTTTTTTGTATTACTAATCTATCCTTGTGAAAAAGTGAGCTTAATTGTAGTGTACTTCAAATATTACAAAAATATTTTATTAAAGGTAACACTTTATAAGTATACAGTAATACAGTTCTTACAAATCATTAACAAACTATTAGTTTATAGTTAATGTATAGCTAATATATTGAATTGCTACAATGTATGCTACATTGTAGCATGTTAACAGGCTATATGAGTTCTTGATTCACTGTCACTGTAATTAACACAATTATTATTCTTTAATCATAAAGAATGTAATCATAATCATAAGTGCTTATTAGGAGTAAATGGTTCTCGCTTTAGATTAGGTCACGAAAAAATGGTAAACAGTCATTAAGTTCTCTAAACCAACCTCTATTAAACATTAATTGCATTCACATTTATTTTTCCTTAAAATGTTTACAAATACATTAAACACACACACACTGGCATATGTTCTTTAAAGAAACTGCAAACTAGCATAATAGTTTTTATACTGTACAAACAGTACATGTTCATTTGACCATATTATAATTTACAACCTTTACTTTTTTTTTCAACAATATTTTAAAGCACCTTCACAGGCCTACTCTCTCAGTACATCATCTTTCATCTGAGAGGCTTCTCTCTTACTCTTTCACTTTTTTAGAAGTTCTGTCCATTCGCTTTGCGCAGAGGCAGCATCACGATGCATTTTATGTCTGGTTCACTGTGTGTTGAAACTGCTGTTGCAGTAGCTGGATCTCTAAAATGTGCCAAATGATTGTGTCGTAAAATTTCTGACTGAAAGCTTGCAAGCTCGCTATGAAGTTTATGTTGTGAATATGTGCTGGTCACCTCAGCCAGGCTCGTATTGGAACAAATTCTAAAAGATAAACAGACAATGGCTTTATCAGAGAACAGACAGACCTTCTGTGAGTTCTAGTGTGCCACATGTTCCCAACTCCCAGCACAGATTCCAGAGCAAAAGTTGACCCTTTGCAAATTGTTTTGCAGTGATGAAACAGGAAACATTGCTAAATAATACTTGACTAAGTGTATTTAAAGCCTAGTAAGACCAGACCCCATTGTCTCATTGTTTATAGATAAGTATGTTTGCGTAACATTAAAAGTTTAATAGATGCTGAAATGCACAAAATGCGGACGGCATGTATTATTATTATTATACAGCTATAGTTAGATATTTACAAATCCTTTGTATCGGTTTTAGACACTTTCAATATTGTATGTTTTATAGGTCTGTGTAAACGCAAGTAATTCTGTGATAGAACCACAGTTTATGCAAAATGCATACAAATACTCTTGAGATCACATTGGTCTTTAATAGGTGAATAATACTTTTAAATGTTAAGCGTGTAATTTCTGTAGCATTACAACTGTTTTAATAGCACCACAGTCACAGTTTTCACACCACCAAAGACTTGTTTGTTGTCATGGTCACTGATTTGATTTCATCATCGTGTTCAGGTGTGTGCGTGTAATTATTTGCACCAGTTCGGACATTCAGTTAAGTGAATCTTCATCTGTCCCGTCAGTCCCACCCAGCCTCCCTCTCCCACCACCTCTTCATACCATCTTAGAGGAGATAGCCTTCATCATCGTTTCTAGCTCTCCAGCCTCGCCCTCAGCCACTCCTGCCACCCACTCATCACTGTCTCCTACCATTCCTATCCATCTAGTCTCCACCGAGGTAAGAGGAGCCCACAACTCCGCCTACAACCTCGGTGGACGTCACTCCTCCTTGACCCGTCTCCCTGACTCCCTCACCTACGCTCTTGCCGCCAACGATTCCTGAGTGTACCATTGGTCATTCAGCCTTGCCGAGCTCCCGTGGTCAGTCGACTCCACCTGTTGTCAGACCTCGCCACACCTGCGCTGCAGACTTGCGGGCCATCTGCTGCGCTTCGGCCCTCCCCCACTTCGACTACGGCCCGCTCAGCCGTCCCTTAGGCTCCGCCACCGCCCTAAGTTGCCCCAGCTCGCCCTCTATCCTCTGGACCAACTCTGTCATCCTGTGAGGCCGTCGCTGCGGCTCAGTCTGGAGCGCAGTTCTCGCTGTGGCCTGTTGCACCTGTGGAATTTTAAATATAGCCTCGGGTGAAAGCACATTTTTAACAGGTAGCACATATTCACACACACACTGTAAGAAATGTAGTTACCCGTACTGCAAAAAGCTGCTATGAAATGTAACTTTTAATGCCATGCAGTAACCATGTAATAAGCTTGGCATGTCGTAGGAACATTTTTTTTGCACACAACAGTTCTGTTCTAGCCTGACAAGCCAGACCCACATCAAGATGTTGGGTCTGGGAACACACCATTGGCAGGGCTCAATCCGAGGTGCAGGATTAATGGTTGTCTTTCAAATTCCCTCTGCACGCAATAGGATAGCGCTACAACCAACCAGAGCGTTTTCCCATCAGCGGAGCTAGTTGATAGATTAAACTTTTGCCGTATCCAGTTGGCTAAACTCCGAACACATCTTCCTTTTTTTAGAATGACTTCAGTGCCGTTCTTTGTTCTTTTCTCAAAGAAAAGCTTAACTCCAAGTCCTCCAGAGTCGCGGCCAAAGCCGATTCGAAAGACCGCTGTTCGCCAGCAGCAGCTCTTCTTTGTTTTCAAGTAGCAAGGAATTCACGCGGAACTGTCACAACTTTGCCGTCATTATGTTAAGCCAGCCCACCGACTCTATACACAATGTGATTGGCCTGAACAGAGTTTGGTTTTTCCAGTTCGCAAGCCAACGGAGAGTTGCTAGACGACACAGGCTGCAAAATAAAATTTGCTGCCACTAGGGTGCGTCTAGATTTCTAGGGTAGTTATGTTCCAATAAACCATTTTGAAATTATCCTAGGATTGTTTATTTATTTTATTTTTTCATTTAATATATGTTATGAACAGAACTTATGGGATTTTTCAAAGTATAGGCTACTTAAATACTTTAGCCGCAAATTTCCTCACTGAACGAAGACAGAGCGCTGTCTCTGATATCATTGAGCGAGGAGTGGAGCGCGGAGTGGGAAATGGTGAACCTGGAGCGGAGTGATTTTTGAACACTTACATGGAGGGGAAATTGTTGGCGCTCCAGTCCGCTCACATACTTTGACTTAAACTACAAATGTTACCACTGTGCAGCAAAAATAGGCACATTTTTTTGTAATATTTTATCTTGTTTAAGGGAGCAAGGAGCAGACAGCTCAATTCATTCATTTGAGGGCCGAAAATGACCACCTATTTACAGGGGCCAAAAACTCAGCCAGTGTGGCTTGGAGGTAAGGCAACGACCCATTTGTAATATTTCCACTAGGTTCTCTCTTGTGTATAATAATTAGCCCTAACCCTGTACAAAGCCCAGTGGATAAGGCACTAGTCTTTCATTTTATTGTTTTTTGTAGTCTTGTCATGTATGTGTACAAATGTTTTAACCAAACTTGGATTCACAAAATGTGATTTTTGGAGTATTTTGTCCTGCTGTGTCATATTTTGTAATGTTAAGGTTGCACTAATGTTTAGATTGCACTCCTGTCTTAATATTTGTCATAAGTCTTTCCCTTTTGTCTTGTTTTAAGAGAATTCTGGAGAAAATGGACCTGCTGGGGAAGGTGACTCCCATGCAGGCCAAAACAAAATGGGACAACTTAAAAAAAATATATAAAGTACGAAAGTTTGACACATCTTTGCTTAAATGTATTGTGATGTTGTTGTTGTTGTTAACAGGCATGCTTTATTGGCTCTGCCTTAGGATTGTAAGTGTCCGGGGACAGGAGAGTGAGTGAGTGAGTGGGAAACCTGGGAAACTGCTGCAACTTGGCAGTAGTTTGTCCTTATGGATGAGGTGTTGGGACAGGGCCACTCCACCAACCCCCCTGTCATAATTGCCTCCATCCCTGAGGACACACCAGGGCCAAGTTCAGCAGTGTGTGACCAAGAAGAGGAGGAGCCAGCAGCACGAGCACCAGCAGCACCAGCACCAGCACCAGCACCAGCACCAGCAGCAGGAGCATCAGCCCGAGCACGAAGGCGGCGAGACAGAGAGGACGAGTTTTTGGACTTGATTAGAGAAGACATGCAACTACAGAGGGAGGCAGAGGCAAGGAGAGCACATGAGAGTAGGGAGAGGATGGACAGGCTGTTTTCTCTTCTTGAGAGAAGGATTGAAAAATATTTTTTTTTCTATATATTCTTGTTTAACCTTTTTTCACTTTTATTTTTAAAAGGAAAGAAAATGATGTACATTATTTATTTTTATGCAACTTTAAGTGTGTAAATAAAAGATAGTTAATTGTTCTGGACATTGTTTATTTTTGTAATGAAAGTCATCATTTCTACATGAAACAAATTCTTCTATACCTTTTTTTTCCCAAATAAAATTGGTAAATGAAAATCATTTGTTCTATAGGCTACATAAAAGTACTTTTTCAAACTATTTCCAACATATGTTAAACATATCAAAATCAACATAAACATTTAAATTTACAGTACATAAAATAAGAAAGGAGGAGGGAGATAAAGCAAAAAAAAAAGAAAAAAAAAGTGTCTTACATTCTCGCTAGTAAAAAATTGATGGGTTTTTGTCAACTCCATGTGGTCCTGTTCGGTATCGCTTGACTTTTCTAAAATGTGAACAAGCTCTTGCTGTTGGACTGTAGGCTACATATAGGCTATGAACTGTGAATTCTGTAAAGTTGTTTTCTGGAATTTTTTGTGTTTTATTTTGGTGTGCATAAACTTATGAATTATATGTATTGAATATCATTTGGTTATTTGTTGTCCTTTTGGAGTCTCCAAGTATCCTTTTTTGTAAGGACTGTAAAGCGGGTGCCAATAAGTCTGAGCGACCCCCTCAAGAAAACAAAGACTCTCCTGAGAATTAACATTTGAACTCTCTCTTGCATATGTACAAGAAACATCCGAGACACAGCACACAGTGCAGCTCACACCTCACTCTCACCATCTCCCCCTTCTTTCCCCTTCTTCCCCCCTTCTCCTCCTCACCTAAAACTCACTGAAAACCCATGCAATGTTAAGTGTGTCTCATTCTCCCAACCATAATGAAAAGCTAAAAGAAGTTATAAAATATGAGAAAAGTGATGTGTCCCTTAAAGGTGTTCCCTCCCCCAGATCCTCCATTCAAACTACCTCATGTATGTAAAACAAGAACCCATTCAATTACATATTCTGATCTCACAATTGTGAATCCCTCAATAGGGGACCAAAATCTAATTATAATGACAGACACCACCATTTGGTAAGAATATTGAATTATCTGGGTTTATAAGGAAACTATACTGATAATTTCAGTTTGTGGAGTCTGTAGGTAGACTTCCCACACGATCGCTGTGTGTAGTTTTTCGTTGCCAGGTAAAAGTTTCTTTAATTCCTCAATTTCTAAATTGTTGTGATTATATTTGATAGAGCAATAATTCAAAATCCAATTCATAAAATAAAATCATTGATCAATTACCTGGTCAATAAATTGTAAACATTTGATTTTATTCTGACTCTAAGATTGTTTTCCCAAGTAGATTATCGGGTAAGTATATTCCCGCAAGTTTGCGTCAGATTAGTGACGACTAATATTTGACATCAATTCAAGAGTAACTTGGTTTGCAGAGACAAGTTATTTCCGTTTAGGGGTTTGATCAACCTAAATTTGGGAGTGTCTAATTACCTCTGTTTTAATTTAAAGTTACTTTAGATAAGGGTACGTGGGAAACCACGGCTTGGCCAATCCAAAGCTATTATGAGAGAAGTAAGTTGGTCAACTCATATTGGTAATAGTGGCTTTACCTCTGCTGAAGAAAACGTTTAAATTAAATTCAAGTGTAAGCAATTCCATGGGGCTATACTAAAATATCTTTGATTGTGTAAACGTGAATGTGACCGATCTCAGGTATATAGCAATTACCTCAGTTTTGCCAGTTTTGGTCATCAAACTGTGTTTGTGAGACCCGCGGAAGACGCAAGGACCTCTAAGCGATATATCGCTTCCTAATCTGAGCGGGTAAAATATAATTAAAGAGTTTCACGAGTTCACACTTACATCATATTAAACTGAGTAAAGATCATGCGTATTTGGCATGCTGTCCAGGGGAGGGCTCCGTGCTCGGAATTTGGCCCGAACCCAGAGTACCCCCCCCCCCCCCCCCCCCCCCCCCAAAAGCAAAAAGAGCAAAGGACAGTCGCCAGACTAAAGACTCCCCCCAAAAAACGCAGAGATTTGGCGGGCTGGCATTTTGAGAAGAAGCCTGGACGTTTGACGCCTGCTGGCCCACGAACGGGGAGCAGTAGTAATTTGGAACAACCAGTCGGGAGGGCTCGTCGTTTCTTGATGGGAGCAGATCACGGCATCGGACGGACGAGCCCTACTGGCTGATGAATGAGGAGCAGCATGATTTAACCCCCCTGACCAGGAGGGCCCGCGTTGCCTCTGGCGGGAGCAGCTCACAGTGTTAGGCAGACGGACCCTAATGGCTGACGAATGAGGAGCAGCAAGATTTAGAAATGCCTGATCGGGAGGGCTCACGCCGCTTCTTGACGGGAGCAGCTCACGGCATCAGACGGGTGAGCTCTGCTGACCAATGGGCGGGGAGCAGCAAGATTGAAGACTGCCGACCGAGAGGGCCCATGTAGCCTCCGACGGGAGCAGCTCACAGTGTTGGGCTGTTGGGCCCTACCGACCGACGGCGGAGTGACGAATTTTGGAAGCCCGGCAGGGAAATTTCTTGCTGTGTCCGCTGGGAAATCAATACCCGCTGGATGGGAAAAGAGGAAAAATACACGCCACGTCCACTGGGAGATCAAAACTCGCTGGACGGAAAGAGAAAACATGGGTGCTCTACAGGGAGAGTTCTCACTGCGTCCGCTGGGAGACCAATGCTCGCTGGACGGAGAAAGAGGAAATATATATGCATGCTACGTCCACTGGGAGACCAATGCTCGCTGGACGGAGAAAGAGGAAATATATATGCATGCTACGTCCACTGGGAGACCAATGCTCGCTAGACAAAGAAAAAGGAAATACATATGCATGCTACGTCCACTGGGAGACCAATGCTCGCTGGACGGAGAAAGAGGAAACATAGATGCATGCTACGTCCGCTGGGAGACCAATGCTCGCTGGACGGAGAAAGAGGAAACATAGATGCATGCAACGTCCGCTTGGAGACCAATGCTCGCTGGACAGAGAAAGAGGAAACATAGATGCATGCAATGTCCGCTGGGAGACCAATGCTCGCTGGATGGAGAAAGAGGAATGATAGATGCATGCTACGTCTGCTGGGAGACCAATGTTTGCAGGACGGCGAAAGAGGAAACAGATGCATGCAACGTCCGCTGGGAGACCAATGCTCGCTGGACGGAGAAAGAGGAAACAGATGCTTGCAACGTCCGCTGGGAGACCAATGTTCGCTGGACGGAGAAAGAGGAAACATAGATGCATGCAACGTCCGCTGGGAGACCAATGCTCGCTGGACAGAGAAAGAGGAATGATAGATGCATGCTACGTCCACTGGGAGACCAATGTTTGCAGGACGGCGAAAGAGGAAACAGATGCATGCAACGTCCGCTGGGAGACCAATGCTCGCTGGACGGAGAAAGAGGAAACATAGATGCATGCAACGTCCGCTGGGAGACCAATGCTCGCTGGACAGAGAAAGAGGAAACATAGATGCATGCTACGTCCGCTGGGAGACCAATGCTTGCTGGACAGAGAAAGAGGAAACGAGGAAACATAGATGCATGCTACGTCCGCTGGGAGACCAATGCTCGCTGGACAGAGAAAGAGGAATGATAGATGCATGCTACGTCCGCTGGGAGACCAATGTTTGCAGGACGGCGAAAGAGGAAACAGATGCATGCAACGTCCGCTGGGAGACCAATGCTCGCTGGATGGAGAAAGAGGAAACAGATGCTTGCAACGTCCGCTGGGAGACCAATGTTCGCTGGACGGAGAAAGAGGAAACATAGATGCATGCAACGTCCGCTGGGAGACCAATGTCTGCTGGACGGAGAAAGAAGAAACATAGATGCATGCAACGTCCGCTGAGAGACCAATGCTAGCTGGACAGAGAAAGAGGAAACATAGATGCATGCAACGTCCGCTGGGAGACCAATGCTCGCTGGACAGAGAAAGAGGAATGATAGATGCATGCTACGTCCGCTGGGAGACCAATGTTTGCAGGACGGCGAAAGAGGAAACAGATGCATGCAACGTCCGCTGGGAGACCAATGCTCGCTGGATGGAGAAAGAGGAAACAGATGCTTGCAACGTCCGCTGGGAGACCAATGTTCGCTGGACGGAGAAAGAGAAAACATAGATGCATGCAACGTCCGCTGGGAGACCAATGTATGCTGGACGGAGAAAGAAGAAACATAGATGCATGCAACGTCCGCTGAGAGACCAATGCTAGCTGGACAGAGAAAGAGGAAACATAGATGCATGCTACGTCCGCTGGGAGACCAATGGCCAATTTTAACGGGTGAGTTACGGGAATATTAATTCTGAATAGTGAGGTACTGGAGAGGAGACATCACTGCTGCGGCAGTGGAGAAAATAGCCAGAGTAACAGAGCTGCTGCGGGAGCAGAGGAGACATCACTGCTGCGGTAGTGGAGAAACTTACCTAGAGAAACAGTTCCTGCGGGAGCAGAGGAGACATCATTGCTGCGGCAGTATAGAAAATAGCCAGAGAAACAGAGCTCCTGCGGGAGCAGAGGAGACATCACTGCTGCGGCAGTGGAGAAACTTACCTAGAGAAACAGTTCCTGCGGGAGCAGAGGAGACATCATTGCTGCGGCAGTGGAGAAAATAGCCAGAAAAACAGAGCTCCTGGAGAAATTGAGCTCCTGCGGGAGCGTCACTGCTGCGGCCAGTGGCGGTCTTAACATAGAGGCATAGGTAGGCGGCGGCTTGGGGCCCCCTACCAGCAGTCGTAGTAGGGGGGCCCCCAACCAACCTAAAAAAAAAAAAAAAAAAGCATCTTATCATCATGAACGCTTCAAAAGCATGGTAAATTGTATTAATATTCTTAAGAAATACGTTGAAACGTTGAAGTAGTAGTTAAAATGTCCAGTTCATGCCTTCATGGTTATCCGTCTCTACACATACACCCCCGACTTTCACAATGAAATGGACTAGTCCGTAACGGTGCGCGGCGCGAAGAATAAACACGCAGTGACAGGAGGACTGGGACGTACACAAACAGAGACGATATAAAACGAGTCTAAATGTGAAGATGAAACGAAGTTACCCAAGCGGCTCAAATAAAAGAAAAAAGCGAAAAGACGCAGATAAGTATTTGGCAACGCTGCCAAAGATGACAATTTTTTTACGGCTACTGTTGGGGATACAGACAGGAACAACAACGTCCAAAGCGTTGAACATGCCTCTAACAGCAGCAGCATCTAACTTAACGTTAGCTGTGAAGTGGCGCTAGGTGAGAATAATGTTAACACACTCACATGGATATACGTGGATTTGCTTGGAGCAAAATGCAACATCACCTCTCCCAAGTTCGCCCCTCTTACGTTACCCCCTTACCAACGGCTCTGCCCCTTACTATACCGTTTTGGCGCTTGTAAATGTGACGTGACAGATCACTAGCAGCAGGTGAACCGAATCGATCCTCTCTACTAGCTAATAGTGAATAAACACGAATGAACAATGTTGAAAGATATAGTACAACTTACCGAAATGTATATTCCTTATCGATCAATCAGTGTTTTTCAACCTTGGAAAGACGTCAATAAAACAGCTGGAGAACAATTATGTCACTTAACGTTACGTTACCTCAGGAAAGCCGTAATATATGTTATAGCATGTTAGTTGGCTAGAAAAAAGATTATTTTGCTAAATATGTGTAATATATTACATATTTAGTATATTTTTTTACTTACATTATTAAAATTGTTATTATAATAAAAACACATTATGTTTAATTTGAGTTTAATATATGTTTACAGCATTATGTGAGGTTTTTTTTTTGCGTACCTATCTTGGTACAGGTATCTTGCGTACCTAATATTTATCCAAAAATGAGTCAATATTGAATCAAATCACAAGAATTGAATTGAAATCGTGACATTTGTGTCAAGCAATAAAAAAAACCCGTAGCTTACCAGAAATTGTACCATGTAAACATTGTAACATGTTTCTGTTTAGTTACTAAAATGTTTTGATATCACAATACACTTATTGTGATGCTAGATTGTTCTGGTGTTAGCTGAAACTGTATTCTCTGTTGGGTGCCATTGTGACTATTAGTTTGTGTAGTGCTACACTTTGTGTGTTCTCTGCTTTTTGGATTAAAGAAAATGTATGCAGGATTTAAAGGGAAAGTTTTTTTTTTTCCTCTCCAACCTTTACTTCCCTGTAGATTAGCTTTACCTGCCTATCCACCATTCAGTCTGTAAAAAAAAAATTCGTTCTCTTTTAAAGATCGAATGGAGGGGCCCCATACATACTTTCGCCTTGGGCCCCCAATTTGCTAAATCCGCCACTGGCTGCGGCAATGAAGGAAATTTTACTAGAGAACTGAGTTCCTGTTGGAGCAGGGATATGGAGAAGGTTAGCCAGAGACGGAGCTTCACGCTAGGTGCTGCTGAAGGAGCTGTAGGCCACTGGTAGGGAAAAAAGTTTAGAGGCAGCGGGAGGAAAAGGAAGTGTTATCTGTGTCTGCGTCGTTAGCGGAGGCATTCTTATGCTATAGGATCTGCAGGCCACGGACAATGGGGAGAGTTAGAGACGGCGGGATGAAATGGCTGAGCTTGCCCTATTAGCTGAGGCAACCTCACACTAAGGGGAAGGCATTCGTTGAGAGTAGCGGGCATTGTATGGGAAGCGGCGCCTGGAAAAGCCACGGTGTGTGGCTGAGAGAAGGGAGGAGGAGAGTGGGGCCTGGCAGGCCGATGCTCGTCTTCTTGCGCGTTAATCAAATACGCAAGGAAGAATAGGTGAGAGATCAAATCCTTGCAGGATTATGCACATCTGAAGTTTAAGTGGCCGAGTAAAGATAGCAGTTCGCGTTTAGAACAGTTTTAGACTGTCTGGGAAGGTGGACGAGATCAGAAATATCCTATCGATTTTCTTTGTGCAGTGAGGCCTGAAAATCAACTGTATCCAAGTTAATGCCAAGAATTCAGTGGACGAGGCTGAACCCATGGTTTTAACCTGTGCAATTGGAATCTCGAGCTCAGCAGAAACTGAGCGGGGCTGAGAGATCGATTATTAATACTGTTTTTTTTCATTGGTTTCTCGAAGTGATAACATGCGCTTACATGATGAGAAGACTAAAACGTTTTAGAACCGGCGTATATTCACCTCTGACACATCGGTTTGATACTGTAATCATTGTTTGATGTTGGATGTACAGTCTGATTTAGATGATTGTTTGTTCCTTTATCTGTTGCTGGTTTGAGTGGCAACCGTATATTCATTTTAGTGAAGTTCAAAAGAGACAACTTATGGTAAAAGACAAAGCTTTGCATAAATTTGTGCACCTTGAATTTATTTTTCTGAATCAGAAAAACCAATAGGGAAGCTGTGGGTTTAAATTACTTCAAAAATAAAAATACATCTATGCTATAACTTTCAGTTTCTAAGCAATTTTTGTAGATAAATTGCAGGACAGCTTAACGATAGGTTCTTAATGATTCTGTGTACAGTTTCACATAATGTGCGACCTTCTGTTTAAGTGTGAGCTTATGCCACAAGGAAACATCGCGTTAATGACGGCAAATCATTTGTACAGAAAGAGATTTAAAACGTGTATTCCCCGATCAAAATGAGTATCCAGATGGCATAACTGGCTCGTGATTCAACAACTGAAGCGATGCGAAGTTCAACGAGGGACGGAAAATGAGAAGGTTTTGAGCTGAGCACTCACGGAGTTGACCCGGCAGACGTTGAGAGTGTGGACTGGGCGTGTTAACTTTGTTATTTAACTTTGTTAAATAAAACATCAATAAAAAGAATAATCAAATATTCGCCATCAAATATTCGGATATCAAATTCCGTCATGTAAATAACGCATTTAAAGGGAATGGGAGATGAGACTCTTGATTGGTTTATTGCACGTAAAGCCCAAAAACACACCCATTACTCATTAAGGGAATAGGGACAACCCTTTTAATAATAATAATAATAATAATTCGTTACATTTATATAGCGCTTTTTCTGAGACCTCAAAGCGCTTTAGAGTTTTAGACCATGCCAACCATTTTTCCCGTCTTTAAAGGGATAGTTCGGCCAAAAATGATATTTAACCCATGATTTACTCACTCTCAAGCCGTTTGAGATGTATATGTCAATCTTTTTTCAGACGAACACATTTTCAGTTATTTTAGAAAATGTCTTAGATCTTTCAGTGGTTATAGTGTGAAGCTATGGGGTCCACCTCCTTCAAGTCCCAAAATGTGCATGCATCCTTCACAAAAGTAATCCATCCGGCTCCAGGGGGATAAACGAAGGCCTTCTGAGGGTAATCCGTGCGGTTTTGTCGTAAAAATATACATATTTAAAACTTTATAAACGAAAATAACTGGCTTCCGGTAGCGGTCGACGCGCATTCACGGAGATGGATGCTGGCGTATGACGTAGGACGTAGCGTAGGAAGCGTTGTGACGTAGAACGAACGTAGAGTTTTGTTTTGCTCTGCTCTCTGGCTGCACTGTCACGTTCGTTCAATGTCACGACGCTTCCTACGCTACGTCCTACGTCATACGCCAGAATCCATCTCCGTGAACGCGCGTCGACCGCTACTGGAAGCCAGTTATTTTAGTTTATAAAGTTTTAAATATCGTCTGAAAAAAGATTGACATATACATCTCGAACGGCTTGAGGGTGAGTAAATCATGGGTTAAATATCATTTTTGGCCGAACTATCCCTTTAAACTAGCAAAGGGGGAATTCGGACACGCCCTACTGTAACTGCACTTGCGCCGTGTAAGTATAAGTGTGTGATTAATCGTGATTAAAAAAAAATCTGTTTTCTATCTGTTGATATAAACATGTTCTAAAATATTTTATCTATTGACAGCCCTATATTTCATTCCGATCCATTATCAAGATGCAAAATCAAGGACAGTCACACATTCACAGAGGACTCAGCTGTGTTCTGTTTTGAGGTCAAGCAGTCTCTAGTGGCCTAGCCTGAAGCCTGAGGTGGCTTTCCTGCCACTTCTAATCAATGCAAACTTCATTTCCTTTTCTGAACTTCAAAAATCGGTGGAATTGAGAACACGATATGTCTGCTGTCAATAATCTGACAACATTTGTTCTGACGAAAAAAGTGACTGTTGTCAGTAAGCTTTTTTACCTCTTTCAATGGAACTATTTTATTTTCAGTGCTACATCTGTAATATGTGCTGACACTCTCAGCCTGCTGATGCTATTTTCTATTTAGAGAAAGTGGACCATATTTAATTTAGGAAAACACACATCTGTCACAGAACTGAAAGTGTAATGAATTCAGTATTGCGCTGGAAACCTTCCTTTGAGATTTTGGTCCATGATGATTTGTTAGCTTGCTCTATACTCTGTAGTTGCAGTAGTTTGACATGTTCATGCTGTGATGTGCTGTCGTGGTTTGAATAGGGTGCTGAGATTTTGATGACATGGGCTTAATCTATGACACCACAAAGGTTTTAAGCATCTAACAATTCATTTTTTTATCTTGTCTCAATAATGCAAATTATTCAGCCTAATGTTGTACTTGATGCATTTTTTTTTTTTTTTATGTCCCTATTAGCTTATTAATATTACCAGCCAGTCAGATTTCTTGCTAATCTGTTAAAAACCAAAAACGCTTAAACATTTATTTTTGTATGATCTACATTGTGGGACAAAAAGGTTCTCACTTCTTTCCTTGCAACAGCTCAAATTCTATTCACTGTATTCATATACACATGTTTTCAGATGTATCCTCACTCATGCAGATTTTGTTTGCAGCTCTGCAGACACTCGTTGCAGATCTAGTCCCCCAAGACTAAGCCTATGTACATCCCATGCTTATCAATAAATACTGTTTAAATCTATTCCAAGAATTGTTATGATTAAACTATGAATATATGTGCGTGAGAGTTTTAATTACATGTTTTAATTAAATCCCTGCATGAAAATGAAAATTATCTGTAGGTTGCACCAACAATCATAACAAGTTGCTCAGATCACTCACCCTCCATTATGCCTGGTTGAACAACAGTGAGACCTCTTGTACATTTCTGGCAGCTTTAAATATTGAGTTGCAACTACACAATTTATGGTTTATCAATGTGAGTTAACACACTGTGAACTGAATATGTGGGCCAATGTCTTATTTTGGTTACACACCATTATTTGGCTCATCATTTTATATAACCTCTCATGCATTGTGACAAGAGGGTGAAAACAAAAACAACATCGGTTTAGAAAACGCATTAACCTCAGGAACGCTGGGCTTTGGAATGGAATGCACCTGAAGATGATTTTGACACTGAGCCCCGCGGTGAGGTTGAACTGCAATGCATAGTACACCTTCTCTCAAATGGGTAGCGTGTACTTTGTTATTTTGCCTCTGGGAGAAACACATTTTAGTGTCAGTCTTTTCAATGTTCACCGCAAGCTGAAGTTATGGAAATGTATTTCTAATTTCCGGCTTAAGTGATGTTAATATTTGCCCATGTAGGCAGGTTAATAACTGCATCAGCCACTTTTGCAGCACACAGGCCTCTTCACTGATACACTCGGCACACTCATTACCCCCTGTTTCACGCTTGAACGCTCTGTTTTTAAATCGAAGACAATGTTCAGTTCTTTGGACAGTGCAGTGGCATTCCAAGAATCTGTCCTTCAGACCTGCATAAAATACAGAATATTGTAACAGGCTTCAGGCCCCTGAGGGGCATTTTTATTTGAACCACCTGCTTTATTGACCTTAAAAAGCCTTATGACAAATAACTTTACAGTGGATGAGCTGCCCCGCAACTTACTCATTTCTTTTAACCCATTTCATTTCAAATCATATTCTTCAATCCTGACCAACCAATAGAAACCAAACCAATAGAAATTTACAGAACATTATGCCAGTGTTGGACAAGCATCTCCAAATAAACCTCATACCATGGATTCAGCTTATAGATGCAACCTCAACATGTTCTGTAAGGTAAGGTGCATTACTTACCTTAATGCGGGACTGTGCTGTGTGCTTTGGCAGGTCAGTAAGTTTCGATTCTACTTGTGGAAGGTGTACTTGTGGTGTGTTGTGTAGGGAGAGCAAAGTCCTTTCTATGGGCCAGATTTACTAACACAAACCATCTTTTGGTGTTAAAAAAACTACTGTCAGGATTTACTAAAAATTTGTGCTGACATTATTGCATATGCATTTGTAGGAGTTTCCCTTTCAGAGGCAAAAATTATGGGAGGAGAGTATTTAACTGAATCATGCAAGGTGATTTACTAAGGTTTGCACTAGTCAGTATACTGTCATTTGCGCCATTATTTAACGCCCAAAAAAGCATGCTAGTCCAAAAACCAGTCGCTATTTTGTTCTGCTCTTGGTAGATTGCATTGGTCATTATGGTCAATTATGTGTCCAGCTGTGTCTGTGTTCTTTCATTTGCATGTCCACAGTAGATAGATCATGTGCAGAACTTTCCACTCCCATCAACGTTTTTTTTTATTTATTTTTTTATTGCACTATCACGCTAATTTGCCCTGTTTAGTAAATCTGGCCCTAAGAGTAGTGATGTTTTGAAAGTCAATGTTCTCGGGTGTGAGCAGTGATGGAGGGGGCTCTGCAATAGGAAGGATAGGGCGTGGGTTTCTCCTGTTCTCCTATTGCATTAGATGGTGCATGTGCAAGTCTCCTTGTTCACCTCTTTTGCAGGCTACAGTGGGCGACTTGAGGTGTCTTAGTATCGCTTTTGGGCAATCCTCTCATTAAGGAGCCCTGCTGTGACTTGCTGGGCATAGGCGTTCCACAGGGGAGTCCAGCGTTGGGTGACGGGAAATGTTTCTCAGGTTTAGGAGTTTAAGGAATACGTTGGTCCCATCTTGGTGATACTTCTCCATCAGCTATTTGGCACGGCAAACCGCTCTTTCTACCAGACCGTTTGACTACAGGAACTCTGGACTAGTGGTAACATGGATAAAGTCCCACTGTTTCGAAAAAGTATCTGAAACGTTGTTTTGTGTACTGTCTAGCATTGTCAAAAATGAGCGTGTGAGAAAATGTCTCTTCAGTTTCATGATTACAGCTGAAGATGTTGTGTCGCAGAGAAGGGCACCCCTGAACTCTTTTGTGCTTGTCTAGGGAAAGTCCACGCAGAAGCCGCACTCACTGACACGAGCTGCTCTTACTGCAAGAGCATGACTCTTTCTTCTTTCCACTTGCGGTTCACTTTCTTTTCATAAGAGGAGTGAGCATTCATGTGCGAGTGAGCTCACGCCGGCACAGGTCCTGTGTGCCTCACTTTCCCCACAGAGAGAGATTTTCCCTGTGCTCTTTTTACGTGCAGACCAGCGACCCTCTTCTGGCATGAGCGGCATGGTCTCATTTGGGAACTGAATTGCTATTGAATTCACAAAGAGACTCCCAGGAGAACCTACCTGGCGACTGTAATTGATAAGAGAGTGATCCAGTATGTCTCTCGCAGGCACCCAACTCCTCTCCTCAGGACCATACCCCTCCCAGTCCACCAAGTACTGGAATCCTCATCCCCTCCGCTTCGAATCCAGAATATGTTTTACTGAATAAGCTAGTTCACCATCTATGAGACGTGGTGGGGGAGGAACCGGGGGAGGCGGATTAATAGCTGAATGAAAAACGGGCTTTAATTTGGATACATGAAACACCGGATGAATTCTCCTGTACCCCGGAGGAAGTTTGAGGCGAACTGCCACCAGACTAAGAATCTTGGTGACAGTAAATGGGCCAATATATTTGGGAGCAAGCTTATTACTGACGGACCGGAGAGGAATATTCTTAGATGAAAGCCACACTTTTTGACCAACGACGTAGACGGGAGGCTTCGACCAGTCGCGCCCCCACCTGGAGGAGGACCTGTGTCGGGTACAAAATAGGAATGCATCGGTGTACAAAGTAAATTGTGCTGGGTGCAAGATAGGGCCCAAAATGTTAGGTAACACTTTATAACTTTCATTACTAAATCATTAACAAGCATTATATAATGCTTAACAGATCATTATTTACTATACATTCACATTAGTGTTGCACGATATACTGGTACTAGAAAGGTATCATGATACCCTGCTATTAAAAAATGGTATGATATAACATAATAGAATTCTATTAAGAGCCGACGGAAAAAATATATCTGCGCAGCGGATCATGGATTTAAGACATATTAGAGCAACAAAGAAAAATGCATGTTTGGTGAGCACTACGATTGATGACAGAAAGAGAAATTGGCAAAGGGAGGGAGACAGAGTGAGAAGAGAGAGAGAGTCGACTATGCCACCCTGGCCACTAAGCCAGGGAAGTATCCTAGTGAGGACACACAGGTTCGATTTTCTCCTACACAGAGACTCTGAGACGTGGATATGACAAAGTAAAAAATATTCTTTATTGGACAAAGATGAAATGCTGGAGTGCAAGTCAATTAGGTTCGAGCATACAAAGATTCAATCCCACTAACATAACCACAATAACAATAAATAAACTCACAGGGCTCGTGATTATGAGAAGCAGGACGAGCTAGTGCCAGACTTCGCTAATGTCAGCGATGGTCAAGGAGCACCCACACTACACTTCACACACACGCACACTCACGTCAACCAAAAATCAATCACTATGGGTTGTAGACCACACACTGTGCCTCATCAGGGCCCACCACCAAATAGAGCAACTAGCCCTGATCCTGCTCCGGACTCTACGGCACTTGAAACACAAGAAATACAAATTTCAAAGAAAAAGAATTATTCTTAAATGTGGGTACACAGTTTACAAGACACAATATACAAAAATAAATAAATAACCAACTCAACTAAAAGAAAAAGACCGCAATCCACTCAAACCTGCAATCATCGGTTTCAGTGATTGTGAATAGACCACTGCCACCAGCCTGTCCAGGCTTCACAGGCCAGTTACAACTCACAACCTCTCTTTCCTTGGACAAGCCGAGTATCACTCGCACTGACAATGGATAAAAAGAAAGAAAATATTATTCATAACACAACAAGAAAACAATACAAAGACAGCACCCAAAAATAACAGAGAAATCAAAGCAAACAAAATACAGGAAAACAATTAATTAAACAATTACAAAATAATAAAGCAAACAAATATCAGTAATACACATCAACCAAACTGAGTTAATTGCACTCAAACAAACTAACAAAGCAAAATAGCTAAAACAAACAAGCTAAAAAAACATCAACAATGCTCAAGGGTGCTACACGTGATCAACCACACCTAAGCATGTTGATGAAACAAAACAATAGAAACCAAACTGAAATAATAGGAACAAAACAGCAGCGGTGAAAGTCCTAAGCCAAGCAGCACAGTCTTCAAACGCCCTTAAACAGGCGGATTAATTCACCTGCAAAAGCCCGAATGTGAGCTAGAATATACGTAACATTAATTCATGATTGTTGTACATACCGAACATGCGGAGATTGCGCCATTCGTCCGGCAGCCAACAGATGAAAAGAGTTCACAAAGATGAGCTGGAATACACAGATAAACACTGTCACTATACAAATTTTTCACAGCCATGAATGAATCTTGTGATGCTGTTTCTCATTCTGGGCCACCATAACATTCATGAAAAAGCAAGAGAATACGATTGGTCCCAGGTTGACCACTACAAACATAGAAGTGGATTGATTCAATGAATCAGTTGTATGTAGGTTTTGTTTAGAGTGCAGATTGGTGGAGCTGGCTCATTGGCAGCAGCCTCAGCAAACCTATTGTCCAGAGTCCACTGGATGGGACTGACTACCAGGCTGAATGGCAGGATGGACTCTGGATGGTCAGAAACTTCCTCAGGAACATTCAGGCAGGACAGAGCAATGGACCCCTTCTAGCCAGAGCCGCCACTCCTAAAGAGCTAATTTGATGGCCATGAGCTCTCAATTGCCGATGTCATAGATCTGCTCCACTGTGTAAGTTTCTTAAAGAAGTATGCACGTGGATGGAGATAGGCTGGATTCCCCTGCTGCAGGACGGCACCTATGCCTGAGGTGGAGGCAACAACCTCGATAATGAAGGGTTTCTCTGGATCAGGATGGCAGAGTAAGGGTGCTTACGTGAAGGCTTCCTTCAGGGTATTAAAGGCGTGCGTGACCTCAGGTGGCCAGGACAGAGACTTGGGCTTACTCTTGAGAAGGAAGGTTGATGGAGCTGTGACTTGACTGTAGTTTTTAATGAAGCATCTATAAAAGTTTGCAAACCCGATGAAACGATGGAGCTCTCCGATGGTGGCTGGAACAGGCCAGGATTTAACGGTTTCCACCTTCCTCTTGTCCATATTGATGCCTTTTGCACTGATGATGTAACTGAGGAACTGAGTTGAGCTCTGGTGGAATGAACACTTCTCAGTCTGGAGGTAGAGATGGTATTCCCTCAGCTTTGCAAGCATGAGCTGAACGTGGTGTCAATGTTCAGTACACCAGGATGTCATCTGTAGACCAAAATGAAGTGGGGAGGTACTCTCAGAAGATCTCATTCATAAATCCTTGGAACACAGAGTGGGTGATTACTAAACCATACGGCATTACCCAATATTCATTGTGGCCTGTAGATGTTATGAAGGCAGTCTTCATCCATCCATACATCCATCCAACATCCATAACGTCCATTCTCCAGATTTGGATTAAGTTGTAAGTGCTGTGTAGGTCAAGCTTGCTGAAAAGTCAAGCCTCCCTCCTTCTTGGCCACGAAGAAAAAAAAGAAGCAGCAGGGGAGGTAGATGGATGGATGTAGCCCTGTTTGAGTCAATGGCACAGTCCCATGGTTGATGAGGTGGTAACTGGGAGGCTTGTCTCAGGCAGAAGACATCCCGGAAGGGGGTATAACATGCAGGAATAATCACCGACTATTTGCTCAGAGGACTTTCAATGGAAGTGGAACACAGAGGCAACACTGATGGATGTAGACGCTTTGATAAAGGCAGGGACGGGAAACCGGTTGCATTCCATTACTCCAGGATATGACAGGATTAGGCCGGACGCACCATGGGCGCACTAGGATCACGTCAGCAGTGAAATGCTCCAGAAACAAGAGTGTGATGTTTTCGATGTACTGACTGTCAACTTGTAGTTGAAGTGGACCAACAAAGTATTTGATGACACCTCTCTTCAATGGTTTACCGATTATTGACTAGATGAAGTACTCGGATATACAGGGTTCCTTCTTGAGCTTGAGCTTTTGGCACAGTGTCCCCAAGATGAAGTTGCCCAGTGTCCCCGAGATGAAGTTGCCGGCTGACCCAGAGTCGAGGAGGGTGGTGATTGTGAATGATACAAAGGCTGTAAGCATTACAGTAGTAGTCAGAGTTTTACTCATAACAGAGGGCGAAGAAACAACAATCACCGCAGATAATGGAGGAGGAGCAGGACATGTGGATTAACATGTCTATCAGCTCTAAAATATGAACAAATATGCTGGGTCTGGAGGCAAAGTCTTTGGGTGGGGGAGAGGTGAAATGCATGCACTTGCATTGGTTCAGACTCTGGTTCTGGAGGAGCTGACAGAGCTGGCTGGTGGAAAGTTGGAGAAGACTGTAAGGCAGGTTGATCTTCCTGACAATTCCTTATGCAATGGGCGACCTGGATTGACAGGTAAATAAATCGCTCAAGCCCCATGGTATTGTCGTAGGCTGCGAACTGTAGCCACAGCGCTGTATTGAGCCCTTGACGATAAGCAGTGATGGTTCGTTCCATCCACTAGCTGCATCAAGAGTCCTAAAGTTGAGGGAATAATCAAGAATATCATCCCTTCCTAGATTAATTTTAATTATTTTTAACTGTGGTATCACCAGCGAGCCATCAGAAAACCTCACGCAGATGAGAGTGAAACAAATCCAGCGACTGCGTGAAGGGGCTTCCCTGGTTTCAGATGGATTCTGCCCACTGTAAAGCTCTTCCTGTGAGTTACAACAAGATGAATGAGATTTTAGCTCTGTCTATAGCAGTCTGTCTATAAGTGCTGCAGCTGCATTTCCAGGGCGATCGAGCATTGGAGCAGGAAGCCATTGCAGTCTTTCGCTGAGCCGGAGTAGAGCGTTGGATTGACCATTGGAGTGGCAGCGAACACCAGTAACAAAATGGTACCAGGAAGAGTGAAAATGGTGCTTTGGTGTCTGTGAGGGAATAGAAGAGGTGAGATTGCATTGTAAAACATTAACAAGCTCCTGAAATGTATTATGTGGATTGGCTGGAACACAATGCATAAACAGGTAAGTGATGATACTTGAGATCGTTAACAGTTGAGATGAGACTTGTATTGATAACTTTCAGTCTTTGTCTTACAGAACACACACACACACACACACACACACACACACACACACACACACAGGCGCACACATCTTTGTGGGGACTCTCCATAGACGTAATGGTTTTTATACTGTACAAACTGTATATTCTGTCCCCTTACACTAACCCTACCCCTAAACCTACCCATCACAGAAAACTTTCTGCATTTTTACATTTTCAAAAAAATATAATTTAGTATGTTTATTAACCCATTTCCCTCGTGGGGACCGCTGGCTGGTCCCCACAATGGAGGTGATCTCATGTTTTACTATCCTTGTGGGGACATTTGGTTCCCACAATGTAATATAAACAAAAACACACACACACACACACTCACACACACAAGGGAACAACACTGAGATAAGAGATGACTGGAAGACGACTTGTATGATGTGATGAATTGAAGATATCTTGAATGACTGGAGATTGACTTGGATGAGGTAACCGCAGTAGCTAGCAAGGTAGTCAGGAACATAAAGCAGGTAAGTAGCAAGGTTAGTAGCAAGGTTAGTAGTCTTGCAAGGTTAGTATTCTTTAAAGGTTAGTATTCTTTAAAGGTAAGTAGTCTTTAAAGGTAAGTAGACAAGGCCAGACAATGACTGTGTGATTTTGTGTGCTCTTTATAGTTCTGCTGATTGGTGCTTGATTGGTGCATGTGATCAGTACTCTGGTGACGGTTCAGTGAGTAATGCTGGGTACACACCAAAAGATTTTTTTTTACATCTTATAAGATTTTCAAAATGTGATAGACCACAAACACGAGGACAAAAAATCCTAGATTTAAGCGTTTTGCTCCTATAGTGTGTGGTGAGCCATGATGTGACAAAGACAGCACACCACACACGAACAGATTTTCAACCAGAGTCTCGGCTCTGAACACAGGAAATCTCAAAAATCTTGCGAGACTTCAGAATAAGCATGGCGGATTATATGCAGGAAGAAAATAAGTTTATAAAGCGACGAGAATACTTTTTGTGCGCAAAAACAAACAAAAATAACGACTTTATTCCACTATTCATTTCCTTCTCTCTGGGCCTCGAGTTAGTTCACGTAGTATAACTGCGTAGCGCTTCTGGGTTGTACGTCACACGCATCACACACATGACCAGCGTCGGCCAATAGTGAGCCTACGTGTGACGTTCAACACAGACGCGCTACGCTTAAACACTACGTGAAAAGACTCGAGGCCCAGAGAGAAGGAAATGAATAGTGGAATAAAGTTGTTATTTTTGTTATTTTTTGCGCACAAAAAGTATTCTCGTCGCTTTACAAACTTAAGATTGAGCCACTGTAGTCACTTGGACTACTTTGATGATGTCTGTATTACCTTTTCTGGACATGGACAGTATACCGTACATACATTTTCAACGGAGGGACAGAAAGCTCTCGGACTAAATCTAAAATATCTTAAACTGTGTTCCGAAGATGAACGGAGGTCTTACGGGCTTGGAACGACATGAGGGTGAGTCATTAATGACATAATTTTCATTTTTGGGTGAACTAACCCTTTAAAAAAAAGAAGAAAAAAAAGAAGATAATTAAATTGATAAAACTGATCATTGAAAAAAAAAATATATATATATTTTTTAAATAACTGAAAAGGGGAAAATATTTGAAAAGACAACTTTGATTGGTGAGATTGATGGACCCAGTTTTCATGAAGCCTTAAAGGCTCTGTTTTGAGAATACAAATATCTCTGGGTGTTGTGCATGTATTATTCAAAGCAATGATTAAAGTTTGGCTTCAACAAGGACAAGGGACAGCAGGCAGGATGCTGGGAGGGCTTTGTGAAGTGCAGAAAACTACCAGAATCCTTTGGGCCCCAGGGCCTTTACCCATCTTCACTGCCACCATCATGAACTTTACGCCCAGAGCTGCAAAGTTAAAAACAAACACACCCTGTCTGACACATAAATACTCAAACAAACAAATGACAGACTGACTGAGAAGATGAAGGATTGGTGTCATTGGATGACCGTTGATCCTGTTCAGCTGCTTTTAGTGTTTCTGTATGACATCACAATAAATAAATGTTCCCAGCAGATATTCCAAGAAAATGAACAAATAACAACCAACAAAACAATAAAATTCCACAGTGGTTGCCATCAGGATTAAAGTGTGCCACGGTGCCATAACTTAAATTTTGGTAATTGCTGTTTATTTAATTATCTGGATGTACTTGGCATTTGCATTTAACCTTTAATCATGTCTATAATTTGAAAAAGAAGCAAAATCTCCCTAAAGCATGACACTGTCGACTGCGCTGCATATCAAATGCAGCTTTGCTCCTATCGGATATCAAAAGACTGTGTTGAAATATTAATGAAGCACATGTGTAGCGGACTGACCATAATTAGCAGGGTTCACCAGGGACTATTTATGATACTGGTGATCAACAGAGCAACAAATCAACTGTTCTGCTCCAGTGCAGCCCTTTTGTACTCCACTCTGTATTATTTGTTAATTGTTTGATTTTATGTAAATGTCTTCCTATAATATTAAAGTAACAGTAAATTATGGTGCATTCCCATTGAAAACTTACTGTCACAATGCTTGGGTGTTTCCCAACCCTGTTCCTGGAAGTACACCAACAGTAGTTGCGAATTCCAATCGGAAGTGAGCATCCCTATGTGATGCCCTATTCACTCTGAAAGGCAGAGCCCTTGAAATGGGGAGCAAGGTGCTTTCTTGTCATAATGTAGCTGTTTGGCATTTGCATTTAATCTTTAATCATGTCTATAATTTGAAAACAGAGCAAAATCTCTCTAAAGCATGACACGAGAACAATGAATGACAATGTATTTTACTCATTATCTTCACCTGGAATGTTACCATGACATTGATGCTCAGCGTCAATTTTAGCTCTGACCCCCCATTAGCTGCTCTTACAACAGGAATTTATTATAATTGCTGTTATTATGATTGATAAAAAAAAAAAAAAAAAAAAAAAAAAAAAAAAAAAGTCATTCATTTGAACTAATTGAATTTGTCTACCAAGTACAGTCGTTGTCACACCATATTTTCTTACTGACACCCAAATCAAGAAAAGAAAACTCTGGGTTTAACAAAAGTCAGAAGTGGACAGTAACAAAGTACATTTACTTGAGTACTCCACTTAAGTACACTTTTTGAGTATCTGTACTTTACTTGAGTATTATTTTTTCTGAAAATTAATGTCAATCTGGCATTGGATTTTGACATCAACCTGATTTTTATTTTCAACATTGGGTTTGCTCTTCTAATGCGAATTGTATAATTGTTTTGGAGCACACTAGCTTATAGATAACAGTAAGGCTGACATATTCATACTAAAAGCCAAAAAACTTTAAAAATAGGGCACTATTTGAGGGAACAGCCATTTGGGTGTCCGCAACCAGAAGTTGAGTGCACTTATTCAATTTCACATTCAATCCCACTACTGGAACTGTGTTCAAGAAATAAATTTGATATTGATATGAGGGTAGGCAGGCATAGATTCAGAGGGATACGGTAAGTATTACATACAGAAATGCAACAATAATAAATCAATGCATTGACATTTTACTTTTGATACTTAAGTGCTTTTAAAAATGAGTACTTCTGTACTTTTACTTAAGTAAAAATCAGTCTGTACAACTTTTACTCGTAACAGAGTAAATTTTGACCAGTAGTATCTGTACTTTCACTCAAGTAAGGAAGTTGTGTACTTTGTCCACCTCTGACGAAAGTTTCAAGTTTTCCACTTATAATTATGACCTTGGGGTGGTGTTCAAGTGTATTCAACTCATAAATCAGATCTTTCCGACTTGAGCTCAGAATTAACCCCTATACTGTTTGTAGTATCCTTTCAAATTGAACATGTTTGCTCCATTCAGATTAAAAAACGGAATACCCTGTTAAGTCCTCTTAGCAGGGCACTCACAGTTGAATGGAATGCACCTCACGACCTGGATGGGTCACTGTAGCCACTGTAGTCACTTGGGACTATTTTAACTATGTTTTTAATAACTATTCTGGGCCGGCGAGTTTCGGTCCCTCTGAAAGCCTATGAAGCAGTGAGACAGCTGTCAGATTTCATCAAAAATATCTTAATTTGTGATCCGAAGATGAACGAAAGACTTACATGGTTGGAAGTGGAACAACATGAGGGTGAGTAATTACTGACAGAATTTTCATTTTTGGGTGAACTAACCCTTTAATGTATTGTATTACACATAGTACTGATTATTTTCACATTCACACTGTCCCATGTACATAAGATATCTGTACGAAAGAGAATAAAAAATGGTAATGCTTTATTTTACAGTGTTACACTTGTTACATGTACTTACTATAGGAATAACAGTAAAATATGCCTAATTACTTGCAACTAACAAAACACCAAACCCAAAGTGTATGTTGTTAATTAATATTAATCAGTTTCATGTATAATTACACTGTAACAAGAACACCTTCAACTAAAGTAATTTACAAGTTACAGCAGTCAGGCACGTGCAGAGGAGGAAGGGGGGTGTCCAAATGTGATTATTTCAGTGATAGGCCTATGGCTCCATGGCACGAAAAAATAAACCAAATTATTTTTAGACTTATTTTTTCAATAATAAAAGTTAGTGTGTCGAATTCAATTAAAAATTCATATATCTTAAAATATTACATAATTCATTAAAGCCTGTTTGTCATGTATAATAACACCGACCAATCATCATCTTGCACAAGAAGTTCAAATTTCATTGGACAATGTGAAGTGGAGCGTAATTTTCCAGTCTTTCAAAAATCGGTTGAAAATTACATGGACAGACATTTATGAAGCGATCTGAATCTGCGTCATTGAAACAATGGATGTTTATTGACTACAAAACACTACACAAAAGCATTAATGGTAAGTAGTATTCAAGTCACTTGTATTCAGCCCATGTATATTGATATACCATTTACCAGTTAAATCAAACTTTCATAGTTGGTTAAATGAAGCCCAGGTGCCACCTACATGCCTATTGTGTGAAGTGTAGGCTGACAAGAACACACAAAATGGTGACGTGAAAGGACTTTATTATACCATGTTTGATTTATGCAGCATAATATATATATATATATATATATATATATATATATATATATATATATATATATATATATATATATACAGTGCTATGCATAAGTGAATACATCCATGCTAAAGTTGACTAAAAAGAGGAATAAAAAATCATATTTTGGAAATTGAACTTAATGCCTTAATTTAAAAAATTAGGAAAAATCCAACCTTTAAGGACACCAATTTTCTTTGTGAATGAATAATGTATCGTAAATAAATAAATGTTCTTCCTTAAAATACATGGTGCATAAGTGAGTACACCTCTATGTTAAATTCCCATAGAGGCAGGCAGATTTTTATTTTTAAGTATAAAAAAAATAAAATAATTTATGATACTATGCATCCTGATAAAGTTCCCTTGGCCTTTGGAATTAAAATAGCCCCACATCATCACATAGCCTTCACCATACCTAGAGATTGGCATGGGGTACTTTCCATAAGATCATCTCTCAATGCAAATCAAACTAGCTTTTAGGCTAACTGAAATAAAACCATGCCAATCTCTAGGTATGGTGAAGGCTATGTGATGATGTGGGGCTATTTTAATTCCAAAGGCCAAGGGAACTTTATCAGGATGCATAGTATCCAAAAAAAAAATAAAAAAAAATACTTAAAAATAAAAATCTGCCTGCCTCTATGGGAATTTAACATAGGGGTGTACTCACTTATGCACCATGTATTTTAAGGAGGAACATTTATTTATTTACGATACATTATTCATTCACAAAGAAAATTGGTGTCCTTAAAGGTTGGATTTTTCCTAATTTTTTAAATTAAGGCATTAAGTTCAATTTCCAAAATATGATTTTTTATTCCTCTTTTTAGTCAACTTTAGCATGGGTGTATTCACTTATGCATAGCACTGTATATATATATATATATAAAAAAAATAGTACGACCAGTAGTGTACATACTACTACTATATATATATATATATATATATATATATATATATATATATATAGTAGTAGTAGTAGTATGTACACTACTGGTCGTACTATTTTTTATGTTTTTTAAAGAGGTCTCTTATGCTCACCAAGCCTGCCTGCATTTATTTGATAAAAAAAAAAAAAATACAGGAAAAAAATTATCACAACTTAAAATAATGTTTTTTTCTATTTTAATATACTTTAAAGGGGTGGTTGATTATGATTTCACTTTTCTAACTTTAGTTAGTGTGCCTAATGTTGCTGTTTGAGCATAAACAACATCTGAAAAGGTACACTGCTCAAAGTTCAAAGCAAAGGAAGATATTTGCTTTTAAAGAAATAATTTTTTATGGACTACAACAAACGGATGGTAGGGACTACAAGACATTCCTCCTGGGTTAATGACATCACTAACCCTAAAATTTACATATAGCCCGCCCCCGGGAATATGCAGTCCATGTAGAGAAGAGGAAGAGCTGTTGTAGTAGAGCACATTTGTGAGTCTGCTCAAGCTGTCGCATCTGTCTTTTCACATGCAATACAGTACGTAGTATTAATTTAGTTCATTTATATATAGCCACTCTGGATAAAACAGTGATGTCATCGTCCAAATGTCATTCATGCACAAACTATTCGAGCACTAGCAAAAGTGTTTGTTTTCCAGTTGATGGTAGCAATCTTCCACTAAACTATGGCACGTTTCATGTTTTCACCATGAATGAAACTGAGAAATGTCTTCTTTAATGTGAATTTTACATAAAACATTGCTAATAAACCTGTATATAAATATCATTACTAATTTTGGCAATAACAAAACAAAAAAAGCCATATATCCCCCCCAAAACTGCACAAAGAGTAAAACATTAATTAAAAAAGTGATAGGCAGGCCTAAATGCGTCTACAAACCGTACGATTGTTACAAAAATCACACTGTCTGCGGCCTCTGGAGAACTCAGAACAACTGCTAGCATAAAGTTTGAGGTAAAAATAACTGCCATTAAATTATAGTATCTTACTACTATGCAATTAGATAAACTGTTCATTCATTCCATCACTTTACCTCTGTCTTTATCCCCTTTTATCCTCTTCTCTTCTTTTTGACACTGTATCTATTGCAGACTATAGCTAATTTATAATGGTGTCATGTAAATTCGGCCATTCGTCACAATCAGGTAACTTTCACCGTGTCTAGACCCGTTTCTACAGGGGTGCTTGAGTGTGTAAAGTGCCCTCAAACAAAAGCAATGCGGCGAGAGGCGACGCTACACAACAAATTACCAACAACTGATCGCGCGCGTTCTGTTTCTGACGGACTTTCAAGCACTCGCTGGGCGGGGGAAGATTGATGCACCGGACCTGAGTCGGGGACTTAGTTACGTTTTTGTGGATTTTTTTTTGCTTCATTTGGTAGTATTTCGAATTAATGGTTTTAAAATAGTATTAGTAAAAAAAAAGAAAAAATTAAAAAAATTAAAAAATCAGTCGTTCACTCATTTTTGCGCCCCTATGGCTGAGTGGCGCCCCTAGCATTTGCCTATTCCGCCTATGCCGCGGGCCGGCCCTGATCGGAGCTGCTAACACACACACAAGCTCCACTCTCTGTACCGGGAGCAGCAGCTCATTTGCATTTAAAGGGACACACACGAAACAATGCGTTTTTACTGACCCTCAAAAAGGGACAATTTTATCATGCTGTAAAAAATGATCTGTGGGGGATTTTGAGCTAAAACTTCACATACACACCCTGGGGACAACAGAGACTTATTTTACATATTGTAAAAAGGGGCATTATACCACCCCTTTAAAATATAATTTATTTCTGTGATGTAAAGCTGAATTTTCAACATCCATAACTCCAATCTTCAGTGTCGTGTGATCCTTTAGAAATCATTCCAATAAGATGATTTATAATCAATAATGGAAACAGCTGTGCTGCTTAAAGGTAGGGTAGGTAATCCTGTTCAGAAACACTTTTTTTTTTATACTGGGTGAAATGGTCCTTCCATCCTGAGAGTAGTCAATACATTATGTGTTTAGAAAAAGGAATGAAAAAAATCTGACCTCTGTAGCAGCTGCAGGACAGTAAAAACTCTGACCAATCACTGCCATTCGGTGCGAATGTAAAGAACCAATCAGATGCCCTCATGTCTCGTGCCCGAGCCCCACTGCGCGCGCTGCCCTGCGTGCACTCATCACATGTCACCGTTCCCGGAAATATTCAGCTCAAAGCACCTGCATATGCAGTCGGCGAAGGCAAACAAGGCAAAAACTACTTCCTCGGACCCTGCCCGCACTCTTGAACGACCTCCTCTGCTTCGCCCTCAATCTCGGACCTGTCCTCGAACCGACGATGCGGTACTTGTCTCCGGACTCGGAGTGTACGTTAGTCTTCATTAGAGTCAACAATGTTTTCATCATGGAAACTCTTACATGCAAAACACCGAATATGTTATGAATCTTACACGAAATTCACCTTCATCACAGTGTAACTGATGGTAATGGAAAAACGTGTATCAATGCAACCTGTTTTTAGTTTTGCCTTATAAATATAGCTCGTTACCGAATGAAACTTTACCATTATCGATATGCTAGCTTGATAGTGAGTACTAAAAGAAATCTTATTTGTTTATATTCATAGTGATAAAGTTAGGTATTTTATTACATGTGATTCTGACATGATGTCACTCTATGTACTGCGCTCCTTCCTCTCCACTCGTCTCAGGTAATAAATGCGTCTTCCAGCTGAGCCTGAGCGTTTGGCGTCGCGCGTTCATGTGTTTTGGGGGCGTCGCTTTGGAAGGAGCTCAGAAGGGAGGGGGTGGAGTGAATGGAAATAATGAGCTGTGTTTATTGCAGATTAAAAGGTCTACAGTCACTCGATTTTTATATTTTCTTTTTCAGAGTACTTACATTTTAATTATGTATTGGTATATAAAGACAGTTAAAACAAATTTGGAATGTTTTTTTTTTTAGAAAAATCCTACCTACCCTGCCTTTAATATTTTTTTTTTGGAACCTGTAATTCTTTTTTCAGGATCCATTGAGGAATACAAAGTTAAAAAGAACAGCATTTAAGTATATTAAAATAGAAAACCATTATTTTAAATTGTAGTAATATTCCACAATATTGCTGTTATGTGAAGTGGTGAAGAAATACTCGTGATGAGGAATAACTTTAGAAGGAAGACTTTAATCAAACATATTGGAACAAGGAAAAACACAGGAGAAAAACACAACCAAACGTTAACGAGAACCGACAGAGACTGAGGTAAAACAGTATATATACATTAGACAAACAAAGGACCTTGACAAGAGAAATAACAACACACAGCTGAACCAAATTAACTAATGAAGACGGTGACCATGGAAACAAAGGAGTGATGGAAACTGAACAAATGCAAACAGAAAGTCCAAACACAAACTGACATGTAACAATTACTTTTTTTTTTTTTCTGTATTTTGATCAAATAAATGTAGGCTTGGTGAGTATAAGAGACTTCTTTCCAAAACATAAAAAATAGTAATGTGTCCAAACCTTTGACCGGTACTTTTATATATATATATACAGTTAATAAAAAATATATCGATATATTTTGAAATGCGATATGGAATTAGACCATATCGCATATATCGATATAGTTCAAATTTTCAAATAGTCCGCCCCTCCTTCCACTCTGCGCGCGTGTTTAGAGCATGTTATGTTCTGAGAGGCGAATCATGACTACTTCAGAAAACCCAGCACAATAGGAACTAACAGGCAGTGACATAAGTGTACGCTGAAATAAAGTTTTTCACCTCAGAAACACGGACTTTCTTGTCCTGTCCGCCGTTATACTGTGCTCGGAGCGCACACTCTTCAATTGCACGCGCAAATGCGGCGGCGCACGCGCTGTGTATTGCTTCACTGTAGGCTATATAAAGGGCAAAAGAAACTATACGAGCATGCAACACCGTTACGTTGTAAATTACACAAAATAAAAGTAATGCAGGTATGATTTTCATTCTATTCACCTGAGCAGTTTCCATGTTTCATTAACAGTTATTGTTAATATTGTGTATTCACCATGGTAACTGTCGTTTACTTTATTTTTCTTTGTGTTATTTTTTATATTTTTAAATGACTGTAGTGGCTCATACCACATTGTATTAACAAAAACTAGTTTGGGACTGCTATTTAATAGCTTTAGCATAGGCCTACTGTTTATTTATTAGTAGCCTACTAGTCTTTACTAGTCATATTTTTACAATTTATGTTAAGTAAAGGGGGACAGTACAGTGTGTGTGTGTGTGTGTGTGTGTGTGTGTGTGTTAACAAATTTTGTGTAAGTCAAGTCAAGTCAAGTCAAGTCAAGTATATTTGTATAGCGCTTTTCACAATACAGATTGTATCAAAGCAGCTTATGTAAACATGTTATAATTTGCCTATATGTAGGCTATATATAAGCAAATTATAACATGTTTACACAAAATTTGTTTATATATATTCAATGTAAACTTTGATAATCATAATTAATAAATCACAATTACAATTCCAAGGGAATAATTGGCAATTATGATTTTTGTCATAATCGGTGCAGCCCTAAGGTAAAGAAACCTGTTTATAATTTATTAATTTGATTTTGCAACTGTTCACTGAAATAGCCGGTTTCAATAAAACTACTTGTGACATGTCATGTTTGGCTTTGACTTTGACTGAACATTTGCTCTCACTTTGCAGAAAAAATATCGGGATATATATCGTATATCGATATTCAGCCTAAATATATCGGGATATGACTTTTGGTCCATATCGCCCAGCCCTAATATATATATATATATATATATATATATATATATATATATATGCCCATTTTTTACCTTTGAGCCCCTGCCCCTGAGGAACTCTCTGCACGTTCCTGACAGTAGTGGCCAAGATGAAGTCTGGCATCTTCAAGCTTTATTTAAATAATATACAATTTTCTTTTTAAAGACATAGGCTAGTTGTGATTGAATCAACTGTTTTATTTGTGATAACGCACTGACAAAATTGCCAAATTGTGTGGACATATTTTTTTGGCCAGGCTGTCATAAAAATTAAAATAAAAAGAGAGAATGAAAATACACAAAAACAAGAGAGAACCAACCAAATATTAATAACTGATTATGTTGTGCTGTTTTTTTTTTCCTGTGAGCTTTCTGGGTTTTTTTCTATGCATTTAAAAAAAAGAATTTGGATTGTAGAATAAAACCTGCAGTTGTACAGGTAGTTTGCTTTTATATATATATATATATATATATACATACACATACCTTTACCAAGTTTAGTGTTTTGTTCATCCCTCATATTTAGAATATTTAAAAAAATATTTCGCCACAGAAAATGTATTAAAGGCCATTTGGTTTGAATTTGTTGTATCAACACATTTCACCTCACACTCAGTAAACAATTTTTTTTATTTTTTTATTAAACATATAATAATTCAGATTTCACTTTATGTTCTGTGGAAACATTCCTGTGTAATTTCAATATTGTAGAATATTTATTATACAAGTGCAAAGAACAACTAAATTAGAACTGAAATAATCATTCTATTATCAGAACACAGTGTAAGTAAGATTCCCTAGAGAATTTTAAAGGCCATTGATAAGCACGCGCACACACACACACACACACACACGCCACAGACACAGACACACACACACACACGCTACACACACACCCTAATAATCACCACCAGGTTTGTATGGATTCCACTGTTTTATTCACTGTGTCATTACAGACTGTAATTATAGCTTTCACCAGCTCAATGAAAGTGATTATGTGGTGTAATTATTCTAAATGCAATTAAGAATGGTGTCGTAATGAAAGGTCAGATGACATTTGGTAAAGCACTTTCAAAGCATAGTATCCCTAAAAGCAGATTGTACTCTGACATGTTCAAGCATGGCTACATTAATTTTTAAAAAGGGAGAGTGAGCTGCCCTTTCTAGCTCTTGTCTCTTGGTCAAGAGCTCGAGCGTGGTGAAATAAATTCATCATGGCAATTAGAAGGGTTTTTGTTCGGGCTTGTATGAACTTTGCTTGACAAATGAGGTAGAAGACAACCTGCCGTGATCTTTTTACCTAGTAAGAGTCTTCACTCGCTCTCTTTGTGTGTGCATTTTGTCACTCAGAGGACTGAGTGGACAAAGAGCTGAGCTTCAGTGGATGAAAAATTCTCTAATGAAATTTAAAAAGACTATCAAAGGCTCCATTCATGTCAATTTTAGCCATGTTTCTTCATCTCTCAGGACTGCATCCTGTACTGAACTTGAAATAGATTTTAATATGAGCATTTTATGCCTCCAAATTCAGCATTCATTCGGGACGGAATTGTAAAAGAAAGAAAGAATGAGCATCTATACAGAGGCAAATGATAAAGAATTTTGGTTTAGTGCAGAGGCGCTGGAAGAACCTTTTTCTCACAAACTTTTACTATACTAAAATAAATATTTGTAAGCACACATCCTTGCTTACATCTTCAGGATATATTGATGTGTAGATTTTACGGTAGAGTGCTTCCTCTTCTTTGAGATATCACAACAATATAAAAGATATTGAAAGATATTCATGATGTTCTAATGGCTCTTGAAGGTCTTCATTCTTCTGTGAATGGAACTAAAATACACCATGCTGACTGAATCTACATTTATGAGGTTACAGTCTGAACTGAATGCGATGAGCGAAATATATATATTTAGTAGGGCTGCAACAACGAATCGATAAAATCGATAATATTCGATTATTAAAAGAGTTGGCAACAAATTTCATTATCGATTTGTTGTGTCGCGCAACTATTAGCCTACGCCACCCAATAAGTCGCGGAGATGTTTGAGTATATAAAAAAAAAGTTAAGTTGAGTTGAGCGCAGAGCGGTATCAGGCGGCGGACTGGATAAAAGCGAAGCGAACTGTGCGAGAGAGACCGAGTGTGTCCGAGAGAGCGCTCGACAGTGCGCGAGAGAGACCGTGGGCCCTATCTTGCACCCAGCGCAATTGACTTTGTACACTGACGCATGTATCATTCCTATTTTGCACCCGACGCACTTTTCCCTCCACAGATGCACGTCCTCCCGGGGGTGGTTCAGCGAAAAGAGGAGGCGTGTTCCGGCGCAAACGTTCCCTGGTGCTATTTTGCAGTTCCAGAAAACAATTCCGCCACAGACCAAGAAAAACCTAGTCTAAAGTCTGTCTAGTCTGTCTGTCTAGTCTGAACGCGTTTTCAGTGGCGCGTTCAGATGCTATTTTAAGGACGCATGCTTGGCCATAATGTAGCGTGAGCACAATGCATACACTTTGCTTCTCTCATCTACACAGATGCAGCAGTTGCCATTTTTGCAAACCATACATAATTACAAGGAAAAATATTCCACATGAAGGAAATCATTGTGGTGTCCATGAAGATGTGAAAAAGTAGGCATAAATCTAGCTTACACATTTACCAATTATTATACGCCTGTTTAACCGAAGCTAATTTGGGTGGGTTTCTCCCATCCCCATACAATGTCACTTTTCTGTCTTTTATGGCCCTGACGAGAACGTCGGTCTCCTCGGCTGTGAACCGCTCCTGGCGTTCGCCTGGCAAATCCGCCGTTATAATAGCCACCCGCCATGGAACAAGCGTGCCTGCTCTTAAAGGGAACGTGAGATGACGCTCTGATTGGTTTATTTCACGTTACGCCCAAACCACACCTATGAGTAATGAAGCTACTTCAGACCAACCCATTTTAGATTTGCGTCGGGCGCAAGAGTCATTTATCCCGCCGGTATAATAGCAACAGCGCCGAGACCCGCCCACAGTTACTTGCGTTTCGCATTTGATACTTTCGTTTCAGATCATTAAAATAGGGCCCCGAGTATGTCTGTGCGCGAGCGACAGTGTGCGAGAGAGATCGGGTGAGATGCATCTGTGAGGAAGATGGTTATATCTGCAAAGACTGCCTTTGAAGAGAATGCAGCAAAATATCTAACTGGCCTGACTAGGCAATGTGACAGTATATTTTGCATTGCAATGCAAAGTGTCTGAACAAAGGGAGTGAGAGTGAGTGCATGTGTGTCTATGTGTGTGTGTCTGAGAGTGTGAGAGTTTGTGAGTGTGTACATCTGTGAGTGTGACTCACTCAGATGTACACACTCACAAACTCTCGCACTCTCAGACGCACACACTCACAAACTCTCATAGACGCACAAACTCACAAACTCTCATACTGTGTGAGAGTTTGTGAGTGTGAGAATTTGTGAGTGTGTGAGTGTGAGAGTTTGTGAGTGTGTGCGTCTGTGAGTGTGTAGAGAACAAGTTCTGACATTCAAACAAATCTTGGTTTCTGTTTTGTATTTTTCTTTATTTATTGGTCTTACAGCTCAGGTCCCTTTAAACAAAAATATACATCTTTTTGTGCACTTTATTTAAAAAAAAAAGCCTATATATGTGACAGATGTAAAGCATACATGTGTATGGTTTTGTGTTAGTCCATTTTTTTATTTTTTATTATTACTTTAACAGCTCAGGGATGTTCAAGGAGCAACCTGTTTGTGCACTTTCTGAAGATTTTTTGCACTGTGAATTTGCACTGTCAGTTCTGTTTTTGAATAAAGGGTTGGGAATTAATGCTTTTTTTTAATATATATATATATATATATATATATATATACGATTAATCGGAAAAATAATCGACAGATTAATTGATTATTAAAATAATCGTTAGTTGCAGCCCTAATATTTAGTGCCATGAAATAATGGCAATAATACAACCATGCAACATCCCACATACAGCACGACCAGTTCTTTTTAATAAATTGGTCAAAGTGATAAAACAATATATATTTAGAGACCTTTTTGAATCAGTCTAATGACTTCTGTCTATAGCCCTGTTTGCCCGGGATAAGTATTACCTGGTGACCTCTAGTCATTTGTAATAATTGCGGAGGTTGTCTGTCATCTTAATCCTGTGCGAATCGGCCATGTCTGTAATTTGTAAAGTAAAAATCCTCCCGCAAATGACCTACCATATTTCGCCGAACACCGAGGTCCTGTGATAATAGTAGTCCCGTGCAAATCGGCATCTCTGTGATTTGGCGGGGTCGAATACATTTTTCAAGGTTTTTGTTTCCTGTGCGCTTTTTTATCCATCTTTCGCGAAGAATGGAGGCTGCGTTTGAGTGTTTTGATAATATTTTGGGTGCTGGGTCATATTGCTATACACCATGATACAATACAACTATACAATTTGCAGAAAGAGAAAGCTAAAAACCATCAGAAGAGCAAATACAAAAAGAATGATTAGATGAAGATGAATGACATCATTGACATGTATATGTATGAGGTAAGGAACATTCTTCTGTTTATGATATCATATAGCTAGACCTATAATAACGACAAGACATTTCTAAGCAATAGCCTATTGACATCATATCCGGGAGATAAGTAATAAGAGATTCAAGTAAAAATCAAAGGCTTTGCTTATTCCGTGCGAATGCGCCACATGAAATTCAGATGTGGGTGGGTAATTTCTAAATCACACGAGGTCCCGAGATAATACTAATCCAGTGCGAATAGGGCTTATGACATTCACATTCTCTTACAACTGGTAGATCTTTAAAGGTTGTTGTTTAGCATTTGTGTGTTTTGTGCAATTGTGACTGATTATTAGGGGATTCAAATAATTTGTAATAGTACTGACAAAGTTGTAGTAAAATAATTGCTATAGTTGCAAAATATTTTCTAAATATGATTAATTGTTATTAATTAGTGTTTATTGGACATGTCACAAGAACCTTAAAAAAACTGGCAGTTATTAAAGGATTAATTCACCTCAAAAGGAAAATTCTGTCATCATTTACTTCCCCTTAAGTTATTTCTAACCTGTATGAATTTATTTGTTCTGCTGAACACAAAAATCTCGGTAACCAAACAGTTTATGTAACCCATTGACTTCCATAGTATTTTTTTCCTACTGTGGAAGTCAATGGCTACCATCAACTGTCTGGTTACCGATCGACATTCATCAAAATATTTTCTTTTGTGTTTAGCAGAAGAAAGAAATGTATACAGGTTTGGGATAACTTGAGGGTGAGTAAATGATGACAGAATTTTCATTTTGAAGTGGACAAATCCTTTAAACCTCTCATCAATGTGTAAAAATTAAATATCCAAGGCATATATATATATGCCTATATATATTAGGGCTGTGAAACGATGAATCGCGATTAATCGTATATATAATTTGTATTATATATAAATATAAATATTTTATATAAAAATAGCACATTTTTCTTAAATATAAACAAAACAATTATGCACAGTACACACACATATAATATGTGAACACAAACTTTTATTTTGGATGCGATTAATCGCAATTAATTGTTTTACAGCCTATACGTATTAGATTAGAAAAAACAAGAGTGCAACTAATGGCATGCAAACCCACAAAATGTTTCTGCCACAAATGCCTTCCCCAGGGTACAAACTACAATCACACAATATATATTTTGAAAGATACTTTAAATTAAAAATATTTATATTGACTGACTTTTATCAATACAATACAGTGAATGACAACCATCTGTGGTTTCTCAGTGACTTTAATCACATGATGCTAATCTGCTCATGATTTTGTTCAGAAGGTTGAGATCCAGTGAATAGAGTCATTTTCTTCATTAAGACCAGGAGAATATTATATTTTTGCCTACTGTTTTGTGTTTTCTAATGCTTCAGCTATAAGACTGTCTGAAATGCTATTATGAACTATCTGAAAATGTCTTGCTATAGAATAAACATTATTTCATTTTCTAATGCCAATTTTATTTTTTGAGACCTATCTTGCTTTGTTCTTCCAATATAAAAACAACAACACCTTCATGATAGCAATGCACTCATATCGATAAACTTTTGTCATTGTTTTTGAAATAAGCGATCAGAAGCTAAAACAATGTAGACATGTAGTTTTACCACAGGAGAAGATGTTTTAAAGGGCCACTGAAGGAAACTTTTTGAAACATCTTCATGCAGCTCTTTTCACTACAACAACAGTTCATAAAAACAACTGACAAGTTATACAGGCTACTATTATACTTTTACTATTAGTCCTTTTTAGTCCCAACAATGCTTTGCAAAAATACTTCTGATTAATACCTCTATTTCTTATTTTTCAGCATTTTTAAAAACAAAAACAATGCCTGTTTTTCTGACCAGCCTCTTTGTGAATTACTTTTTTTTTTTTAAATATGTGGAAAAGGAAACAAATGTGCCAGCTTCCCAACCCCGATGAGCCAGGCAGTCTCATGCAGGTTGAAACTGTTTGAAAATCACAAGTTCAATTGAAAAGCAGCAAAATATTTTTTTTTTTTTTTTTTTTGTTTTTTTTTACACAAGGGCCCTGTCATATGGTGATGATGTCTGTTCTCATTTTCCACATATTTCTCTAGGCTGTTATGATTTCTCAGTGCCACTGAGAGCTTTCTTAATCTCAGTGTCAATAAGTATGCTAATGTAAATTCAGAATGTATTATTGAAGTTGCATATGAAAGGAAATAATGGTGCATTAGACTACTTTAAACACCTTGAGCAGTCAGTCATGGCCCTCCCCTGAACCTGCATTTGCATTTGTTTTAAAAAAAGAGAAAATTCTTACTAAAAATCACCTCTTGCTCTGATAAACTGCCTCGCAAGCGTGTGACAGAATTTACACTAACTACACAGTCGCTCCATCACTGCAAGCGAGAGCCTGCCAAGCTTTGGCTGCATGCATACTGGGTGAGCCAACAGGCCTACACCTTGTTAACAGCACTCAAAGTGGCACTGAACCCAGTCTTTTTTAAATTTTCTCATTCCACAAAAACCTGCAAGGCCTCCAGTCATGGCCATGTAGCCTGTCTGTGCAGTGTAGAGAGGTAGGGGGCTATGGGACAGAGAGATTCACGCCGCATGCTGACAGAGCGCGCAAGAGAGGGGCTACGGGCTCAGCAGACAATGAGCCCTGACACATGCCAAATCAGCCTGAGTGCACACACAGCAGAGCCTTAAGGCAAGTGACAAGGTACCTGGCCTAAAAAATGTTATGAAATGTCCTGAAAAGAGTTCTCCACTTAAAGTGTGGCTTGAGAGATACTTAACTCATTAATGATAACTAGATTTGCATTTCCTGAAGGAAAAAACAGTGTTTTCAAGGCAGCACAAGATTAGTGTTAAAGTTTAGGGTACGTTTAAGTTCAAGGCTTTAGCTAACACATTTTTGAAAAGCGTTTCGACACACGTCCATGTATTCTGTTTAATTCCTTTGCGCTCTGTGTTTAGAATTTTTTTCAGAATGCAAATAGAAGACTAATCCTGATTCATTTACAATTATTACAATATCTATATTTCCCTCCACGTATTTTTATGTGAATTTTGTGATATTGCATAAACAAATGGTGGGGGGTTGGGGGATAAAACAAGATAAAACACTTTTTAATGTCGCAAATAATATTTGGTTACAATGGTCTGCCAGAGCTGCGTGAGGAAAAGTTTTAAATCTTTTAAATACTGGAATAAAAAACCTTGCAAATAACATTAGAATAAACATATGGTGATTAAGATATAATTGACGACTTATTCCGCTTTATAATTATTTTTATAATTATTCATTAATTATTCCGCTTATACTGTACTACAGTTACCACACCTCAAAACATTGATCAGATGATGTATTTCAATACATTTATCAGGTTTTTGTCCTTAAAACTAGTCCTCTTGTGTGTAGGACTAATTTCTTACGCATCCAATCCCAAGCCTCTATTGCTAATTCCAAAACGTAATTTTAGAAATTGTAAGGAGGCTTGAGCCATTGATAGCAGACTAATGCAGTTTTTATTAGGGTTCAATATGTAGAAGCCTATATATATATATATATATATACAGTATATATATATCAGTTGCGTGCGGTCCATATAAGCTGTGAATGCTCTGCACACCCAAGCCATTTGTGGACTTGCTAATTAACAATAACGTTATAAATTACTATAAATTCCCTTGTTTGAGGTGTACCATAAAGCTTACACAATAAAATGTTGCCAATTAACTCTACTTCATTTATTTATGTGCGGTAATTTATTTATGTGCAAACGACGGTAATTTTCTTCAAATCGGCCACTCACTGATAGTTCCGGGTAAGCGGATCCACAACAGATTTTTTTTTTTCTTTTTTTTTTATTGAGAACATTATATAAACCAAGAAGGATATAGTAAAATGTAGAATAAATAAACAGAAAAAAAAGAAAAGAAAAAAGACAAGACAAGACAGAAAAGATTACATATCAAAGGAAAAGATTAAAAGACTTACATATTTCAATTGTTTTTAAAGCCTTCTTGTTACACGAGTCAGAGATAGTCCCAAAGTAATGTTGTACTTCAGTAAGCAAAACATAGAAAAGTAGTTTTTGACCTGAACATTTACATTTATGTATATCAAATTTTGTTCACAAAAAAAGAAGATTAAGTATCAAATATTTTGGTTTTGTGTAATTGCTTTTTTCCAATTAACAATTCAAAACAAAACATTTTCCCAAAGTAGAGAAAAATTCTTATCAATGTTCTCAATAACAAATCGGGAAAAGTCTTTCCACAATAATTTAGAGTAATGGCAAAGCCAAAATAAATGCACTATAGTCTCTGGCTGCTGTTTACAAAAAGAACAGTTTGCGTTAATTAGGGGTTCAAGCATGAAATGCTGAAACCCTATTGTAATTGTAAGGATTCGTAAAACGCATCGTGCAGGCCAAACCGTAAGGCCTAGAGACGTGAAACCTGGCCAGATGGTAGGCCTCAATTTGGGGACAACCTATCAGAGTATGACCCCGATTGGCCCATAGGTGACGCTACAGCAACCAAAAGTACAAAATCACTCATAACTCTTAGGCCGTTTGACTGTGATTCTTAGGCCTATTATGTCAGTGGTTACATGCTTGCTAAATAAAACTTAATAACTTTTGATGCTTTTGTGCTTAAAGGCCTTAACTGCTTGAACCCCGATAAATGCTGCTTGCAGCTTTAATATTCTTTTTGAATTTCTTTAAGAAGGTATGAACGGGTTATACATGATGGACAATTCGAAAGGAAACTTCTCTTATCTTACTAGTGATTAAGTATCTATTCGGAATCAGCCAAACTTTTCTCCAGACAATATTGGGAAGAAAAGCATTCCAATAAACTGACATTTGGAAATGATACACATTAGGGATGTTAACCGATGACCGTTTGACCGATGGTTGACCGTATCAACGTTAACCGATCAAAGTTGTCAGTAGTCGGCAAAAAAAAAAGAAAAAAAAAGTGATCTCTAAATTAGGCTATTATAGACAGTGGACTAAACGCTACAACAGTTAGCCATCTCATTCCAAGATCTTTTTGTGTGAAGTGAACAAATCCCTCACACTCAATTTTTCATCACTCGCCTGTTTGTACTTAATAAACCAATAAAAACATTTGGCGCACGGTCACAGCGTTTGGGTTCGCCGCTCTCAAGGTTTGCGAAAAGTAAAGGCTACAGGCTAAAACACTCGAGGTTAGAGCCAGGGCAGACGACAGGATGAAGCGTGCAAAGAAAAGTAGGGACCATTTCACCAAAAAGAATGACACAGATGTAAGTTGCAACTTGTGTGATACAGTGCTTAAATACAGTAGTAGCACATAATCTAGGATGTAAGGTGATGATGATCATCATCTTTCTTTATTATTGTTAGCACTACCTCAAACTAAAGCGGCGTCTCTTCGGAGCTGTCATTTTCTTAAATGAGCCGCGGCAATGTTTCAAATGAGCTTCTAACGCTAGACAAACGCCTTTATTTTCAACGCGATCACCTTGTACCCAAACCATTTCGAAACTAAGGAGCCATTTGTCCTCCGATTACATACAAGCTCCTCTGCGCCGCGTTTTCGGGACTCATGTTTCGCGCTGTAGGGGATTTAAAAAAAGTGACGTGAGTGGAAGGGCGGCGCCGGGGCAGTATGTGTGTGAGCGGGAGGCAGAGCGGCAGAGAGATGCGACAGAGTTGCGAAATTGCAGGCGCGGCTCAAAATGGCTGTTATTTCAAATAGCGTAGCATATTTTAAACTAATCGGTTAACCGGTTTCAACCGGCTAATGAGGCTCGGTGGTCGGTCAAGAAAATGTTTAGTTTTCGCCATCCCTAATACACATTCATTAAGAAATAATAGACGTATCGATCTATTAGAAGAAGTGGATGAAAAGCAATATTTCCCCACCACTGTAACATTAGGATCCAAAGGAGATAAAGAAGAGGGGTAGGGGATATGTTGAAACAATCTAATGACTCCAGATGGTATGGGATCAAAAACAATAGCAAATTCTTTAGGGGTAATGGGAATGTTAAAACAATTAAGACATTCTTCATAGTTTAATAAATGGCCATTTGCATTAAACAACTGACTTACAAGCAAAATATCAGCCTCAAACCAGCGCTGGAAGAAAAGAGATTTGTTTTTATACAGAATATCACGGTTATTCCATATAAAATATTTATGAGGAGAAAAGTTGTGCTTGTATATCAAAGACCAGGCGCAAAGGATCTGCTTATGAAATTTTGATCATTTAGCTGGTATTTTTTCAACATTATAATTACAAAGCAATAAAAAATGTAAACCACCAAATTTGGAGAAAATATAATGTGGAAAGTTCCAAACAGAGGTTGGATTTTTGAGAAAGTGTTTGGCCAAATTAATTTTAAGAGTATTATTAAATTACAAATTGAGGCCAGCATCTAAATAAGAATTTAAACCTACAGATTTCTTTATATAATGTATGGCATTTTTCCATATGAAATTAAATAACATTTTGTCAGTACTTTTGATAATGTTGTTATCCACATGGAGTGACTGAGCAGCATATGAAAGTCTGGAGATACCTTCCCCTTTGGCAAGTAATATTCTTTCCCTCAGAGATAAGTCTCTCTGCAGCCATAAATACATTTTTCTTTGCATTTTCTCCATAATAGGGGAAAAATTACATACACATCTATCAATTAGATTTTTACATACAGATACCTGGATAAGATATCTTATCTTTAATTGGAATATTATTAAGTATAGTTAGGTTACAATCTTTAATTGAAAGTAGTTCACATTTAGACACATTTAAAAAAAAAAGACCAGAAGCTTTAGAAAATCTCTCAACAACGCTGATTGCAATCGGGACCCAAAAGGCATCTCTTAAAAAAAGAGCAGCTTTGCCGCATACGCTCTGTTGTGTATCATCATCACTGTCCCACGTTCTCATTGGTTTGCTGGCATATGGGGGATACCGCAGGGAAAGCTGTCCGCGAATTGCTCGGCCAAGAGGAAAAATGTGCTGCTGCTGCCAGATCTTAACCACGAAAGTTGCAGCTTATTTGATACAAAACTAAATAGACTAAATCAAGTGGAAAAAAAATTGATAACTGAAACTATTTTCATAGTAGTTCGTTTTCTCCATAAGGAAATGTATTGCTAACGAAAACGTATAAACTGTTAAAGATATACCTACTATAATTATCTGAGGCTGTTAATCGTAGTCTATGCGTTTGTTAAAGTCACCAGTTTGCATTATTTCAACATTTTTAAAGAATACTTATATTTTTTGTATAGCTGCCTTCTTACATTTATTCTAATTATATTTTATATTAATATTTTTCTAATATTGATTCTTTTATATTTATATTTTAACACTTATGACATACATTTAAATTGACGCCTTCCATGGTGTTTCTTATTTGTCGTCTCTGATTTAGATGCGTGTCCTCAGCCGACATGAGCCGTGACATTAGTGCCCCCTAGCCAAATTACAAAAATACAGCATAATTTCTCCTTCGAGGGTCGCGCCTGACTCAAATCAAACAACTTTTGAAGGCTACTTTCAATTACAGGTCAAATATATATATATATATATATATATATATATATAACTCCTCCACCCGGGTCCTACTTGCCCCACGATGTGCGGGCCTTGAAATATATATATAAGGGCAGGTGCAATTCCTGCTGGAAAATGAAGTCAGCATCTCCATAAAGCTTGTCTGCTGAAGGAAGCATGAAGTGCTCTGAAAATGTCCTGGTAGGCGGCTGCGTTGAGTGGACAGCACAGTGGACCAACACCAGCTGATGACCAACACAGACTGTGGAAACTTCACACTGGACTTCAAGCATCTTGGATTGTGTGCCTCTCCATTCTTCCTCCACACTCTGGGACCTTGGTTTCCAAATGAGATGCAAAATTTGCTCTCATCAGAAAAGGGGACTTTGGTCCACTGTGCTTTATTAAATCCAGAGTCAACGCAGCCGTCTACCAGGACATTTTCAGAGCACTTCATGCTTCCTTCATTTTCCAGCAGGATTTGCACCTGCCCACACTGCCAAAAGAACCAAAAGCTGGTTCAATGACCATGGTATTACTATGTAATTACTAGTAATATTTCATGTAATATTCTAATTTTCTGGGATTTTTCTGGGATTTTGATTTCTAGTAATATTTCATGTAATATTCTAATTTTCTGGGAATTTTCTGGGATTTTGATTTCGTGGGTTTCATAAGCTGTAAGCCATAATCATCAAAATTATAACAAAGAAAGGCTTGAAATATCTCACTTTGCATGTAATGAGTCTATATATTAGTTTCACCTGTTAAGTTGAATTCTTGAAATAAATAAACTTTTTGATGATATTCTAATTTTATGACCAGCACCTGTGTATATATATATTCACATATGCTTAATCTATCTATCTATCTATCTATCTATCTATCTATCTATCTATCTATCTATCTATCTATCTATCTATCTATCTATCTATCTATCTATCAGATAGATAGATAGATTAAGCATATGTGAATTACCTGAGTCTGGTGTGTCTCTCAACAGTGTTCAGCAGCAGCGTCTCTACTTATAGCGAAACTGTAAGTTTATCTACCTCGCTAGTGAGAAGTTAATGTACCTTTTAAGTTGTTAAACTATTTTTCTGATAAAATCGGTAGAGCAGCACTGACAACACGTTTCTGTGCAAGTGTGTATCCCTACTGTATACAGTATGTGCGTTTGAGTGTGAAAGAGAGCGGGAGAAAGAGAGTATGTGCTTTCAATACAAAATAAAACTTAACTTTGTGGCAAAAAACATGGACATAATTTGTCGTTTTTATCCCATTGTGGGTTTTGGTTCTTTTGCTGTTGTAGTCTGTAAGGACTTTTAAAATAACTGAAATCATTTGGCAAGGTGATATGGAACTGTAATGCGGTCAAGACCTGCCTGGAACTTTAGCCGTGTGTTTCCCTGAAAATAATTGGACACCTTAGAACGTTCATCAAACAATCAAATTCAAGCATTCAACAGCCCCGTAGTAAAATATATATGTTACCTAATTTAATGTTCCTGTAGGATAATCCTTTCATGATGATTTGATTAGAGCTGCTGCATAATGGTAATTCTCAAAGACCAAATTTAAACCACCTTTTTCTACTACCAATCAATGCTATTGTCAATCAGAACTTCAGATTAAACAGAGAAAGAGCAAAAAAATTAAATAAACTGTACACTGAACACTTAAAAAAAATATATATATTTTTTTTTTTTAGATTTTGCTGTATTTTAAATAATGATAAGTTAAGATCACTTGATTGCTTTATTAATGACAACATTAGGGTTTACACTGTACTTCTGATCTTCAGATTTCATGCATCAGAAAGTAGAAAAAGGTGTTATAAAAATAATATATTAATTTTGTGGTTTAATTCTGCTATATATGATGAACAGGTTTAATTTAAGCTTTTATTCGTATACAAACATTCTTCAACACACATACATAGACACATACATACATAGCACATTAAATATGGCAAAGGAAGGTCAAATGGCGGTTACACTTTATTTTGAGGTGACGTATTAAGTGCAATTGCAAAAAGTATAACATTAATCAACTACATGTACTTACTACAGAGTTACTGTTAGATTTAGGGTTTAGGGTTTGTTACTTGTAATTATGCATAATTTACTGTTATTACTATAATAAGTACATCTAAGGTGCAACTATGTCATCTTAAATTAAAGTGTTACCCAAATGGGTGCTTGATGCACTAGGATAAACCTAATTGCTTCTTGCTCGTCAGGCAAGCACAATAGAGCCTTTGTGTTTATCATATTTGATTAGCTCTATCATGTATATGTGTACGATTCTACTGTAGTCTCATGTTAATCATATACAATGTTTAGGACCTGTGGAAATATTTTTGAAATGGCTTGTATTTTTATGTTTCTTTGACCCCATGTATGCAATTGTAAGTAGGATTATATTAACTTTATTTCCTAAAGTAATCTGAATTATATTTGTTTTCTACAGATGTGATTGAAGTGAATTAAAACTTTGTTCAGATGCTTGCCATCAGAGGAACGCTGTTTAAACTTTATTTTACTCTGCCTTCTAAACTAAGAACAAATCATGAAAATCTTTTTTAAAGTGGGACCTGCATGATACCTCAGGCATTCACAAATATTTGGAAATGTTGCAGGAATGAAAAAGGCCGGGCTGTTTGTAGAGAAGGGCGGGGATTGAAATTCCCAGACTTCATCTCTTTTCATCGACTCCTAATCAAGGAAACAAGCCATGTGGAAATGCAGCTGCATTGATGGAGGGGATAGAAGGAGGTTGAAATTCAAGGGAGTATGCAGTCAGGCTTAATTGCATATTTGCCAGCTCTTAGCAGGCCAAGTGGAAGACAATAGCAAGCTGTGCAGACAGGTAGAGAGTGAGATTTTTTTTTTTTTTTTTTACAGGACACTGACTGAAACGCCTCTGGAAAACATCTGCAGGTAGCCACGACTCCCTGGAGTCTGGGATTCAGGTTATCATTTCCCTGTGCAATCCAATGTGCCAAAATGTAAAATTGCTCTCCACTTACTCCCTATCTGAAATCTAGATTATTATGACTCCAGGTGACATGAAGCCTGTATTGTAATAACCTTTTGGATCAGCCTCAAGTCCGCAGACCACAATTATGTTAAATTACCGTCTGATGAATATTGCACAAAAATGGATCTTCTAAGAATAAGAATAATGGCAAACATGATGCTGTCCGATATCTTTAAATTATAACCTGTGCCAAGCAACCAGCAAAGGACATTCAATTGATCAACATCTGCATTTCTTCAGCATTCTATAAACCAGAGGTGGGGGACTCGAGTCACATGACCTGACTCGAGTCGGACTTAAGTCGCAAATTTTAGGACTTGAGACTTGCTTGACAAATATTTATAAAAGACTTGACTTGACTTTGACTTTATATTCATGACTTGAGACTTGACTCGGACTTGAGTTAAATGACTCGAAATAACTTGTATTCTGTTTAATAAATATCTGTTTTTGAACGCACCGCAACCTAACCACGTGACGCAGCAGGCAAGCAGAGAGTGCTAACCGGCTTGTTCGACTTGGAACTGGTGCTGCACAGACTAGGGGTGAAACAGTACATGTATTTGTATTGAACCAAAACGGTACGGGCGTCACGGTTGGTGCATGAATTTACATGGTATAAAAATAAATAACACTCACATGCAAATTAATGAATGTAATGCGGAACTACTGTTAGATACGCGGGTTCTTAATGGTCACCTAATCTGTCCCGCCTTAGCTCTGTGGCTATAATGAGCGAGTGCGATGTCAAGATTGCAATGCTGAAATATGTTGCATGTGTGTGTGTCTGTGTGTGTGTGGGTGTGTGTGAGAGAGAGGCGTGGGCATGATCGAACAGTGGAAACATAGTACAGAACATCATTCAAACTGCAAAGTGTTTACTTATTTGTGTACACTCGCAATAAAACACAACCTTGTGCTTTTTGTCAAACTGTAAACTTTTTTTTTGCAATCGTACACTGTCTAATAATTGGTCTTCAGTGTTAGACTTTGAGTGAAAAGCCTATGGATAGTTTTTGGGGATGCACATAAAAGATTGTATACACCTTCACACACAAATAAAAAAATTCATACAGACTTGCGAACCCAACCATGCATCCACAAATATGCAAAACAAAACAAACAAAAAATTAATAAAAACCTCAAACTTGCAAGCACAACCATGCACATGCAAACAAACAATACACTCTTCACTCATACAGATGCACACACATTCACTCACAAATATTAATCACACTCAAATCACCTCTCTCGCTCTCTCACACACACACACGAAAAAAACAAAAAAAAAAACAGTTAAACTCAACCATGCACATGCAAACAATACACTATTCACTCATACATATGCACACACATTCACTCACATTCACTCACTTTAATCATACTGAATCAAATAACCTCTCTTTCTCTTTCCTTAAAAAAAAAAGAAAGGGAAATATCTAACTTGAGGATATATATGTTCATGTTCCATAAAGGGGATGCTTGTTTGAAGAATGCCATTTGGTGGCATAGAAACCATTATACTTGCATTGATTAATACTTTTTAATGGTCTTCTGCAATGTTTGAGGCATATTTAGGTACAGCAGCTGTTTCAGTAGTTTACATGCTTTTATGTTGGCCTAATTTCAGTTACATTTTAGGCTATGTAGTTTAAAAAAATTATTATTATTATTATTTATTTTTTTTAACAACTCAGCTGTATGTGGAGTAGAGCTTAGATTCTCTGTCTGAGCCCGGGGCCGGGTCGGGCCAATATTTCCCGCCACTGTCCTCAGGCCGGGTCGGGTCGGGCCCTTAATAAAGCACGTTACGTGTCATGCGCAGCGTCTCGTCCACTCGCAGTCTCGCACGCGTGACGCATCACACCTGCTGTGCATGCTGTACTATTCTGTAGCTTAAGTGCAACATGGAGCTTGAAGAAGCAAAGAAAAAAATTAAAACAGGAGAATTAACTTTGAGCAAGTTTGGAGGAAAATCGGAGGTATGGAAACATTTTAAACTAGTCGTGGGGAGTGACAACATATGTGTTGGCTTTGTCTCGTGCATTAAATGCGGCACGCTGCTCGCCTATGACAGCAAAAAAACGGGGACTTCGATGATGAACAGACACATGAAGCAGTCTTGCCATGACAGAAATTATGATAGTAGTCAGTATCAGCCCTCAATGTCCTCTTTTGTTACTTTTCCGATCCATTCAATTATTTCTGAATAAACAAACAACGCAGTTTACATGCTTCTTCCTTGTCACATTATTCATTAAGATAACAATTAATAAATGAACGCACAATTATGAACTTGATAAATGTTACAGATATGTTTTACTATGCACAAACAAATGCCTTTCAACTTACATGTGCAAAATTCAGAATTAAATTAATGTGCTGCAATTTGTACAAAAAGAGAGTCTGTAGTAGCCTACGTGTTTTAGCCATTAAATAAGCACATTTAGTTTCAAGTTTGTTAAGTTTTGTTTTGAAGAAAGCTTTTCTTTAAAGTGAATTTCGTTTAGTATAAATTGTATCTTAATTTTAATAAATTTTTCATCAACCAATTGCCTGGATTTAATACATAAAAAGCAATATAGCAGACAATATAATCATGACATGGAGGCGCCGGTGCGCCACAGTCACTTACACCATTCTTTCTAACAAACAGCTTTTCCATATATATACTGGCCCTGATAATCATCACAAATACCGCTTGCTCCATATCTGTAAATCCGTTTTTATAAATGAATGACTCTCTACCTGTTGCTCTGGTCTTCGTCAACAGCCGCTTGTACCACCTGCTGGTGAGTTCGACTAAAAGCAGATGAAGATTATGAATCGAAATTGACTGTTATTCTTATTCCTGCAATTCCCTAGCCTGGCAAGCCAGACTCACATCAAGATGTTGGGTCTGGAAACTCACAATTGGCAGGGCTGTCTTTCAAATTCCCTCTGCACGCAGTAGGATAGCGCTACAACCAACCAGAGCGTTTTCCCACCAGCGGAGCTAGTTGATAGATTAAACTTTTGCCGTATCTGGTTGGCAAAACTACAAACACATCTTCCTTTTTTAAGAATGACTTAAGTGCCGTTCTTTGTTCTTTTCTCAAAGAAAAGCTTAACTCCAAGTCTTCCAGAGTCGCGGCCAAAGCCGATTCGAAAGACCACTGTTCTCCAGCAGCAGCAGCCATTCTTTGTTTTCAAGTAGCAGGGAATTCACGTGGAACCATCGCAACTCTGTCGTCATTATGTTAAAGGCACACTGTGTAGCTTTTTAACCTTCATAATATATTTCCAAGACCCTTGTGATGGTACATCGACTTACAATAGGTTGAATGACCCATCTGCCAGAGCCTGACGGGGTCTGTATCGCTTTTACTGGTAAAAGTAAACTACGTAACTTCGGGGTTCGGGTAGTAACCCGAGCACAAAAAGAACTACAAAATTCGACTGCTTTACGGCATACGTCACTTCCCCCACCACTTCCTCAAATTTGGACGTGAGAGGCCAACCAGCGTTTGTTTTCGGCTTTCGTGTGTATGTTTTTGTCATGGGGGCTGTTTACACCTGGCCACTTCATGCGTTTTCTCAGATCGGATAGCTATCCGATGCCCTCCCGAAACGCATTCAAGATGGATTTGAATCCGATCGCTCAAACCACTTCAGGAGGAGGTCTGTGCCGCATTCCAGACGAAACTGGACAAGTGTAAATGCATCTGGTTGTTGAAACCACATATGTAAATTGTACTCCTCCCAAAAATGCTAAAAATAAATAAATAAATAAAACGTGTGAGAGCGTGTTATAGGCTATATGTTATAGCCAGATATGACGACGCTACTGGAACACGCATCACCGCAGATGAGAAGCCGAGCATCTAACGTTATTCATCAAGCCAATGTGCAAACTATCGCAAATCAAAGTGAAAGTAAGTCGCAGACGCTTAACACACAATCATCATCATTAAAAGTAAAGAAATTAAATGATCTTACCAGGGCTGTTATTGCTCTCTCTTATTGCGGTCTTTGATTTAGAAATTTTAGCTGATGATCAATATAGAAAAAGCCACCGCTCATCCGTCAAGAAAGTCTTTAGTGAGGTGCTGCTAAACTAAATCATCTTTAAAAATTGTAAAAATACAGCAGCCGCACACTCAAACACTGTGCAAGATCAATTTATTAGCAAGCTTTCGGTCTTGCGACCTTCTTCAGGCATACAAAACAAAGTGAATGTGGCCATACAAAAGGGCTCTTGCCAATCACCTCTCCTGATTGCATAATGCCAGACACCTGTGTTAACATGGCTAAGGCTACAGGGATAGGGAACATGGGAAATGTAGTTCAACATAGCCTATATCAAGTATAGCCTTAGGCACAGGGTCTACTGAAAACAAAAAACATAAATTACATCAAAACTTCAAATTGATAAATACATTACAAGATTACATTGCATCGACACAAATAGAAAGAAACCACTATTCTATGCAAATATCAGTATATAACCGTCATAGAGCAAAGAATAGTCTATAGTGATGAGATTAAAGAAACATGCTCATATCAAACTCCTCATTAAGACCCAGTGGTTGTAGAGCTTCTAACATATAGATCCAATACAGCTCTTTTCTGACATAGTCGCCTGTCAACATCACCCCCTCTCTGAGAAGTAACCTGTTCTATTCCCTGAAACCTGAGGGAGGATAGAGGATGCGAGTGGTTATTAAAGTGGCGGGCAACAGGATAATTCATATCATTTCGTCTTATTGAACTTTTATATTCGCTAATTCTTTGTTTCAGAGGGCGAGTAGTTTTACCAATATAAATCATATCACACGTGCATTTAAGCATATATACACTGTTAGACTTTTCAAGGGTTTTTTACAGTAACTTACTGGCAACACTGTTGCCAGTAAGTTACTGTAATTAAGAGTTACAGTACCAAACCGTATTTCAGTTTTGTGTAATACAGTGCATTACTGTAAAAACGAAGCTAATCAGTACAGTGCATTACTGTAAAAACGAAGCTAATCAGTACACTATTGTAATTATTTTTATTTGTACTAAATATCAATTAGATTTGATAATTTTGATATATGAATAATTTTATTTTTATCCTACTACTTTCATACAAACCAATCAGACAAAGTTATCACAAAATAAAATTTTTTTTATTTAAAACATTTCATATATATCACAAAATAAACACGCCAATGCTGGAAATGATGTGTGAAATTTTTACACATTAATGGGTGAGTTTAGAGACAACATTTTTTGTGTTAATTTTAACTCATTCATTGTGTTAATGATTTTAACAAAGTAAATATGTCAGAGAGGTTAGCACAAAGATGTGTAAACGTGTTAAATTAACACATTATGTGCTGTCCTTCACTGCAAACATTTTTGCAAACATACATAAAACCATAAACAAAACATTAGCATTTGACTAAATGAATGTAGAGTCATTGGTTGTTTAGCTTATACAAGTATTATAATGAAATATCAACCATTACATTCATAAAACTGCAGAATATAAATAAATTTTGAAGCAGTCAAAAAGGAAATGTCCAACACAAGACAAAACACAGTTCTTTTCACAATACATGACACATAACCCCACCTTAAAAATAATTTCACTTATTTCCAAAAATTTGTTGGATTCATGTACACTGGTGGCCAAAAGAAGTATTTAAAGGGATAGTTCACTTTGAAATAAAATTTTGGTATGTTTTAGCGAGAGAGAGAGAGAGAGAGAGAGAGAGAGAGAGAGAGAGAGAGAGAGAGAGAGAGAGAGAGAGAGAGAGAGAATATTAGTGTCACATTATTTTTAACCTCCTATTTTGTTAATTTTTATTATTATTTTCACAAAAACTTAAGAATATATATTTGTAAACAGCTTTTGTCAATAAATAGCATACAAAAGAATTTAAATTATGCCAGATTCAATTTCAATACTTACAAATCCTAAATTCTGTCCAAAAATGCTGAGATCCATAGAAAGAACGACTGAAATCGATGATTTTAGCCCATTTCAGCTTGTCTGCAGTGAAGGAGTACCTGTTTGAGACAAATACACTGTAAGACACATGCAAGAAATCACTGTGTGATGATCGTTCTCCTTCCTACAGTAGTTAACCCACCTGTGCACTGATAGGACCTTCCTCAGGTGGGACTGCAATGGTAGAGTCTTCTGGCTAATAAAATATCTAAATAATGCAAAAATATAAACTTAAGTTGTTTAGAATGCTAGATTTGGTATGAATGAATTAGTGAGAGTTTTACTGCAGTGCTTACCTGGATACATTTAATCTGGTGAGACTGAACAAAGACAATGGTCCATCTTCTGATTGGTTCATTTGCTGTGTAATTAAGTTAGACATAATGCAAAGGTCACTTATTTGATATAAAGTTAGCCAATTTTATAAGATATTGTAAGCTACCTAGTCTGCACCAGTGGCTCAAAAGCAATTTTCACATAGCGTATTGCTAATCATTTCAGCAAACTTATCTCAAAAGATATCACAAATGGGCTGGCCTACCTCTGGAATCTTGCTAGGTCACTGGCGAGAATTGGCGCTTAGTTGCAGTTGCCTTTAAACACAAAAATGGAAGTAAATATTAAATTCCATTTAAAAAAAAAAACAACCTATATGGTATAGTTTGCAAACTAATGCTAAAACTATAAAGGTTCTCATCAGTAGGCCAACATTAGGCTATAAACAGAATTTCACATTAGTTTATTCACATTTATTGTTAATGTAAACGCGTTGCTCGTTGGCATATTTTAACTCGACAATTCAATAATCTAACAAGAGCTCAGTTTACCATGGTAAAGTTCGTTACCGCCATGTTGACGACGAGTAACGTTAGGCTAACGTTAACGTTATAACATAGGTTAAACTGGGCACAATCCTGTCAGCACACACAGAATGTTTTTTCTTTTTTTTTTACCTTGCTTGCTGATCTCTCTCTCTCGGTGAAGTGAATTCCGTCTCTTCCACGGGCCAGACACGAACGTTGCGATCCAACAAAAGACAGACCCCAGTGATATTACCTACACTGGATGCTCTGACGCGACACGACAAATCTGAGACAGTGTAGTGATGCGCCGCGGCCGTTATATTTCTGACGTAGTCCGATACGAGTCCAAGCGTTCGCGCTATTTCTGACAAGGGATACACAGGTTTGCATTTAAAGGTCCGGTCGCTTCATTGTGTCCAATATAGACAGCCTCTGGCTATTATAGCGTTGTAGACACGCGGTGTAAGGCAAAAATTAGGAAATAAAAAGCACGATGGAATGGTGCCAGCCAGAGAGGCAGTTACGTCAAATACAGTAGTATACCACAAATTTAAAAAATACAGTAAGTCTCTGTATGTGGTGTTAGACGTCACAGAAAATTCCCATGATGCAATGGGAATCACAGTTATTTACTGTAAAGAGAAATAGCAGTATAATACTGGGGGATTTAAAGTAAATAACTGTAGAAATTACAGAAAAGTCTAACAGTGTACAACATTTTTAGTGTTGCATGTGATAACCCCTCTTACTGGAAAAAAAAGGAGTGTGAAAGTGTTTGTTTTCCACGGATTGTGGCACTGAGCACAGTTACCACAAGGGTAATTTCCATGTTTGAGGGGAGCTAAAAGTGTCTGTCTGGGACTTGGTAATATATTGGCTCTAACCAATTTATTTCGTAGGTTTGGCCCTCTTTTGTAAACAAAAAGGGGTGGATCTTTGAAATGTTGGATGAGAGCTGGGTCTGAGGTCAAAATGTGCCAATATTTAAGGATGGTACTCTTAAACATGTGAGCCTGAGGGGTATAGGTGGTAATACAGGTTACTGAAAAATTGTTTTCTTCCTGGATACTCTTTGTCAATAAGATCTGTCTTGGTTTCAATAGGGCAGCCTGATGGGCGTCCTCAACACACTGAACAGAATAACCCCTTTCTAAAAACCTTTGTTTCATTTCCAAAGACTTTTCTATGTAATCTTCATCAGAATGGCATATGCGCCTCAGTCTATAAAACTGACTCTTAGGTAAGCCATTTTTTAAGGCTTTAGGATGGGCACTACTTGCCAAAAGGAAGGTGTTACGGTCAGTGTGGTCCTGTATAGTGTGGTAATGAGGCCTCCATCCTTTAACTCAATCCACATGTCAAGGAAAGATACACGTTGTAGATCATATTCAATTGAGAATTTTAAATCAGCATAAACACCATTCAAAAAAGACACGAACTCTAAGAGTTCTTCCCTTTTCCCTTGAAAAAGACAGAATATATCATCAAGATATCTGTACCACTTAAGGATTTTTTGACAAAAGGGGTTCCTGTCAAGATTGAAGACAAAGTTACACTCAAACATACCCATATATAAATTGGCAAAGTCTGCGAATTGGCAAAGAGCGAAAGTGGAGCCCATGGATGTGCCTTTTAGCTGTAAATAAAACTCCCCTACAAAGGAAAAATAATTTAGCTTAAGGACTAGAGAGGCCAATTCACAAATAAATTCACTGGGGGGGAAATCAGTGCGATCTTGGAGGTAAAAACCTAAGGCATCTAATCCTCGTTCATGGGGTATATTTGTATAGAGGCTTTCTACATCTAATGTGACCAGAAAAATATCACCAGGTAGATCGTTAATTTCTGAGATTTTATTAATGACATCAGTTGAGTCCTTGATGTAGGATGGAAGTTTAGAAACATATGTCTTAATATAGTGATCCACATAATTAGACAAGGGTTCCAAAAGGGAATCATTAGAAGCCACAATGGGTCGACCTTTTGGCTCTATAAAGCTCTTGTGGATCTTAGGTAGCATATAGAATATAGGAATCACAGGATGTTCACAATTAAGGAAATCATACACATCTTTAGATATCCAGTTCAAAGATTAAGCCATGTTCGTAACATTAAGAATTTTCTTTTGAAAATCTAAATTAGGATTAACCTTAAGCTTCCTGTAGAACTGTTCATCATTTAGCTGGCGATAAGCTTCTTTTTTATAATCAGCCATATTCTGCACTACAATCGCACCCCCCTTATCAGCTGGTTTGATAATGATATCATTATCTCTAGAAAGTTCTTCTATGGCCAATCTTTCATGATAGGTCATATTAGAATAGGAATAGTGTCACAGGTCGGGGGGGGTCAAGCCAGACTGCACCCACCCCTAAAACCCAGGACCACCTCGAGGAGCGTACCAAAGACCAGACAGACAAGTAGAATAAAGTTTGACAAGTTTTATTGAATACAATTAATTAAAAAAGTCCTAATGGACCTTCTGGGTCCCCCAACAGGTGCGGCGACCAAACTTCCGACCCCAGGGAAGGCGGGGAATTCTCCGAGGCAACTCGTGCCAGAACGTACCAACTAGGGGAGGAGGAAGTCGGCCACCGGCCCGGCAAACAGGTAAGTATCCAGGTAAACAAACCTTCTCGGACCGTCGAACTATCAGGGCGTGGCCGGTACGGGAGCTGATGGCCAGAAGGAGAATCTTCTACCAGGCAGGTGAATATCCAGGTACGTATACCTTCTTAGGACGCAAAGCGGGACAAGGTCTCGTGGTCGAGGAGAATCTTCCCTTGGGCAGACAGGTGAGTATCCCGGTAAGCAGACCTTCTCGACCCGTTGAACACTCAGGGCGTGGCCGGTACGGGAGCTGATGGCCAGAAGGAGAATCTTCTACCAGGCAGGTGAATATCCAGGTACGTATACCTTCTGAAGGCGCGGAGCGGGACAGGGTCTCGTGATCGAAGAGGATCTTTCCTTGGGCCGACAGGTGAGTATCCAGGTAAGCAGACTTCCTCGAACCGTTGAACAATCAGGGCGTGGCCGATACGGGAGCTGATGACCAGAAAGAGAATCTTCTACCAGACAGGTGAATATCCAGGTACATATACCTTCTTAAGACGCGAAGCGGGACAAAGGAGGGGGGCGAGGAGGATCTTCCCTTGGGCAGACAGGTGAGTATCCCGGTAAGCAGACCTTCTCGAACCGTTGAACACTCAGGGCGTGGCCGATACGGGAGCTGATGACCAGAAAGAGAATCTTCTACCAGACAGGTGAATATCTAGGTACATATACCTTCTTAAGACGCGAAGCGGGACAAGGGAGGGGGGCGAGCCTCTGGCAAGCGGATCACGTGAATGCTTCCAACGTGAGTCTCTTTCTTCAAGCAGACATCCACCGGAGGGGCTTTGGCAGAGGGATTCTTCTGCGAACAGACAAGTAAGTAACTCAAGAACGTACGTGCTTCTCTTCAGTGCAGAGACAAAAGCTTACGGCTGGGGTGTGCTTCTGTAAAGCAGACGGAAGTATGTCTAATGTATGTCTCTCCTTCAGGCAGGCATCACATACGAGGACATTTGCAGAGGACTTCTCTATTGAACAGGCAGAGTGAGTTATACAAGTACATGCATGCTTTTCCTCAGTGCAGAGACAAGAGCTTACGGCTGGAGTGTGTTTCTGTAAAGCAGACAGACGAGGGAGTATTTCTAATGTGAGTCTCTCCTTCCAGCAGACATCACGTAAAGGGACATTGACGGAGAGTTTCTTCTATTTGAGCAGACAGAGTAAGTTATACAAGTATGCACATTCTTCCCAACATGCAAAGATGAAATGTTCACATTCAACACCTGAAGTCCCTCTTCAGTGACAGCGGATGAAAATAAGAAATGGGGAGTACACGGCGGTCAGTATATATGATCCCCACACACTGCAACCTCACTTCAAGCCAATACTGTGTGACACATCAATTCAGGCACTGCATATCCACTCTCTCTCTCAGTGCAATAAGGCCAGCACTCACCCAATGATCGATCCTTCCACTGTCGTACTGAATCAGTTCTCATCAAATAGCGAGGGGATTCGGGTGCCTCCTTACTGGCACGGAGGACAAAGCTTCCTCGACACTCGCTCACACTCAGAAGAAGAGAAACAAGAGTTCAATGATAACTCAGTCCAACCACTCTCAAGTGACAATTACACTCGTGATCAAATACACTTCACAACTTCATATCCAGCTCGGTGCAGGTGCATGCATTCAATAAGATCCGATATCATACTACTTATCTCCCTTCCAATGATGATAGCGTTATCCAGTCTTCACTCAATTTCCATAACTCACTCGCTTTCCAGCCTTTGACGTCTTCAACTCGTGTTCACACAATCGCCGTTGCACCCTTAATACAGCCGAGCCCTCACAACACTCTCCAGATGCCTCCGCAAATCAGCAACACCACCACAGAAACGACTTCTCTCGGGGGAGAACCACACCCAACTGTCTCTTCACTTTCCTTTTATGTACTCCATTTGCCTACACAGCCCCATCACAGATCCCAGCGTAAATCCCCCGCACCTGATGTTGATCTGTCATTAGCCGCCGTTGTTATGGTGACAGATACACAGCCGAAACCGGCCCGGTGTTGCAATGGCACCGTCCCGGTGGGAACACAACTTCAGCGGGACTTAGTTCCGCTTCAACTTTGTCACCTCGTGACAATAGTCTCTAGTGTACTTGTCCAGAATTTCTTTTTCAACCACTCTGCAAAATGTTTGGATAGTAGAATTTTCACAGATAGGAATGAATTTACTCTTGTTCCTAAAAACAGATTTATCAGATCTTTGCATACCATAATCACCAAACATGTGCTTCAGTTTAAGCTTTCTAAAAAAGCGAAATAAATCTATTTTAATTTCAAAAGAATCAACTGAGCATGTATGAACAAAACTTAGTCCTTTAGATAAAACAGAGAGTTCATGCGTGGTCAGTACCTTGTTAGATTGATTACCGGGTTTTCACCCACAGACGCGTATTGGGCCTGTTCCTGGTGTCTGCGTTTCTTCTTCCCACGTCTCGTCTTCCTCTTGTTCTGCCTTGGTCGTTTTTTGGTTGTGATCTCGCCTTAGGACGCTGGTAACCCCAAGAGGAGTCCGAGTCAGTGGGGATGTCACTCTCAGCTGAGGTGGTTTCATTCTGCTGAGTGATCTGGCGTCTCCTGGAGGAAGGTTGGGTGTCTTCAGAACACAGGAAGTTGTAGACCTTTCCTTGTTGATAGTCATCCGCATCCCTTTTGCATCACCATCTTCAAAGGTTTTCAGGGTTTGTTTAATCGAATCAAGGATTTGGGAGATGTCATCACCAACTTTCTCCTTTATAAGTGTTTCTTGGTTTTCAATATCTTTTATGACATCCTCTTTTTGCTTTGTAACCTCCTCAATTATTAGCAGCATCAAGTCCATGGAGCACTTATTCAAGATTTCACACCATTTTTTCAAAAAGTCTTTTGATTCCTTGCCAATGGTGGGTGCTTTCTGTATGCGTAGACCTTGAGGAATGCGTTTATTGCGCCAGTACTCACTTAGTGCATATCCATGGAGTTGAAGGCGTGTTTCTTTCTTCTTCAGGCGGAGGAGCTTGATTTTTGTCTCCTCTATTGCCAATGGATGGTTTTCAAGGGAATGTGTGGTTTTAAAGAGTATCCGCTCTGCATCAATTTGTGAGAAGGCAAAAGTTTCAGCCCTGTTAAGTACATGGGCATTAATTTCTTCGAAGGATGTCATCTTGATTAGATGCACAGGTCCGGAGGGCAAGTGGAACACAATAGTACAAAATAGAAAAAGCCACCGCTCATCCGTCAAGAAAGTCTTTAGTGAGGTGCTGCTAAACTAAATATCACTGTTTATATCAATATTTACTGATGATCAATAAAATGCAGTTCATATCTGTTGCTTTCGGTGACGTGCACTCCATTAAATCTGCATATTGTGCGGGAATTGAAGATCGGATTTAAATCTGTTTCGCAAAAACACATTTATGTGACCAGGTGTAAATGGAGGGGTATTTACGACAGTGCAAGTATTCCACAGCGACTCTAGGGGTCGCTGTTTGACAAAAACACAATTTCTACATAGTGTGCCTTTAAGCCTGCCCACCGACTCTATACACGATGTGATTGGCCTGACTAGAGTTTGGTTTTTCCAACTCGAAAGTCAACGGAGAGTTGCTAGACAACCCTGGCTGCAAAATGAAATTTGCTGCCGCTAGGGTGCATCTAGATTTCTAGGCTAGCAGTTCCCGGATGTGAAATGTTGAATTTTCTGATGAATTTGAACCACTGAATTTGTGGAAGCGAATTTGTAAAGTGAAATAAAACGGACAGAAAATTTGTCTGTCGAATATTATAGGTTGTATATTTTTAAACAGAATGAATATTTTGGAAGTGAAATCTATACGTTAAATATGGATTATTGAATTTTTATTAATGAAAATGTCTGTGAAATGTTTTGAATTGAAATATTCACAGCTTAAATATACAACCATGTTGAAATTCAGCCCATAAAAATGTAAGCCCTAAAAATACAATACATTAAAATGCAACCACGGTTAATGCAATGCATCATTTTTCAAGTAGTACAAATCAACAAGCTTTTTTGTTTCAAAAATATTTGGCATTATTTTACTTCCATACATCAGATAATTCCAAAACAATGCTTGACAAACTTATAATCAAACATTGTTGGCTTGATTGGAATCTGTGTAAGATGTATCGTATTCTTATAATAGAAATCATGTCTAAACTGTACTCTCTGTGTACTCTCTGCTGAGAGCGGGAAGTTAAGAGACCATCAGATAACATGTAAATTATGTGAGAGGAGTAGAAACAGCCACTTCTGAACCAAAGGCGATACCTAATTGGTCAGAGCCTCTCAAAGAGGCTGGACAGATACCTCAGTTTTAAAATCTCAGGATATAAACAAAGAATCAGATCAAGATCAGCCATCTAGCCATCATTCAAGCCATCTAGTACTCTTGTCTCACTTACTCTTCTTTCTTTTACTTAGTTTACTCGTGTTCTAAGTTAAGTTTTGCCGCAAAGTTTAGCAACGACTCTACAGCCTTTAACCACCTCAAAACTTCAAGCTTCAGCAATGAGAATGACTCCGTTTCCCATTCATCTGCCAACACAACAACATGATTGGCTTCCCAAGAAAGACGTCACTCTAGACATGATGAGACTGAATCAAAGGACCTGGGAAATACCTTTTCAGCAAAGGACTATGAAGGAAATCCCCATCAAAGACTAATACAAACACAAGTATGCCTCCAGATTAGCTAAACTGGTGCATTTATAGAAGAATCTAATAACCCTGCCTAAGAAGTGATTGAAGGATTAAATTAAGTTAAATTAAGTTAATTTAAGGCTAGAAATTAATTAATAATTCCCTTTTAGCTAAATTGACCTGTTTCCCTTACATAGGGTACAAGCTGGTCCCAGTTTCGTCCATCTTTATAGATGCCACAAGTCCATCTGTTTGCGGATGGTAAACTGAAGTCCTGCTCTGTTTGATTCTTAACAGGTTACTCAGCTTCTTGACAACCCTTGACACAAAAGGTGGACCCTGATCTGTTAGGATCCCTACCCTTCTACTGAAGAGGAAAAGCCAAAAGGGCCAAAGGGCCACCTGCTTTGGCTGTGGCTTTTCACAAGGGGATGACCTCAGGATATCGGGTAACATAGTCCAGCATCACTAAAATGTATTGATGTCCCCTAGTACTCCCAGGAAGGGGCCCTACAATATCCATTCAATATTCTTTCAAACTGGGTCTCAATGATTGGCAGGGGAATTAGCAGGTTCCACACTGTGGGTTTTGGTGCCACTTGTTGGAATTCTGGACAGCTGCGGTAGTAGTTTTCTACCTCTTTGTGAATGCCGGGCAAAAAAAATTGCTTAAAATCCTCTCCTTAGTTTTGTCCAGCCCTAAGTGGGCTCCGAGTATTTGAGTATGAGCTAGGTGCAACACTGTTTATCTATGAGGCTTAGGTACTAGAAGCTGTTCATGGATGTCTTCTCCACTTTTGTTTACATGATGAAGTAGGCTTTTTTTTTTTTTTTACTGCGAAGTATGGATATATCAGGTGTCCCTGCTCCTTATTCACCCCCTCCACCACTCTAACATTCATCAGTGCATTAGTCAATGTGGGGTCATTTAGCTTGTGCCGCACCATATTGTCCTGTTAATGGCATGGCCTGTGCTTCTGGTTTCAACTGCACTGCCCTGTGATGATTCCCTCTCAGAAGCTGTCTCAGTCTCTTCTGGAACACCCCTTGGTTCTGCACGAGTCTGAACTTGGGAAACAATATTTGGTCATGTATTTTACACCCTGATCCCCTTGGGCAGTGTCTCTCTTATATTTGGATTTACTTCTAGGCCTATGTGTCTACCTCATCTTTTTCCCCAATATGTCTTGCCATAAAACATGGAATATTGGGAAGTCCCTGCCAATGAGCACATTCACTGGCAATGTATCCACTACACCTGCATTTACCCCACATTTCCCTTTGGTGGTGATGAGGGTTAGTGCAGCCGTTGGGTACCTATTAGTGTCTCCATGCACACAATACATCACTGGGTATTTTCCTGAGGTTCTCTGCTGGGTTGACTAGTGACTTGTGGACCAAGGTAATCATGCTTCCTGAGTCTAATAAGACTGATATTATAATTATAATAAATAATCCTACTATTTATCAGAAGCTTGTGGTTCCCATCAATGCAGCAAAGAGATTAGTTTGCTGGCCCCCTGAAGAATCAGCTGTTGTCATAGGTTCATCTGGTTTGACACACTGCCAAGAGATATGACTCCACATTTGTAACAATCTTCTTCTTACAGATCTGCCAGGCTCCTACACCAGCCAATCACAACGCACTCCCTCTCCTGAATACTAATAACACACACCTGCACCTCATCTGCACCCTTATCACCCCAGCTCATTGTCCGGTCTTGTTCCTGAATGAAGTGGACACCTACCTTGTCTCCCTACCATATGAAGCAAAATAAGTAGTCAGCCGGAGTACTTCACAAACAGAGTCTAGGCAGTGCTCAAGCAACTGGTTTCTTTTAATCATCATCCCAAAACTCAAATCTTCGAACAGAAAAAAACACACCCTTTTTCTCTATAGTCGTTCTAACGAACAGACACTTTCTCTCTCTCCTAGCTCATCAACAGCTCTTCTTCATTCGCAACAGCTGTGCTTCCCCTCCCGCTGAGGAACCTGGGAACTTTAGTTCGGGTCAGGGCAGTCATCTTAGTTTGTAGTCCCCATGCTGCAGCCACCTAGACTGGTGCTGCGTCTCAATTCGCCTACTTATACTTCTCCCTAAAAGTATGTACTCTTTTTGTGAAGAAAAAGTAGTAACTTTTGAGTGTGTAGCAAAAGAGTAGAAGCTTTGGGACATACTATCACGTCATACAATTGCGTCTCTAACGGTTACTCTCTGTCGCATCCTGTCACAGTAAACTGGCCTGTCAATCACCTTTTCACAGTTAAAATCCTCCGCATTTCATTTCCCACCGTATCGGAGAGAAATACAGTAGCACGTTGATCTGCAGTCACAGGTCTTTCATGCGGAGACTCTCCTCATATTAATGCATAATGATGCATTCAAAAGTAAATGGCCAAACGGATCTTTATAAAAGTCCACATTGTTATTGCAGATTAAATATAACACGGATAACATTAAATATTTTTTTTTTTTTTTTTTATCAGGTTAAAGTTTGATTAGTCACTCAAACCTTTATCTAAACCTCTGCCATCGGTCACGTATATCCGCCATGTTTTGTAGTTTTTTAACACTTTTTACTCGTGTTTGTAGTTCCTCCTCCAAAGCACAACGGGTTGTGGGCAGTGTTAGCCTTTAGAGTGTGCACGGATCCACACTTCGAAAATCCACCGGAAATAGTAGACCATCCGGGGACTTCTTTTTAACATACTATGCTTTGAGACACACAGATTTTAATCTCACATACTGTTTAGGATGGATAATATGGATATTGAGATGCAGGGCAGGGGTTTTCAAACCTGTTCAGGAGGACCCCCAGCATTGCACATTTTGTCTCCCTCATCTAAAACACCTGATCCAACTCACACCCTCTCACGATGCCACAATACATATCTACACTTATTCTTGCTGGAATTTTTTTAACTATATGATTAGTTTACTGATTATGAACTAGGCCTGTCAAAAATAATGCATTAATTTCTTAATTTAATAGGCTATTTTCTGTATAACACGTTAAAAATATTTACCGCAATTAATGCAGCATCCGCTTTCTTTTCCTGTACCAATTTGTGTTCGCTTTTGCATCTTATCATGCTTGAATTCACAACTGGGTGACCGTGAGACGCTGTAGTCGCGGGACAAAACAACGCTCTTCTGTTCCGTTCTCTAAGACTATTATTCACGTCGGCACTAATGATGTTCGACTTTGCCAAGTCGGAGATCACTCAAATTAACATTAAAGAGGTGTGTGAACTTGCAAGTATGATGTCAGGCACTGTAATCTGCTCTGGCCCCCTTCCTGTTCGAAAGAGTGATGAGATAGTAGACTGTGTTCACTCAATGACTGGCTGTCTAAGTGGTGTCTGCAAAATAATATAGGGTTCATAGACAATTGGAAAAGTTTTTGGGGCAGACCTGACCTGTTGAAAAGAGATGGTATTCATCCCTCCTGGGATGGTGCTGCTCTTCTCTCTAGTTATATGGCACATAGTCTGGCAGAACATGACAATCTGGGACTTAGGTCAGGAAGCAGACAGACTGGCTAAACCGACCGTCTGCTTGCTCTCTCACGTCACTGAGGTCAGATAAATCCCATCACATAGAGCCTCTTTCACCTAGATATCATCATATAGAGACTGTGTCTGTTACCTGAACTATAGGAAATACAAAAAACTCCCAAACCCAATTAGGGGTAAAAATCTGATTGATGTTCAACAAATAAAAAAAACACATATAATGCAGATGAACAAATGATAAAGTTTGGGTTACTGAATTTTCAATCCCTTTCTTCAAAAGCACTTTTTGTTAATGATATGATTACAGACCATAACCTAGATGTGCTGTGTTTGACAGAGACTTGGGTGAAACCAGACAATTACATTACTTTAAATGAGTCCACCCCGTAAGATTACTACTATAAACACGAGGCTCGTTTAAAAGGAAAAGGGGGAGGTATTGTTGTAATTTACTGCAATATCTTCAGTATTACTTAGAAGTCTAGTTTCAAATATAATTCTTTTGAAGTGATGGTGCTTTCTGTAACTTTATGTAGCGTAAGTGATAAATCCCGTTCAACTTTTGTGCTGGCTACTGTATACAGGCCACCAGGGCACCATACAGATTTTATCAAAGAATTTGCTGATTTTCTGTCAGAGTTAGTACTGGCTGCAGATAAAGTCCTTATTGTTGGTGATTTTAATATCCATGTAGATAATGAAAAAGATGCATTGGGATTAGCATTTACAGACATTCTAAACTCTATTGGAGTCAGACAACACGTGTCAGGACCCAGTCATTGTCATAATCATACTTTAGACCTATTATTGTCACATGGAATAAATGTTGATGCCGTTGAAATTCTGCAGCAAAGCGATGACATCTCAGATCATTATTTAATCTCATGTATACTTAATTTAGCCAAGGTTGCAAAGCCGACTACCATTATAAATATGGTAGAACTATCACTTCTGCCACTAAAGATTGCTTTATAAATAATCTTCCTGATCAGTTACATCTCGTCAGCATCCCATATAGCTTAGAAGAACTCGATGTTGCAACAGAAATGATTGACTCTCTCTTTTCCAGAACTTTAGACACAGTTGCTCCATTGCGCTTAAAGAAGATTAAAGAAAATAGTCCAATGCCGTGGTACAATGAGCACACTCTGGCCCTAAAGAGAGCAGCCAGAAAAATGGAGCGTAGCTGGAAGAAAACAAAATTAGACGTTTTTCGCATTTCGTGGAGAGAGAGCAAGATTGCGTACAGAAAGGCCTTAAAAACTGCTAGATCTGCTTATTTTTCAACACTCTTAGAAGAAAACAAACACAACCCTAGGTATTTATTCGAAACAGTAGCTAGACGTTTTCAAACAGCACAGCAGTAATGACTTTATGAACTTCTTTACTTACAAGATTGATAATATTAGAGAGAAAATTATAACCATGTAACCGTCTACTACAGTATCGCATCAGTCTCCCTGAGGACAAATTCCATTCATTCATTGCTATAGGAGAGGAAGAATTTTCTAAACTTGTTAAATCATCTAAATCAACAACATGTATGTTAGACCCTATACCAACTAAGCTATTGAAAGAGATGCTTCCAGAGGTCATAGATCCTCTTCTTAATATCATTCATTCCTCTTTGTCACTAGGATATGTACCGAAAACTTTTAAGCTGGCTGTTATTGAACCTCTTATTAAAAAAACGCAACTTGATCCTAGAGAATAAGTCAATTACAGGCCGATCTCGAATCTACCTTTTCTGTCAAAATTACTAGAAAAGGCAGTATCCTCACAACTATGTTCCTTTTTTAGAAAGAAATGGTATCTGCAAGGATTTCCAGTCAGGATTTAGACCGTACCATAGTACTGAGACCGCTCTCATTAGAGTTACAAATGATTTGATCTTAGCATCCGACCGTGTATCTCTCTATTAGTGTTACTGGATCTTAGTGTTGCATTTGACACCATCGACCACAACATTCTTTTCAATAGACTCGGAAATGATGTTGGCATTAGTGGAACTGCACTAGCATGGTTCAAATCATACTTATCTGACCGTTATCAGTTTGTAGCAGTAAATGAAGAAATGTCATATAGATCAAAAGTTCAGTATGGAGTACCACAAGGCTCAGTACTAGGACCGTTGCTGTTCACTCTGTACATGCTACCCTTGGGAGATATCATTAGGAAGCATGGCATTAGTTTTCACTGTTATGCTGATGATACTCAGCTCTATATTTCTTCGCGCCCTGACGAAACGCACCAATTCACAAAATTAATGGAATGCATAGCTGATATAAAAAAATTGGATGACTAGTAATTTCCTACTACTTAACTCTGAAAAAAACAGAGATTCTAATTACTGGACAAAAAACTTCCTCAATTAATAACCTAAAATACTGTCTAACAATTGATGGCAGCTCTATCAAGTCTTCGTCGTCGGTTAGGAACCTGGGTGTGCTCTTTGATACCAATCTTTCATTTCAAAGTCACTTTTCTAACATCTGTAAAACCACATTCTTCCATCTTAAAAAATATATCTAAAACATATGCTTTCAATGAAAAATGCGGAACAGTTAGTTCATGCGTTCATGACCTCAAAGCTAGATTATTGTAATGCTATTATGGGTGGTTGCCCTACATGCTTAATAAACAAACTACAGCTGGTCCAAAACACAGCAGCTAGAGTTCTTACCAGAACCAGGAAGTATGACCATATCAGGCCGGTTCTGTCAACACTGCTTTGGCTCCCTATTAAACATCGTATACATTTTTAAATATTGCTGATTACTTACAAAGCACTAAATGGTTTAGCTCCGCAGTACTTGAGCGAGCTCTTAACGCATTATAGTCCTTCACGTCTATTGTGATCTCAAAATTCTGGCCAGTTGATAATACCTAGAATATCAAAATAAAGTGCTGGTGGTAGATCATTTTCCTATTTAGCACCTAAACTTTGGAACAGTCTCCCTAACATTGTTCAGGAAGCAGACACACTCTGTCAGTTTAAATCTAGACTAAAAACACATCTCTTCTACCTGGCATTCACATAGAACATTATACATTTCTATTATTCAGATCAGTTAAATTATCATTAGGCTGCATAGATTAGGTCAGCCGGAACCGGGGACACTTCCTAAAACACCCGATGTACTCGTTATATCATAAGAAGAATGGCATCTACGCTAATGTTAGTCTTTCCGTTTTTTTCCGAGGTTTACTGAAGTCAGACGGATTATTTTCATGTTATCACTGTGAAGCTGCTTTGACACAATCTGTATTGTAAAAAGCGCTATATAAATAAAGGTGACTTGACTTGACTTGACTGGACAGAAACACACTTATGTCAAAATGTTAATTTTTGGTGAGTATACATGTAAGCACAGACTTTGGGCCCTATCTTGCACCCAGCGCAATTGACTTTGTACACGGACGCATGTATCATTCCTATTTTGCACCCGCGCAAAGCGGACTTTTCCCTCCACAGAAGCACGTCGGTTAACTAAGAAATACACTTGCGCTCCCCGGGGCGGTTCAGCGCAAAGAGGAGGCGTGTTCCGGCGCAAACGTTCCCTCATGCTATTTTACAGGTTTAGAAAACAATTGCGCCACTAACCGAAAAAAAACTGTTTAAAGTCAGTGGCGCGTTGCGCATGTTATTCATATGCTATTTTAAGGGCGCATGCTTGGCCTTAATTAATGTAGCGTGTGCACAACGCGCATACACTTTGATTCTCTCATCTAGGCTACACACAGACGCAGCAGTTATCATGTTTGCAAATCATACATTATTACGATAGATAGATAGATAGATAGATAGATAGATAGATAGAGATAGATAGATAGATAGATAGATAGATAGATAGATAGATAGATAGATAGATAGATAGATAGATAGATAGATAGATAGATAGATAGTTTATTATAAAAGCATACATCTAGCTTACACATTTACCCAAATTATCATACGCCTGTTTAACCGAAGTTAATTTGGGTGTGTTTCTCCATCCCCAACGTCCCTGACGGGAACGTCGGTCAGGTCTCCTCGGCTGTGAAGCGCTCCTCGCGTGCGCCTGGCAAATCCGCCGTTATAATAGGAATTCGCTTTAGAACAAGCGCGCCTGCTCTTAAAGGGAATGTGAGATGTCGCTCTGATTGGTTTATTTCACGTTACGCCCAAACCACACCTATGAATAATGAAGCTACTTCAGACCAACCCATTTTAGATTTGCGCCAGGCGCAAGAGTCATTTATCCCGCCGGTATAATAGCAACAGCGCCAAGACCCGCCCACAAAGTTACTTGCGCTTTGCGCTTTGACACTTGCGTTTCAGATCGTTAAAATAGGGCCCATAGAGTTAAAAAGTCTTAAATGAAAGTAAAGAGCTGGAAAAACTGGATGTGTGTCAGATGTGCATCAGGCCTTAACGTGACAGCAGCCTAATGCAGTCTATAAATGAAATCTAGGCTTCTTGCAGCAGTCTTATAGTATAAAATATTTGAACTTTATATTAGTTATAGGTTCATAGTAATAACTGATAATCGTGTAATAATAATAATGAGTAATAATTTTGTTATGGTATAAAAATTGTAATCGAGAATTGTGAAATTTCACTGGTAGTCCTATATAAAATGTTGGTGTCAAAATCCATTTCATCCCAGACGTTAAAAAATAATCTTGATTAATAACAGAAAAATGTGTTGTAACTTTTTTTTAAATCAATTGACCCAAGTGGCTTAGCAACCGTAACTAGGCGCAGGAGGTCTGGCAAGCTTTCGAGCGAGGGAAACATGCCGAAGCGTTGTGCATATGGATTGTGCAAATCTGATAACTGGTATCCTAAAAGTTTCGAAACCTAAAACCCAAAGGGAGAAATGCCGGGCGTCATCTTCATTTATATAGCGCTTTTAAAAATGTAGATTGTTCCAAAGCAGCTTTATATTGATAATAGGAAATTAAAAGTAAAGTGTTTTGGCTTTATAGCAGCTCTAGAATAAAGTTATTGTCCAGCTCGTGGATCAAGCAGTGTGATTAAAGGCAAGACGGAGGCTCACTGACATAACTTAAGGTTACTTAAAAATATATTTCAGCATTTTGTTAATCGACGGCCAAACTAGTACCCCAATCCGATCGTGACTCTCCGGGTGTTAGTTCTAGTAAAAGTAAAAGGTAGGTAGTAAAAGGAGGGAACATCAGGGGGTTTGCCGGAGATCTCCAAGGAAAAGGTTGGAATGCAAACTTAATCAGTTCCTAACAGTAGTCACTTATATGACCCACGACGTGTGAGCAGTAGCCTGGCGCGCTAAAAATAAGCAGGAGAATGTTATCATTGCAAAGTGGTCAGGCTAATGTCTTGTGTTTATTCCACAATACTTATGGATAAGCTGTTTGATTTATAAATATTAGAATATTTTCAAATTTCACTCACCCTGCTGTGCATGAACATAGCTTTTCCTCAATTTGTGTGTTTCCCATTTGAATGGTCAGCGTATGAGGCGGAGGCTGCTGCTTGCACTGGGACCTAATGTTATAGGCTTTAGCTTCAATTTTGATTAAATTATTCTCTAATCGGTTGCATATTATGTTGTGGATATATCCCTCGAATGCATACTGCAGTCCCTTTTGTCTTGCTCTCTCAGATATTCACCTGTTCGCCAAAAATGACTAATTATCTCCTTAGGAATGTCTGAGACCGGTGCATACATACTGTAATAGACGTGCCAGGAGCAAAAGCTTGACAGGCGTAGCAACAGTAACTAAGGGTCTAAGTAAGGGTCAATTGACAACACTAGTATGAACGCAAACTAACAAGGGTGAACTAAATTTATATTTATTGCTTTAACTATGGAAAGAAAGCTGACACAGATGTATATATAATTACAATGTAAATGTACAGTTATTTTTAAAGTAAGCTACATGTTTGACAAAAGTATGTGACAGTTGATTCTGTGACAGCTTCAGCTCATTGATGCAATACATTAGTAATTGAATTCCTTGTTACATTTTGTTCACTCTTTGCTGATATAGTGCACTCAACTGCCATGCACTATACAAAGACATTAGAAAATAAGTGAACAAGTGAGTCAACAACGAGAGTCAATTCCTGTGCTAGAGTTGACCTTCAATCAAAGGCTGTATAGATTTGAGGAATCAACTCTTTTGGAGTATCATTTATCGTTTCTATTTAGAAAAGACTTTTGATTAATTCAATGTGTCCTTGCTGAATAAAATTATGAATTTTATTAATCTATTTCTTTTATTAATTTCTTTCAATTGTGAATGTTGTTGTCAGGGATTTTTTGATATTCTTTATATACAAAGGGGCAATAAAAAACAATCATCTAGCTTTTTGAAATGATATATTATACATGTTTTTATATATTAAGTCCAACATTCATCAAACCTTGTTTTGTCTTTGCAGCTAAATTACATGTTCTTTGTAGTTCATGATTAAATGCATGAAGAATTCCCCTCATCCAGGGAAGTGCTTTCTACTCCAGGCCTTTCTTCAGCCCACACAGCCTCATTACAGTAATAAGAACAATATTGAGTGCATCTTTGCAGAGAACATGAACGGCAACACTGGCTAATGTACAATGATACCTGCAATAATGGTTCATCAGCCAAGCCAACTACTGGTGCTGAGAGGAAAAAAAAAATGACATGATTGCAATTCTGTATCTTTTCAAGGGAGAATTTGCATTGTGGTTTCATTGATTTTCATTAGGTATGTTCCAGGCACCAAGCATGCTTTAAGTAAAATTAATGTTTGTGGAACATTTTTTTTTACCTCAGTGTCTCATGGGCAGTGCACAGAATCATCAGTATGTATCCAGTGCCTGAGTTAGTTGAAAGATGATTAACCCAAGAAAGGATTTTTGACTGGGCCGATGGGGCCAATGTCCCAGGGCCTGTGATTGTCAGCGGCCTCCAGCTGAATGACCTGCAGTGCCCATGCACGACATAAAAAAAAAAAAATGAAATACCCAAAGATATGAGAAATGTGATCTGCCCCTGTTCCCTGAGTCCTGTAGTCCAGGTGAGATGTTACTGTATACATTAGTGATAGAACATTTTTACATATTTTACACTCTTTTCTTTGAGTTTAAAGGGGGTGGTATAATGATGTTTTCACAAGATGTAAAATAAGTCTTTGGGACTTATTAAATAAGGGACACCCAGAGGGTGTATGTGAAGTTTTAGCTCAAAACACCCCACAGATATTTGTATATAGCATGTTAAAATTGTCACTTTTTGAGGGTGAGCAAAAGCACACAGTTTTTCTGTCCCTTTAAATACAAATGAGCTGCTGCTCCCGGCACAGAGGGCGGAGCCACAACAGCTTGCACTCACACAGACATGCACTGAAAATATCAAAAACTTTTAGCCTTTTATGTTCAAACCGGAACCAGACAAAGATGGAGAGACTCATGAAGTGTAGACATGTAGACAACATTTCTGAATGGTTAGCTGATGTGTAGTTATCTTCTAGTCATTGATTAGCATGTTCTGTCTTGATAATCTATAAATTGTGTTCTGGGGGCGGGGTTTATGTAAATTTTAGGGTTTGTGATGCATTTATGTAAATTTTACATTTACATTTTACATTTAGTCATTTAGCAGATGCTTTTATCCAAAGCGACTTACAAATTAGGACTAAATTAAGCGAGTCATCATGAAGAGGCAAAAACAACGCAAGAAGTGCTCAAAATACGAAGTTCAGGCATTATTCAGAGTAGCATAAGCCCGATAAGTGAGGTTTTAAAGGGAAAGGGAAGGTTTTTTTTTTTTTTTTTTTATGAGGTTAAGTGCTCACGGAAGAGATGGGTTTTCAGCTGTCTTTTGAATGTTGTCAGAATGCTGCATTCCGGATGAGGGTGGGGAGAGCGTTCCACCAGCATGGAACTGTGAATGAGAATGTTCTGGAAAGTGATTTTGTGGCTTTCTGTGATGGAACCACGAGACGTCGCTCTTTGACCGATCATAGGCTTCTGGTAGGGATGTAGACTCGTAGGAGTGAGTGAAAGTAGGAGGGAGCTGAGCCTGTGATAGATCTGTAAGCAAGCGTCAATGCCTTGAACTTGATGCGAGCAGCGAGAGGTAGCCAGTGCAGAGAGATGAACAGAGGAGTGACGTGGGCCCTCTTGGACTCGTTGAAGACAAGACGAGCTGAAGCATTCTGAATCATTTGTAGAGGTTTAGTTGCACATGATGGAAGTCCGGCCAGAAGAGCATTGCAGTAGTCAAGCCTAGAAATGACCAGGGCCTGGACGAGAAGTTGTGTTGCCTGCTCAGTAAGGAAAGACCTGATCTTCCTGATGTTGTGCAGTGCAAACCTGCATGATCGAGCTGTCTTTGAAATGTGATCTGTGAAGGTCAGCTGGTCATCAAACGTTACTCCAAGATTTCTGACCGACCTTGATGGGGTGATTGATGATGATTCTAGCTGGATAGTGAAGTTGTGCTGTAGAGACGGATTGGCAGGGAGGATGAGAAGCTCAGTCTTTGCCAGGTTGAGCTGCAGGTGATGTTCCTTCATCCATGTCGAGATGTCCGCCAGACAGCTTGAGATCCGTGCAGCTACTGTGGGATCATCTGGTTGAAATGAGAGGAAGAGCTGTGTGTCATCAGCATAGCAGTGGTAGGAGAAACCGTGTGTCTGTATGATGTGTCCCAGTGATGTGGTGTAGGTGGAGAAGAGGAGGGGACCAAGAACTGAACCCTGGGGAACCCCTGTAGTCAGTTGATGTGCTCTGGATACCTCGCCTCTCCATGCGACCCTGAAGGACCTACCTGTGAGATAGGACTCGAACCAGTGGAGTGAAGTTCCTGTGATGCCCAGTGATGAGAGGCTGGACATAAGGATCTGATGATTCACAGTGTTGAAGGCAGCAGACAGATCCAGGAGAATGAGGACTGAAGATTTGGAAGCAGCTTTTGCGATCCGTAGGACTTCTGTGACCGACAGTAATGCAGTCTCAGTTGAATGCCCTTTCTTGAAGCCAGATTGGTTGACATCCAGCTGGTTGTTTAGAGACAAGAAGGATGTTACTTGGTTGAAAACAGCTCTTTCAAGTGTTTTCGCAATTAATGGTAGGAGAGAGATATGTCTGTAATTCTCTACAGATGATGTGTTTAGTGTTAGTTTTTTTAAGCAGTGGAGTAACCCGAGCCTGCTTGAATGCTGTAGGGAAAGTGCCAGTATGTAGGGATGAGTTGATGATGTGTGTGAGTGCTGGTAGAAGTGTGGGAGAGATGGCTTGTAGAAGGTGTGAGGGGATGGGGTCTAGAGGGCAGGTGGTAGGATGACTGGAGAGGAGAAGTATAGATACTTCTTCCTTGGTTAGCGGAGAAAAGGAGGACAGAGGGATATTGGCTGTGGAAGGGGTCAGACTGTGTTCCTGTGTGTGTGGAGCTGAGAACTGACTGCTGATAGTTGTTGTTTTGTTGGTGAAGAAGTTCGCAAAATCGTCAGCAGTTAAAGAGGAGGTGGGTGTTGGTGGAGGTGGACAGAGGAGAGAGTTGAATGTCTTGAAGAGTGATCGTGTGTTGGAGGAGCTATTGATCTTGTTGTGGAAGTAAGAAGATTTTGCAGCATGAACATCAACAGAAAAGGAAGAGAGGAGAGATTTATACATACTCAGGTCAGATGTGTCTTTTGATTTGTGCCATTTCCTCTCCGCTGCCCTGAGTTCGGTCCGGTGTTCATGAAGAACCTCAGATAACCAGGGGTTGGAGGGAGTAGCGCGTGCTGGCCTGGAGGAGAGAGGGCAGATATTGTCTAGAGAAGAGGTTAGAGTAGAGCATAAGGTATCCGTTGCGGTATTCACATCCAGAGATGAGAATTGTGAGGGTGGGGGAAGAGAAGATGACACAGCAGAGGAAAGATGGGAGGGAGAAAGTGAGCGCAGGATTCGCCTGAAAGTGACTGGTGTTGGGGTTGGAGTTGCAGGGGTAGAGAGTTGTAGACTGAAAGTAATGAGGAAATGATCTGAAACATGGAGAGGTCTCACCAAAATGTTGTCTGTGATGCAGTTGTGTGTGTAAACCAAGTCCAGTTGGTTGCCTGATTTATGAGTTCCTGTGGTGATGAGTCGTTTGAGATCGAAAGAGGCTAGGAGAGAGATGAAGTCTGTTGCATGCGGCTTTTCGAGATGAATGTTGAAGTCACCAAAGACTAGAAGTGGGGTGCCGTCCTCAGGGAAAGAGGACAGCAGTACATCCAGCTCCTCTACGAAGTTACCCAGCTGACCTGGGGGGCGATACATTTTAGGGTTTGTGATGTCACTAACCCGGGAGGAATGTCGTGTAGTCCCTATCAGCCGTTTGTTGTAGTCCTTAAAAAGCCATTTCTTTAAAATAAAATATCTCCCTTTGCTTTGAACTTAGAGCGTTGTAACTTTGCAGATGTTGTTTATGCTCAAAAAGCAACATTACACACTAACTAAAGTTAAAAAAGTGAAATCATAATCAACCACCCCTTTAATTTATATTTTTATAAATATTAAATACTGACTTATGGACAGGTGATTCTAGGGGTTGAGAGTTTTTTTGTTAAGCAAATTAACAAAACACAGGAAGCATTATAGAATCGAGTGACCCTTTCTACTTTCTGCCATTTATCATCATCTCTTTATAACAGAGATATTTCTAGGCCCTCTCGACATTGTGCTGGCCTTCTCTAACCCCTTTTCCTTAGGCTGAATGAGAGAGAAACAGAGTAGTTACTCAACCTCAGAAACATATCCAATCACCTGCTGTCTGCCTATAATGGAGCCAGGTGGAGCCTGGTAATAGAAAATGTGAATTGCTGTGTGTCATGCCACTCGGTGAAAAAAAAACAAAAGTGATTATCAATATTTCACCTGACCCATCCTTCTGTCAGAGTCCATTTCCATCCGAGGATTCCATTAAGCAGAATTCACACAGATACTGAAGCCAAGAAAATAGAAAAAAAATCCACTACCTGGGCTCCCTCGGGTTTTGACGTGGAAGATGTAGCAGACACATGTATTTGTGATGATGGATTCATAGGAATCAGGGTCTCCATGATATCACAAGTGACCAGACAATGGCTTCAGTAATAGCAGGCATTCTTTGTCTTAAATGATCTGCTTCTTGCCCAAATAAGTGATAATGTATCTTTGATGTAGGACATTCATTTTCCAACAGTGAAAGATAATGCCTTTATTCCGGGTTCTTCATGAGACGTTAATGACTTGGGCCTCTGGAGCCAAATACTTTGGCTGAACAGGCAGGTTGGCTGCAGTTATCAAATAATAATCCATCTTTCATATTGATATTCCCTTTGCAGTTATATGGTTCATTCCAGGCCAAGTTTTATGCATCATCTCTTTAGTTGTTTCTTTAGAGATTCCACTATTAATTAAAGCATCTTCATTTTATCCCCCTAAAGAGTTCTGTCATTTTTTTCACCCTCTTGTTGTTCCAAACCTGTATGCTATTAATTTATGTTTTTGCAATGGAATATAAATGCAGGTATTTTGAATATAAAAAAAAAGGCTTAAATTATTGCAAACTTGTGGTGTCCTCTGCTTACTGACTGAGACCGACAGGAGGGAGGAAGTAGTACTAACTAATGAGGGGGAAACGGATAGGATAAGAGGGTAGAAAAAGAAGAATGATGGGCATGAGTTGTATATTTTAAGAGTTATATTATATAATAAAGTAAATATTTAACCCATTCATCTGTTGTGGCCTGTCTTCGTATTCATACCTGGAAATACAACACTACCTGCTCCAACACACCTGCCTGAAATTTTCAAGTAGAGGCCTTGAAAATCTCAATTAACCTTTTCAGGTGTGCTGAATTAGTGTTGGAGCTAAACTCTGCAGGACAGTGGCCCTTCAGCAGCAGGATTGGACACCCATACCAAATGAATATTGTGTGGAATATGTAAGGGATAATCCATGGCTAGTAGTGCACAATTTTCATGCACGACATGGAGGCAAAGAACCACTCAATGTGCAGCGGTATCTCCGATCTGTATGTGCAAATAATGTACAGTATGCATAAACTTCATGTCACGCGTTGCTGCAGTGAAGTGCACAACTCAGGAGAATAATTCAAATAAGTCTTTAATCCAATAATCCAGAACAAGAAAATTCAGAAGAACTAGCCACGTAAATCTGAACTCGGCCCAGAACTCGGGAAAATCAGGGCTTAAATACATGTGGAGACATGGCAAAAAGGGAAACCAAAACACCATGATAATAAAACAGAACAAAACAGAACAACCTAACATTCCAACTGAGGAGGGAGGGTGGCTGATGAGGAGGACGCAGAATAGGTGTAGAGCAGGAAACTAGGGGAGATGACAGAAGGATAGACCAGAGTGGCGATGATGGTGGGAGTAGCCAGGCGGGGACCCAAAGCACGGCCCATAGTGGAGTCGGAAGGAGGGAGGAGCCAAGGTGGAGGTTTGGCTGATGACACCAGAACGACGACTGACGGAGATCGAGCCGATGTAAGAGGAGACCAGGGTGTAAGGCAAGGCAAGGCAAGGCAAGTTTATTTATATAGCACATTTCATACACAATGGCAATTCAAAGTGCTTTACATAGAAGAAATTAAAATAATAAAAAGAAATAAGAATAATTAAAACAGTTTAGAAGAATACAAAATAAAATACAGTACAAACAGTCGGACGAACATTGGCACAGTGCTCATTCAGTAAATGCATAGTTAAACAGATGTGTTTTGAGTCTGGATTTGAATGTGACTACAGTAGGAGCACATCTGATCTCCTCTGGAAGCTGGTTCCAGCTGTGGCTGGCATAATAGCTAAAAGCGGACTCGCCATGCTTAGAGTGAACCCTTGGTATTTCAAGCTGATATGATCCTAATGATCTGAGTGATCTGTTGGGTTTATATTCAGTGAGCATATCTGCAATGTATTGAGGTCCTAGGCCATTGAATGATTTATATACCAGTAATAATACTTTAAAATCAATCCTAAATTTAACTGGGAGCCAGTGTAAAGACCTGAGGACTGGTGTGATATGTTCATATTTTCTGGTTCTGCTCAGAATCCTGGCGGCAGCGTTCTGTATGAGCTGCAACTGTCTTATGGTCTTTTTGGGAAGGCCAGTGAGGAGTCCATTACAATAATCCACCCTGCTGGTGATGAAAGCATGAACAAGTTTCTCTAAGTCTTGTCTGGAAACAAAGCATCTTATTCTTGCTATATTTTTCAGATGATAGTATGCTGATTTAGTTATTGCTTTGACATGACTACTGAAACTAAGGTCTGACTCTAGTGTCACACCAAGATTCCTGACTTGATGTTTAGTTGTTTGACCCCTAGAGTGAAGGTATGCGTTCACCTTGAGAACTTCATCTTTGTTTCCAAACGCAATGACTTCAGTTTTGTCTTTGTTTAACTGAAGAAAGTTTTGACACATCCAACTGTTAACTTCATCAATGCATTGGCACAGGGAGTCAATGGGGCTGTAATCGTTAGGCGATAGGGCTAAGTAGAGCTGTGTGTCGTCTGCATAGCTGTGGTAAGCAATTTGGTTCTTTCTCATTATTTGGCTCATTGGGAGCATATACAGGTTGAACATGAGTGGTGCAAGAATTGAGCCTTGAGGGACTCCGCATGTCATGGATGTCCACTCAGACTTATGGTCTCCTATACTCACATAATAACCTCTCCCATCTAAGTATGACCTGAACCATTTTAGGACTATCCCAGAAAGCCCCACCCAGTTTTCCAGCCTGTCCAGAAGTATGTTATGATCGACAGTGTCAAATGCAGCACTGAGGTCGAGTAGTACCAGCACTGATAATTTGCCTGAGTCAGTATTTAAGCGAATATCGTTTATTATCTTTATGAGCGCTGTCTCTGTGCTGTGGTGCGGTCGGAAACCAGATTGAAAATTGTGCATAAGAATTTGTTCAGCTGATTGAAGACAACTTTTTCAATGATCTTACCTATGAAAGGAAGATTTGAGATCGGTCTATAGTTGCTTAATATGGTCTTATCCAGATTGCTCTTTTTCAGGAGGGGCTTGACAACTGCAGTTTTCAGGGAGTTTGGAAAACTCCCAGAGAGAAGTGAAGCATTTACCACTTCTAGAAGATCTGCTTCTAAACTGTTTAACACACTTTTGAAAAACGATGTGGGAAGTGTGTCAAGAGCGCAGGTTGATGTTTTAAGGTGCTGTACGGTTTCTTCCAAAATTTTGCCATCAATTTCTTTGAAATCAGACATAGTAACTACTTTCTCAGGTGGTTTGATCTGTCTGACCCCAGCGCAAGTCAAGGATGTGCTGATCACCTTTCTGATATTATTGATTTTCTCAGAGAAGAAAGAAGCAAACTCACTGCACTTGCTGTCTGAGAGCATTTCACTGGGAATCTGGCTTGGGGGGTTTGTCAGTCTCTCTACAGTAGCAAAAAGAGTGCGTGTGTTGTTTAAATTGCTGTTTATAATATTTGAGAAGAAAGTCTGTCTAGCTTTGCCTAGTTCCATATTGAAAGCATGAAGGCTGTCTTTGTAGATGTTATAATGGACTACAAGTTTTGTCTTCCGCCACATGCGCTCTGCTTTTCTGCATTGTCTTTTCATATTTTGCACTGCTGTTGAGTTTCTCCAAAAGATAGAGAGCCAGATGTAGATAGAGAGCCAGCAAGATCCGGCACCAGTGGTCCTGTACAAGGTGGAACCAGGGTGCCAAAGGACTGACGGCCCAAGGCCCAATACTGTGGCCCAAGGCGAAGCTGGAGGGAAGGCGGAGCCTGACAGAGCCGAAGGGACATGGCTGAAGGCCCGTAAATCCGTGGCTGAAGGCCCGTAAATCCGTGGCACAGGCAGTGTGACGTCTGACCAAGGCGGAGCCGGAGGGAAGAGGGAGCCTGGTGAAGCTGTAAGGACAATGGTCCCAGGTGGAGCCAAAGGAGGGAGGAGCCAAGTTGGAGCAGGCAGATGGCCGGACCGAGGTGGAGTGACGGGATCAGCAGCTGGAGGCAGAGCCGGGGGATCCTCTTTGGAGGCTGGAGACCAGAAGACCAGAGGCAAGAAAACGCTGCAAATATCCTTTCTTAGGTCCGGTATTTTGTCATGCGTTCCTGCGCATGACTCAGGAGAATATGACAAAAACTGTTAATGTAATAAACCAGAGCAAGAAAACAGGAGAACTAGCAACAACATAAAACTCGACGTAAACATAATACCTATTGGGATTTGTCAGCCGCAATATTCTGGGGTGTGTTATTCTCCAATGACAACCGTTATCAATGACATACCACCCATCCGGGTATCTGAAGCTGATGACACCAGAACATCATGTCTTCAAGACTTTCATGTCTCTCTGATTACACCGCGGACACCCTCTCGCTTGTTTCATACAGACACAGCTGCTGCCATCTTGCATCTATGTTATATTTATCTATTGTACTGAAAATGGAATAGGATAACTTCAGTAGTAATAGTACTGTAATATTGATTTATAATATTGTAATACAACTTTACAGTGAAAACAGGAAAATTATGCATTTAGGCTGTTGTTCAGCTGAAGTCAGTTCAGTGTTAAGTTCTGTTGTAAAGATCATCAATTATTAAAGTAGTTAATTTTATCTATAAAGCAGTTTTGCAAAAATTTATGTCATCGTCCAGCTCAGTTCAGTTCTCATACAACAGCGTCAGTACAGACAGATTTTAATATTAAGTGTTCACAACTATGCAAGCCAGAGGCAACAGTGGAGAGGAACCCTAACTCCATCAGGTGACAGAATGGAGGAGAAAAAAACATGGGAGGAATCAAGCTCAGTCGGTGGACCAGTTTCTCCTCTAGCACGAACAGTGTTTAGTGTTTATTTAAAATGAGACAAATCTGCTATTATTTTAATTTCCAATCTGTTTAATAGCCCTTTAGATACTTCTTTAATGCTTAACTAATTTTTTAGTGTATTACTTTTATGAGAACCATGAAAAACAGGTGAAGAAAGACTGAGAGTTAATGTTCAGAGATTATTTTAAGAAATGTAAAGTGTTCAGCTCTGTGCTTTCTGAATGTCTGAATGTGTTTTTTTTTTTTTTTTGCTTTTCCATCCATTTGCCCACATTGTTTTGAACTATAATGTATTGCTGTTTTGCAGTGTTCATTGCCAAAAAAAAAAAAAAAATTATATATATATATAAAAGTTAATTATTGTATTTTATTGACAACATATTTTAGTTTGTCTTCTTTTTTATTATTAAATCAGGTAACACTGTCATATGGTCATTTCATTTGGGGCATTTTGTCACATTTCGCTTCCATTATTTTAAGGTAAATATATATACTGTCACGCCCCTGGGCTGATCTGTCCGTTCTTCCCGGTCTCTTTTGTGGTTTTGTGTTTGTTTGGAGCATGTGGGTCTGTTTTGACAGTTCACCATGTGCTTCTCTGTCATTTGCTGTGTCTCTCCCCGCCCCCTTGTTATCCCATTCATTACCTCGTTATTGTTTCACTCCCCTCACCTGATCATGTATCAATTAATTCCTTCTGTCTCCTATTTAGTCCCCTTGTGTGTGTTGTCTTGTGCCAGATCGTTGTTTGAGCTATATGTGATTATTGCTCCAGTTGCCTTGTCTTGTGTTCCTCTGTGTCGTGTTGGACCTTTTGCTAGCCTTTTGTTTCATTTTTTATTTTTATTTTTCTCTACCTCCTCCTGACCTTCCCAGGAGGTTCAGCTGCATTCAGACCTGGCCTTGCTCTCAGTCTCTGCTTGTGGATCGTCTCTTTCACTGCCCTCCTTCACATACTACCTGAGAGTCGCCATTCTCCTGCCGCTTCAGACCGTCGCTGCGCTACACCGCCTGGTTCTGGTTCTTCAGACGTTATGTCGATCTACTGAGGACGCTACCCTGGGACTCCCTCTAAATTTGTTAAGCCTATATTGAGCTCCTGTCAGGGTCATTCACAGACATTTGTGTTTCACTTTTTGAAGAAGAATAAACCTTTTGTTGCCTGCAGTTTGAGTCTGTGTCCTAACCTAACATATACACTGTAATAATGAAGGAAGACCACATATTTGTACTAGACATGTAAAAATTTATGTGGAAAAAAAATATATATATACTCTGAACGCCAAGTGAATGTATACAAACTGAGAGTCAAAAAGTGTTAGGTTGTGACCTGCTCTCCACTACATTATCCCTTACTTAACACACACCTTCCAGCCAATCAGAATCAAGTATTCAAGATAGACCATGGTATAATCTCATAACTCATTCACAATTATGTTCAGATTGAAAACTTGAAGATTCTTCAAAAACTCTCATTTTGAATGATTAATAAACCTATAAAGGTTTACTCAAAAACTTTTATAAGTGTTTTGATCTATTTCTATTATTATTGATGCCTATCCAAAAGGACTTTTTTGTTTTCTTCTAAGGTTTCATCAATTTATCTTATTGCCCAGAACCAATTGCATTTCTTTCCCTCTTTCAACATCAGATTAACGCGGGTGTGCTTTGAAAGGCTTCTGCCTTAATGACTTAGCCAAGCAAACATCCCCGGTGATCCACACAGAGGTTTGTGAATCCATATGCAAAATGAGAGTCTGCTCTGACTGATTAGTTTTCAGGAAGACAATCTTTCCTCCCTATTGCCTAGATTAGTTGTGATCTTCCATTGCAAACACAGCTATCTGGATGTCATCTATCTAACACCGGTATTTGTCAGTCTCAAGCCAACGCTTCACCGAAAAAGTCCCCTGTACCCGGTGTCAAAAACGCAAAAATATTCCATGTGCATGAGAATGATAATTAAGAGTGGAGTTAATCAAATCATAAAGCCATAAAAATATACAGATGCTGGAAACACTTAATGGCTGTAAACAACAAATATTCTATCTATTTGTCATAAAACCTAATGGGATTTTTCTCCACAATGATATCTGCACATATGAGCAAAGGCTATATTAGTCATTGGTGGCTAAACCACCCCACCGCTAATGGGGTGAAAGGTGGGAACAAATCTAGGGGACAATAGCTGCAGGGGAGCCACAACAATTTTACTGATGTAGGATCCAGTATAAATTAATTAAATGTATTGATGACACACACACACACACACACACACACACACACAAATTCACAAATCATGCCATATCCATTTTCACTTCTAATCAATCCGAATGTAAATTTAGCTCAAAGGGAATCAATAATTAGATTTATATGGAATTTTGACAATCACTGTTTTTAATTTGTCCAGTGATCAATTGAAGAGTGTGTTGAGTGCAGGGCTTGTCCATATGCTGGTAAACTTTTAGTGTCTATCCATTTATCCTACACAGTGGATAAAGTGAAGTCACGGCCAACATTTTTTCTTACTGAATATCCAGTTTTTGTCTGAAATAAGTCACTAAAGGATTCAAATTGGTTGCAAACTACAATTCACGTAAATAATAAAAAAGGGACGAGGCCCAAAGTAATAAACAGTATATTGCGGCCCAGACTTCCTTGCAACAGCCAATTGCTCATAGCAAGGACAGAGGGACATAACTCAACTGGTACGTCATCTAGGTGTCTTTTGGGAGAACAAAAAACATCCATACCGCTCAGAGGGGTGGCTGGTGTTTATCAAAGCTATACATCATCATATGTTAAAGACAGATCTTATAACACATGTTCACAGCTGACATTATAAAAGCCTCAGATTCAGTCTCAGATTGAGTAAGTGTGTGATGGTTCTTTTGACCGAGAAGACAAGATGTAACCAAAAGCTACAGAGCGTTAATGACACCATAGCAAACATTTCTTCGGCATTGAGGGGGCAACGTCATTTGATGACACAAAACATAAATCTCTGTAATTTGTGAGGGGTATTTCACCTTGCCTTTGGTCCAAACTGCCAAGATGCTTAATCTGTTAACCTTAAAGGAAAAGGCAATCATTTTTCCTTTTGTTTACAATCATGGGGGCAGTGCACCCTATGGCTCAATGGAGGGGATAAGAACGGATGTCTTAAGAGCTTGCAAACAATTCTCCTGACACTCAGCTAGAAATTGCAGCAGTCCTTTTTAGATATTGAGGGGTTTTATACTTTAAATGGCTTAAATGGAAATACCGCCCCTCTCTCTTTGGCCCAATAAGAAATGTCTTGAGGACAAGGAATCTCAATAAAGAAAGGAAGAGCAACGAGGGGGCATCATTGTCTTTTTATTGTCCCTGGAACACATGATCTGCTGTGGAAATGATGCCACATATCTTCCCTGACAAGTTGTGGGGGACAAAATGATAGAGAGATCCGAAATTGATTTTGCACAGATACTAAAACAAACAAGGTCATATTTGGCTAGGGAGCTAATAATGCCCACGATCTACACTGTGAAATCGGCCTCTGCTTTTCTCAAATGGAAAACACTGAGGTATAAATAAGGATGATTGCTCATGTTCTGGTTGAAATGGAAATGTGAATTGCCGGACAAAAAGCTGGGAAGGGTGCAATCCATTTACTATGCCCCAGAACCTGAGAGATCTATGCTGCAGTTGCTGAATCTGCCTGGAGAACAGGGGTCAAAGATCTATTAAGCTTTAGAGATTTGGAAATACTTCAGAAGACTGTTAAATTTGTGTAAATGTCTTGGTCTAGGAACTAGTACTGAAAGCATAAGAAACATATCTGAACATTTTGTGAAAATCTGACTTAACAAATAGGGTTGCAAAGGGGCGGAAAATTTCCGGTAAATTTCCGGAAAGTTTCCAGTAAATTTCCATGGGAAGTTAAGCTGGGGAATTTTGGAAATATTCATTACCACGGCAACCGCTTGCGCGTCGCGTCCACTCTGAAAGTAACTGTACACATAAGAGACGGATAGATACATTATTTAAGGTTATTTCTATTCGTTAGAATATTGATATATGAACTTGTTGTCAAGTAAGCCCCGTTGCGAGCATGTGCGTCTCTCTAAACTTTCAGTGTGCTGCACTGCTCTAGTTGACTTCTGCACCTTCCCCCTGAAAATATCACGTTAATTTTGAAAACGTAATCATTTTTGCGGATCCTCTTGGTCATTATTCATGTTTCTTTGACAAATATCAGTGTCTCAGTCTCACGCACGCTGCACGTGAGTTAACCACGCCTACTTATTTACATGTCGCGGTATACACGGAATAAAAAAATCTGTTACGGTTGACATTTTCTTCCATGGTAACAATATATACCGTAATACCGCCCAGCCCTACTTATGTGGTAAATAAAGTTATGCTAGCTTATTTAGCATCTAACTTTTCAGCTTGCTATCTACTAGATGAATACATTTGTATGTGATATTTGCAATTTAAACATTTAATAAATATATTTCCCCATAATATCATCAAAACTTACTTCACTTTGTTTAGTCCACAGGCTCAAATGTGTGCCTTCAATAGTCTTGTGCTTTGGGCTTCTGTACATGTGATGGAGGCATGCACAGTGCCAGTAGGGGGTGTGGTCTCAATAGCCATGCAGTAAGCAGTGTGCTATGTGCATGTGATTGAGGAATGGCATGGATATTCAAGTGTATTTGAATGGCATCTGTTTGTTTTAGTCAAGATTATGCTAAAATATACTTTCCTCAACTGTATTTAAGTTCCCTATGAAGAGCCAACCCTCAACTTTGAAAATTCCCAGTTTATTCCCGTTTATTCCCATAAATTCCTGTTAATTCCCTTAAATTCCCATTAATTCCCATGGAAAGTTTCCATCTTTGAAAATTCCCAGAATTTTGCAACCCTATTAACAAATAATCATTTGTAAATTGAAGGAATAGTCCACCAAAAAAAAAGATAATAATAATATCATCACACTGTAAAATAAATTTCTAACCCTCCCAAATCAAAAATTTCAAGTGACCGATAACATCTAAATTTTTCAATTAGTCTGACGTATTATTTCTCATTGAGCCAATGTTAACAGACTATTGCAACAAGAATTTCACTTGGGCCAATTGAAAAATTTAGATGTTATCGGTCACTTGAAATTTTTGATTTGGGAGGGTTAGAAATTTTTTACAGTGCATACGCTCATGTCTTTTGAAACCCTCTTTTTATTAATCAGAATTATGCAAACAATGTATGTCCTTACTCACTGAAAATCTTCCCATCCCCTGCAGTACTCAAATCTTATGCGCACTTCTACATTTTAGAAATACAAGATATCAAAGACATTGTTCCTGGCACAATTTGTGGATGTGCCATACTTGAATCTGAGCACAAATCAGATTCTAAAGTTTTGGCAGAGGGCAACATGATCAGGGAATCATAACTGTCATTGGGCTTTAGAACACTTGGAATATAGTCTTTTTGACCACATTTATGATTCTGCTTTTGCCTTTTTAGAGGCTGTGGTCACTATGACCTATCATTGTATGGAAAAGATAGTAAAATGGCACACATTGATCTCATAGGGTTGGTAGGCTACTAATTTGAATCTGACTTGCAGCATTTCTTAATCCTGTTCCACCATCATTTCCATCATGCTTTATTTTATCATAAAATCCTGCACTCTCAGGGGAGACGCTTTCACAAAAAAAGGTTAAAAATCTACCAAAGCATTACTAGGCTCACTAGTATCATTTGCAGAGGTGAGCAGTATTGATCTGAGAGAACATATATTGCATTTTAGAAATTTCATTCAAAAGGAGAAATCTGACCATGAGGGAGCATTGCTTTTCTGCTGAACTGTTTCAAAGTACTGCAAGCACATTTTATAGGAAAAATACCTTACCTTATATAAAAAATAAAATAAAATAAAAAAACAGTTTAAAACATTAAACATATTATCACCCAATCTGCTTTAAGTGTCATGATCGATGATATTGATTATGGTGGAAATTTTCTCCAACTCTTAGCAATAATAATATTTTGGGACACAGAAAATGCAGGGAGCAAAGAAAACTGTGGACACACTATGATGTTTCATCCCCTCCTGATTTCAGATTCATAGCCTCTGTAGTTGATCAATTTCAATTTCAACTCCACCTCACAGCTAATCTGAGATATCTTTTATTGCTTTCTCCCAGAGTTTTACACCAGCAGCTGCTCCTCTGGAGACCAAGAGAGGGACCTTCTATTTTTTCTCTACCATATGTACTTGGTATCATTGTTCGCAGTCGACATCTACCAGACAGACAAATTGAGCAGCCTGTACAGATGGTCTTAAATCATGTATCTTTCTGCAGTAACCCCCCTGAGAAATGCCCAGTGTTCAACGGGTGATGAGTCGACAGTTTATATATATATATATATATATATATATATATATATATATATATATATATATATATATATATATATATATGTGATGCGATCTGGGAAAACCCACCACATGGTGAAATTTTACCTATTACAGGTTTTGATATCATATGGATGCTGGTATCAAGCCCTTTCCAAATCTGTTTTTATTTTTATCATAGCTTGTTGGTAGCAGAAGTTATGTTTATCTGAAGTCGGCCGATCTCTATGATTTTCTGGAACGGAATTTTGAGAAAAACAGGTTTAAATAACTGTCACCGTTGAGAGGCGTCCATCTCGCGATTGTTATGAAACTGCGTGACGTTATAGTTTAAACAGGATTGGCGCGAAATGCGCACTATACACATTCACTGTACATGTATGTGGTTTATTTTAAAGGTAAACTATCTTTGTAGTGTTACGAGACGGACAGGTGTATGGGATATACGGCGATTGTTTTGTTTTTTTCACCTCTGCCGGGCGTTAATGGTCGCATAGAATGCATTAGAGAAAGAGAGTATTTTCAGCTTGACACTATAAATCGCTGTTTTTCTGCACTAAACAAGGGAATTTTGCCAAGATATTTTCAGAGATAAGAGAAAAGATGTTATAGAATAATAATTTAATGGAAAAAAAAATTTGACAAAAAAACTGACATTCAAACTATTTTGGAATTTACTGAAAACGGCCCAGCGCGACATCCGACGGGTTTTCCCAGATCGCATCACATATATATATATATACATATATATATATATATATATATATATATATATATATATATATATATATATATATAAACTATTTGTTCAATCTTACACATTGTATGCAGTGTGTTGGGGAGTAACTACTGTACCCCCTGAAAGTAGTGATGCTACTTTTTTTCAGAAACATGACAGTCAAGTCAGTCAAGTCATCTTGATTTATATAGCGCTTTTAACAATGTAGATTGTTCCAAAGCGGCTTTACAGTGATAATAGAAAATTAAAGTAACAGAGATTGTTTTGTCTTTATAGCAGCTCTAGAATAAAGTTATTGTCCAGCTAAATCTGGTTTTGATTGATTCACTTCCGTTGCAGCGATCCTTAGTTATTAACTTAGGGCCGCTAACACGACACCGTTTTAACAGAAAACGTCCTGGTTGCGTATGCAACCCACCGTTCCCTGGAGGACGTAGTCGACGTCGACTGAATGGGATCACGCTAGGGAGCCTATCTTCGTCGAGCATGCTTGAACGAGCCAATGCGCGCAATGGCAAGCCCCCCTGCAACTCTGAGGCGGAAAAGGGCGAGGCTCAGGCCAGGGAAGTCGACTGCTGTTCCACAGGACCACTGGGAAAGCGTACCCTGACAAGGAAGGAAGGGACGCTGCGGAAACCACATCCTGCACAAAGGGAGGTAACATGTGGGGATACACATAGGGACTGGGCGGATGACCCCATCCTATAACAGGGGGGAGGATCAACCAACAGTGACAGCAGAGCAAGCTCTGCCGAGGGAAAACACGGACTCACCGCAGGGAGTCGTACCGTGGAATAATACACATATGGGATCGCCGTAGGGATCACAACATATGGACCCAGCATAACACAGGTTCCACCAGTGCATACGAGTGATAGGCCTGGCTTCGGACGCTCCGCCACGTCCGATGCCGAAGGGTATGGAGGAACTCAACAGGGTTCAGTTTAAGAGGGAACTCAACTGGAGCAAAAATTGTGCACGTATCCAGTCCATAAGAGGGGAATGGCGCAGCAAGCCGACACTTCGAACTGTGCTTACAGTGAAAACTGGCTTCATGTGAAGGGAGCCCATGGGAAGCAACAGTTTGACACATGCTAGTTCTCGAGCGAATGTGTATAGGTGTCGCCCAGCCCCCAACTCTATTCAACATCTGTTCAGCGAGGCACTGTATGCCAACGCCTAGGAGGGAGCAATACTCTCACTTAGGAGGAGCTCACCGCCCCGGTGGGCACGTGCATCTTGGGATTTCTCACCAAGACGAAGGCAACCACTGTGAAGTGGGCCAACCTCTGCTTGGAAACAGCCTTCCCTTCTGCTGGTTTCCATAACAAATAGAGCTGGTCTAAGGTCTAGGCTTTGCATTCTGATCACGTATAACCGCACTGAGGCGGACGGACAGAGAAAAGCCAGGGCTGGGTCTGCCTCCGCCTCCTCTGGGGCAGTGCTTGCAGGCTCACCACCTGGTCCCATAGGAGAGGTAGGAACCTTGGGCACACATTCAGACTGGGGTCTCAAGTTGTGAGAGTTAGCCGGCCCGAATTCCAGGCACAACTCGTTGACCGAAAGCTAGCAAGTCCCTACCCTCTAGTGGAGACCACGCGAGCAGGAGAACTGTTTCTTAAAAAAACTGAATTTAAGAAAATAAAATAAGAAACAGCCTGCATTTCTCACTGCCTGCGATGGCTCAAGGGCGGTCTCTACAGTGCAGTAGCACCAGAGAAAAAGACCCAAGAGGTAAGGAGGGGACGCAAGGCGGATACATCTCCTTGCTCGCCTCAAGGACCTGACAATCAAATCACACTCCACTTGGATTTGAATCCACTGCCTCATGATGTGCGCCAATGTAGAAGCCACAACATTTTGAGGTGGAGGGGACAGCCCTCACTCCAACCACAAGCAGTTGGGGACGGGGCATTGAAAATGCAACTCTGTGTTTACAAGTGAACGGAGGCTTTTGAAAAAGGGCCCGTATCAGTTGGCACAGAACCAAGATGGTCGTAACCCACCACATAATAAGGGTACAATGAAGTACGGGCTCTGAAGCCAAACTCCATACCGGCTGGAGGGAACGGCTAGCACGCGTCCTTCGCCAGTAGGACTGCGGCGCACACACACAGGACAGGAGCTCTGCTCAACACCTAGGTGTGATGATCTCATTAAAAAACCTTTTAGGAGCATTTCTGCTCAACACCTAGGTATGATGAATATCACTGAGCCTGGGCGGAAGCCGAGCGAAATGAATCGCAAGCCGGGTCTGAAGGTACCGAATTGGGCCAGGCTGAGCATTGGTTGGAAGCGTTTTAGACTTCGACAAAACCGGACCAGGGGCCAGGGAACCAGAGACGTACCGGAGGTGGGGCAGCAAGGTGGAGGACAGGGATCCGGCTCGAGAGGCCAGAAGGTGGCCCGAAGTGGGATCTGAGTGTGCGGTGCAACACTTACCTGACTCCACTGGGTGGCAGGGGATACGTGAGAAGGCGGATGACAGGGTCCTCGAACTGCACCCAGCTGCCAAGAGGGGGCTGAGGGGTGCAAGGCTTTACAGGGTCGCACACCATCAGACTTGCCCTCTTGGGACCCAGGAACAAAGGAATTGCTCTTTCTTAGAAGTGTGGGTACCGCTTGCTCCTTTTTTGGGGGGGGGGGGGGCAGCGGTGGAACAGACACACACACACACACACAAACAAAGACTCCACCCGGCCCTCATCCGGGGGGAGGGAGTGGATGACCCACTCCAAAGCACCTTCCTCCATCCCTGAGCCACCTGGCTTGGCAGCGCCTAGAGCGGGCTGGGCGTCCCTACTCCGGTTGGCTCTATGCTGAGGCCTGGCTGGAGGCTGCTGCGGAGGCCAGGCAGAGGCAGGGGAACACCCTCGGCAACGAGCAGGCGAAGGAACTGCTTCAGCAGCGGGCCGCCGGGGCAGGATGTGCCGGATGGCCTCTGCCTGCGCTTGGGCGGCAGAAAACTGCTGGGCGCAGTTCTCTGCCGCATCGTCGACCAGCCCAACCTGGGATATTGGGGAGACCAGGAACCGAACCTTATCCGCACCATACAACCAGGCTGAGCCAACGATGGCGCTCCTGGACCACTAACGTGGACATCGCCAGACTGATCACGCACTCCACGACACTCATGCCTCGGAGGGCGAGGGTGGATAATAATAATAATAATAATAATAATAATACGTTTATTTTATATAGCGCCTTTCTCAAACCCACGGTCGCTTTACATAGTAGGAAGGCAAGGAAACACAACAACAAACAACCAAAACAATACAACAAATACAAGTTATCTGTATGAAGCTATGAGTTGGGTGTGGAGAAGTGATCATTAAACAAAAAGGTCTTGAGATGTGCTTTAAAGAAGGGAAGGGAAGGACAGTCACGAAGAGGTTGTGGGAGGCGGTTCCAGAGTTTGGGGGCCAAGGCACTGAAGGACCTGCCACCCAGGGTGGAGAGTCTGGAGCGGGGGATAGCCAAGAGATTTTGGTCAGAGGATCTGAGTGAGCGAGAAGGAGTGTAAGGGGTCAGGAGGTCGCGGATGTAGGGGGGAGCAAGGTTGTGGAGGGCTTTGAAGGTGAGTAGTAGTACTTTGTATTTGATCCGGGACGGAACTGGTAGCCAGTGGAGTTGGTGGAGAATGGGGGTGATGTGTGCTGATCGTCTGGTATGGGTGAGGAGCCTGGTTGCCGAGATTTGAATATATTGTAGCCTTTGAAGGGATTTAGTGGGGAGACCAAGGAAAAGTGAGTTGCAGTAATCTAGACGGGACATAATGAAGGAGTTAACCAAAGTCTGTGCATCACTAACAGAGAGGAAGGGTTGGAGGCGGGCAATGTTACGGAGGTGAAAGAATGCAGTCTTAGTGAGTGATTTGATATGAGGATCAAAGCTAAAGGTGGAGTCAAGCTGAATGCCAAGGTTTTTAACAACAGGGGTAGGGTGGACAGGTGAACCATCAATGTTGAGAGTGAGACTGGGAGATTTGGAGATGATGCTTTTAGGGCCAATCAGCAGAATTTCGGTTTTATCTGTGTTGAGTTTGAGAAAATTGTTTTGCATTCATAATTTTAAGTCAGAGAGGCAGTCAGTGAGGGAGCATGGTGGTGGGTCAGAGGGAGAGGGAGTGGTAAGATAGAGTTGGATGTCATCTGCATAACAGTGGAAGTTAAGACCGTGGCTGCGTATAATCTGGCCAATAGGGAGGATGTATATGAGAAAGAGGAGGGGCCCAAGTACAGAACCATGGGGGACACCACGAGTGACAGGGGACTTGGAAGACTGATGTGGACCAAGTGTTACAAACTGCTTTCTGTTGGATAGGTATGACTGGAACCAATTGAGGGCTGTGCCAGAAACACCAATACCAGACAGACGGGCGATTAGAACATTGTGGTTGCTGGTATCGAAAGCAGCACTAAGGTCAAGGAGGATGAGAATGTTAAGTGAACCAGAGTCAGCAGACAGGAGGAGGTCGTTAACTATGCGTAGAAGGGCAGTCTCTGTACTGTGACATGAACGGAAGCCAGATTGAAAAGGCTCATACAGGTCATGGTGGTTAAGAAAGGTGTGTAGTTGTGAGGCCACCACTCTTACCAGTACCTTGGCCAGGAAGGGGATGTTGGAGATAGGGCAGTAGTTTAATAGTGATGTTGGGTCGCAGTCCGTTTTTTTGAGAATGGGTGTGACTGCAGCAGTCTTGAGGGCAGCAGGCACAACACCAGAGTTGAGGCAGGTGTTTACAATCAATGCAATGGGTTCAGATAAGGATGTGTTGCAGGCAGGGTCAAGCTGACACGATGAAGAGTTGGACTTATTAATAATGTCAGTGATAGTGAGGGAGTCTATAGCGGTGAAATGGGAGAGCTGCGGGCCCAGAGAAGGAGGAGAAGAAGAGAGAGAGATAGCATTGGGGTTGAAGCAGTGGTAAATTTGGCTAATTTTGTCAAAGAAGTGTAAAAAGGCCTGGTACTGCTCAGAGGTCTTAGGACAGGCAGTGACAGGGGGTTTGATGAGTTTGTCCAAGGTCCTGAACAGGGTTTCAGGCCTGGACATGGACGAGGTTATGAGTGATGAGTAATAGTTTGATCGGGCAGCATTGAGGGCATCCCTATATGTCTGAGTATGTTCGGTGTAAAGCATGGAGTGAATTGTAAGGCCAGTTTTCTTATATAGCCGTTCAAGACGGCGGCCTGCGGCCTTAAGTTGCCTGAGCTCAGGGGTGAACCAGGGGCATGTACGGTTTGCTGGTACAAGCCTAGGATGCAGTGCGGAGCTCACCTATGAGCGCACGATCTGGACTACCCTCGTGCATGTCCATGAGTGCCCTGGCCTGATAGACCTGAAGCAGCGCCATGGCACGCAAGAGCAGGCGGCTTGCCCACAGGCTTTGTAAGCTCTGCCCGTCGGAACGGGCGAGAACTCACAAGCCTCAGGGGGGAGATGAGGGGCCGCATCCAAAAAGCAGCGGCCGCCGGACACAGGTGCACCTTGTCGCGCCAGACCGCCCCTTGGAGGGACAGCCTCGCAACCCTTCACCACTCCTCCGTCAAGGGTAGCGAGGGGGGAAAAACTTATTCTGGCAGTTTCTGGCAGAGAAAGGTGCCGTCTACAACCTGGTAAGCTCTCCATGCACTTCGGGAAGGAAAGGCACTGGGGCGGCGTCCCGAGAATACCAATCATCCAAGCGAGACTGTTCGGGACACGGTGGACGATTCCAGACGAGCCCGACAGCCTCGGCGGCCCAATTCAGCATAGCTGATGTTACTGGATCTGGCTCGGCAACGTTACACTCCCAGAGGGAGATAACGCAGCAGAGTCATCATTTCCAGAGGTCAGCTCACCTTCCGATGCTGCAATCAGCATCCTGTCCCCTGGAGAGGCCCCGAATGAAATGGCTGGTCGGTCCATTACAGAGGGACCAGCACGCTCAACGGGGCTCCACCGGCTGCGATGTGATAGAGGAGTGAGGAGCCCACAGGGATTGGTAACCAGGCGGGGAAGCCTCACTATGATCCTCTGATCACCCATCCCACACGGCGCCGTAGCGGGCATGGTAATGGGGACTCCAGCTTCACGCATGAAGGAGAGTCTCGATCTCAACACCGCGATAGTCATATCCTCGCAATGAGAACATAAACTATCCACAAAAGCTGCTTCAACGTGCTGCATATATACACATACATTATATACACATATATATTACAAACACCAGATACAGCCATTGTGACCCTCCATATGGGGGGACAGGGAACGATCGCATCCAGAAACGCACGGGTGGAAAGGCATCTTGAAAAAGACACAAACACACCCGTGTTGCTCTTTCAGGAAATGGGACCCATCACCAGTGCCGGAGCACACAGGGCAATGACCGCGGCAACACTGAACAGTGAACTGAAACAGTGAAGCACTCACTTTTCCGCCCTCTAACCAGCCGTCAACAAACACAGAAATTTTATGCTGTTAAAACAGCAGTTGAGAGCTCAAAGCTCACGATCACCGCTGAACTCGTGCTGTATAATCACCAGCAGCTGGGAGAGTCTTCCTAGAAGAAGCACTGACACACTCGCTCGTTGTACACTCTTCAGAGACATCGACGTGAAGAAAAATCGTCTCCGAAGCGAAAGACAGATGGTGTATGCATCCGCTTCCATATTTATACCCGTCTCGCGGGGCGGAGCGCGTGATGCAGTTCACGTCGCCATTGCACGCATTGGCTCATTCAAGCATGCTCGAAGAAGATAGGCTCCCTAGCGTGATCCCATTCAGTCGATGTCGACTACGTCTGAAGTTCTCTTAACTCTTAAGTTCTCTCTGCGCAAACTTTAAAAACGCGAACCTGTGAGAACGCTGATGGCGTTCACATGCGTATTACGAGTTCAGTCTATAGGTATGCGCGTTTGAATATATGTGCGCAGGCGTGTAGTCCTTCCCTACAAACCAACACTCAACAAACTACTTGTCTGGCCTTAAAATTTATAATCCCGAATTTTATCGCCTCCGCATAGCCACGCGAACTGGTATTATCCCGACAACGCTTTATCTGTAGAGAGGTAAAGGGAGGGGGAGGGAGGCCTTAACAGGGGAGAGACTAGTTGACACTTCAGGACTGCGTTGTTGTCGTGTCTAGGCCGCTGGATACGGCCTGGATTCGGCGGACTGCGGTAAACCTCGGGATAAACAGAGAGATTAATATTAGCGTAGACGCCATTCTTCTTATGATGTAACGAGTACATCAGGATTTATGGGAAGTGTTCCCGGTTCCGGATGACGTAATCTATGCAGCCTAACATTGAAGAAGTCTATAATGTGTTATGTGTATGCTAGGTCAAAGAGATGTGTTTTTAGTCTAGTTTTTGTCAATGAGAGCATATGACGTAATTTAGATATATTTTTAAGACGGAAAAATGCAATTTTACAGATACTAGACACGTGACTTTCAAATGAAAGATTGGTATCAAAGAGCACACCCAGGTTCCTAACTGACGACGAAAACTTGACAGAGCAGCCATCAAGTGTTCTAGGCAGTATTCTAGGTTATTACGTGAGGATGTTTTTTGTCCAATAATTAGAATCTCTGTTTTTTCAGAATTAAGTAGTTGGAAGTCACCCAATTTTTTGTATCAGCTATGCATTCCGTTAATTTTGTGAATTGGTAAGTTTCATCAGGGCGTGAAGAAATATAGAGCTGAGTATCATCAGCATAGCAGTGAAAACTAATGCCATGCTTCCTAATGTCACCTAAGGGTAGCATGTACAGAGTGAACAGCAACGGTCCTAGTACTGAGCCTTGTGGTACTCCATACTGAACTTTTGATCGATAAGACATCTCTCCATTTACTGCTACAAACTGATAACGGTCAGAGAAGTATGATTTAAACCATGCTAATGCAATTCCACTAATGCCAACACAATTTTCGAGTCAATTTAAAAGAATGTTGTGGTCAATTGTATCAAATGCAGCACTAAGATCGAGTAACACTAATAGCGAGATACAACCACGATCTGATGATAAGAGCAAATCATTTGTGACTCTAATGAGAGCAGTCTCAGTACTATGGTACGGTCTAAATCCTGACTGAAAAAAAGTTGTGAGGATACTGCCTTTTCTAGTATCTTTGACATAAGGTAGATTTGAGATTGGTCTGTAATTGACTAATTATGTAGGATCAAGTTGCATTTTTTTAACAAGCGGTTTAATCATAGCCAGCTTAAAGGTTTTTGGTACGGATCCTAATGACAAAGATGAATGAATTATATTAAGAAGAGGATCTATGACCTCTTGAAGCATCTCTTTTAATAGCTTAGTCGGTATAGGGTCTAACATACATGTTGTCGATTTAGATTTAACGAGTTTAGACAATTCTTCCTCGCGACAGACGCTAGAGGCTGCAGTCTTTAGTCTCCTTCTAGAGCACCTGACTCTCCCGAGTGGGGCAAGTAGGACCCGGGTGGAGGGGTTACACATATAGGGCCCTATCTTGCACCCAGCGCAACTGACTTTGTACACCGACGCATGTATCATTCCTATTTTGCACCCGCGCACAGCTGACTTTTCCCTCCACAGACGCACGTCGATAAATTAGGAAATGAACTTGCGCTCCAGGGGGGCGGTTCAGCGAAAAGAGGAGGCGTGTTCCGGCGCAAACGTTCCCTGGTGCTATTTTGCAGGTCTAGAAAACAATTCTGCCACTGACCAGGAAAAACCTAGTCTAAAGTCAGTGGCGCGTTGCGCATGTTATTCATATGCTATTTTAAGGGCGCATGCTTGGCCATAATCAATGTAGCGTGTGCACAACGCGCATGCACTTTGCTTATCTCATCTTCACACAGACGCAGCAGTTCTCATTTTTAGAAAACCATACATTATTACAAGGAAAAATATTAACACATGAGGGAAATCATTGTTGTGTCCATGAAGATGTGAAAAAAATAGGCATAAATCTAGCTTACACATTTACCCAAATTATTTTACGCCTGTTTAACCGAAGCTAATTTGGGTGGGCTTCTCCCATCCCCATACAATGTCACCTCTCTGTCTTTTACGGCCCTGACGAGAACGTCGGTCTCCTCGGCTGTGAACCGCTCCTGGCGTGCGCCTGGCAAATCCGCCGTTATAATAGCAATGGAACAAGCGCGCCTGCTCTTAAAGGGAATGTGAGATGTCGCTCTGACTGGTTTATTTAACGTTACGCCCAAACCACACCTATGAATAATGAAGCTACTTCAGACCAACCCATTTTAGATTTGCGTCATTTATCCCGCTGGTATAATAGCAACAGTGCCCAAGACCCGCCCACAAAGTTACTTGCGTTTCGCGCTTGATACTTGCGTTTCAGATCGTTAAAATAGGGCCCATACACACATACACAAACACAAAGAATATGAACGCAAAGCATCTAGCATTTTCTGAAAACTGTTATAAAGAAAATGCTTAATTGGCGATATTAAAAGACCGAACTCAGTAGCTTAAACAGCACACTAATAAAGCCAACCCGATATCATGGCAATTCTCAATACAACTCGTAAAATGTACGATTTAGCAAAAATCGGTTGTATGAATTTGTACGAATTAGCCACCTTGTAAAATTCGTACGAATTCATACAACCTCACTCGATTTTTGCTAAATCATAGATATTTTACAAGTTGCCCAATTCGTATGAATTTGTACGAATGACCTACCCTTGACCTCGCTCCTAAACCTAACCATCACTGGGGTTTAGACAAATCGGTTTTTTTCAGATATGGCTTTTGCAAATCACTAAACCTGCCTATGTTCAATTAATAATAACAAATCTCCAGTTTGGGGAAAAAGACTACAATTTCAAATCATAAGCTTGTGCTACAAATAATCCACATCTGTCAGTTAGACTGAATGAGCTGTGAAATTTCCTTGTTCTGTTTTTAGACATCAAGAGAATAATGTAACGCTTATTTTAATGTGACATGGTATAACAAGAACTTTGAAATATCACTCACTCAATGTCGCAGTTAATGAACATTTTTGATTAATGCAACATATGTTACAGACTACAGTAATTTTGAAAACATCCATAACATAACAGCAGAAATAATCAGCGGTTATTCATTATTCAATGTTCGATGGTTAAAGGGTAAGTGGAATAATGTCATCTCATTGTACCCAGTTTTTGAAAATACTTATTGAGTTCATAGAGCGAACCTTTCGCTGACTGTTTACAGTTTAACGGAAGATACTTAGTCAGCTGCAAATATGGCTTGACCCCAAAAAAATTCTAACAAAAGGTTTCTCAGTGGTTTACAGTAGTATCAGATGTACTTAAAACATACTAAAAGTTTACCAAAGTTTGACTCCAAGAAAGGCCCCATTTTCAAAATGGCGGCCGTCAGGACCCTTAAAATGACCATTACTCCTTTGTATTCCTCCTAGACCAGAATACTGGTGCCAGATACATGTGCATGATAGATAAGTGATTACAGTACAATTATATATTAAAGCAATTGGTTACAAGCATATTTATGCAAAAAATAAGTAAAATTTCCCTTAAGGCGAGACACTACAGGTGAATAGGGTAAAATTTTTAACTAGCAGATATCACCATGAAACTTTCCCAGTTGATTGTCTACATTAAGATGAGAAAAAAAATGTATTGCAAGTTTTCTGTAATTTAATGTTTAAATATGCAAATTAGGCACTATCTAATTAAATATGCGCTTATTTGCTATATATATATTTAAAAAAAACGAAATCTGAGTATTGGATAAAGCCAGGTTCAAAATAATTTGTTCTTTGTGTTCACATATTAGATGGGGAAAAAATTACGGTGTATGTGATGACAGGGTGCAGGGTGCTCCAGCAATCGCGGAGCAGCGGGATGATTTAGAACGCCAACTTTTGTTGAATTTATGAGAAATCTACAGACGCAAACAGACAAAGTGTAGTAAAATAAAGACCTAAATGTGTATTTCAGACTCTTTTCGCCACAAATCTGAAAGAAGACATGTTATTGAAGACAAATATCCCAAAATCTCAAAATTGACCAGTGAAAAAAAAACCGATGCTTATGCCTACTGTGTCTCGCCTTAAGTAATTGCATATTTCTCCTTTCTCATATCGTTTTGCCTAGTGTTGGTGGTTTCTGTGGTTTCCAATAAAGAATAAATTCATTAGAACTGTGTGGTACTGTCAAATTAGTCAAAACAGGGCTGCCACGTGAAGGCATGTGCTGATTGTCTGAACCCGTATAGAATCACACCAATTCATTGGCTGATGGCGCGGGCGCCTCCTCAGTGGCGCAACTTGAGAGCGGATTGACGTGGACAAAACTTTGGTGACATAACCAGGTCTAGGCCATAGAAACACCTTCACAAGACCTGGGGCAAACTCCATACAAGGCTCACTCACAGAAAGAGCCTGCAGATCCCCCACGCGTTTGAGAGAGGCCAACGCTAACAAAAGTGCCAACTTGAGAGTAAGAATCCGGTCCGGAGCTGACTCCAAGGGTTCAAAGGAAGGCTCTAATAGCCCCTCCAGAACAACTGATAAATCCCAGGTGCGGACACTAATAGGATGTGCAGGCCTCAAGTGTCTAACTCCACACTTAAACGAGGAGACCAGACAGTGTTTACCTAAGGGGACCTCGTCTGACTCCCGATAGGCAGCGATAGCTGACATAAACTCTAAAGGTAGTTGCAGCCACTCCAGCCACAAATTTATCCTGCAGGAATTCCAGCACTGAACCGACCGGGCAGCTGACAGGGTCCACTGCATGAGCCGAACACCAAGACTCAAAAACCTTGCACTTAGAGAAATACAGCAGTCTAGTAGAAGGCGCACAAGCGTTATCAATGGTCTCCTAAACATCAGTGGGAAGACCAGCCATGTAGTCCGTCCTTACAATGACATGAGTCCATCAGGGCCGGGAGAAATTGATCCAGGGCCAGATAGACAGCTTGCAACTTGAGGCAATTTATGTGCCACGAGAGAAGCTCGCCCGTCTAAACATTGTACGCCGGTCTGCCCTCGAAGACCGCACCCCAACAAGTCAAAGAGGCGTCCGTCGTGACAACCTGCCAACGGCAAACTACACCCATCTTGACACCCTGAAGTAAAAAGGTGGAGTCTTTCCACCTCCAAAGAGCGTGAAGGCAACTGCGCGACACTCTCAGCAGGAGGAAGGCAGACCAAGAAGGACGGATGCCCCTGAGTTTCGTCCAACACAGGAATGGTCTCATATGAGGGAGACCCAAGGGCAGCACAGGAGAGGCTGCTGCCATGAGCCTCAGAAGCCTGCGACATATGCCCACCGCTACATGATGGCCGAGCCTGAAACAGGCCAAGCACGCACGGAGACTGGAAACTCGAGCAGGGGCCAGACGGGGCTGCATCGAGAGAGAATAGAGTTCGGCACCCAGGAAAGGGTTCTGCTGAGAAGGAGTTAAGACATTCTTCTGAGCATTCAACCTGAGACCAAGAGACTGGAGGTGGTGGAGAATAACGTCCCTGTGACGAAACACCAAATCTCTGGAATGAGCCAGAATGAGCTAGTCGTCTAGATAATTTAGTACACGGATGCCCTGGAGCCTCAAGGGGGCCAGAGCTGCATCCATGCACTTGGAGAATGTCCACGGAGCCAAAGCTGGACCAAATGGAAGGACCCGATACTGATACGCCTTTCCCCCAAAGGCGTATCTAACCTGAGGTTTAGTATAATGCCACCTTTATACTCAAAAACATCTATAGTCCAGTCATTTTAAGCCAAAATGGGGGTCAACCTTGAACAAACTGCAACAGAAGCAAACTCAACTGATTTTGTATCCTCAATATGTCCTGAGTAAGGGAAAAAAAGTCCAGAAGAATCCCATTAGGGGAAAGTTTCGAAAAAGACCCAAACATATTCATACGCCTATTCATTCTTTTTCTTACGTGAATAAGGTAAAAATTGTAACCTTTAGATATCACCATGAAAATTACTGAGTTGATTACTTGCATCAAGACAAACAAAAAATGTATTACAAGTTTTTTTTTAATTGTTTGTTAACATGGACAAACGGGGCATCTTTGTCAAATAATGAAGGAGTTTGGACATTTTAAGGGCTTCCTGCCCATCTTGGACACCATCTTGAAAATTACACCTTTCTAGTGGTCAAACTTTGGTAAACTTTTAGTATGTTATTAAGGACACCTAATACTACAAAAAACAGCTGTGAAACCTTTTGTTAGAATTTTTTTAGGGTTAGGTGTTTTTTTTTTCATATATGCAGCCGCCTAACTCCCATAATTTGTGCAAAGCGTCATAGGGCATAGGAAAAAGGTGGATAGGCTACCCATTAATTGACACGTAGGTACTTTCTTGAAAAATTCCAGCACAGTGCTACAACAACCATAATGAAATGACACTTCACAACATATAATGCCTTACATTGAACTCTGTTAGAGAGCTACATATGGCAATTTATGTTCAATAAAATATCTTCCATACCTGTTGAATAATAAAAATGCCATCTCCATGCTGCTTTTACAGCATTTCAAATCCCTCAGTTTTCACCATCTCTGAAAGCCAAGCCAATGTTTATTCATATTTTATTATAAGCTCTGTCGCGTTCTCTTTGTCAGCAGACTCTCCTATATTCAAGTGTTTTTTTTTTTTTTTAAACGAGCGATTCCCCATATTTAGCGTGCTCCATATCTACCTTTCTTGCACATTGTGACAATTAATTTAAGCCACTCCACACCATACACGTGTCAAAGTAGCCGGAACAAATATTCTCCATTTTATGGATATGATGAGACATGCACAGGCGAGTTGAGAAAAACATCCTATCATCAGGGTAAGACAAAGACAGAAGAAGGATCGATGATGTATTCACTCATTATTTAAATTGTTAACTTTGAACCCAAAAAAGTTACATAGCATTGACAGTTACATATGTCCATTTTTGTGTACAAAGCCTGATTATCATGCTTTCCAGCATAATTTGAGAATGAAAAGTGCATCTTTTTTGCTTCTATGGAATCATCTGACCACCCACATCTGTACAACAAAATTTGTATGATTAGTGTCACAAATTTCATTTAGCTCACATTTCATTAGAGACCTAGATATTGTAAATAATTATTTATGCCTTCTTCAATATTCATGAATATTGAAAACTTTAAAACAAGTTGACTAAAACTTTGTTTCCAGGTTGAGCTGCAAAAAAAATAAAAAAATTAAAAATAAAATAAACTACTACAGTATCTATTATAATATTACATTATATTATATTAAAATGATGATTATCCATAACTGAAGGACACTGTCTATTATTTCCTCCAGCCTTACACTGTATCTTAAAAATGATGCCTGACATATTGAAAGGAAACCACAGGCTAAGGATTAGGGGAATTTTGATGATTAGTTTTAATGACAGGTCTCACTCCTGATTTTCTCTCTTCAAACTTTAGCCTGCAGGGAGAGGCACTCTCACATTTCCCATCTATTTTGTCCCTCAAATGAGGTGACTTCAATTTTGGGTCTAGTAAAGTGAAAAACCATGGCAAAAAGATGTATTCTGCTCTTGAGTCTGCAATGAGACATGATTCCCATACAGATATCCACCATAGTGCACCCATTCGGACTGTATGTGCAAAGAGTTTGTAGCTGCAAGACAAGCTGCCTTAAAGCCTGCAAAGCTCTGAGGCAATATACATTGATATATGGAAATATATATAAAAAAAAATGCACTAAAGTATTTTTTTTTTTCTGAAAAAATAATAATAATAACTAAAATAAATATAGTACCTGTAACTAATGTCAGTTTTTTCTGTGTTGACATTACACAGTATTGTCTATCTGAATACTTGATTGGCTGGAATGTGTGCATAAAACCCATTAAATACACAAAACGGTTTATTGCAAAGGTAGTTGTTAGTTTAATCACAGCAAAAACACCACTGCTTTTCACTACTTAAACTTACAGCTTCACCATTAGTAGATATGCTGCACAGATGCAGGTAATTGCTTTATTGGCATGATAAAAAGGCTTTTTAAGAAGGAAAAGGTAAAATTATTGGTTTGTTTTCAGGGTCGCAAGGCACTGTGCTGGCATTAGCTGTTGAATCGCAGGAGTTTATCCGAGGATATGGTACCATGGCAGGTTATATCCAGCATGGTGTGTTTTCAAACCAGCGAAAATTGCAGGTTAGTGTAGAACCGCTATTCAGGAAAATAAATAAAAAATTTTTTTAAATGATTAAACACCTTGTTGTCAAAGTTAGTATTGTGGCTTTATGGATGAGATACTTGCATGTGTCATTACACTGAGTATATTATTTCATATTATTAATATATTGTATATATTCATATTTGGTAACACTTTACTTGAAAGGGTATGCATAAGACTGACATGACACCTTCATAATCATAACACGACATGAATATGAAGGAGGTTTTATGCATGTTAATGACAACTGTCATTAAGGGCCCTATTTTAACGATCTGAAACGCAAGTGTCAAAGCGCAAAGCGCAAAGCGCAAGTAACTTTGTGGGCGGGTCTTGGCGCTGTTGCTATTTTCCCGGCGGGATAAATGACTCTTGCGCCTGGCGCAAATCTAAAAGGGGTTGGTCTGAAGTAGCTTCATTATTCATAGGTGTGGTTTGGGCGTAACGTGAAATAAACCAATCAGAGCGACATCTCACATTCCCTTTAAGAGCAGGCGCGCTTGTTCTAAAGCGGATTCCTATTATAACGGCGGATTTGCCAAGTGCACGATCAGGAGCGGTTCAAGGCCGAGGAGACCGACGTTCTCGTCAGGGACGTTGGGGATGGAGAAACACACCCAAATTAACTTCGGTTAAACAGGCGTATGATAATTTGGGTGTATGCTTTTATAATAAAATGTCTATCTATCTATCTATCTATCGTAATAATGTATGATTTGCAAAAATAACTGCTGCGTCTGTGTGTAGATGAGAGAATCAAAGTGTATGCGCGTTGTGCACACGCTACATTGATTAAGGCCAAGCATGCGCCCTTAAAATAGCATATGAATAACATGCGCAACGCGCCACTGACTTGTTTTTTTTCGGTCAGTGGCGCAATTGTTTTCTAAACCTGTAAAATAGCATGAGGGAACGTTTGCGCCGGAACACGCCTCCTCTTTGCGCTGAACCACCCCGGGGAGCGCAAGTGTATTTCTTAGTTAACCGACGTGCAAATGTGGAGGGAAAAGTCCGCTTTGCGCGGGTGCAAAATAGGAATGATACATGCGTCTGTGTACAAAGTCAATTGCGCTGGGTGCAAGATAGGGCCCTTAGTGTCATTCGCTCAATGTCATTTTTAATGCAGAGATGACATTGTTTGAGATGTCTTTGTTATGACAACTTGACATAAACTAATACATCATAAACTGTCAGTGTCTTTGCCATGACAACTTGACATTATCAAGACAACATAACCTGTCATAAATATGTTATAAACATGATATAGCAGGTTAATCATCAAACTTAAGAAACTACTTCACTTTATGGGTTTAATAAAAAAAAAAAAACTATTTGTTTTGGAACGATAATGTTACAGAAGGAACACAAGAACAGAAATGTTAAAATATAGATTTTTCTGATTACTGATGACACAGTATACCACCACTGTCATAAACATTACCACTGAGTACCAAGTTAAAACAACTAGTGGAATTTTACCTATAAAAAATACTTTTTTTAATGAACATTTCTGACAACCAACCGACAGACAGATAGACAAATCAAGTCCAACCAAAATGTCACCGTAGGTCAACATTGCATGCATACTGCACTCCAGGCTGATTATTCCTAGAGATAGCACAATTGCTCAGTTGTGCCAATCAATCTGCTATAAGAACACAACAACTTAGACTGTGAGCCAGTGGTGAAAAGTCTGCTTCTATTCTATTCTATAAACATAAATTATTTTATATTATATATATATATATATATATATATATATATATATATATATATATATATATATATATTATAGTTATATACACAGAATTACATGCAACTAACTCTCAACCAAATCCAAATACTACCCTAACCCTATAGTAAGTGCATGTTGTTAATTACTATTTCTCAGTACTTAAAAATATAATTACACTGTGACAATGACACTTTAAAATAAAGTGTAACCGAAAGTGTTCCAAGATGTAAGGTTGTCAAAAATGAACAATACCAGTGAAGTGGCACTACTACAAAAAGTAATACTTCACACGGTCAGTTTCCAAATGTTTTTATCTTTATCAGTATATGTCCTATTTGAAATGTTCCAATTAACTTCTGACTTCCTGCAATTTTTCAGTGGCTCAGTGTTGTTTAGTACAGATTATCCTTATTGTTGGACATAGCCTTCTTTGTGTATAAATCAGCAGTGAGCGAGGTTGTAAAAGCCATTTTCTAAATGTCATATATATATATATTCTATTAAAGGAGACATATCATGAAAATCTGACTTTTCCGTGTTTAAATGCTATAATAGGGTCCCCTGTGCATCTACCAACCCTGAAAACGTGAAAAGTGACAACCCAGTAACTTTGTTTTGGTAAGCCTTTCTCTGCAAGCATTTAAAAAATTAATCCGATCTGATTTTGCTCCCCTTCTGATGTAAGGGGATCTTATTATAATATAACCGCCTTTTAATCTGCACAGTGTTTCCACCCACGGTGCGGCCATTTGGTTTTCGCAAGTGACAACAGTATAACCAGTTCTAACACAATGGAAAAAGTTCGAGCAAAGCATGCAAACTGTTCTGTCGTTGGCTGCACAGAACACTATTTGACCAAAAAAAGTGTCACAGCTGTCTTATAAAGACCACTGTGTCAACTTGTGTAAAAGTTAAACATGACAGTACATGCAAATCGATGAGATGAATCAATGCAACTCCACAACAATTACATCCATGTATGTATCCACTAGCAATTCAGAAACATCCAGGTGCGTCTAAAAGTTACAATCTCTTCCTGAGTCTCTCTGTAAGGCTGCACTCCGGTTATTTCAGAGATTTGACTGAAATTCACGTTTGTTATTAGTCTGGCTATCACCAGATCAAGCTCAATCTTTTAAGATTGAACATTAGTCTGGGGAGTCTGCTCTGTATTTTGTACTGCACAAGAGGCGTGATCAACGGGCATAGTTCAAATGACTCTGTACGCAATTGGATAGTCCTTCAACCAATCAGACCAATCAACCTTTTTTCTTTTTTTTTTTTTTTTTTTACAAATTGCTGACATTTTTCCAGCGTTACACAGCATAGTCCTTTCTTTCTGTCAGATATTAACTTCTATTGCCATTGATGGGAAATAAATCATCAAAATGTACAATGTACATGGGTTTGACTTCCATAGGCTTAAGAGCAAATGTCATTTCCAAGGCAGGCATCTCCTAGTGATCATTGTCCAATAAGAGGGTCCATCAGTAGCATTTAGGTAGTTTCTAGGTAAATTTAGGTAGGGCAGATTCTGGATTTTAGCACTAGTTTATGATAAATATTTTGGAATTCTAATCGCTGAACACATGTAGTACACAAGACGCATGCATAGTATTGCCTTAATGTTGCTCTTATTGCCTCCGAATGTTGTTTTAGAATATTACAAGTTGTCTAGGACTTCCTGTGAGGAAAAGAATGTCATTCTCAGAACAAACTATATAAAGGCTATTTACATTAGTATGTTTAAACTAAAGTATTTACTTTAATTTAATACGCTACTCCACCTAGGAAGAACAGAAATGCTTACTAGTTACTAACCTGATGCAGACTAATATACATATAGGTGAAGCAGATTGATATTGTCTTGGTCTGGAGCGAGGTTTTCATAGGGTAACATGAAAATAAGTGGGGCAGTCTGAAATCTGCCCCAATGGCTCTCAATTAGAGTCTGTTGAAGTTCCATTTTATCACTACAGATTTACATTGGAAAATTGTGGGCCACTGCAGAGGGCTCCGAGACCCACTGCCCCGCTTAGTAGAGTACAACAGAGCTAAAGGAACAACCACCCTCTGGCGAGGTGGCCATGAAGGCTGGAGACTCTGGCTTGGCGGCCATGACTTGAACAGGCTCTGACTTGGCCGCCATGACATGGACATTCATCCACAATTCACACAGTAAAAGACCCGCTCAGCAATAAAGCAAAGTCTATATACTGCGCCAGAGTCAAGCGAGGTGTATTGTGAGGCGGCATTAAATAAGCTAGGGACTCATTTAAACCATGCCGAAAAATGTCATTCAGAGCAATGTCATTAAAATCCACCAGGTGAGAGAGTGCAAAAAAAAAAAAAAAAAATCTGCCACATAATCCTCTACAGATTGATCTCCTTGACGGACACAAAACAAAGAAACTGCTGGGTTCATGATTGACGGTCTAGTATTCTGTAACGAGCAGTCCACTAAAGGCAAGTTGCAGCTGAACCCAAATGCAGTTTCTTTACTATAATCCAAAGTGAGCAAAACAAAGACTTAGCTTGACATGACATGGTCAATAACATAAATATGAAAACAACTCACCAAAAGAGGTTACAAGGAAAATACTAGACAAGAGACCATGGTAACATGAGGGTTATACACAAGGACTAATGACTAAACAAGAAACACCTGAACACAATGAAACAATGAACCAATCAAAACGTGACACATAAGACAAGGGAAGCACAAGACATGATCACATGAGGATAAGGAAATCACATGGCACATGAACCATGACTGCGAAATTACAAAATAAAAGACATGAAACTATGAAAGTGAGCCAAAACCCAAACCTGATACCTGATAAAAAAACAAATATACTGTCATTAAAATATGAAAATACAGAAACAAAATTATTAAAAAAAGTATTTTGAGATCCCATAATAATTTAATATAGCTTTACAGTAGTAACAAATAAATATGATAGCCTATTTATATGATCAACAATTATTTTATTTTTTTTAATATGATGGTTTCATTATAAATTTGGTCATTATCTCTAAGATGGACACCCAATTTAATATATGATATTTACCATCTTAATATAACCATGTCATGTCAACAAATGGAAAAGTCAGCCAGCCTTTTATCATCATGTTAATTGTTGTACCTTTCACCCCAGCAACAGGAGCGCTTTTTATCCCAAATACCAAACTTTTACATATTCTTAATTACCTTGAACAAAACTGAAAATCATTAACAAGACCTTTGTCTCAAAATATAGACTATAGTTTTATCGATTCGCTCATATATATTCAAATGCACATATAGACTAAACATATGACATGCATGTGCATGCCGTTTTCACGTATTCACGTTTTTGAAGTTTACACAGAGATGATAACGTTTTTAAAAAAAAAATATCTAAACTTGCACTTTGGAACCTGTTTCAAGGTTTGTATTCTCAAGCCACCAAACACTGTTGTTGTGCAAATGAGCGGTCGGAACACATTAAAAGTTTTCTGTTTTCAGTTGAAACGGTGTTGTGTAAGCTAAGTTAATAACTAATGATATTTGCAATGGAAGTGAATCAATCAAAAACTAACTTTAGCTGAACAATAACTTTATTCTATAGAGCTGCTGTAACGCCAGAACAATCTCTGTTACTTTAATTTCCTATTATCACTGTAAAGCTGCTCCACCATCAAAAGCAGTTGTTAAGAAAAGTGCTGAGCTGAATTTTTGTGTCATCTAGTGGTTTCGCCTTTAGTCCCATTGTACCCTATAATAATACATGCCTGCTGAAGCCATACGTTAAATTTTAATATATCCTACTCACTTTGTGACTTAAAATAGTCTAGAAAATCTGAAAAATATTTGTTGCCAAATGCTGAATATATTTACAATTTATTATTGATTGAGTTTATATAGAGGTCTATGCTTTGGATGAATATCTGCCCCACCTGCCCTTACAGACGAACTGCGGCTGGGGTCCAGTATAGAAGGTTGGTCAATTATTTCTTTCAATTTATAACTTTTTGGTTTTGTGAAAACAGACTTTTTAGCAGATGAGAATATTTTGTGCATTGATTTGCTAAACACTATGAACTTCTTCAGTAGTACATACTGAATGTCTTTCCAGATTGTGTGGCATAATGTGCTCAAAAATATCTTCATCAAAGAAGCATGTGGGAATACCATTATCAATTTATCATTGTTGGCTTAAGTTTTGAATACCCAAGGCACACCAAACTTAAAAAGCTATACACCACTCTTGCCATGTAAATCTGCATTATGAGTGTAACCGCACATTTTATACTTATGTTTTATGTATATGATTTATGTATAGATTTTATTTATACTTAGTGCAAATAGAGGCAGATACTTTTTGCATCTCTATTGTAAAACAGAATGCAATAATAACAACAACATATTCAGGGTATATGATTGTGTTTGTTAAGATCATAAATTGCAAAGGAACATACTTGTCTCTATCCTTACTCTTCATGCTACTTCTCCTTTTTCAGATGCATGGGTTCCTTTTGTAATTTCCCAAGCAAAGTTAATAGCCTTTGTAAAAGAGTTATTTGCAGACAAACAAAGCGGTTAAAAACAAAGAGTAAAAACAAAATGTACAAAATCCTGTTATTTGTTAACTGTAAGTAAACCAAGGAAACTGCAAGTAAAAAATAAAATAAAATAATATTATAATTGCACTTAATACTGTAATTTAACTGTACAGTATTGTAAAAAAACAAAAAAAAAGTAAAAAAGTAAAAAAAGAACTGCATGTTTGGCAAGTAAACGGACAACAACAAAAAAAAAAAAAAAAAAAAAAAAGTCTAATAGGTTTGCTGATCCACTGGCATGCTGTTGTCAAGCAGGTGGACAGATGCCATCCGGTATGGCTGCAGAAAAACACAGCTTGAAGAATTTCATAAAGATTTTGTGTTCATCAACAAAGATGTTGCTTCATCCCCCTAAAATGTAGGCTACACATGTCACTAAAGCACAGCATGATAAAGGATGGCATTGATGAATGTCTCATCTCCATCTGACTAAAGAAACATAATGAGTATTAAGTACACACAAGATGATTACGATGATTTATGAGGAGCAGTGTTTTTGTATATTTGTAGTGAGGCAGGAAACACACATGGGATAATGTAACATGCTGCAGACTGCTTCAACATTTGGTTCCTAGAAAACAGTTTTTTGTTGAAATAAACGTTGATTTGCTGTTGTGTATTTAATGTAAGTTTGAGTCGTATAATTAGATTAGTATTGTTGTCGTTGCTATTATTATTGTTTACTTCTTTTTTGGTGGACTGCATGTCCTGATTTGACATGTACTAGACTTTCTAGGGGGTCAAAAGATGATTAAAAATTATTTAAAATAAGACAAAACAATCATGAAAATAATTTTTTTGAGCATTGAATGACCAGGATTACCACTGTCTTGGAAATCCTGGATAAATGAGATGGCCTAATTTTAAAAGTGTGGTTTAGACCTTATTACAGCAGATGTACCAGAGGAAACATATTAGCCTGGCTAATACTGTATATCACTGAATATTGTTGTGGACAATGGGGGTCCTCGGAGTAAAAAAGTTTGCGAAGTACTGTAGTGTTCCAGAAGTAAATATCCTGGGCCCGGTTTCCCGATAACGCTCACTCTTAGCCTGCTAAGAAGACTCGAAAGATATATCTTACCAAATTTGTTTATTTTCCTAAGTGTGTTCCCCGAACTATACCTTAGGAAGCCGCTTAAGATATACCTTCTTACGTGGGACGTGACCAGGCGCTGTCCGTGCCAATGGTGCTGAATTGTTTGAAATCGATGGCTCGAGAATCAATTATTCTCTCGTGCAGGGGCTGTTTATGTGAAAAAGCGGTCATCTTTATAAAAGAAGCACTTCAGAAATAGTTGAAATTTCAATTTATTATGATTATTGGATATTATAAAAAATAATTCAAACTATAATAGCCTATAAAAGCGTAGCCTACATATTTTAAAATTGTAACATATAGCCTATTGCTGCCACAATAACCTTTTCAAAAATGTACGTGCCGCCTTTTCTTTCCCATTTTTGTTCGCTGAGGTGGAGCTGCGATGAAATATTGTTCTTGTGTAAATACTTTCCAGCATTTCAGTAATAAAAGTTTACATCTTGCGTACGGTGCTCGGCAGTGATCAAAAAGGATTTAAACCATGAATTTTGAATCTCTTGTAAACTCGGAGATGTGGATTCAGACGGCAATTAAATTACCACACGACCTGTTTGTCAAAAAACAGAAGGTACTAATTTGGCCAGGGCCAAAATTAATTTGGCCACTGATATTATGGATTCGGACGGCACTAAAATCACCGACTTACCCCTGTAAATGTTTAAAATACCGGACGAGCCCATGAGAAACAATATTAGCGTCCGAATAGGACTTAACTGACAGTAGCCTATGCTTTCACTGGCCTTTAAAAGAGCGTTTTAATTCAATTAATAATATTGTATAATAATATAATTAAAAATCTAACAACAATCAGTGTAATGACAATTTTATTCTTTGCATGAAAACACTTGAATTAGCCTAATTTAATACTGTCTGGGTGTATTAAAACTTCAGAATTATATTCATTTAGACCTGCAACAACGCTAAGAGAGAGCTACGAATGGTCCAGACCAACCTTACGAAAGTGTGACTTACAAAAGATATACTTAGCGTACGAACGTTTCGGGAACCGTCCCATAAGGTTAAGAGAGAGGTTAAGGAATAGGTTAAGAACTACTTAGAGATAAGAACGCTTTGGGAAACCGGGCCCTGTTCATTATCCCCATAGAGAAATTGATTTTACCGATAACAAAAAACAGAACAAACAGGTTGTCAAGTGATGATATATGCTTCTATAGTATAGAAGCCACAAGTCAGTGTTAGGGTTTTTTGTTTTTTTTGTTTTTTTGTGTTCTGTGTACACTACCAATAATCCACAAGAGAGATCCACCAAATCAGAGAAATCACTGTTACTGGAAGTCACTCCAACACTTCTTTCATGAAGCATTGTGATTGATATTGTGACATTTATTTTGTTTAATATTCATTGTAGTCTATTTAAACATATTTTTGTTAAGGACTTTTATTTTGGTGTGGAGTCCTCAGAGAGAGAGGAGGAGGAGTTTTGGGGAGTCGAGGAGTTTTGTGCGGGAGAGAAGTGTGGTTTTGCTCTGCTCCCCAGTTCTAACACTCTGCTCAATAAAAGTTGTTAGCCGTCAATATTTCAAGTCCATCGTCATTCTTGAGATTAATCCACGGACAGTTAAAGGAGAACTCCGGTCAATTTTAACATTGAGCTAATTTTTTTGTACATTTGAACTGATCAGTACAGAGAACAACGACAACAATCGGTGTTGCCTACACAGAGTTATCCTCTTTTTAAAATGTGCACCCTGTTGACTTCAATGGGGCAAGTTTTAAACCTGCTTTTAGCCTCTTAACATCCTTGATGTGTCATTACAAGTGCACAGGTCATGTGAGTGATTCCTTCGGAGTGAACGCGGGTGAATCTGACTGCAGTAGATGTGAAAGATATTAATAAAAATGATGTTTATTCAGCCAGCGCACATACCTGTATTTACATCCTGTTTTCGGTCGAAGTCCACAGTAGTCGATTGTCGAGTTCACGCGCGTGATCATAGGTACTAAACCTAGGCGCGTGAACTCGACAATATTACATTTTTTATATATTTCTTTCACATCTACTGCAGTCAGATTCACCCGCGTTCACTCAGAAGGAATCACTCACATGACCTGTGCACTTGTAATGGCACATCAAGGATGTTAAGAGGCTAAAAACAGGTTTAAAACTTGCCCCATTGAAGTCAACAGGGTGCAAATTTTAAAACGAGGATAACAAGTGTAGGCAGCACCGATTTTTGTCGTTGTTCTCTGTACTGACAGCACTCCAAATGTACAAAAAAATTAGCTCAATGTTAAAATTGACCGGAGTTCTCCTTTAAACCCCACGCCTTACATATTTATTGGTGGCAGCGGTGATCGTCTCCGGCCTCTTTGGAGAAGTTGCTGTTAAACGGGTAATGTTACGGACGCTTTTGCTTAACGTGTGTTTTGCTTAACATGTAACATTTTCATTTACATGGACTGTATTCAGACGGACTATATTTATAACTTTAGAGCAGCTTTATTGTTTTCACCATCGTGTGAGTTTTCTTTTCATGTATAGTTATTTGTTTATTTCGTTTAATTTTGGTAAAAAAAAAAAAAAAAAAAAAAAGAGTTAAAGAAGACGCCTGCATCTCGACGGTTTGAAGTTGGCTCATTGCCAGGATTTGACGACGCTCACTTTTTCTGAAACATATATTTTTCTGGGCGTCTCCCTCCTGTGGCGGACTTCGGTAACTGCACATAGCCGAGAGTAAAAGGAGAAAGCACTGCAAATAAGACTTCTAAAATAGACTTATTTTACGTGTTCATCTACTTTTTTTTTTATATTCATCCTCACTACAAAAGTTACAGTATAAGTCTAACTTGCAGACAATCTTTATAAATAAAAGACTTTGCTGGTACTGGCCTGGTTGGTACAATTGCATTGGCTTCACTCTTTTGAACATGGCTGAAGACAATGTAACAACCCCACAAGTGCACTTCAGAGCTGTTTTACCTCCAGACTTCACTGGGGATGGCAACGAAAGCTTTTCTCAATGGGCTCGTCATTTTCAAGTATGCTGTGAGACCTCAGGTATGGACAAACCTCAGCTTGCCAAAGTACTTCCCTCAAGATTGGCTGGTGCTGCATTCAGTTACTGGGATAGTTTGTCGGATGACATAAAAGCTGATTATGACAGTACATGTAACAAAATTGCTGCAGTTTTTGACCACAAACAGCTACTGAGAACTTTTCAGACATACTTAAATGCCAGACCGCGTCGGAGTAACGAGCCACTGGAAGTGTATGCTGCTGAATTGACCCGCCTTGTTCACCAGGCTTTTTCGGATTATGGAGAATCTGCCATCAAAGGTGAAATTTTGCGACGCTTTATAGCTGGACTTGAACTTTCATTGCAAACTAAACTGTATGAGTTTGGTGTGACTACACTTGAGGATGCGATTAAAGTAGCTGGTCGGTGTGAGAGGGCACGTTCCACAGTCACTGATCCTTTTCCACTGCCGACATCCTCTGCACCTCAACCTGCCGAGGTACACAGCCTCACAACTGAGTCTGCCAATATGCTCGCAGCGCAGCTCAGTGACCTCCATCTGAAAGTAGACAAACTTCAGGCTGTTGTGACTATGTTGACGCAGCCTAAGCCTCATCACACCAGTGCTGTCTCACCTCCTGATCGTCACTTCACCTATCGTCAGAGATCACCTTCACTTGACAGAGTTAAAGACAATCACTATATGCCATCTTCTCGTTATCAACATTTCACCGCATCTGATGAGCCCTACTTCAGAGGAAGATCTCCTGTACGTTCCAGTAACAGTCATCGCAGACTACACGGGAGCCCCAGGCCAAGTTATCATCAGCAGCAGCAAGGGTATGACAGACCCTTACGATACGACAGTAGAGAGACCCACTTTAGCCCTCAGCAGAGATATACTGCAAACGATGACTCAGTGCCTTCTCAACCCATCTACAGGCATCAACTGAAGGATGACAGCAGCCCAGGTGAGAACCGAGATCGACGGAGGGATGAGCAGTACCCCATTCACGCCATGTACACTTCGTCGAACATCAGCATTCGGGAAACAAGTGGTTGCTGGAGATGAGGGCCAATCTTCAGTTCAACTGTCAGCGGCCCATAGCAACAATGCAGTCACATCTGTGGACACCACAGTCTGGACACCTTACATAAAAGGCCTCGTCGAGGACCAAGAAGTCAGTATTTTCCTTGACACGGGCGCGGGTTTGTCACTCATCAGTGAGGCCTTACGTCAACGCATCCCTGCACTTAAACATCGCCCCTTACTGAAAAGTTTCCAGGTGGCACACACACTGACAGGACAACAGCTAGACATTTTAGGCTCATTATCTGTCACATTACGTCTGGGGTCACACATATTCAGTATGAACATGTATGTCGTAAGAGACTCTAGACAGGACGCTCTTCTTGGGTGGGACTTTTTCAAAATGCATGGTGCTTCAATTGACACAGCCTCTGGTGTTTTTTTTGTTCAAGAATGACAAAATTTAACTTCTCAGTTCCTCCCAAGCACTGCCTTTTTGCTGTAATGTGTTCCTCCTCTCACAGGTCTCAGTCCCCCCTTTGACAGAGATTGTTGTTCCTGCCTCTGTAGCATGCACCTCAGAAACAGGAAGTCAGCTACATGGTTTCCAAGGTATTCTGGAACCACATGTGACCTTTGACAAAGATTTAGCTGTTGCTCATAGCTTCTCTAATGTCGAAAATGGGCTCACAGTAGTTCATCTGCTTAATCCTACACACCAAGACATTGAGTTGCCCAAACAGACCCATTTGGGTCAGTTCTACACTGTGCGTGACATGCCTTCTGATTTCTATAAGCCTGTGGACGGTCTTGTAGCTCAGGTTAACCTGCCAAGCCCTTCATGCCGATTACCTGATGTTCGCATAGGTACAGACACTCTTACTCCCAATGAGTTAGAAGTAGTTAACTCCCTCCTACAAGAGAACTGTGATGTATTCAGTACTTCCTCTACTGATCTAGGTAGAACTGATTTGATTAAGCATAGCATACACACATCCTCCACATCCCCTGTGCGTCAGAGAGCATACCGTACATCTCCTGTCCTACGAGAGGAAATCCACAGACAAGTACAGAAACTCCTTGATGCTGACTTAATTGAGTCTAGCCATAGCCCATGGGCCTCCCCAGTGATACTTGTTCGTAAGAAGGATGGGTCTTACAGATTTTGTATTGATTATAGGCGTTTGAACTCGATAACCATCAAAGATGCACATCCACTGCCACGTGTGGATGACAGTTTAGATGCCCTTTCTGGAGCCACCTTGTTTAGCACTCTAGATTTGTCAAGTGGCTATTGGCAGACTCAAATTGATGATGCTAGTAAAGAAAAAACTGCCTTTACTACAGGAGATTCCCTCTATCAGTTTAAGGTCATGCCAATGGGCCTTACTAATGCCCCCCCAACATTTCAGAGGTTGATGGAGCTTGTTCTCCGTGGCCTCCACTGGTCTAAGACTCTGGTTTATCTCGATTACATCATAGTCTTCAGTAAGACCTTTAAAGATCACATTCACGATCTCGCTTAAGTGTTTGGTAGATTGCGGCAGGCCAGTCTCAAACTCCATCCTCAAAAGTGTCAGCTTTTCAAGCAATCTGTACTCTTTCTAGGACATGTGGTGTCAAAGGATGGCATTCAACCTGACCCCAAAGTGACTGAGAAAGTGCTGAATTGGCCTCGCCCAACTACACCTACAGAGGTTAGAGCTTTCATAGGCCTCTGTTCATACTACCGCCGGTTTATCAGAGACTTTGCGGAAAAGGCTGCCCCTTTACACATTCTGACGAGGAAACATACCAAATTCACATGGAGCGAACAATGTGAGGACACATTTCAGTATTTTCGCCATGCTCTATCCTCCCCTCCTATTCTCACCTACCCTGATTTCAGCAAGTCTTTTATTCTCTATACGGACGCATCTCACCATGCGATTGGCTCGGTGCTTGCACAACAGCAACAGGGTGTTGAAAAGGTAGTAGCCTATGCCAGTCATGTGCTAAGCACAACAGAGCGTAACTGGTCCACCTTTGACAGAGAATGGTGGGCTATTGTTTGGTCTGTTCGACATTTCTCACACTACTTGCAAGGATGCCCCTTTGTGATTGTTACAGACCATCGCCCCTTGTTGGGGTTAAAGACAATGCCTATTGATCGAGATCCAACGTAGGTGCCCTTGGGTATTGGAGCTTGATGTGTACAATTGGGTCATAAAACACAGGAATGGCGTAAAGCACACAAATGCAGATTCACTATCTAGATGCCCGAGTCACAGTGATACTCTTCCTTCTGTTCCCGCAATGTCAGACAAACTAGAACCTTCTGTAGACACCGCCCCTCTGACCGCTCATGCTGTCATAGACCTGTCTCAGACTTTGTCAGTCGATCTTGCACAGTGTCAGAAAGATGATGTCACACTGAGGACAGTGAGTGAATGGTTGAAGGAAGAAAAGAGACCCCCAGCTTGGGTTCTAAAGAAAGGTTCGACAGAGCTCAAGGTATACTGGCGACAGTTTGATAGACTGCATTTGCAGGATGGAAAAATCTACCGTTTTGCCTGTAACAAACCAAAAGAGTCACCCTCTCTTCATGTAGTCATTCCCAGTAAAGCTGTCCCCCAGGTATTACAGTTTTTACATGGTCATTCCACTGTAGGTCACCTTGGCTATAAGAAGACACTTGCAAGGGGCAGGGAGCATTTCTATTGGCCATATATGGCTAGAGACATAGAGAACTACTGCCAACAGTGTGTTTCATGCCAGTCTAGATCTATGCCAGTCCCACATCGAGTAGCTCCCTTACAGACTATTCATGCCAATCATCCTTTTGAAAAGGTGGCAGCTGACATTACTGAGCTTCCTGTGACACCATCAGGCCATAGATACTGTATGTCCTTGTTCTTCAAGACTGTTTCACCAAGTACGTGAATTTGTACCCCATGAAGGACCAAAGAGCTGTAACGGTGGCACACTGTATTTTTGAACAGTACGTCACAGAGCATGGTGTTCCTGAATGCCTTCATACAGATCAAGGCCACCAGTTTGAGGCAGATTTAATCAAGGAGTTGTGTTCCAAGTTGGGTGTCACCAAAACTAGGACTTCTCCTTATCATCCTGGGGGAGATGGTTTAATTGAAAGATTCAATCGCACCCTGAAAGACCAATTGAGTAAATGTCTGTATCAGCAAACAGAGCCATGGGATACCATGTTGCGGTCAATCCAGTTCTCTTACAATACCAGTGTGCACAGCAGTACTGGATACACCCCTTTTTTCCTCGTTCATGGATGTGAAGCCAGACTGCCTGTTCATTTACTCTTTCCTTGTCCTACTGAAGCTTCTACTGCCTCTGCTGGCACCCCGGCAGAGTATGCTACAGCTGTCTACAGGAAACTGCAGTTTGCATTCAAGTTGCGTCAGGAGAATCAGGAACATGCTCATGTACAGCAAAAAGCTCAATATGACAAAAAGGCCAAATTCACCACGTACAGTGTGGGAGACTTGGTTTGGCTGAATGATCCTGCTCATCAGGGTTATTATAGTTTTGCATTTTTCATTAGTTTTTATTTTTATTTCGTTTTGACTTTTTGTTTTCAAATTCAGTTTAGTTTTAATTAGTTTTTAAAGTGAGTTTGCTAGTTTAGTTTAGTTTTTATTTTTTGAAAATGCTTAGTTTTAGTTTAGTTTTTATTAGTTTTAGTGTTAGTTTTAGTCTTTTTTTGTAATTTGGGTTATTTGTCAGGGGCAAGATTAAAAAAAGTCAGAAAAAGTATTGTGTAATGATAACTCAACAAAAACATCATACAATTTTAGAAAAAATTTCACACCCCATTGAAATTCCTTTACCTCTTACAAAATCCACACGCTGTACCAAAAATCTACACATCTTCTATACAGAATTCACACCCATACAAATACCACAGCTGTACAACCCTACCTATACAGTCAATAGCCTACTCATCTGGATTGAAGAAGCAAACATTAAGTGTAAAAGTAAAAAAAATGACATAACATTAATATTTGAATCACAGCTTATATAGTGTTTTTACATCGACAACCACAACCAAAAAGTGCATTTTACCTCAAACTTGCGACTAGTTAACTTCCTAAAGAAGGCGCAATCGCTTCTCGGGTCGACATTAACACACTGACAAAATTATATTCAGAATTTAAAATATTTTATAACACTTTTTAATGTGTGATTGTGTAAAGGATTGTGTAAAGGTGTTCACGAGATAGAGATACCAACCTTTAGCGAACTTGCTTTCAACGTCGAACGAACACTCGGAGGGGAGGGGCTGTGTGTGTGTGTGTGTGTGTGTGTGTGTGTGTGTGTGTGTGTGTGTGTGTGTGTGTGTGTGTGTGTGTGTGTGTGTGTGTGTGTGTGTGTGTGTGTGTGTGTGTTTGTGTGTGTGTGTGTGCGCGCGCATGTGAGAGACGCATGAGAGACGGAGGGAGAGTAGGGAAAGGAAATGCAGCTGAACGAATACGCTGCGTGTTTTAAATAGCGTTAAAAAATTAAAGACCTTGACAAAGACGAAAACTAAGGACATTTACTCTATAATTTTATTTTATTTTAGTTAGTTTTGCCAAACACACATTACAGTTTTAGTTAGTTATCGTTTTTTTTTGTAATGCCTCGTTTTTATTTTTATTTCAGTTAACGACAATGTTTTTTCCCACCTAGTTTTCGTTTTTTCGTTCGTTTTCGTTAACGATTATAACCTTGCTGCTCATTCCCGATGTAAACTGGCCCCACGCTGGCAAGGACCCTATGTTGTAACACAAACTGTTCAGCCTGCCGATGGTTATCCTGTGCTGTATGCTATTCAGCCAAAAGGTTTTCCTGAAAAGACACCGAAAGTGGTACATCATAACTGTCTTAAACCCTACCTTCCTTCCACATATAAGCTGGGGCGTACAGTATCAGATGCATCGTCTCCCATTACACAGACTGTTGAGAAGGAAGTACCCCCTAGCACTTCTAATTATTCTACGCTTGCTGTCCGAGATAACTTGCCTTCTGTTGTCTTTACTGGAGAAGTCCCCAATCAGAGTCCAAATAGGCCATTGTTTGTGGGACAGTCACCGCTGAGCGTAACTCAAAACACTGGACAGTTTCAAGTCCCTCAGTCTGATAATATGGACACTGTAACCTCAAAAGGGGGCTGTCCTACTGCTGTAGCTCCACAGGCTGTTCTAGACTCTAGACCGTTAGGTCGCAGGCCTGTCAAATTGCCTGCAAAGTTCAAAGACTATGTTGTGAAGTAAAATAAAGAAAAAAAAAAGAAAAAAGAAAAAGGGTTATCCATCCTTTGCTTTATAACTTTTGCTGAAAGCCTTGCATGTCTTGGACTACAGACCATATTGTGTTTATTGAAACTTTTGGTTTTAGTGCACCAATAATCTGCACATTGCTTTGCCTGGTTTATTAATGGCATTGTTATTTTCTGTATGTTGAAAACGTGGACGTTTCTTTTCCCACAGGGTAACTAATGTGACATTTATTTTGTTTAATATTCATTGTAGTCTATTTAAACATATTTTTGTTAAGGACTTTTATTTTGGTGTGGAGTCCTCAGAGAGAGAGGAGGAGGAGTTTTGGGGAGTCGAGGAGTTTTGTGCGGGAGAGAAGTGTGGTTTTGCTCTGCTCCCCAGTTCTAACACTCTGCTCAATAAAAGTTGTTAGCCGTCAATATTTCAAGTCCATCGTCATTCTTGAGATTAATCCACGGACAGTTAAACCCCACGCCTTACAATATAATTGAGTCAGTCTCCCGTACTCTCAACTACTTATATATTTGTATATACAATGTTTATATTACTGTCAATGGTTACAAAAAAAGACAAATTAATTGAAGAAATAGTTTAATCAACATAGGCAAAAAAGACACATTATAACAATAACTAAACAAGTATTTTAAAGTATTTCACAATCATTTCAATCATTGCACAGGGTAATGGGAGAAATATCTTAACACTAGTGGCCTATGACTGTGTGTGCCTGGGCTACCATGCCGAACGGCTTAGCTCTAGAAACGCACAATATGTGCTCTCATTAAATATGTTGCAAGTTGATAGAGATAAGAAACCCAGCAACCACCTGACCAAGTATCATAATTATCATTTGATGTATCATTGATGTAATCCTTATACTCTACTGATAAGTGAAAAAGCTGTTAAGACAATAAAGAAAGACAGAACCATGTTATGACGCTGCATGCAGCTGAAATCAACCACACACATTAGCATAGCTAATGAAAACATTGCCCCGGAAAATAATTTAACGCGTCATTAGAGTTATGCAGCTAAACATGGTAACCCCATTGAAAGTGTGAATGCTTATTTTACTTTAACCTTTTCTCATATCCGTAGCTTAGACAGTGTATCCTCAAAGCAATTACAAACAATAGACCACTTTCTGCTACATGAACATTATTGCGGAAACGCTGCAGCTTAGTAAATCACACCTCAAGACTGTTAAACATAACACTTAGATTATACTGTTATGATTGTTCATTTAATAAGCAAACCACACAATATGCAGAGAAATGGAGTAAAAAAACTGTTCACTTATCTTAGAAGTTTGTTTTCAGATGCTTTCTGGAAGCGCGCTGCAGCAACTACCAGTTAGAATGTTGAGCCGCAGCTCATTTGCTGCTGATGCAACAGCAACCAGTCAGCTGTGCTACGTAGATAATGAGTGCATTTACATGCACTCTCATTATGTGTTTATGAGATTTTACCATTATTGCGATCAAACTTTACCGTATGTAAATACAATAATTAGATCAAAATAATGTGATTAAGCTCATAATCACAGCAAGCATAATCGTATTTACATATGTGGAAAACGCTGATTTTAATCGAAATCGACAGGCATGTAAACATCTTAATCGCATTATTGCCTCTGTCCATGCTCGTGACGTACATGAATGACATGACCGCCACCTGCAGTAATACGCAGATTGGAAACGATGGCAGGGAAAAGGCATCACATTTCTGGGGGGGCCGAAGTAAACTAATTCATGTTGTCGACATTGAGCGACATCAAGCGTAGCGTCAGTTCTGGCAGGTCATGTTAGTCAAGCTCGCATCAGCTGACTCTCAGCTGATCCACGTCTACCTATAGGAATACGACACCTATCACTGTATACATACAAGCTCCTTCAGTACTATCAGCAGCTATTGCATTTCTCAGGAGCTAATTACCCTCCTCCATCCCCAGCTCCTCCTCTCATCAGTCAGGATTTGGCATTCTGATTCCCCTTGAATCAGAATAAATTCTAGAATTATGTTGTACTTTAAAATCTTGAATTAATGATATCTGAAATACATTCATGTTGGTTCTGTTCTGTTTACCCAAAGGGGGGTTATTGCTGCTCTCCCTGCCTTTATCCAGGCTGCATGGATTGCGCAGGGAGATCTTGCCCAGAACAGAACCATACTGCCAATCCAAACTGTATGCTAATTGTCAATCGTATTTGACAATAGTGGTCCTGACAGAAATGACCAGAATGCAATTTATTGATGGACGAAAATACCGAATCGGACACATTTTAGGCGCGTCACCACAAAAATGTCCGAGGTCGGATACATACAAACCGGCGAACAAATCTGTGTGGAATGCATCCATACAAATGTATTTTCCATTAGATTTAAAAATATATTAAAACAGCGGCCAGTAATACACCTACTGTTTCTGAGTCAATCATTTGTGTTGTGCAGTGGGGATAATGGCGGTAAAAATTAACCACAACTCGGAATAATTCAAATTACATGTAAACGGGAGTGAAGAGCTCAGCTCCTGACATGTGAACATCATAATACGATTAAGTCCTTACTCTTACATTATTGGTGCACATGTAAACATAGCCAATGATGTGATTGCTACCAAATGAGTTAAGGACCTATTTAGAGTTTCATATATTGTAATTTTCAAATACTTATTCAAATCAAATTGTATCTGTTTTTTATTTTTATTTTTTTTATTCTTTTTAATTTCTGGAACTAACTGCTGAAAAGTGGATCACACTATGCAAAAAGCCCATTTAAAAATAATAATAAAGAAAATTAAATAAAGAACGAGTGACATGATTAATACGTTTATGATCTCGTGACTCTTGTGTTGCACTTAGTCAGAATCTTAAATCTGATTTATACGTAGTAATATGTAACAATATGCTTTAACCACTAATTCCACCTCAAACTTAAGCACTTTTGGAAACAGATTTTGAAACTGTGTCGGTCCCACTGTCCATCTACGAGTGCAGCTTCCATAGGGAATGAACTGAAAACATCTGTGAAAGAGGACAGATATTCAATTGTATAGACTCAAAGTCTCAAAAGCCAGAATCAGTCTACACATAAGGATGGACAGTGCTGTAATGCTACATGACATTCGAAATATTGTGTGGAGGGCACGATCGGGCAGTAATTGAGGGTTACCATGGAGAAAACACATCATGAATGTGAGGGTTATAGAGGTATTAATATCTGCCATCAGCCATCATTCTCACCAGACATCACTCATGGTTAGATGTGGCTACAGCCGACACTGCAGTATTCATACTCCTACACTTGTGGAATATGGAACAGTAAATATTGAATGTCAACATGATGTCAGTTGACGCTGTTTTTTTTTTTTGTGTGTTTTTTTTTGTATTAAGTAAGCCACTCTTTATTCTATATGCTGAAGTTTTAGGCCAGAAACATAGGCCTACTCTATACAAGTACATTAAAGCAGATGATTTTAGTGAGGGTGAGGTTGAGAGGGGTGAGTGTAACAGATATCAGTAAGTAAGAGCTGTGCAGGTAAACCTCACTCCCCTGGCCTCAAGAGGCGCACTAGCAACTGACGCTAGAGGCTACGGTCTTTAGCATCCTTGTTAGTGTGCCCGCCGCCCATGCCGGAAATGCCGGTTTGAATCCTGCTAGCAGCGGTGTGAGTAGAACAAGAGGGGTTACATGAGGTTTAATTCCAGGCTGCATCACAAGTTAGATTGTGGATTGATATAATTCAGAAGATTTCATCCCGCTTGAAGATCAGGGTACATCACGCCAGCATATGAAAGGAGTTGAAGCTGGCCATAGGGGTCTGTGCAGAGAACTTTTCTGGTTCTCGTGGTCTTCACTGAGGATCTGTGCTGATGACTGTCTAGTCAACAAGGTCTTCACAGGGGTCTTTCTCCACGATATCACTTAGATATCATTCACATTTATGTCTTATTGCAAAACATTTCATTGAAGCGGAATACCTTGGACGAAAATCAACAGGCTAAACTAAAGAACACTTACAGACGGAACTTTTTCCTATGGTTTAAAAATACCATAGTAAAAACAACTAGCCTAACTAATATACATTTCAAGCATTATTAAAAACAAGTAAAAATGTATAAAAAACATATAAACAAATTAGCAATTGCATAAATAAGGCCTAAATACTGAAATAATTGAAATTATAATACTGATTGAAATAAACAGTGTTTTAGGTTTTCAGGTATTCAGGTACAGAAACTGTAATCAAGTGCAGAATAACACTGCATTTTATAAATAAAATATACATTACAAATATAGTTACAAAAGTTATTCAGTCAAGAACAGTAAGTGAGACAGCAGCAGGAATATTAGGCTGCTGTCACTTTAAGAACTACACGGATCCAATATACTGTTACACATGCATTTTCATTTTGAACTGTTTACATTCACTTAAGACATAACCGACTGTATTTACGAGGATACTGACATATTTTTGAGTGTATTTGTCCGTTCAAGTGCAAAAAGATGTGGAAGAGAACTCAGTATGAGAGGAGGATGTATGTATATATTTATATATATATATATATATATATATATATATATATATATATATATATATATATATATATATATATATATATATATATATATAACTGCATATATAAAACTCCAGATAAAGTGGATACAATTCAGTTCAACATAATCCAAACCTTTTCCCAGAGGCCCCACAACAAAAGGCCTACACATTTGGGATAGTTTCTCTTTTAACTGATTTAAAGACCTAAATTATTGTCCTTGTGACAATTTGTCCCAGTTATACAATTCCTGATATATTATGGCAATTTGGTGTAAAGAAAATTAAAATGACAACGTTTGAAACGCTAGTTTTAGATCAAAATTCATTTTCTATGTATTACTATTCATTGCAAACACACATATTGAGAAATAGTTAGACTCAGAAGTAAGGGTCAGGTTAAGTGCTTGATATCTACATTGTAGTATGATGCAAATAAAATTATTGTGACTGTGTTGGGCATCTTACCATACAGTAGAAGCAGACAGAAGCAAGCTGCATAGCTAGAGGCATTTGTTTACTTGCATAAAGTAGGCCTATATGTCTGGCCTTTAGTTTTACCATACAAACTTTTAAGCGATACTAGGTACTGTACCTACACACTAGACAAACCTCTACAGGAAAGTTGAACATAATGCATAATATCCATTTTGAGGTTGTGGCTTAAAAAACAGTTTGAATTCAAAGGGGAAAACAGTGAATAGATTTCTGAAAGCACATCTGCTCGGCAACAGTAGTTAAGCTAATGCCATATATTGCTTATGTATTCCAATTATTAATATTAATATAACTATTTATTGAACATGGAGTTTTATTACATTGGCACAGTTTTTTAAAACTAAAGTGCTTTCTAAAAGATTATCGTTTATATCATTATATTAAACAATATTATAGCTTTTTATAAAAAGGTAATGATCTTCTAAAAGCTTACTTTTGTTATCAAGAGATGCTTTCATGACACACAATGAAGCAAAAGCTCTTAGTTCCATCAGCAGAGACATGAACTGAAAGTTGAACTGTGGGCACCTCTGTTAAAGAAAACTGTTTTTCATTCAGTTGATCTTAAATGTCTTTAATTGCAGCTTGCTGCAGTTGGTCTAACACTCCCAGCCATGTTGGCATGTCTTTTCGTCTTTGCACTTGGCCCCAATAATGGCTGCTTGCAGCTATATTTATTAGGGGCCAAGCATAGAATGTGCGTAGGGCACCTATTGAAATTGTTGCCGTTCTTCTTATCATTATTCTTCCGCTCTGGGAGTCTATGGCAGGCCATAGAACCGCTTGCGGGAAAGTTATGAAATTTGGCACACTGATAGAGGACCGTCTGAACTGTCACCATAGCAAATTTGGAGTCTCCAACTCAATCCTTCTAGCGCCACCAACTGTCCAAAATTTCACTCATGTTTATGCTAATAACTTTTGAACCATAAGGGCTAGAAACTAGAAAGAATTTTTTTTTTTCTATGATTCCTTTGCTCAAGCCGATTTGACTGCAATGACGTCATTTTCTGTCATGAAATTACATTACATTAAATTACTCCGCCATTTTGAATTATCCGAAAAACTTACTTTTTCGAACTCCTCCTAGGCCGTTGCTCCGATTTTTACGAAAATTTAACCAGAGACACTTGTTACTCCATGTAGATATGGAATTGTTACCCCAGTCGACTCTGGGGTTGTGTTGAGTGAGCCAGGGATGACCAAGAACCACAGGTGCAAGTGGTGAGTCCATGAGGAGAAATGATATTGTCTCAGAGTGATTGCCAGATGTGATGAGTGTGATGGGTTCTGTGGTGTGAGAAATATTGGGAAGTTCTTGTCCATTGAGAGCATTGACAGATATCTTGTGCATGAGTGAGGTGATAGGAATCTGGAGTCTGTGAGCAAGTTTGAAGTCCATAAAATTACCCTCTGCTCCAGAGTTCAGTAAGGCTTGAGTGTTGAGGGGTTACCCATCTCAGTCTTACAGGGAGGAGGGTCGATGATGAGGTCTTCTCGGCGGAGATCCCACCCGATAGTAGCCTTACAGTTACTACCGGGCTTGATCTTTTACCGGGCAGGAGTGGATGAAGTGACCCGCTCTGCCACAGTACAGGCAGAGTCCTTGGGATCTCCGCCTTTCCCTCTCCTCCCGGGAAAGCCGAGCTCTCCCCACCTGCATGGGCTCGTGATCGAAAACTGGGCTGACCGTGTTCCCGCCGCTGGCACGCGAGTCCTCCGTGCCGTACTGAGGTCGATTCGGGCATGCTTGTTGAACCACCCGACTTAAACGAGCGTCGACTCTCAATGCTAGTTCCACTAGTCCATTCAAATTCCTGGGAAGATCCAGAATGTAAATCTCCTTTTGAACACGGTCACCCAGCCCATGCAGGAACATGTCCCACTGCGCCTCCTCGTTCCAATGACACTCTGCGGCCAGGGTGCGGAACTGGATGGAATATTCCGACACCGAGCCATCTACTTGGCGAAGGTCTGCGAGTAGTCTGGCCGCCTCCCTACCCGCCACCGCACGATCGAAGACCCTTTCCCATCTCCTCGGAGAGTGTCTGGAATGAGGCGCAGCATGGATCCTGGTTCTCGCACACCGCCGTTCCCCAAAGAGCCGCTTTACCCGAGAGCAATGTGAGTACAAATGCTACCTTCGACTGTTCACGGTTGAAGTCCGTGGCTGCAACGAAAAATGCATGGAGCATCTAGTGAGAAAGGCTCTGCAGTAGTCAGGTTCACCTGAATAACCCTTTGGTGTCGGTAGTCGTGGCTCTGGCTGGGAATCCTTCTCTGGCGGGGTGGGTTGAACGGGCGGTGTGGGTGGCGCAGCGGGAGCCCTTAGATGTTGAAGTTGTTAGGTGAGCTCGGACACCTTCACCACAAGTGCTTGTACCGCCCGACCTGTGTTAGAGATGCTCTCCTCTTGCTGCTCCATTCTTGTGATACTGTGTGAAATGAATTCGCTCAAACTGGTTGAACTCACTGCATCCATGATGTGGTCAGATCGTTCTGTAATGATACAGAGACGGATGCAAATGCAAGTAAAACGGTTTATTGGAGCTTCGTAGTAGATAACAACAGGTCAGAGGAAAAACACTCATGTGACAAATGACGCAGGGACTTTGACGGGCAACCCGGTGATGGCGTGCGGTGATCGGCGTGCTCAGGAATCCAGGGAACAAACAATCCAACGAAGGTGATGCACAACGAAGATAATCCACACGAGGAAGGTGAGAGAAGAACACTGGAACAGGACACGGCACCGGAGAAGCCACAACGATCTGACAACATGAGACAGTGATCACTGAACATATAAAGGGAAAGGGAAGTGATTACAGCTGGTGCTAATAATCAACCTGAGATTGATAACCACGCCCACACACACACACACAAACACACAAGAGGGAGACAGTGGATTCATGAACCGTGACACTTCAAAGATGTGCAACCCATTTTCAAAAGTTTGCGTTTTCAGGCACCCACAACATTTTGTCGTGTAAATGAGCGGCCAAAACGCATAAAAAGTTTTACACTTTTAGTTGAAAATGGTGTCGTGTAAACAGCCCCTAAGTACACCCTTAGTGCTTCCATAGGAAGTAGTGTGATCACCTCTATAAAAGCAGAAGTTTTGGCAGTTTGGCAGGTCTGGGGCATTCAGGTGTGTGTTAACACAATGCCAAGGAGGAAAGACATCAGCAATGATCTTAGAGAAGCAATTGTTGCTGTCATCAATCTGAGAAGGTTATACTACCATTTCCAAACAATTTGAAGTCCCTTATTCTACAGTAAGAAAGGAGTGGACATCTCAGCAAATTCACCCCAAGGCCAGACCGTGCAATGCTCAGAGAAATCGCAAAACACCCAAGACTACACCTCAGACTCTACAGGCCTCAGCTAATATGTTAAATGTTAAAGTGTATGGCAGTACAATAAGAAAAAGGTGTCATGTTTTGAAGAGTTGCCAGGAGAATGCTTCGTCTCTCTAAAGAAAAAGAACATGGCAGCACGACTTAGGTTCGAAAAGATGCATCTGAACAAACTTCAAGACTTCTGGAACAATGTCCTTTGGACAGACAAGATCAAAGTGGAGATGTTTGGCCATAATGCACAGTGCCAAATAGGTGAAAACCAAATACAGCATATCAGCACAAACACCAACTGACCAACTGTCCATCACACTAATCTCACACTAATCTGATGTAGGTCAAGTCTCTGCTTTCAGTCCTGCTTTCAGTTGCCAAATTACACAATTGGTTTCAAAAACGTTAGTCCTGTGTGGTAGACTAGAGGTTAGTTATCATGTGTCTAACCTTAGCAACCTGAGTTTCATTACCTAGATGGGCACCCCAGTGTTACACTTCCCCAGGCAACGTTTTTAACGGTCCACAAGACAAAGGTCTTTCAATACTGAACAAAAATGAAGAAATATAAAATATGCCATAAAAATGATTGAACATCTGACACAGCAATGAATGTGCTCATAAAAATGACTGGTCACATACAGGAGAAATGATGTGCAATGTACACTACATGCCTCTAAAAAATATTATTGGGCGAATTGGGGCTAGTTGTCACAACAAATTTAACACAAGGACTACAGTATATCTTATGTATGCCTACTATAAATATATAACTATACATAAGTGCTGTAAATAATTATATTTTTGTATTGATATAAAAATGTAATATATATGGACAAAGTACACACATAGCACATAGCATGGGACCTATATTCAGTAATGCTATCGATTTGACTGCACTGACACTATTGAATGAGAACAAAACTTGAACTAAATTGAGCTGGATAATGACAATTGTCTTCTGTAGAGCTGCTTTATAGCTGAATCAAATGTCTCATAATTGATAAACCCTTCAACACTATTAAACAAAATTAAATCAACATTGAACTGACTTGAGCTAAATAACTACATTATTGCACGTAAAGGTACATATAACTTAATTAAGCTTGTTTGATGAACACTATTATTGAACTGATTTAACTATTATCTTCTTTAGAGGTGCTTTACAGTTTAATTGGGTTTGCCTTCTAACTAATGAATTTTGCAACATTTGAACTAAACTGAATCAACATTGACCCAAACTGAGCTGAATATTGACAGTATTGTCTCTTTAGAGCTGCTTTACAGATGAAATTGTATTTATTTTATAATTGAAAAACTTTGCAACCTCTTACTTTATTACTGTGAAGCTGCTTTGAAACAATGTTTTTTATAAAGTGCTATATAAATATGTGACTTGACATGATAGTAAAATCAGTTGTCCCAACCCCATATATTTTATTCTCTCTTTAATCTTTTTAATCATAAATAAATGTCCTCTTTATGGCCTTCAAACTTCGTTGAGCACAAGACTTTTGTCTTCTAAAGATGACGCCTTACTATATGTATCTATTATGAGAAGCTTTTGGGAGTTATTTCTTCCTTTGATATGCTGTATCCTCCACTTTGTATAAAGGGCCCTAGCGGATTACACTTCTGAGAGCTGCGAGCAGTCACGTTTGTTGAGCCCAGCAGCGATCCTTACGGATTCACATCTATCTTTCCATCCTTATATCTGTCAGAGCTGGAGACCACCCTATCTTCCCTTCCCACCTCATGCGTATCACTTCTCATTTGTATCATACATAGGTTCTGACAGCGCAAGATGACACCTCATTAGCATTCAGCTGTGCGCAGAGAGAGTGAGACGCTTGGCAGGTGTGGCTTTTTTTGTTGAACATGACAGTCATATGGGATTATAAATTACAAGGGACTAGCATTGATGCTGTTAAGAGACAGTGGCCCATGAAGTGTTTCAGAAAGCACATCTCTATTGGGGCAGCAAGAAGCTAATGTATCATTGAAGGTTATGTACTGTGAAGCTGTATGGAAAGCTAATGGACAACATCTTAATAAGTGAGGCAAGACTCAGGCTCACACTCTCATGGGCGATTTGGAAGAGTGCTTTTAAAAAGAGCCTGCATGAGAAGAAATAGCTGTTCAGTAGATTAACTGCCATATAGTTATTTGTCTTGATTATAGCAAGGTTAACTCCTCATTTTACTTAATTTACCTATAATGATTGATTCCTTTTTACTTAGAAAACGAACACCCCTAAGGCTGTTCACCCCCAAAATTTGTCATTATTTACTCACCATCATGTCACTCCAAATCTGTATGCAAAAGATATTTTGTTGAGGACCAAATGGTTTTGGTGACTTTTGACTTCCGCTATTTAGACAAAATACTTCTCAAACTAAAATGAAAACAATAACTTTACAATTGGAAATAATTTGAACTACAGTATCAATGGCACATTTTCAACAACAACAAAAATAGGTATCTCATTAAATCAAATTTGGTGACCAATTCAAGTGTTCGAATGCACTTATGCCATGTGTAACATTTTTGTTAACTACATCCCTACATCTGGCAATGTTTGTCACAGGATTTTGTAGCTCAGTTGAAGAATACATAGAACAGCAATTGACAGTAAAAGTATGACTCATGTTTTCACTTTGAATATGAGGGGCCTCACATTCGGTTATCACCCACAGTCATATGGCAAGACTGAGAGGAAGATACAGGAGATCAGGAGATACCTGCGGTCCTATTGTCATGATCACCAGGACAGCTGGAGCTGTTTTCTACTATGGGCCGTGAATGCACAGAACTCCCTCCGTCAAGTAGCCACAGGGCTCATACCCTTCCAGTGCATACTCTGCTACCAACCGCCCCTGTTTCCCTGGTCAGGTGAGCCATCCGACGTTCCATTGGTTCCAGGAAAGCGAGAGGGTCTGGGATTTAGCTCATATCCATCTACAGAGGGAAGTTCAAAGACAAAAGAGCCAGGCCCATGCCAGAAGAGGACCAATGCCCTAATACCAACCTGGGCAGATGGTCTGACTCTCGACCAGGGACATCCGTCTTCGACTGCCTTGTCGTAATCTGAGTCCCCGCTACATTGGTCCATTCACCATTTAGAGGTAGATCAATGACATCACATACAGGCTTCAACCTTTCTCCTCACTTCCGTATTGCCCCTTCATTCCTTGGTGTCACTCCTCAAACCCTTCACTAACACTCTGATTCCTTCACCCCAAGGGTCTGGTGCTGACGACGTACTTCCTTCTCCTCCAGTGGACCCTGCAGAGGAGAGCATCTACCGAGTCAGCACCATCCTGGATTCCCGTCGTCAGGGTGGCATCCTGGAATACCTCATAGACTGGGAGGGGTTTGGTCCAGAGAAGAGATCCTGGGTCGCCAGTGACGACATCCTGGACCCTGCACTATTGCAAGAATTCCATTCCAGTCATCCCAGTCATCCAGTAGAAGTAGAGGTCGTCCCCGTCGACGCTCCCAATCACCTGATTACTGATCAGCACCACCTGCATCCAAACATCACTGCACCATATCAGCATACTCACTTTAGTTCACCCTCGTCTGGTCTCATCGTTCTAACCTTAACACCTACCCGACTACCTTCCTGTGGATACTTACCTGAACGTTCCAGTCTCAAACTACCATGTCTTCAGTCTTCTTCATTCTTCTGTCTGCTTCTCTTCTCCAGTCTCCAGGTTCACCAGCCAGCCAACCTCTGCAACCAGTTACTCACCTGCCATCTTGCATCTTTTTTCTGAATAAACTGAGTTTGGATATTACCTTGTGTTGTTCTCCTTCTGTATTATGACAATTTATAAGTAAGTATTAGTATTCTATAAATGTATGTATAAAGTCTCATTAAGACATATACTGCATTATAAGAACAGTTATAGTTACATTTATATATTTTTATTTTTATTTTGTATAATTGCATGCATTTGCTTTGCTCAGTGTGCATGCTCAAAATCCATTTTTCACTGACTTATAAATGATCAAAATATGAAATAGTTCCAGACACTTGTTTTCTGTACCAATTGGTTAATGTTTGCATTAGAGGTCATGAATGGTAATTTTGATTTGTTAAAATCTATATCTCCTCAGCCATATACATGATATTTCTTATAGCAGTCTGAAATTATAGTTTTAAAAAAATCCAACTGCTTGTATGCATGATTTCTGTTTATTTCTCATTATTCTATTACAGGAATTATTGTTCATTAGTTACATTTACAAATTTAAATGTCATTTACAATACTTAAAAGCACATCTTCATAATTTCTTAATATTTGCTTTAGGAAAACTGCATCCTTTGTTTCCACTTTACTTAAAGCCATAACCATAACTGTATTATTACTCACAATAAGTCAAGTCAAGTCATCTTCATTTATATAGCGCTTTTAACTATGTAGATTGTTCCAAAGCGGCTTTACATTGATAATAGGAAATTAGAGTAACAGAGATTGTTTTGGCTTTATAGCAGCTCTAGAATTAAGTTATTGTCTAGCTAAAGTTAGTTTTGATTGATTCACTTCCGATGCAACGACCATTAGTTATTAACTTAGGGGCCGCTAACATGACACCGTTGTACCAGAAAACTCTAAAGTTCTTTCTGCGCAAACTTCAAAAACGCAAACCAGTGAGAATGGCGTGCACGTGTATTACGAGTTCAGTCTATAGGTATGCGTGTATGAATATATGTGCGCAGGCGTGTAGTCCTTCCCTACAAACCAACCCTCAACAAACTACTTGTCTGGCCTCAAAATGTATAATACAGAATTTTTATCGCCTCCGCATAGCCACGCGAACCGGAATTATCCCGACAACGCTTTATCTGTAGAGAGGTAAAGGGAGGGGAGGGAGGCCTTCACATATAGCGAGATACAACCACGATCGGATGATAAGAGCAAATCATTTTTGACTCTAATGAGAGCTGTCTCAGTACTATGGTACGGTCTAAATCCTGACTGGAAATCCTCACAGATACCATTTCTTTCTAAAAAGGAACATAGTTGTGAGGATACTGCCTTTTCTAGTATCTTTGACAGAAAAGGTAGATTCGAGATCGGCCTGTAATTGACTAATTCTGTACGATCAAGTTGCGTTTTTTTAACAAGCGGTTTAATCATAGCCATCTTAAAAGTTTTTGGTATGTATCCTAATGACAAAGATGAATTAATGATATTAAGAAGAGGATCTATGACCTCTGGAAGCATCTCTTTCAGTAGCTTAGTCGGTATAGGGTCTAACATACAGTACATGTTGTCGATTTAGATGATTTAACGAATTCTTCCTCTTCTATAGCAATGAATGAATCAAATTTTTCCTTAGGGAGACTACAATGCACTGCCTGATGCGATACTGTAGTAGACGGTTCCATGATTTTCTCCCTGATATTATCAATCTTGTACGTAAAGAAGTTCATAAAGTCATCACTGCTGTGCTGCTTGGAAACTTCTGGGCTTGAAGCTTTATTTTTCATTAGTTTAGCCACTGTTTCAAATAAATACCTAGGGTTTTGGTTATTTTCTTCGAATAGGGTTGAAAAATAAGCAGATCTAGTAGCTTTTCAGGCCTCTCTGTAACGCAATCGTGCTCTCTTTCCATGAAATGCGAAATACCTCTAGTTTTGTTTTCTTCCAGTTGCGCTCCATTTTTCTGGCTGCTCTCTTAAGGGCCCGAGTGTGCTCGTTGTACCACGACGTTGGACTATTTTCTTTAATCTTCTTTAAGCACAATGTAGCAACTGTGTCTAAAATGCTGGAAAAGAGAGAGTTTAAAAGTTTCTGTCGCAATATCAAGTTCTTCTAAGCTACCTGGGACGCTGAGATGATGAAACTGATCAGGAAGTTTATTAATAAAGCAATCTTTAGTGACAGAAGTGATAGGTCTAACATATTTGTAACACAGAGTTGGCTTTGCAGCCTTGGCTAAATTAAGTTTACACGAGACTAGATAATGATCTGAGATGTCATCGCTTTGCTGCAGAATTTCAACAGCATCAACATTGATTCCATGTGATAATATTAGATCTAGAGTATGATTACGACAATGAGTAGGTCCTGACACATGTTGTCTAACTCCAATAGAGTTCAGAATGTCTTTAAATGCCAATCCCAAAGCATCTTTTTCGTTATCTACATATATATTAAAATGACCAACAATTAGGACTTTATCTGCAGCCAGTACTAACTCTGATAGAAAGTCAGCAAATTCTGTATTTTGTTTCTAATAAGTATTTATAAGAACACAACTGAAATAAAACTGAATTACTAAAATGTCATTGTAACTACAATATAATAACATTAAAGCAATGCAGGCTGCATCTTTATAAATACATTCATGGAACCATACGACTGACTATTTAATACTTAAATTAGTGTATAATGGATTATGAGCATATGCATTGAAAAAAGCAAATGCATGACCTATAAATAATTATAAAAATAATATAAATGTAACTATAACTGTTCTTATAATGCAGTACAGGTCTTAATAAGTTTTTATAAATATGTTTATAGAATAGTAATACTTATAAATAAGTATAAATGGAGCTTTAATTCAAAATAAACATGGACTTCATAGAAAGCGTTACCGTTAATTCTATAAACTTATCCAAATATTTATTATGAATTATAACAAGTTATAATTAATTAACCATATTTCTTTTGAGCTATTTTGCTACAGTGCATATTGACCAACCCAACCGACAATGAGAACATATATTTTGCTTTGTGATTTTACTAGAACAGAAAACTGTAGAAAAGCAATGGTTTAAGTCCTGTTCACACCAAGGACAATGACTTAGTCCACATCACAGCTATAACGATAATGGCACAGAGGAACAATATCACTGGAATCACTTTCAACATGTTTTTTTTTTTTTCAGCTGATAAACAATAAAAACATAGAGAGCCAATCAGAATACATCCTGTTTAAAGCACCTATAGCATTTAAAGCAGCAGACGACCTAACTGTAGAGCCCGATCTCATGAAAGTGCGTATCTATAGCACGAATGATATTTCTCGGATCATTTATACGGCAAAATGAGTTTTTGCGTACATATGATACGCAGTTTTCGCGTGCATATGATACGCACTTTATGGCGTGTAATATGCACGCCCTCCTAATCCCTAATCCTACCCAAGGGGTTTACAGTGCGTATCATTTAAACGCAAAAACTCGTTTTGGCGTATAAATGATATGAGAAATATCATTCGTGCTATAGATACGCACTTTCATGAGATTGTGTTGAACTGTAGTGCATGCTCATAATCAACAGAACATTATCGTGCATGCATAGGTGTGGACACTAATTTAGTTATCGTTATCTTAATGGTTATCATTCTTGGTGTGAACGGACATGGGAGTATGTGTGTACATGCATAATGTAAGAACACCTCTTCTGTTGCCTTCCACCACAGAAGAAAACTGCAATAACCACTCATCATAACATTAAAAATAACACATACAAAATGAAAACTGTGAAGATGTTTCAGCTATATTTGATATATCTTTCATAAAGTGAAACAAAATTGGCCTTGGTAAAGTGTGCCAACATGTTCCACTCGTCCCCACCGTGAATAATGCCCTATGACTACACTGTGATCAATGGTGTGTGATATTAAGGTTGAGCATTGTTGACATGATCCATGCTGACTAAGACAGGTTTAACCTTGACCTCAGGGCATCCAGAAGATACATCAACACACTATAAAATTGGTATCAGTATCTTAGCATTCAGTCACATTTGGTTTGAAAATGCATCATGCTCTTTTTTATAACCAAACATACATATCTATGAAGCTTGAAAATGTTCCATTATTAAACAGGATGCATGGTGAGCTTTTCTGGGGCTGTAATTCTTACGTCATTAATAATTGCCTACTGATTAATTTAAAATCCTAACGTGGTGCTTACTAAAGGTGTTGCAGGGTCAGTGATTTAGACAAACCCCTAACCCTATTATATTCTTATTTGTTCTACAAGTCTGGCAATTGTATCATAATGTTATGCATATATTATGGTGCAATACATCAAAAAGTATAATTGCATTTGCAGTCGCTCTTCTACTTTTAACCTATAGCAAGTGATCTGAGATTCTTGGCCTTGTTGTGATGCTTCCTGATGTTGAAGAGAACTGCTTTCTGATTAAGTTCGAACTCCATTGTTTTCAAGCCAACAGGAAAATAACCATTAGATATTTCCTGTGTTAATTACATGTCCCAAGCTTTTAATGTTATGTTACTGCTCCTTAATCAACATCAGTGCCAACTTCACATTGGTATTCCATTCGCCTCTGCCCTTGGTACTTTTAAACTCACATTTACTGTCAGGAGCAGTTTGGTTTCTGCTCTATCACAGGGTTCAGCGATGAAACAGCCATGAGAACTAGACAGAATAATGTAGCAGAGGACGTCAGTGACCTCTACTAGAGTCTGTCAGCCATACCCTCATCATTACACTCTTTCAACAATGACTCATAGGCTCTGTTCCAAAACCTAGGGAGTTGCCTACCTAGATAGCATTTTAAGTCAGCATTGGTAGACTTATGACTCAAGCCTCTTCCAATAAACATGCAGCATAGCTAAGCTTTTAAGATGTCTTTTTAATAAAAAATAGGTAGAATTGCAAGTATCCTTCTCAGAAAAGACCAGAATGCATTGTGACAAGCAAAACACTTTTTTCCAAGATTGTAGACAAAGAGTGAAAAAAAGATAATTATAATTAATTTAATTAAATTAAAAAACATCAATATAGCCTTAAAGGTAGGGTAGGTAATCCTGTTCAGAAACACTTTTTTTTATACTGGGTGAAATGGTCCTTCCATCCTGATAGTAGTCAATACATTATGTGTTTAGAAAAAGGAATGAAAAAAATCAGACCTCTGTAGCAGCTGCAGGACAGTAAAAACTCTGACCAATCACTGCCATTCGGTGCGAATGTAAAGAACCAATCAGATGCCTTCATGTCTCGTGCCCGCCCCGAGCCCCACTGCGCGCGCTGCCCTGCGTGCACTCATCACATGTCACCGTTCCCGGAAATATTCAGCTCAAAGCACCTGCATATGCAGTCAGCGAAGGCAAACAAGGCAAAAACTACTTCCTCGGACCCTGCCCGCACTCTTGAACGACCTCCTCTGCTTCGCCCTCAACCCCGGACCTGTCCTCGAACCGACGATGCGGTACTTGTCTCCGGACTCGGAGTGTACGTTAGTCTTCATTAGAGTCAACAATGTTTTCATCATGGAAACTCTTACATGCAAAACACCGTATATGTTATGAATCTTACACGAAATTCACCTTCATCACAGTGTAACTGATGGTAATGGAAAAACGTGTATCAATGCAACCTGTTTTTAGTTTTGCCTTATAAATATAGCTCGTTACCGAATGAAACTTTACCATTATCGATATGCTAGCTTGATAGTGAGTACTAAAAAAAAATCTTATTTGTTTATATTCATAGTGATAAAGTTAGGTATTTTATTACATGTGATTCTGACATGATGTCACTGTATGTACTGCGCTCCTTCCTCTCCACTCGTCTCAGGTAATAAATGCGTCTTGTTCCAGCCTGAGCGTTTGGCGTCGCGCGTTCATGTGTTTTGGGGGCGTGGCTTTGGAAGGAGCTCAGAAGGGAGGGGGTGGAGTGAATGGAAATAATGAGCTGTGTTTATTGCAGATTAAAAGGTCTACAGTCACTCGATTTTTATATTTTCTTTTTCAGAGTACTTACATTTTAATTATGTATTGGTATATAAAGACAGTTTAAACAAATTTGGAATGTTTTTTTTTTAGAAAAATGATTACCTACCCTACCTTTAAACCATTTAGCCTACCTGATTTTTATTTTTTTTTTGCTTATTAATGTTATCAGTTATGTTTTATTAGCAATATGCTAACTTTAAAATCTATTGTAATCAGTTGTCAAGTCTGTGTGCTTTGAGTGAGAAGTCCTGTTGGAAGACAAAAAGGAAGACGCCTGTCCCAATACCCACATGTGGTCTTTGCACATGACCATTTGTCTACTTACATGACTAGTTTGTTGTTCAGAATAAAGGGGTTGTTAGGTGTATTTGTCAAACACGCTCACACCTATGGCTGGAGAGTGAGTGCATCTATGTATAAGTACCTACTAGCTGCACTCTGTGATTTTTAAACACTGCCCTCTATGTTCACAGAAATAAAAACAATGAAGCAATGCCCCTCTCGCTCTACTGAACCGAAATATCACTTATTCAGCAAGCTGAGGTCAGGACTCGACATGTGCTGTCACATAAGGGATTTTTCTTTTTTTCTCCACCCTCTCAAATTCTCTATTTCTTTCACACTTTCCATTTATTTTCTTTACTTGCATGGTACTTGCACCTGACAAGCATTTGATGAGGAATGTTTGTTTATTTGAGGATTATAGAATCAGATCTGACATGAAAACAAATGGACATCAATCAAAGTTTGATCATTATTTGCAGAATATATTGTTAAACCAACTGATAAACCAAACACGAGAGCCCAACAATATCCAAGAAAATAAGCAAACCAATGTCAATGTATGCTATTAATGTAAAACAGGTGCAGACATCTCCTGTTTCTGGAATATAATTGAATTATACAGTCTAAAATATTATTGTGCATTTGCAATATAATTAATCCCCCTTCCCTTCATTATATAATAATAAAGTTAATTATTTAATATGCCTTATTTTAGAATATGCTAAAAAGTGCATTCAAGTAAATCATTGGTTGTGAATTCCTACTGAGTTCCGTATATTCTGAAATAGATCATACCTTAAAGGGGTCATATCATATATTTAATCATATGTTTTATGATTTTGTGGCAAAAACAGTAATAATTCTCCAGACCATTGTCCACCATCTCATACCTTAGAATTAAACAATCAGCTTTTTACTGCTGTTTTTTTATATAATTCTATGTAAATGCTCTCTTCGCTTTTATAGTTTACACTGCACCATTGCGTTGTTTCTAACCACTATACTGTATATGCGTTGTTGACATATGCTGTATGTGGAGGTTCATGAGTTGAAGTATTCATCTGACATTCAAAAGGAGCCATTTATGCAGCTTATTTGCATGGTCTGTGGGCAGCTAAGAAAATAATGTTTTTGAAATTTTACATTGTAAAAAAAAAAAAATTACTCAGGTTACTTGACCCCATGTTCTCTGAATAGGAAAGAGACGCTGCATAGCGATAACACAATGCGAATGCCCTCTTTCCATATTCCGAGAACATGGGTTATGCAAGTAGGTTCACTCAACGCTGTGTGGTGGTGATGCAATGGGAACGATATACCACACAAGCTAAGCGCTGCCAGATCTGGTCCAAAGAACTTTTTTTTGGAACCAGACCAAAATCAACCAGGACCAATGTGACTGCTTGATGTGGAGGAACACGAGAGCCAGGGGCCTCGTTCAAATCCAGGTTTTTAAACTTGATAAAAGTGTGTGGGGAGGACCAACCTGCCACAACACAGATGTCCTCCAAAGGGACTCCTCTAAAAAGAGCCTGGGAAAATGCGACACTCCTAGTAGAGTGAGCTCTAACACCCAGAGCTGAAGGGAGTTTCCACACCTCATAAGCCAAAGAAGTTGCATCTGTAGAATTTAAATAATCCAAGATATTTGAAACGAACAAAGACATTTGCTTGACTGTTTTTCTACCCCCTCTTTCTACCACAAGGACCATTTGGAGTTCCCAAAGACACAGATAGTGATCAAAGCCTGTAGGCCAATATGTGTGTACTTTGGGTGTCGATGAATTGTCACACCTTTAGTTCAATGGGGGAAGTTGTAATTATCTGATTGGTCAGTTTGAATGTCTCACATCTGGGTTTTAGTCACATGGTCAGGAAAGGATAAAAGAAGATTGAAACTGTTGCTCTGGCTCTCTGATTCCCTTTCTTGGGGCTCTTTCTCTTTACCTGCTCTTTTCTTTGTCTCTTACTCTCTCTCTCTCTCTCTCTCTCTCTCTCTCTCTCTCTCTCTCTCTCTCTCTCTCTCTTGGATTTGGTATTGACTTTGAAGTGCTACATATTGTAATACAATATTGTCACTCTCTATAGCAACGCTCTCCCACATATTAAGCTATTGTAACTGCGCTTATTTCCGTCATTGGTATAAGTGGCAGTGGGTGGAATAGACAAGAAATGTACAGTTTTCCACCATCTTGCTAATAACATTTAGTCAGTCATTCGGCAGTCTTGCAGACTGAACCCCTGCAGGAAATCCACCCTTACACATCTCTCACCCAAAGAGAGATCCTGTGCTTAGAGGCGGCAAACCCTCTGCGGCCAGCCCAGAAGCATACACTGAGACGACTTGCGCCACTGGCCAGAGCGGTCCACATACACCTTTAAATCGGCAACTGATCGATTGCTCCTGTCTGTCTTGCTGCTGCTGCTGCTGTTGAGTTGGTTTGCATCTGTAAGCTTCGTATATATTTTGGTTTTGAATCATTATTTACTATCATTCCTTGTTGTTTATACTGCTAAATATAGCTTACTCAACATCACACATTAACCTGGCATCGCTAGCTTCAATCTAAATCTTTATTGCTAGCACAACACGCTAGTAATTTACTAGCCTGCCAGTGTGCCATCTGTGCGCTCCTTATTTACGAGTTCATCAAACAACTTAGGTGACTAGGTTCAGTCAACAAACACGGTGAGTCATGTCATCTTCTCCTCTTATTGTCACTTGCACTTCATGTAACATGTATAGCATAGCCTTCTCTGTCAGCACAGGATTTACATGTGATCAATGCAGGGAGATAGTCAAGCTGACCGAGAAGATTTCAGAACTAGAGACATGCATCCAAACTTTAATCGAGGTTAATTGTAAGAGTGCAAGGGCTTTAGATACTGCTTTGGATGCGACTAGCTTAGTGAACTCTGTACATTGTTTAGTTCCGGTTGTAGAGCCTGTGCAGCAGGGCAATTGGGTGACGGTGAGATGCTGTAGTCGCGGGACAAAACACCGCTCTTCCGTTCCGATTACCATAGGAAATAGATTCTCCCCACTCAGTGAAACACCCACTGTGAATCCTGTTGAATGTGCCCTAGTTATTGGTGATTCTATTACACGGAATGTGGAAATAGAGACACCAGCCACCATAGTCACATGTTTGCCGGGAGCCAGAGCGCCTGACATCAAAGCAAATTTAAAAGTGCTGTCTAATGCTAATCGTAAATTCTCTAAGATTATTATTCACGTCGGCACTAATGATGTTCGACTCCGCCAGTCGGAGATCACTAAAATTAACATTAAAGAGGTGTGTGAACTAGCAAGTACGATGTCAGGCACTGCCTGTTCGCTGGAGTGATGAGATACTTAGTAGACTGTGCTCACTCAATGGCTGGCTGTCTAAGTGGTGTCCGCAAAATAATATAGAATTAATAGACAATTTGAAAAGTTTTTAGGGCAGACCTGACCTGTTGAAAAGAGATGGTATTCATCCCTCCTGGGATGGTGCTGCTCTTCTCTCTAGTAATATGGCACAAAGTCTTAGAGCTCAAACATGAATTGGGGCTCAGGTCAGGAAGCAGACAGACTGGCTAAACCGACCATCTACTAGCTGTCTCACGTCACCGAGGTCAGATAAATCCCATCACATAGAGCCTCTTTCACCTAGATATCATTATATAGAGACTGTGTCTGTTCCTCGAATTAGGAAATACAAAAAACTTCCAAACCCATCTAAGAGTAAAAATGTAATTGATGTTCAACAAATAAAAAACAGATATAATACAAATGAGCAAATGATAAAGCTTGGGTTGCTGAATATTCTATCCCTTACTTCAAAAGCACTTATTGTTAATGATATGATAACAGACTATAACCTAGATGTGCTGTGCTTGACAGAAACCTGGCTAAAACCAAACGATTACATTACTTTAAATGAGTCCACCCCCCAAGATTACGGTTATAAACATGAACCTCGTCTGAAAGGCAAAGGGGGAGGTGTTGCTGTAATTTATAGTAATATTTTCAGAATTACTAAGACGTCTAGCTTCAAATATAATTCTTTTGAAGTGTTGGTGCTTATGTAAGTCAAGTCAAGTCAAGTCATCTTCATTTATATAGCGCTTTTAACAATGTAGATTGTTTCAAAGCAGCTTTACAGAGATAAGCGTATAATTTAAGGTAACAGAGATTGTTTTGGCTTTATAGCGGTTCTTTAATAAAGTTATTTTCCAGGTAAAGTTAGTTTTGATTGATTCGCATCCGTCGCAACGATATTTTTTTTATTAAATTAGAGGCCGCTAAGACGACACCATTCTCTCTACACAGACTTTAAACGCGAACCTGTGATAAACGCTGATGGCGTTCACATGCGTATTAAGAATTGGTTCTATAGTTATGTGTATTTGAATATATCCTGACAGCGCTTTATCTGGAGTGGTAAAGGGATCCTCCATAGGGAGAGACTAGTTGGCACTTCAGCACTGCGTTGTCATCGGGTCCAGGCGAAGGTCCTTCGTCAGATCTGGATATGGCCTGGATCCGGCAGGCTGCGGGAAAACCTTGGGATAAACAAAGACACTAAAATTAGCGTAGATACCATTCTTCTTATGATGTAACGAGTACATCAGGATTTATGGGCAGTGTTTACATTGAATAACATTGAATTATAGAAGTCTATAATGTATTATGTGAATGCTAGGTCAAAGAGATGTGTCTTTAATCTAGCTTTGAACTGACAGAGTGTGTCTGCTTCCCGGACAATGGTAGGAAGACTGTTCCAAAGTTTTGGTGCTAAATAGGAAAAGGATCTACCGCCAGCAGTCGATTTTGATATTCTAGGTATTATCAACTGGCCGGAATTTTGAGATTGCAATAGACGTGAAGGACTATAATGCGTTAAGAGCTCGCTCAAGTACTGCGGAGCTAAACCATTTAGTGCTTTGTAAGTAATCAGCAATATTTTAAAATGTATGCGATGTTTAATAGGGAGCCAGTGCAGTGTTGACAGAACCGGGCTAATATGGTCATACTTCCTGGTTCTGGTAAGAACTCGAGCTGCTGCGTTTTGAATTAGCTGTAGTTTGTTTATTAAGCGTGCAGGGCAACCACCCAGTAGAGCATTACAATAATCTAGCCTTGATGTCATGTACGCATGAACTAACTGTTCCGCATTTGTCAATGAGAGCATATGGCGTAATGTAGATATATTTTTAAGATGGAAAAATGCAGTTTTACAGATACTAGACACGTGACTTTCAAATGAAAGATTGGTATCAAAGAGCACACCCAGGTTCCTAACCGACGACGAAGACTTAACAGAGCAGCCATCAAGTGTTAGACAGTATTCTAGGTTATTACGTGAGGAAGTTTTTTGTCCAATAATTAGAATCTCTGTTTTTTTCAGAATTTAGAAGTAGGAAATTGCTAGTCATCCAATTTTTTATATCAGCTATGCATTCCGTTAATTTTGTGAATTGGTAAGTTTCGTTAGGTTTTGAAGAAATATACAGTTGAGTATCGTCAGCATAACAGCATAACAGTGGAAGCTGTTCCACCATGCTTCCTAATGATATCTCCTAAGGGTAGCATGTACAGAGTGAACAGCAACGGTCCTAGTACTGAGCCTTGTGGTACACCATACTGAACTTGTGATTGATAAGACATCTCTTCATTTATAGCTACAAACTGATAACGGTCAGATAAGTATGATTTAAACCATGTTAATGCAATTCCACTAATGCCAACATAATGTTCGAGTCTATTTAAAAGAATGTTGTGGTCAATGGTGTCAAATGCAGCACTAAGATCAAGTAACACTAATAGAGAGATATGATGTCTCGGTACTATGGTACGGTCTAAATCCGGACTGAAAATCCTCGCAGATATCATTTCTTTCAAGAAAGGAACACAGTTGTGAGGATACTGTTTTCTCTAATATCTTTGACAGAAAAGGCAGATTCGAGATCGGCCTGTAATTGACTAATTCTGTAGGATCAAGTTGTGTTTTTTTTAACAAGCGGTTTAATCATAGCCAACTTAAAGGTTTTTGGTACGTATCCTAGAGACAAAGACAAATTAATGATAGTAAGAAGAGGATCTATGACCTCTGGGAGCATCTCTTTCAGTAGCTTAGTCGGTATAGGGTCTAACATACATGTTGCCGATTTAGATGAATTAACGAGTTTGCAAAATTCTTCCTCTCCTTTAGCAATAAATGAATAAATTTTTTCCTCAGGGAGACTAAAAGGCACTGCCTGATGCGATACTGTAGTAGACGGTTACATAGTTATAATTTTGTCCCTGATATTATCAATCTTATAAGTGAAGAAGTTCATAAAGTCATTACTGCTGTGTTGCTTGGAAACTTCTGGGCTTGAAGTAGAGACCTGCACTCCCGCGGGACCCAGCGCAATCGAGTGCGGCGCGGGACAATATTTGATGGGTGAATGCGGGTGCGGGCAGCAAGATATTATTGTGTGCGGGTTGCAGGAAAAAAAAATTATTTGCGGGAAATATCTAGCAAAATAAAATAACTAAAAACAAATAAACCGTTATTTATTTAATGCACAAGCAACAAGGATAACTAAAATAAAAACGATTTAACGGAAGCTAACTCTCGCGTGGTTCATTCATAGGCGCGGAACAGCCAAGCCTACCACACAGAGGCAAAATGTCTGCACCGCATGACTCAGGTGGATCGTTTAGTGCTACAGATATTAGCTCGTTATTAAAGAAAGGAACATGCAAAACTACAAAACCAAACAAAGGAAAATCTGATATTTGGAAATGTTTTTGTGTGACAAATGCAGCAAAATACTCACATACAGCGGGCACAAGTCTGGAACTTCAGGTCTGAAGCGTCATGTGTGCACCGTTTTGAAAGGCCAAACTTCCCTGACGTTTACGGCAAGTCAGTCGAAAGTGTCAAGTGCACTAAAAGATGTAACAACAGAAAAATGTATTGACTTTGATTGTGCCGACCTAAGACCTTATGACACCGTCTCTGGCCAGGGTTTCATTAAACTAGCGCAGCACCTCGTTGACACAGCAGCCAAGGTTGGAAAGTTCGATGTGAAGGAAATGTTGCCTCATCCAACGACATTGTCACGAAATCTGAGTGAAAGGGCACAAACACTAAGGAGAGCTGTTGTCGATGACATGACCGATACAATTGCGAAATATGGTTGCGCAGTGACTACTGACATCTGGACCGAAAACTATCGGAAAACCTCCTTTCTGTCAGCCACAATACATTACATAGAGGCAAATTACGACTTGGTGTCAAGGGTGCTCTTTGCAACCCCATTCGATGCAGGCACTTCAAAAACTGGCAACAACATTCGAGCTTTCTTATTTCAAAATCTCAGAGTATTTGGAATAGATAGCTCACAGGCAAAGAAACTTGTCTTCGTCACTGACAGAGGAGCGAACATGGTCGCAGCTCTACGCGGCTTCACAAGACTGAACTGTAGTGCTCACGTACTCAACACCATTCTTTCACATGCATTCTCGTCCGCTGTGATGGACAAAACACCCGAAGTTGGCCAACTTCTGAAAGACGTAAAAAAACTTGTCACCTACTTCAAACATTCCGGCCTGCAAGTGAAGCTAAGTAAGTCTTTAAAGCAGTCAGTGGAAACACGATGGCATTCTAATTTTGAAATGCTAGATTCTGTGTTTCAACAGTATGATGAGATTGCAACAATCCTGCTGGATAATAAACAGTATGACAAAGTAGGGTGCATTGACAAGAATATTCTTAAAACCCTGGTGACTTTTTTGAAGCCGTTCAAAGACGCAACCAATGACTTGGAGTCAGATAATACAGCCCTGAGTGCGTCTCTAGTACTTCCGTGGTCCGTAAAACTAAGAAACCACTGCGAGGCAGCCAGGACTGACTGCACTCTCAGTGAAATTGCATCCACTTGTCTGCACCACTGCACTGCACCACTTGTTTGCACCAAATGGAATTCATATGCTCTACAAAATAGCTACATTCCTCACTCCCAAACTGCGTCAGTTAAAAATGATTGATGATAATGAAAGACAAGCTGTGATCCTTGCCGTCAAAGTGCTAGTTGATGAGTTGGGGTTTGATGAGGATAACACAGGAAAACCTACAACCGCCGCCATCAAAAAAGACTTTTCAAGACTTTGCAGAATGGGAGGATGCTGATCAGTGCCGTCGCTGGTGGGGTGCGAGGCCCTGTGCGAACATGAAATGCGAGGCCCTGCTATTTGATGTGTATGCTCAATTGCGCATGAATTACAGTCACACGGACGTAGCTGTTCTAATTCTTTTGCACGCATAATCTTGCTGCAATACGTTTTTTATCAAGTTTTAAAAAAAAAACAGCAGGATTGCGAGGCCCCCTATTGGCACGAGGCCCTGTGCGGTTGCACAGTTCGCACAGTCTATTCGACGGCTCTGATGCTGATGATACCATGGACAGCGACGTGTCATTCGATTCCGAAATAGCGAGATATTTGAAGGTCAAGTTGGATGGATTAGAAGCACACAGACCCAATGATGTCCTCCAGTTGTGGAAAAGACAATGTCAAGAATTTCCGAGATTAAGCAAAGTAACACGCCATGTACTTTGCATTCCAGCTTCCAGCGCACCATCGGAGAGGGCTTTCAGTATTTGCGGTCACATACTGAAGCAGAGACGGATTAATCTGAAGCATTCTTAAGCAGTATTAGGCCCTATATATAGGCTACTTTTCTGTTTGAACATGAAAGAAATCCAGGTTTATTATTAATATATAATTTATTAGGCTATAGCCTACTATAATTATTATGGTATATTTTTTATTTACATTTCTTACTTTTTTGACTGTATTTCTATGTTCTACGTTCCTTGTTCATGTTCATCCATTGAATTAAACGCAAATAAAATGAAACATTTGTTTATTTTCCGTGTTTTTTTTTGTTTTTGTTTTATATTCAATAGGGGAGCAACTGAAAAAATAACGGAGTAGCAGGCAGAATATGCAATGTATTATTAAAAAAACTACTTACCGGTATACGTTTACCCGCGGGATTTTGCGGGCGGGAGCGGGACGAAACTTGATTGTTGCGGGCGGGCAGGTCTCTAGCTTGAAGCTTTCTTTTTAGTTAGTTTAGCCACTGTTTCAAATAAATACCTAGGATTATGTTTATTCTCTTCTAATAGGGTTGAAAAATAAGTAGATCTAGCAGCTTTTAAAGCCTCTCTGTAAGTAATCGACCTCTCCCTCCATGAAATCCGAAATACCTCTAAATTTGTTTTCTTCCAGTTGCGCTCCATTTTTCTGGCTGCTCTCTTAAGTGCCTGAGTGTGCTCGTTGCACCACGACGTTGGACTATTTTCTTTAATCTTCTTTAAGCGCAACGGAGCAACTGTGTCTAAAGTGCTGGAAAAGAGAGAGTTAAAAGTTTCTGTTGCAATATCAAGTTCTTCTAAGCTATCTGGGATGCTGAGATGATGAAACTGATTAGGAAGATTATTGATAAAGCAATCTTTAGTGACAGAAGTGATAGGTCTAACATATTTATAACACAGAGTCGGCTTTGCAGCCTTGGCTAAATGTAATTTACATGAGAATAGATAATGATCTGAGATGTCATCGCTCTGCTGCATTGCTCTGCTGAGTGCATTCAGCGAGAGTGAGGGCGGAGCGTTGATTTCGCGGCTTTACTAGATGCTCACTATTGCGCAGGTCTGGTCCCGAGATCGCTACTGCGCAGACTCAAGTTCCAAGATGTCAGCACCATATCGGGACACTGGCGGCTTCAGTTCTCATCAATGGAAGAGAGCGAAGGGGCGTCGTCCATCTTTTTTTACAGTCTATGGTCAGGACCCACTCATTGTCGTAATCATATTCTAGATCTAATATGATCACATGGAATCAATGTTGATGCAATTGAAATTCTGCAGCAGAGCGATGACATCTCAGATCATTATCTAGTCTCATGTAAACTTAATTTAGCCAAGGCTGCAAAGCCAACTCTGTGTTACAAATATGTTAGACCTATCACTATCACTAGCCACAAAAGATTGCTTTATTAATAATCTTCCTGATCAGTTTGATCATCTAGATCATCTCACCAGATAGCTTAGAAGAACTCGATATTGCGACGGAAACTTTTAACTCCCTCTTTTCCAGCACTTTAGACATAGTTGCTCCTTTGTGCTTAAAGAAGATTAAAGAAAATAGTACAACAAGCACACTCGGGCTCTTAAGAGAGCAGCCAGAAAAATGGAGCGCAACTGGAAGAAAACAAAACTAGAGGTATTTCACATTTCATGGAAAGAGAGCACGATTGCATACAGAGAAAGATTAATGCTAGATTAATAAAGCTGCTAGATCTGCTTATTTTTCAACCCTATTAGAAGAAAATAAACAAAACCCAGGGTATTTATTTGAAACAGTGGCTAAACTAACGAAAAATAAAGCTTCAAGCCCAGACGTTTCCAAGCAGCACAGCAGTAATAACTTTATGAACTTATTCACTTATAAGATTGATAATATCAGGGAGAAAATTATAACTATGCAACCGTCTACTACAGTATTGCACCAGGCAGTGCATTGTAGTCTCCCTAAGGAAAAATTCTATTCATTCATAGCTATAGGAGAGGAAGAATTTTCTAAATTCGTTAAATCATCTAAATCGACAACATGTATGTTAGACCCTATACCGACTAAGCTACTGAAAGAAATGCTTCCAGGGGTCATAGATCCTCTTCTTAATATCATTCATTCATCTTTGTCATTAGGATACGTACCAAAAACTTTTAAGCTGGCTATGATTAAACCGCTTGTTAAAAAACCACAACTTGATCCTAAAACTACTTAGGAGGAAACCAGAGATTCTAATTATTGGACAAAAAACGTCCTCACGTAATAACCTAGAATACTGTCTAACACTTGATGGCTGCTCTGTCAAGTCCTCGTCGTTGGATAGGAACCTGGGTGTGCTCTTTGATACCAATCTTTCATTTGAAAGTCACTTGTCTAGTATCTGTAAAACCAAATTATTTCATCTTAAAAATATATCTAAATTACGTCATATGCTCTCAATGAAAAATGTTGAAGAATTAATTAATGCGTTCATGACATCAAGACTAGATTATTGTAATGCTACTATGGGTGGTTGCCCTGCACGCTTAATAAACAAACTACAGCTGGTCCAAAATGCAGCAGCTAGAGTTCTTACCAGAACCAGGAAGTATGACCATATTAGCCCGGTCCTGTCAACACTGCATTGGCTCCCTATTAAACAATGTATACATTTTTAAATATTGCTGATTACTTACAAAGCACTAAATGGTTTAGCTCCCCAGGACTTGAGCGAGCTCTTAACGCATTATTAGTCCTTCACGTCTATTGCGATCTTATCATATCAAATGTTATGGAATATCAAAATACCGGCCAGTTGATAATACCTAGAATATCAAAATCGACTGCTGGCGGTAGATCCTTTTCCAATTTAGCTCCAAAACTTTGGAACAATCTTCCTAACATTGTCCGCAGTGTTAATTTCGTTAACGAAAACTATGACGAAAAATGTTCGTTGACGACATTTTTTTCCCTGACTAAGACAAGACAATGAGAGACGACACCCACGTCATTAAACGATAACTGTGACTATATCAACACATGCAATATCGTTGACGAAAAAAGACAAGACTGAAATGTGTTTACATTTTATTTTTTATTTTTTTACTTGACCAAAACCACTTGTTTGTGTCAAATAAAGGAGACGACAATACATTGACTCTTTTTACGAGCGTTCAGGCTTGCGGTTGCCAGATTTCAACAATTTAACCCCCCAGTCAGAGCTTTTCTGTTAAAAGAACACGTTTTCTACCCGGCCTTTTCAATAGTATCTAGCAACCATGCGCACGCGCGCTCTCTACACTGCTAAAGAAGCGCGGATGATCTGAAAACACAGACAAGTAAGCTGGAGTTCAGCTATCTTCATTCGAGATTTTCTATTTTAAAGTGTCATTCAGTCGGTCTGTGTTCTGCAACGAGCCGCTTGCGCTATCTGTGCGACTAAATCTGCGATCAAATTGCAGGCTGATATCCAGCAGTGTTTTTAATGTTGATCATATTATACGAGCAAGAATGCAGTGTTTTCTGAATATCCACACGATTTCAAATGTGACATTGATTTTATACAACAGTTCAACAAACAGAAGGGTAATATTAAGTGATGTACTACATTTAAAACAACAAAAGCCATAGCAGAACTGCAGTACATAGCGGTGATTCGTGAACGAATCTGTGGCTTTGAACGAATCGTGAGATTCAATGACCCGTTCATAAATATAGCAACTTGCTTCGTTACTGAATGAATGAATGACTCCATGACTCACTCATAAAGACAAACCCTGCGTCCCAATGTGCATACTATCCGCCCTATCTGCCCTAAATAGTATTGACAATTACTAATGTCACATACTATTTAGGCGATTTTAATTTAATATTTAAAAGTATCACTCCGTTTTACCATCATTGCATATTTATTGAACATTGTTTAAAGGGGGCAAATATTGTCCCTTAATGGAAAAGGTGTGACTGCAGTCTAAGGGGTACCAGGGGGTACGGCACTCTAAAAAACACTGAATTAAGGAAAAGGGGTATGTAGAATTGCACAAGTGCTACTGCTAAAGAGTGCAATGTCAATACAGCCTGTTACCTTAATTTAAATTTCTCATAAGCTTAATTGAATTGGCCTAGACAGAAAAATTCTGATGAATTTTTTTTGTCTAAAGACTACATAAACATGTATGTCGGTAACTGCAGTTTGACTAAAATTTGACAAAAAAATGCAATGACTTTTCGTCAACTAAAACTAGACTAAAACTATGAAAGACAAAATGACTAAAATGTGACTAAGACCAATAAGCATTTTCGTCTGAAGATTAATCAAAAAGACTAAGACTAAATCAAAAATGGCTGCCAAAATTAACACTGATTGTCCGGGAAGCAGACACACACTGTCAGTTCAAATCTAGACTAAAAACACATCTCTTTGGGTAGCATACACATAACACATAATAGACTTCTATAATTCAATGTTAGGCTGCATAGATTAGGTCAGCCGGAACCGGGAACACTTCCCCTAAATCCTGATATACTTGTTACGCCATAAGAAGGATTGCGTCCACGCTAAAATTAGTCTCTCTGTCTCTCTGTTTATCCAAGGTTTACCGCAGTCCGCCGGATCCAGGCCGTATCCAGATCTGATGAAGGACCTGCGCCTGGACACGATGACAACGCAGTCATGAAGTGTCAACCAGTCCCTCCCCTTTGAAGGCCTCCTTCCCTTCCCTTTACCTCAGTACAGATAAAATGTTTTCGGAATAATTCCGGTTCGCGTGGCTAAGCAGACGCGACAAAACATTTCTGTATTATACATTTTTTAGGCCAGACAAGTAGTTTATTGAGGGTTGATTTGTAAAAGGACTACACGCCTGTGCTAATATATATTCAAGCACGCATACCTTTGGACTTAACACGTAATGCGCTTGTGCGTGATATCTGCGTTTCGCGGGTTTGCGTTTTTGAGGTTTGCATAGAGATAACAGATAATCGTTTGCACCTTTGAACCTATTTCAAGGAGTGCGTTCTCGAGACACCAGGCACTGTTTTGTGGGCGGCAGGAGCGCATTAAGGATTTTCCTGTTAGAACGGTGTTGTGTTAGCGGCCCCTAAGTTAATAACTAATGATCTTTGCAACGGAAGTGAATCAATCAATGAAAACTAACTTTATCTGGACAATAACTTTATCCTAGAGCTGTTGTAAAGCCTACACAATCTGTTACAGTAATTTCCTATTATCACTGTATAGCTGCTTTGAAACAATCCATATTGTTAAAAGCGCTATATAAATGAAGGTGACTTTACTTTAAAGCCCAAACAGGGCAAAGCAAATGAAGCCTCTCCTCCTTCGTGGAGGAAAAGGCAAAAAGAATGAAGTACCACCACTTGAGAGCAAAATTTTGGGGCTACCAAAAGGAGGCAAATTTCACACTCCCTCAACTTTGCAAGGACAGCAGGGATTAACTCAAATCCGGCCATGGATGAGCAAAGGCGTCTATCCCCAGAGGTGCCTAATGAGACAGGGAGAACCACAGGGGGCACTGAGTCGAGTCTTGTGACACAAAGAGGTCCGCCTCCGTGTCACCGAAAAGGCTCCAAATCTAAGCCAACATTTGGCGCCACAGCATCCATTCCCCGACCTGACTTTCTGTCTCGACAGGAAGTCCGCTGTGAGGTTCAAGGCTCCTGGAACGTGAACTGCTCTCAGTGAAAGAGACCTGTATTGAGCCCATAGGAGGAGGAGAACCATGAACTTCCCTTTTGATTTATTTGGTACACCACTGCCATGTTGTCTGTCCCGACAATAACATGACAGCCCATCAGGGCCAGAAGGAAGTGATCCAGAGCCAGAGAGATGGCTCGCAGCTCTAGGCAGTTTATGTGCCACAAGAGAAGCTCGCCTGTCCAAACACAGCAAACCTGTCTGCCCTCGAACATCGCACCCCAACCAGTCAGGGAGGCACGAAGGCAACTGCGTGATACTCTCAGCAGATGGAAAGCTGTCCAAGATGGGCGAATGCCCCTAAGTTTCATCCACCACAAGAATGGCCTCATATGACGCAGACCCAAAGGCAGCACAGGAGAGGCTGCTGCCATGAGCCCCAGAAGTCTGTCCTCACTGCGACGTGATAGCCGATCCTGAAGTGGGCCAAGCACACACAGAGGCTAGAAAGACGAGCAGGGGCCAAGCGGGCCTGCATCGAGAGAGAATCAAGCTGGACACCCAAGAAAATGGTCCGCTAAGAAGGTGTTAAGGCGCAATTTTAAACATTCAGCCTGAGACCAAGAGACTGAAGATGGTGAAGAAGGACGTCCCTGTGATGACACACTAACTCTCTGGATTAACCCAGAATGAACCAGTCGTGTATTTAATTTAGTACATGAATGTCCAGGCAACTCAAAGGGGCCAGAGCTGCATCAATGCACTTGAAGGACATCCTCGGAGCCAAAGCCAGACCAAATGGAAGGACCCGAAATTGGTACACTTTCATGCCACGGTAAAAAAACAGTCTCCTGTTCGGATCTGCGCCAGGAGAGTTTTTAACGTCAGTACCTTGAAATTTCCATTGTAGAGGGAAGAATTCAGATGACGTAGGTCCAACATGGAGCGCAGACCCCCATCCTTCTTCGGAACGAGGAAGTAGTGGCTGAAAACGCCGCGGTTCAAGTCAGAAGGAGGAAGCACCTCTAACTCTCCCTTCAGAAGGATCGACATCAATTCCTGAACAGAACAGAAGCCTCTAGGACGCTGTTCGCAACAGTGAGATGAAGAAAGGAGGATTGTGACGGAAATAGAGGATGTTTCCGAATTGGAGAGAACCCAGCTTGACACTAGAGGTCTTCACAGTGAACCCGAGACCCGTCGACCCGGGACCCGACCCGGGACCCGTACGGGTTCGGGTCTATATTTTAAATTATCAGCCGGGTCCGGGTCGGGTCCGAATTTATTAATTCGGGTCCCGTCTGTTTAACATTGTGTGTAATACCCGTGCGATCAGAGTCATTAGATCAGACTCGGAGAAAACCCGGCCGTGATTAGACACTGCTTGTGTTTTTTTGTAACTTGCAACTTGTAAAATTAGGACACTCAAAATAAATTGCGTTAAAAAGCATATTTTAGGTTGATCCAGCTAGCGTGCATGTGCAGTCTCAAGCGCGTGTCATGTTTCTATGGCAACCAGCAGAGTTTCAGTGAGGGACCGCCAAACCGCGCTTTAGATTTTACAATATAAATTAACAGTCTTGTTTAATCTTAAAGTTTTAGTGGTCAGATTCAGACTCGATGCAGAGCAGAGAGCACGGAGATGATAGCAAATAAATAACGTCAGCGGCCATGGCACTGAACGAGCAATCGTTATTATAACGTTAGTTCAAAAGGGCAAACAGTCAAAGTTATTATGCGAGTTAACTCGAGTCAGAATGTATGTTACATGTGCAAAGTTGCATTTGTCATCCGTCACCGTGACATCAAGTGGACTTTTGAAGCTGAAATAATGAGTGGATTAAGCTTGGACTTGGAATAACTAGAGGAATAACATGAATAACTTTCTTGTCGGAGGATTGTAATGCATGATCACAGCCAGTCAGGTAACGTTAACGTTACAAGGAAGGGAGAGGAGACTACTACGCTTCCATGGCTCCTTAAATTAGGTAAGACAAAAAGTTGTATTTTTCGCAACAGGTTTATTGACTTGTAATAGCAGTTTAAGGTGGAATATATGACAATCGGGTCCAGTCGGGTCTGTGTCTTCCCGGCGGTTTCGGGTCCAGCTTTCAAATAATAGACGGGTCCAGGTCGGGTCCGGTTAGGCATTTCTCGGATCTGCACGGGTCCGGGTCCAGCTTTTGAAATAATTGACGGGTCCGGGTCGGTTCGGTTTAGCACATTACGGGTCTCTTTCGGGTTCGGGCACGAATTTTTGGACCCGTGAAGACCTCTACTTGACACACCTGGCCGAAGCCTCCACGCTGCTAGGTGATAAGACATGGGTTACATAGGAATGGGCTCTGGTAGGATCTCGGCCGCCAGACTTTCTGTGTGGCTGCCAACGAAAGGTGGTGGGCACAAAGCTAAAGTTACTGGAGGATAGTTTTGATTTTGATTTGGAGAGTATCTCAAGGGGTAACAGAAAAACTTCAGCAATTCGTCCCTGCCTCCTGAGATGGGGGAAGCTCTCCGTTTCCTGACCCGAAGATCAGGAACGAGCCAGTGACGCTGAAGCAGCGGGTTTATCTGGCTGCTTCAGGTCAACACGCTTACAATAACACTGGAGGGCAGGGGATGGACATATGCTCCCCAAACCGTGCAAGGTGGGGGGTGTCTCAGCTCATCACTCATCCTAGAGGTCTCTTTCCTCTGTGCGAGGCGGTCCCTGGGCACAAAGGTAGGAGTGGGAGGTTCACGAGCCCTACTAGGCATGAACTGCTTAAGGGCCACCTTAGCAGTGCAGAATTTATCTACCACTGATCTGACCGCTTCTCCAAATGAACCTGACTGGGAGGTAGGGGTGTCTAGTAGGGAGAATTTCTCCTTTTCACAATATTCAGTGAGATTCAGCAGCCATATAATCCTGTAGCCCAAGACTGGTTGCCCACTAAAGCTAAGCAGGGTTAAGCCTGGTCAGTACCTGGGAGACTCCTGGGAAAACTAGGTTGCTGCTGGAAGAGGTGTTAGTGAGGCCAGCAAGCGGTGCTCAACCTGTGGTCTGTGTGGGTCCTTATGCCCCAGTATAGTGATGGGGACACTATTCTGTCAAAAAGCACTGTCCTTCGGATGAGACATTAAATTGAGGTCCTGACTCTCTGTGGTCACCCCAGGATGTCCTTCGAAAAAGAGTAGGGGTGTAACCCTGGCATCCTGGCCAAATTTGCCCATTTGCCTCTGTCCACCATGGTCTCCTAATCATCCCCATATACTGATTGGCTCTATCTCCCCATATACATCACTCTGTCTCCTCTACACCAATAAGCTGGTGTGTGGTGGGCGTTCTGGCGCAATATGGCTGCCGTCGCATCATCCAGGTGGATGCTGCACATTGGTGGTGGTTGAGGAGATTCCCCCCTTCTATGTAGTGTTTTGAGTGCCAAGAAAAGCACTATATAAATGTAACGAATTAAAGATGGCATTCATGGGCATGGTGCGCCCAACCAAGCGTGCAGTGTGTTTAGTCGTACGCAGCGCCAGATCAGAGCTCTGCTATTTAAGGGAGAGAAATATGATGTGGATATGGACATCCTCTGCCATCTGGTCACACTGTGTCTCTGTGGGGGCTTTCTGAAAATTAAGACATTTAGCAAGAAATACCCAGAGAAGAGGGCCTCATGCTTGCCCCCACCCCCATCCATTTCCTTCAGGACGTGCGAAGAAGGCTGTGCATCCTGGCCGCTAAGCGGGAGAGCATCGACCATGGGCCCAAAAACCTCAGAATCAGATGCCACGGTGAATAAAACATCCTCCATTCCAAAGGAAACAGCATTGCGTGCCTCTGGATTGGGGCATACATAATCGTGGAGAAATTCCACAGGAGAATTAGCACAAGCACTCTGGCGAGCGAGTGATGGAGAAACCAGCCTGCTCTCTCTCTAGCCTCGACCTCAACATCCGATCCCCAGGCCTCGGATTCATGAAGAGCATGGTGGATGGAGGACGCAGATCCATTGTGCTTCACAGAGAGAATGAAGCAAGTTCCACTATATGCAGTCGCGAAGCACAAAAAGAGAATATCCAAAACTAAATCGCTTAACCAGCATGGGTCAGATAAACCGCTTCTTCTGAAGAAGAAAATCTAAGGAGCAGATGGCGCATTCACTGTATTAAGAGTGAGTGACGTAGTGCTGCTGAGGTGGCGCTCGGCATGATTCTATACGGGTGCAGACAATCAGCACCGTCCCAAGGGCGTTCCCATTGTGTCATCGATATGCAGCATTGAGTGAACCTATGAAAGAGAACTTTTTGTTCCATGCTAACTGTAGTTTTTGTTCTAGTGGCACAGCAGTTGAGATGGGTGACCATTTGTGGAGATTTTCATAGTGCATTAAAGTATTTTATTTCAAAGGATCAAGGTAAATTGGATTTATCGTGATATGGACTGTTTAAATAGTGACGTCCAGCACAATCTTTTAGAATCAGTGTTTGATCATAACTTTTTGATTAAGGGAAAGTGCAGCTTATGCAGTCATATGCTTAATGTACATAAATTATTCGCTGTAATTTCTCATCCAATGACTATGTGGGGTGCATGCCGTGAAAGAGATGTTATGGCTCTTTAAATTGAGGGTACTTAGTATGATGAACATAAACATAATGCATGTCATAAAATTTTAAATATCACCTTCAACTTATCTTAAATTGCTGAGTTCATAAAAATCATCAAGCTATAAGTGTGTAGACCCCAGTTTACACTCCATGCCTAACACATATTCCCATAAAATTGCATGGCCTAACAAGAGTTTTAACTTTCTTCCATCAATTCATTTTACAGCAAGCTTTTATTTCACTATTATGACCGCATGCGAAGAAGAGATTACCACATTAGACGAAATATTAAATTATTTATTACAAGTTAAGTGATTATGAGAGAAAAGGAAGAGGACAGATCAAATGAAGCAATGACCAGTGTCTCTTGAAATACTTTCTGTCTGTTAAGCCATTTTAGTATAGTTTACATCGCCCAAAGGTTTGACTGCTGTTACTACACCATTATGGGGGAAAAAATGTGTTTCTTTATTAACAGCCATTAGAAAGTAGCTGTAAAAAGCTATTCTAACAGATATAGTAAATTAGATGATTTGTTGAGGGAAATACTAACAGATAGCTTCCTCTGTGTATTATGGACCACCTTGGCAAAGATAGACTTGGTACTATTTACAAAAAGACTAGTCTAGAAGTGCCCTCTTACCTGTAAACCAACCAACTGCAGTTTGTTTTGTTTTTATATGCCATTTTGGGGAAGAATGCTGTAAATGGAGTGACAGTGAAAAATCAGCATTAGAACAGCTAATTTTATGATAGGTCTTGCTAGTTTTGTTTGCAATATGCATCAAACTGTGAACAAACTGTGGTTGTGCTGTCTGAGGCTGAAACTACTATTTAAGGGAGAGAATTAGATGTGGATATGGACATCTTCTGCCATCTGGTCACACTGTGTCTTTGTGGGGGCTTCCTGTAAATTAAGACGTTTAGCAAGAAATGCCCAGTGAAGAGGGCCTCATGCTGGACTGCTCTCTAAGGCATAGGAGGATGTAATTACACTCTGTATGGCTCATATCTTCCTCAGGGAACACCAAATTTATCCTATCTCGTCCTGAATCAGTAAGTAGCAAATGTTTTATGGCACCAGTGAGGAATTCTGTGAGCTCCATATTGTTTGCTTATATTTGTAATGATTTTAGACAACAGCTGACATATATATATATATATATATATATATATATATATATATATATATATATATATATATATATATATATATATATATACATACTGTGCAAAAGTCTTTGGCATGTTAATACCCCCACTGTCCGTCTGTGATTACATGAAGAAACAGAAAAAACTGAGACAAACTAAATCCAGAAGAACTGCGGGAACGTCTCCAAGATGCTTGAAGAAACCTTCCTGCAAAGCTGATATTTCCTACTGACATACTACAGCAAAAGATATAAATAACTCACTTAAAACCATTTTCTTTGGGGGGTGGGGATATTAACATGCCTAAGACTTTTGCACAGTACTGTATATTATATATACAGTGCTATGCATAAGTTTAGACACCCATGCTAAAGTTGACTAAAAAGAGGAATAAAAAATCATCTTTTGGAAATTGAACTTAATGCCTTAATTTAAAAAATTAGGAAAAATCCAACCTTTAAGGACACCAATTTTCTTTGTGAATGAATAATGTATCGTAAATAAATAAATGTTCTTCCTTAAAATACAGGGTGCATAAGTTTGGACACCCCTATGTTAAATTCCCATAGAGGCAGGCAGATTTTTATTTTTAAGTATTTTTTTTAATTTTTTGTTTAGGATACTATGCATCCTGATAAAGTTCCCTTGGCCTTTGGAATTAAAATAGCCCCACATCATCACATAGCCTTCAGCATACTTAGAGATTGGCATGGAGTAATTTCCATAAGATCATCTCTCAATGCAAATCAAACTAGCTATTAGGCTAACTGAAATAAAACCATGCCAATCTCTAGGTATGGTGAAGGCTATGTGATGATGTGGGGCTATTTTAATTCCAAAGGCCAAGGGAACTTTATCAGGATGCATAGTATCCTGGATCCATGAAGTAACTGGCCTTTAAAAATAAAAATCTGCCTGCCTCTATGGGAATTTAACATAGGGGTGTCCAAACTTATGCACCCTGTATTTTAAGGAAGAACATTTATTTATTTACGATGCATTATTCATTCACAAAGAAAATTGGTGTCCTTAAAGGTTGGATTTTTCCTATTTTTTTTAATTAAGGCATTAATTTCAGTTTCCAAAAGATGATTTTTTATTCCTCTTTTTAGTCAACTTTAGCATGGGTGTCTAAACGTATGCATAGCACTGTATATATATATATATATATATATATATATATATATATATATATATATATATATATATATATATATACAGTGGGTACGGAAAGTATTCAGGAATTGAAGTTTTTTTTCATTATTGTACACACAGCACACCATATTGACAGAGAAACACAGAATTGTTGACATTTTTGCACATTTATTAAAAAAGAAAAACTGAAATATCACATGGTCCTAAGTATTCAGACCCTTTGCTGTGACACTCATATATTTAACTCAGGTGCTGTCCATTTCTTCTGATCGTCCTTGAGATGGTTCTACACCTTCATTTGAGTCCAGCTGTGTTTGATTATACTGATTGGACTTGATTAGGAAAGCCACACACCTGTCTATATAAGACCTTACAGCTCACAGTGCATGTCAGAGCAAATGAGAATCATGAGGTCAAAGGAACTGCCTGAAGAGCTCAGAGACAGAATTGTGGCAAGGCACAGATCTGGCCAAGGTTACAAACAAATTTCTGCTGCACTTAACCCTCTGGGGACCAAGCTGTTTTTGGGGTCCTTGAGATGTTCTGACATGCTCTGACATTTGTGCTTTTTTCAGTTATTTATAAACATGTTAATGGCAAAGGTGTAAATTCACTCTATATAGCACAAACAGGGTTACCATAATATGCGAGCAACGTGTATGTAGATGTTTGTATTTTTAAGAGAATAATGTTTATGCGTGGTTATTGGAAAAAATTTAAATGAAAGTTGCTGAATTAAGACCACAAAACACATATTAAAAATGTGTCCACAAGACTTTTGACTAATGGATGTTGTCCCTTTCAGTTCTAGCTTCAAAATTATGTGAAAATAGTCTTGCTTTATCGTTCACAAACAAAAAAAATACATTGATTTAAATGGTGTAAAACAGGTTTTGCTTGGAAAGCCAATATGCGAGGGGGAGGAGTAGTTTACACCTTAGATTACAAATGTCCCACCCACTCTGCATAATGACTCTGCATAATTAGCCATTCATTCAGGTGTGACACTGACTGAGCCACAATGCAAGGACAAAAGATGTATTTAGAAGAAGACTTATATTGACCATTTAAGATTTCGCTTACATCTATCTTGTAAATATGTTTTGCTATTTTATTAAAAATGTTACAATTACAACAATAATTACAATTTCAACAATATTTCAAGTGTACTCTTTCTTTGTAAAAAAGAAAAAGAAAAAAGATTATAGGCCTACATTTTATCATTCATTAGTTTGAATATAGCAAATATATATATATATATATATATATATATATATATAGTTATATATAATTATATATATATATATATATATATATATATATATATATATATATATAGTTATATATATAACGTTAGATATGAGCAGAAATTGCTAAACAAAAGCTTAGGCTATTTGATGTGGCAGTATATTCTACAGTAGCCTAAAAACTGTACCCAAATCTAGTCAACAAGTGACTGACTGTAACGTTGTTTTTATGAAATATTCGGGCATATAAATGCTAATTTGCAGTTTAATACGTTGCTTATACAAATACATTTTATTTCAACATATTCCAGTCGATTTTTACTCATCTCAGTACATTTACATTTACTCATCTCAGTTCAGTTCACACACAGACGCGCGATTCATATTTAGGCTAAACAGTCTTTACAAATATGTACCCTTCATTCATCTCACAGAAAGGCGAGTCATATTATAGAAATGCGATTCATCTTTTTGCGGTTTGCATAGGCCTACACTAACGTTATTCCATAACGTTATTCCACATCAACACTTGAGAAAAGAAAACAGCCTACCTCACTCCTCAGCGGGATCTGCTCCTCATATCAGGAGATATTGCTCCTCATATCAGCACTGTTCTGAGGAAACTTTTCTCCATAAGGTAGGCTATATTATGCCTCACTCGATTGCAACGCGCTTTGTTTACAGCTGATGTGGGCGTTCTCAGAATTTGCGTTTGAATAGCACGCGCTCTCCGGGGAGTGGTCAAATTACTTTTGAATGGCTCGTAATGAGCTCGACTGGAGTCGCTCTCTTTTTATACAGATTACAGAAGCTGAGAATATTTGTTTTTTATATAAATTACTTAATTTAAAAGATGCGATCTCAAGCTTTATGCCCGTGGGTCTGTTTGCCTGTTTGACTGAATTTTCGCGGAGTTATAGATCATTTTCGAACGCGTTTCAAATGGGAGTTTACTGACAGAGAGAAGGCAGAAATCGCATCATGTTAATTTTTCTTTATTTTTCAAAAAGCAAAACACTTTATTTTTATTGTGAATATACAGAAAAAAAATAGAAACTGAACAGGATCGATTGATGTATTACACGAAAATGAAAGATCAAAATTAACAGAGCATTTAGTGTTTATTTTCATTGCTAAAAAAAAAAAAACGAGCAAAACGCACAGGCGCGTTTTTGGTCCCCAGAGGGTTAAGGTTCCTAAGAGCACAGTGGCCTCCATAATCCTTAAATGGAAGACGTTTGGGATGACCAGAACCCTTCCTAGAGCTGGCTGTCCGGCCAAACTGAGCTATCGGGGGAGAAGAGCCTTGGTGAGAGAGGTAAAGAAGAACCCAAAGATCACTGTGGCTGAGCTCCAGAGATGCAGTCGGGAGATGGGAGAAAGTTGTAGTAAGTCAACCATCACTGCAGCCATCCACCAGTCAGGGCTTTATGGCAGAGTGGCCCGATGGAAGCCTCTCCTCAGTGCAAGACACATGAAAGCACACCTGAAGGACTCCAAGATGGTGATAAATAAAGCCTGTTTTATACTTCTGCGTCGAACTGCCGCCGTAGCTACGTCGTAGGCTGTGTGTAGCGCGCGTACCCTACGGCGTACCCTGACGTGCACCTCTCCAAAAATGTAACAACGCGTCAATTCTACGCGGACACAAACGCTGTGATTGGTCTGCCAGAACCCCTCCCTCGGGGTAACATGCTCCCCAGGTGCGCGTCAACGCGGACAACGACACAGAAGTATAAATTAAAACCAACACGTTGCCTACGGCGTATAGGCTCCGGCGTATGTCCGACGCAGAAGTATAATGAGGCCTTAAGATTCTCTGGTCTGATGAGACGAAGATAGAACTTTTTGGCCTTAATTCTAAGCAGTATGTGTGGAGAAAACCAGGCACTGCTCATCACCTGTCCAATACAGTCTCAACAGTGAAGCATGGTGGTGGCAGCATCATGCTGTGGGGGTGTTTTTCAGCTGCAGGGACGACTGGTTGCAATCGAGGGAAAGATGAATGCGGCCAAGTACAGGGATATCCTGGATGAAAACCTTCTCCAGAGTGCTCTGGACCTCAGACAAGACAATGACCCTAAGCACACAGCTAAAATAACAAAGGAGTGGCTTCACAAAAACTCAGTGACTGTTCTTGAATGGCCCAGCCAGAGCCCTGACTTAAACCCAATTGAGCATCTCTGGAGAGACCTGAAAATGGCTGTCCACCAACGTTTACCATCCAACCTGACAGAACTGGAGAGGATCTGCAAGAAGGAATGGCAGAGGATACCCAAATCCAGGTGTGAAAAACTTGTTGCATCTTTCCCAAAAAGACTCATGGCTGTATTAGATCAAAAGGGTGCTTCTACTAAATACTGAGCAAAGGGTCTGAATACTTAGGACCATGTGATATTTCAGTTTTTCTTTAATAAATGTGCAAAAATGTCAACAATTCTGTGTTTTTCTGTCAATATGGGGTGCTGTGTGTACAATAATGAGGAAAAAAAATTAACTTAAATGATTTTAGCAAATGGCTGCAATATAACAAAGAGTGAAAAATGTAAGGGGGTCTGAATACTTTCTGTACCCACTGTATATATAAAATTATAAAATTTCAATCTATCTGAATAGTTTTAACTCGTTAAAGGATATGACATTAGCCCTATTCGGACGGGACTAGTTTAACATAGAGAGTGTCACAGTCACCAGCTAACTGTCACTGTCATCGTCATTGTCTGAAGGGACGTATCCACCATGGCCGCCCGAAGGGACGTCTCTGCCATGGCCGCCCGAAGGGTCGTCCCGGCCCTGGCCGCCTGCACAGCCTGTTCCACCCTGGCCATCTGCTTAGCCTGACCCGCCCTGGTCTCCCGAACTGTCGGTACCATCCTGGAGTCATCAGACCCTGCAGGACGCCTGACCGCCCTAGTTTCGCCATCTGCGGCACGTGGACGCGCCTGCCGGGAGGGGGGAGTACTATTACAGTCACCAGCTAACTGTCACTGTCACTGTCATCGTCACTGTCATCTGTTAGTCTCCGTCTGCACTACATTTCCCAGCATCCTCCGTGCAACACACCTGTACCTCCTTCACCATTACTCGCACCTGCCAGCTATCATCATCGTCTTCACTCATCGTCTTCAGCTGTTGTCTCCATTGTTCATCTGTGTATTTAAGTTCCTCCTTGTTCAATGTTCATGGTCGGTTATTGTTTGTGTTTAGTGCACACTGTTTGTGTCTCACACATACTGTTTCGCATCTTGGATTATAATCTTGTTATTTGTATCCTCGTTGCCTTCATTGTCATTTGGAACCCAAGCGTGACAGAGAGGTGGGGTAAAGTAATAATTACCAGAGCTTCTCTGTGATTTTAGTCCCGTCCGAATGTGTCATAATTAATCCTTACGGACAATTGCAGTAAAGATTACAGCGACTTTTACCTTCAGTAAAAAGGTCCGGAAGAATTACCTCAGGTAAAACTAATCCCGTGCGAATAGACCCGTTGTAAATATGTACGTAAATATTTTGACATTTCCTGTTAACCGTTGCCAGTGCGCCCGCGCACTGAAGCGTTATTTATTTATTTAATTAATTCAAAATTACTATCAGATTTAATGTTATACCTTGACAAACTATACATAATTAAAAAGATATAATACTCAAGTTTCAGTATTTGACCACTATTGTATTCTGAGAAACTCATAGTGACAGTTATGTCTTAATTTGTGTCAGGAGTTATGAAATGAAAAAATGAGTCGATACCTTTAATATGAATTATGCGCGTCAGCCGCTTTCATTCATAAAAAACTCCGTGCTGTCGTCATGACAGCGATACACAAAACAACGTCCCTCAGGGCTTTAGCTCAAAAATGTGCAGATTTGGAGAAATATTGATAGATTCTCATAGATTTACATCAGATTTCTATAGACAGGAATAATATTTATTGAATTTATACCCAAATGCGTCGATGTAATCATTATGAGCGTTTGCATACTCTGTTAATGTGTTTTCAATTCATACCAATAGCCTGAGGGCGCCCTCGCCGCCCTGTGCACAGTATTAGAACATGAAGAAGAGCCATAATCATGTGACAATCCAGGAAGCCTCGAACACACACACAGCTAACAACAGATCGCGCTGTAACTATGGCTGTAACATGCAGATACAGACATTTTGAAGACAATAAACATGTTTGCTATGATATTTGAGTTACCTGTGTTTTTCAATCCATGCCAGGTATTTCCATAATAATAGATTATATTTATAATGTAATGCTAATCTATATAGAATCGTTGTGCAGAACACTATCCAATAGTATATTTTCTGTCTGATTTTTTATCTGAAGCCAAATTAGATCACAGAAAACTATTTAAAATACTCGATTTGCTTCATAAAGTAAGTTTATAAGCACAAACATGGTTTTAATCTCATAAATTGTCGTGTATTGATGGTGTGCTAAGCTAACATGCTAGCTAGCCCTAGGTGCACCTGCCACGTCTAGAAGTTATATTTTTATTATTTTTTTAATGCTTACTGAAATGTTTCTTTATTCAAGAAATGCATTAGATACAGTTTAAAATGTAAGGGTGAACTTTGAGAAAAGAAATTAGTGACTGAAACCATATGAATAGCCTGTGAATAGCCAGTCGTTAGTAACTATAATGCAGACAAAAGAAATGCATATTTACAGCCATAACCAGGCTGGAGAGGTGTGAATGTGTGCAGGGGGAGACTGAGACTGAATGGGGCTCGTTTGCACCACAAAACAATAAAGAAAATATACTGGATAGATGGTTAGAAGATGGCAATAAACATCAGTAGCATTTTAGCATCAAATCAAAATAAAGTCACATGACATGGTCTTGAAAAACATTTCACTAAATACAGAGTTTTGGACTTATTATCTTAAGATTTTAAACATAAAATGTTTAGACATGTGGCATTAGCTGTAGTGCATTTCTAGATTGCTCCAATGCCAACTTCAATTTTATTTTTATGAGGATATTTCATAAAAAATAATTTCTAATAACTTTACAAAACTTTGAAGCTATTTATAACAATTTTTGTCATTATGACAATAATTAATTCTACATTTACAATAAACTGCCAGGTGTCAGCTTTCAAATGAGATCATACTTGTGCTTTTAGTACAAAGGGTTCATGAACTGTATCTGTTTCAGTTTGGGTATGTCATTTCTTGGGATTTTTCAAAAGTGGGGTTGCAGCTTAACAGGTTAAAAGTAGTTCTCCATGTTTTAAGTATAGAGACCCTTGAAAAAGCATTCAGTTGCGTTCTAGACGCAGGGACAAGTCTGTGGCAAAACTCAAGTGTTTTACACATACCATTCAGATCAGAAAGAAGATCCAAAGCACTTGTTAGAGGCACAAAACTTCTTTTAGCGTTAGGCAAGTTTATTTATATTGCACATTTCATACACTATGGCAATTCAAAGTATCTTCACAATTCAGATGATGGCTTGATTGATCAATCAAATTTGTGTAAAATGTTTTGTATTCTTATAATAGGAATCATGTCTAACCTGTAGCTCAACAGTAGAGCGTTGGGTCATTGGTTCGATTCCCAGGGAAAGCAAGAACTGATAAGAATGTAAATGTGTACCTTGAAATGCAGTGTAAGTCGCTTTGGATAAAAGTGTCTGCCCAATGCATAAATGTAAATGTCTAAACTGTACCCTCTGTACTCTCTGCTAGAGCTGGAGAGTAAAGATATCACAGATAACGCATGATTTACTATGAGAGGTGAAGAAAATGCCACCTCTCAAATAAAGACAGTGCCTAATTGGTCAGAACTCATCCAGGAGGCTGGACAAACATTTGAGTTTAAAATCAAAGCATTAGAAGATACCAGGAGAAGCCTTAGAGAATTTATTGTCATGGAGTAGCCATGACGGAGTAACCAGACAGATGAGTAACCATGTAGACGAGCAGAAGAAAGAACCCAATCGAGATCACAAGAACATGGGTTAAACAGCTTCATTCAAGTCATTTAACTACTTTTGTCTCAATTTTCTTTCTTTCTCCTACTTAGTTTTCTTTTCTTTTCCGTTGAGAGTCTCGGTTCTAAGTTAAGTTTTGCTTCAAAATTTCGGTTAAACAATTCGACTGCAAAGCCCGCTTCCAACTTCAAAGATTTTCCATCCATCCGCCAACACACCACATGATTGGCCGCCCAAGACATCTATCCAGATACAAGGAGACCGCCAGCCAATCAACAAACCTGGGAAACCCCCTGCAGACAAAAAGGAAATCCAAACATGGCCCTCCTATAACGGGTATTGGATTGAGAGGAGCTTTTGGAACAGTTTGATTTGGTTTGCCTGCACGTTGGCAGACATCACATGAACGACAGAAATTAGACACAGTGGATTTTACCCCAGGCCAGTAGAAATGTTTAGTGATCTGCTGAAATGTTTTAGTGACACCGAGGTGTCCAGAGAGAACATTTTCATGTGCCAATTTTAACACTTGAGAACGATAACTGGAAGGTATAGAACAATCTGAAAAACTGTTTGCCAATCGTATCTTTCTGAAGATTTTGGCTCCCACTTACGCATTAAAACCCCATCGTCCCAAAAGTATCCTACCCGCGCCACTAAGAGATCGCAATGGTCAACTGCAGCACTGATGCACTTTGCGAGTGTAGGGTCAGATTTCTGCTCAACAACCAGATGTTCCTTACCGAACACGCACTATACCGGATTAGTCTGCACAGCCAGGAAAGAATCTAAGAGACCAACAACATCTTGAAACTTTCGTGGTTAGGACCTAGTAACAGCACACGCAGGAAAAGCTATTGGAAATTTTCCAGAAAGATCAAATGAGTTGCACACAACTGGCTTACTGACAACAATTGGACTGGGAAAGACATTACCACCCGCAAGATCATTTCCCAATATGAGACTGACTTTGTCTACTGGCAATTTTTTACGTACACCCAGTTGAACCAAGCCCGTAACAAGGTCAGACTTCAGGTTAACGGTGTGTAATGGAACACTAACACAGCCTATTTCGATGCCACGAACAAGGACATTTTCACCAGTGTATGAAGCATCAGAGAAGGGCAAAACACCATCCAGAAAGAAGGACCGTTGAGAGTCTTGGTTCTAAGTTAAGTTTTGCTGCACAGTTTCGGTCAACGATTCAACAGCAAAGCCCGTTTCCATCTTCAAACATCCACGAGACCTTCCAAATATCCACCAACACACCACGTGATTGGCCGCCCAAGACATCAATCCAGGCACGAAGAGACTGCCAGCCAATTGACAAACCTGGGAAACCCCCTGCAGACAAAAAGGAAATCCCCAAAGGAACGCAAAGACAAATGCAAATAGTCTCCAGACTCTTAGCTGAACTGGTGCTTTGATATAAAATTTAATAACCCACCTAAGAAACAATGGAAGGGTTAAATTAATGATTGATGGTTCATTCAGGTCATGTCTTATAAGTGCCAGAAACTTGGGATTTCATCATCTCAATCTTAAAACTCATTCTTTTCTCACTTTATTTCTTTCTGCAACTCGTATAAATGTGTGTGTGTTTGTGTTAGATAATAGTTCAATGTGTTAGAATAATCAATAAAGTCTTGTTTGTATTTTAAAAAGAAGTGTTCTTGTGTTATGTGCTAACAAATTTAATGTCTTAAACTGCTGATCTATGTTATCTTGCTAATAAATAGTGTTTTCACTATAGTTTGGATATTTATATCCGCTGCAGAGCTGATAGTTACAGCCCATTCAAGTGAACGCTGGACGAGTCATTTGCTCGGCCGTAAAATAATTGTCTCTTTCAACATTTCTATAAATGTAATTCCCTTTGAGCTAAATTGACCTGTTTCCCTTGCACTTTATTTCTTGCAAGATTGATAATATTAGAGAGAAAATTATAACCATGCAACAGTCTACTACAGCATTGCATCATATTGTAGTCACCTGAAAAATTCCATTTATTCAATGCTATAGGAGAGGAAGAATTGTCTAAACTCGTTAAATCATCTAAATCAACAAGATGTATGTTAGACTCTATACCGACTAAGCTACTGAAATAGATGCTTCCTGAGGTCATCCAGAGGTAGATCCTCATCTTAATATCATTAATTCCTCTTTGTCAGTAGGATACGTACTGAAAACTTTTAAGCTGGCTATTATTAAATCGCTTATAAAAAAAATAAAAAAAACACAACTTGATTCTACAGAATAATTACAGGCTGATCTCGAATCTACCTTTTCTGTCAAATATACTAGAAAAGGCAGTATCCTCACAACTATGTTCTTTTTTAGAAAGAAATGGTAACAGCAAGGATTTCCAGTCAGGATTTAGACCATATCATGGTACTGAGACTGCTCTCATTAGAGTTACAAATGATTTGCTCTTATCATCTGGTCGTGGTTATATCTATCTATTAGTGTTACTGGATCTTAGTGCTGCATTTGGATAATATCGACCACAACATTCTTTTGAATAGACTCGAAAATTATCTTGGCATTAGTGGAATTGCACTGGAATGGTTGAAATCATACTTATCTAACCGTTATCAGTTTGTAGCTGTAAATGAAGAGGTTGCATCGACCACAAGTTCAGTATGGAGTACCTCAAGGCTCAGTACTAGGACCGTTGCTTTGATGTTTTAGCAGAGACAGTGTCAACTAGACTATACCCCGCAAAGGCCTCATCGACACAACAAATGTTTTTTTTTTCTTTGTAGATAAAGACTACGCATCCGCGCACATACGCATTGAAACGCGCATGCCTATTGTTCGGTTCTTTGGGTCACAAAAAAAAAATATATATATATATATATATTGGTACAATTCATGGTTATAAAAAAGTCTGCTTAAAATATTGGGAACAGTAGGACTTGGTTATATAACAAAAGGATTTATTTAAGTAAATTATATTTATTTATTTCATAATGATTATTTGTTGTGTGATGGTTATTTGGGTATGAGTATGCGCAGTTTCGCCGTAAGCTTCATAAAAAACGTAAAGGGAGTAGCGACGCGTCCATTGTTTATTCACAACCCATCGTCAGGAGCACACAGCCCGTTGGTATGTAGCGAATTTAGAACCTTTTGAAATGTTTACCATGAGCTACGTATGCTGTACTTTAATTTATGAATGTTTAAAGTTTCGTACTTGAGTAATTATTGACATTGGCTGCGCTTAGTCCGTGCTGAGAGACTTAATTTGTAGTTAAGATAGCGCGTGTACTGTTCAGTTCTCTCGGTTTGCGATATGTTCGAACACTGGATAATTAACGAATTACCAAGTAAACTAATGTAGCAGACGGCTGTGTGGTAGGCGACGGAGTTGCATTTAGTAAAACATTGAATTGAAGAGTTATAATGATTATTGCACTTTGCCTGCTGACTCGTGTGATAGCTGTACTCTGCGCAGGTGCGCTGCAATGCACGATGGGAAATGTAGTTTCTGCGGTGTTCTGACGCAGCTGTGTAAGACTGTATAGGAAATTATATAATAGTGTAGTCTTATTTACAGCAGAAATAGTTCTAGTTATTTTATTGTAACTACTTCGTTTGTTTATTTTGCATTATATTTTCAATGGATATATTTGTAACACTGGTTTATTTCTTATTTCAGGTTTATGACCTGTGGTCTGTTGTATAAATAAAACAAAAAATACAAGACTAATCACAAACACGAGTCGTGCCATGTGTGCTGCCTGTCACTAGCCCATTCGGATGGCTGAAGAATTAAAAAGATCCGAACAGTCATAAACCACTAGGCCTGCCATTCAACATTGTGGCTCTGTTCTGAAGCCAAAACAAAGCCTGAAGACCAGAAAATAAATCAGTGACTGGTTACCTTATCTAGTTAGGTTAAAAGCCCATCTATACTGCCTATTGACTTGCTAGTCTGCAAGTGCAAACCTAAGAAGAAAGCAAATTAACAAGATGGCAGAAAAGGAGAAAATAGAGAGGTTACGGCAGAAGCGTTCAGCGGCCCAGACTGCATTCACTAAAAGAGCCAACCATCTAACCTCCAGGGCCAATGCGCTAGAAGAAAGGGATCTAAAGGCTGAGTGGAGGGAGTTCAAAGGAGATCATGCCAGAGTGGAAGATGCAGGATTTGAGTATGCTATGGCCCTACGAGAATTAGAAGATGAAGAGGCCACAAAAAAGGCAGATCAGGTTGACGAGAAAACATTGGAATGCGACCGCAAGTTTGATGCAGTTAAACACCTCATCCAAAACAGCTTCTGGACCAGATTTGCTGAGGAGCAAATCTCCACCCTCGTAAAAGAGGCTAACTCAGCCCTGGATCAGGCCGAAGCAACCGACCATCTGCAGCTGTCTAGGAAGGAGTGTGAACTGATGAATAGAAACCTAGAACGAGAGGTCTGTGAAGTCAACAGTCTAGTAACTGAGTGGACAGAAATGATCCCTCATACCGAGCTAACGGAATCTAGAGACCGTAGCAGGATGATGAGAAAGCGAAAAGAGAGACTGTGGGATAAGTGGGCATGGCGACGTAGCGCTTGGTCTGATGACGAAGAGGAGCAGAAAGAACTGGTGAAACTGAAAGTTACTGGGAAGAAAGCCAGATCGGTGAGCAAGCCGCGTCTATTAGTTCTTCTCCTAACCGTAAACTGTCCTGTCCTGTAGACAGTCACACCCCTATAAGCGAAGTTCGGTATAACCCGCCCATCGCTCCCACCTATCTCAGTTATGGTGGACTTCAAAATGCTACAAGCACGCCATTGCAAGTCCAAGATGCTCCCAACATGTACCCAGGGCCATTCCATTTCAAGCCCCAAATCATGCTGGAACGTGCACGCCTGCCTACATTCTCTGGTAACATGAGAGATTACTACCGTTGGAAAGCTGAATGGGAGGACCTTCAGCAGCTGGGGAACCCTCATGGTTTGGAAAATATAAGAAAGTTCCATCTTATAGGAAGTCTAGACGACAAAGTCAAATGAGACCTCGTCTTGTCCAGCTGTGGATCTGCCACTGATGTGTTCAGGCTCCTGGACAACAAATATGGAAACAAGCCGAAAATAGTGCTACTTATCTCGAAAGAAGTACATGGCCTACCGCCTGTAAGGGGAAACAGCCCTAGAAAGACGATCGAACTAATTCAAGCTGTGGAAAGAGCTCTTCGTGACCTCCAAGTCCTGGGGGAAGAAGATGCTGTGAAAAATCGGTTAGTAGCACAGTCGATTGAGAGTAAGTTACCAGACTCCCTGAAAGAAAAGTGGCTAACTCATAAGAACGACCCTGCAAGCGGCTTTTCACCCAGAAATCACTTCGATTGTCTAATGGAGTACCTGAAAAAACAGGAGGACATTCTAGAAGAGTTGGATCAACTGCAGCCTAGCTCAAAAGACTATACTGAGATGTCACAGGTAAAGAGTAGAGAAAAGAAGGCATTTACCAAGGCTACATCTATCCAAAAGGGCTCTCATCCTAGTTCATGCATAACCTGTGGGGACGAAGGGCATGCAGGTAGATTGTTTGCTTGCAAAGCCTTCAAGAAGCTCAACCTGTCAAGCAAGAAAGCTCAGTTAAAGAAGTCAGGAGTATGCCCCAAATGTTTGCGCATCCATAATTAGGACGGCAGCTGCACTGAAAGGTTTCTATGCTCCAAAGAAGACTGTCAGAAAGGAGGGTCCTCAGACTACTACAACTACAACTACTTACTCTGCCCGTTGCCACAGACGAAAAAGAACGATAAAAAGAATGAAGCGCAATGCAAAGCGAAAGTAGAGAAGAAGAGACTTGGATTGACAGACAAACAAGAGGAGGTTCTTGCCAAACTCTCCCCAGAGCTGAAAGCAGAGGTCAAAGAAGCTTTCTCAAATAAGATTTCAACAACAGTGTGCAATAGTTCAGACAGTGAGCCAATAGAGTACCCCGTAGTAATGATGCAACTCTCCGTGACGACTAACTCGGGCCAGCTAATCGGTACACTAATCGATCTTGCTTCAGATACCAATTATATCTCAAATGAAGCCGCTGAGCGTCTTAAGCTGAAAGGCGAAAACATCAAGCTGATTGTGCAAGGAGTTGGAGGAATGGAGAAGATAGTTGCTACTAAAAGGTATACTCTGAGACTAAGAGTAAAAACACAGAAGGGTACAGTGGCGGAGCACAAGCTCCTATGTTACGGCCTGGAGAACATTGCAAAAGTGAACCAAGCAGTCACGCCACAGCAACTACTGAAATTCTTTCCTAACATCGCCGCTCACGACTTGGTCCGTCCAGAGAAGATTGACTTACTAATAAGTCATAGGGAAGGTCGCCTGGTCCCACAGCCAATCAAACTGGAAGGAGACCTCGTCCTCTGGGACGGTCCTCTGGGAATAACGGTCGGTGGAGCTCATCCTGACCTCTTCGAGAAAGTAGACTTAGCGGTGCACAGGTCCGAAACTCATTTTGCACGTTCAATGAGATCAGCTTCAAAGGCTTATAAAGAAGTCCTTGTTGACCCAACTGAACTTGCCAAAGCTAAAGTGGTTGATGGAGAAACAATCCTCAGGAGCACTGCGGTCACCAACAAAGAAATTTTCGATTGGTTCAAGTGGGACAGCGTCGGCGCTGCCTGCGACCCTCAATGTGGAGGCTGCAAATGCGGTAGATGTCCCCCTGGTGGGAAGGAAATTACACTAGGAGAGGAAAGAGAAATAGAAAAGATCAAAGAATGCCTCACCTATGTGCAAGCAGACAAGCACAGCAGGTCTCCTCACTGGGACGCAGCTTATCCGTGGAAAGGAGACCCTGCGACACTGCCAGACAACAGACGTGCAGTGGAGGCGACTTTCCTCAACACTGAGAAACGCCTCGAGAGGGAGCCGGAGTGGAAGGCTGCATACAGGGAGCAAATCCACGAGATGATCTCAAGGGGAGCTGCCACCAAGCTCACTCAAGAAGTACTTGATAGCTGGAAGGGACCGAAGTGGTACATCAGCCATTTAGTCGCACCCAATCCACACTCATCCTCTACCCCTGTAAGAATTGTATGGAACAGCAGCCAAGAGTTCCGCGGGGTGAGTTTGAATGACCTTTTGTACAAGGGCCCAGACGTCCTAAATCAGATCAGAGGAGTCCTTCTAAGATTCAGGACTGGATAGTACGCCGCCTTAGGCGACGTGAAGAAAATGTATAATTCTGTCTGGCTTGAAGACAAAGAAGTTCATCTCCATCGATTCCTCTGGAGAGACAACCCAGAGGATGAGATTCAAACCTTCGCTGTCGTCAGGGTTAACATCGGGGATAAACCTGCTGGCTGCATTGCCCAGGTCGCTATGAGGGAGACTGCTAATCTTCCACAGTTTGCAGCCATGGTTGAAGAACGCCGTGTTCTGGTAGAAGACAGCTATGTCGATGACATATTAACATCCCACAATGACATCAAAACACTGGAAAAGATCACCAACGGAGTTGAAAAGATCTTGGAGGCTGGAAGCTTCTCCCTAAAACCGTGGGTTTTGACAGGCCAAAGTGGGAGGTCAGAAACTGCAGCTAACTCCAGTAACAGTGAGACAACTTTGTCCGCGCCTAAGACTCTGGTGTTGCCTAATCAGATGCGAGACGAAGAAAGTAAAGCGCTGGGTGTCGGCTACGAACCAGAGACCGACAAACTTCGGGTGTTGACGTCCATCAATTTCTCAAAGAAGCGAGGCAAGATGAGGACGGGAATTGATTTGAAGGAAGATGAAGTAAGAAGTGGAACTCCAAACCCCTTAACTCGTCGAGTACTTCTAAGTCAGGTCGCTGGGTTCTACGACCCTATCGGTCTTGGCACTCCAGCAAAGCAGAAAGGAGTAATGCTAGTAAGGGAATCCTACCAAGAAGCAAGTATAGGCAATCCAACTAAAGATACTTGGGATGACCCACTGTCGCCAAAAATCCGGGAGGCTGCTATTAGACTCTTTGAAGAGTATGTGAGACTTGGCAAGATAAAGTTCGAAAGAAGTCTCACACCTTTTGGAGCCATGGGCCGCCCTATGGGTGTCACATTTTCGGATGGGAGTGAGGCTTCCTACGGCGCTGTGCTTTATCTCCGCTGGGAAACGCAAGGAGGAGTTGTTGTGAGGTTTGTTGAATCGAAAGCCAAACTTACTCCTCTCAACCAAAAAGGAGACGTGATCAAGGCAGAGTTATGTGGCGCTGTCTTCGCAACCCGGTTGAAAAGGTACTTTGAGAAGCACTGCCGCCTTGAGGTCGAATGCTGGGTCCACTTTGTGGATAGCCTAACTATCTTAGGGGCGATCCAGAAGGATAGTTATGGCTACCAAACATTCTTCTCCAACCAAATCGGTGAAATACAGATGGCTGGGCCAGTGGATGACTGGAGGTGGGTTGACGGCAACCTCAACATTTCTGACATCGTCACTAGGGGAGCAACTCCTGAAGAGCTCGATGAAGAGTCAGAATGGCAACAAGGACCCGAATTTCTAAAAAGACCTGAAGCTGAATGGCCTGTAAAGATGGCCAGCGAAATTGTGACCAAAGTTGCTGATAAGGTAAAAAAGTTACAAAGAAAAGCATTCTCAGCTGTAACCACCAGAGCTCAATCGCAAAAGATTTCAAGACCCTGCAGCGCTGATGATGGCGCTAACGTGGGAGTTAATATACTCCAACCACTGCCAAAAGACCAAGGTCCAACTCAAGCAGTAGAAAGGCAGAGAAAGAAACTTTGGGGCGTGGCTCTTGTGCGTTTGGTGGAGCCCAAACGGTTCAGTAGCTTGTCAAAACTATGTGGAACTGTCGCTTGGGTTCGACGAGCTGCAGAATCTTGGCTAAGTGTGAAGTACCGAGCCTTGAATTCAGCAAGGTGGGAGGCAAAGAGTTCTAACCTGTCTGTAGAAGAGAGAACAGTTGCTTTTCAAGACTTAGCCCTTGCTGCCCAGGATGGCTTGAACTTTAAGACTACAGCCTTGAACCGCCTAGTAACCAAAGCTGAAAACACAGGACTCTTGCTTTGTGGCGGTAGAGTACAATCTTGGAGTGAAGACAGTAGAGCGGTACCGTTGATCCCTTTCCAGTCATGGTTGGGGACTTTGCTGGCTAGAGAAGCTCACGAGGCCAATCATGAAGGTGTTGCTGCTACACTGCTACGTACGAGAAGAAAAGCTTGGGTCATAGAAGGCCGAAGGATAGTCAAGAAGATTATTAACGAGTGCGTTACTTGCAAGAAGCAAAGAGCAAAGCTATGCCAACAAGTAATGAGCGACCTTCCTCATGAGCGTACTAGCAGAGCAAACCCTTTTGAGTATACCACATTGGACCTCTTCGGTCCCTTTGAGGTCAGAGATGCAGTAAAGAAACGGACCAAGAAAAAGGTTTGGGAAGTTGTATATTGTTGCATGGCTTCCAGAGCTATCCACGCGGACCTCGTTGACGACTTGTCTGCCGAGAGCTTTCTTCAAGCCTACTCCAGATTCACAGCCCTGAGGGGGCACCCTCGGAAGTTATGGTCCGACAGGGGCACAAATTTCGTGGGTGCCAAGTCTGCTCTGAGAGATCTACACAAGCACTTAGCATGCTTACAGAAGGTGGCTGTCGAGAACATAGCAGCAAAAAATGGAACTGAATGGCAGTGGGACTTCCATCCTGCGGACTCGCCCCACAGAAATGGAGCGGCCGAGGCAGCTGTCAAACTTATCAAAAGAGCTCTCAATAGCCTCGGCGGAATGACCGGCAGCTACACCTGGGGGGAGTTCCAAACTCTTCTCTACTCAGCAGCCAACCTAACTAACGAACGACCCATTGACGCCAAAGCGCAAGAGCAAGAGGATACAGTAGAGTACTTAACCCTCTGGGGACCAAAAACGCGCCTGCGCGTTTTGCTCGTTTTTTTTTTTAGCAATGAAAAATAAACACAAAATGCTCTGTTAATTTTGATCTTTCATTTTCGTGTAATACATCAATCGATCCTGTTCAGTTTCTATTTTTTTTTCTGTATACTCACAATAAAAATAAAGTGTTTTGCTTTTTGACAAATAAAGAAAAACTAACATGATGCTATTTCTGCCTTCTCTCTGTCAGTAAACTCCCATTTGAAACGCGTTCGAAAATGATCTATAACTCCGCGAAAATTCAGTCAAACAGGGAAACAGACCCACGGGCATAAAGCTTAAGATCGCAGCTTTTAAATGAAGTAATTTATATAAAAAACAAATATTATCAGCTTCTGTAATCTGTATAAAAAGAGAGCGACTCCAGTCGAGCTCATTACGAGATGATTCACAGTAATTTGACCACGCCCCGGAGAGCGCGTGCTATTCAAACGCAAATTCTGAGAACCATTTCAGTCTGTGAAACGCCCACATCAGTGTAAACAAAGAGGCATAATATAGCCTACCTTATGGAGAAAATTTTCCGTGCTGATATGAGGAGCAGATCCCGCTGAGGAGTGAGGTAGGCTAAGTTATCCTTTCTCAAGTGTTAATGTGGAATAACGTTATAACGTTAGTGTAGGCCTATGTAAACAAAAAGATGAATCGCGTTTCTATAATATGAATCGCGTTTCTGTGAGATGAATGAAGGGTACATATTTGTAAAGACTGTTTAGCCTAAATATGAATCGCGTTTCTGTGAGATGAATGAAGGGTACATATTTGTAAAGACTGTTTAGCCTAAATATGAATCGCGTTTCTGTGAGATGAATGAAGGGTACATATTTGTAAAGACTGTTTACCCTAAATATGAATCGCGTTTCTGTGAGATGAATGAAGGGTACATATTTGTAAAGACTGTTTAGCCTAAATATGAATCGCGTTTCTGTGAGATGAATGAAGGGTACATATTTGTAAAGACTGTTTAGCCTAAATATGAATGAATTTTCTGCTCATATATATAAAATACTATTTTGTCAAAAATAAAGTCATAGACTAAGATGTTCCAATGTTGGCTATATTCAAACTAATGAATACATATGATAAAATGTAGGCCTATAATCTTTTTTTTTTTTTTTTACAAAGAAAGAGTACTTTTTTTGCAAAAATATTGCTGAAATTGTAATTATTGTTGTAATTGTAACCTTTTTAATAAAATAGCAAAACATATTTACAAGATAGATGTAAGCAAAATCTTAAATGGTCAATATAAGTCTTCTTCTAAATATATAGGCTATTTTGTCCTTGCATTGTGGCTCAGTCAGTGTCACACCTGAATGAATGGCTAATTATGCAGAGTCATTATGCAGAGTGGGTGGGACTGGGTAATCTAAGGTGTAAACTACTCCTCCCCCTCGCATATTGGCTTTCCAAGCAAAACCTGTTTTACACCATTTAAATCAATGTATTTTTTTTTGTGAACGATAAAGCAAGACTATTTTCACATAATTTTGAAGCTAGAACTCGAAGAGAAAACATCCATTAGTCAAAAGTCTTGTGGGCACATATTTTGTATGAGTTTTGTGGTCTTATTTCAGCAACTTTCATTTTTATTTTTTTAAATAACCACGCATAAACATTATTCTCTCAAAAATACAAACATCTACATACATGTTGCTCGCATATTATGGTAGGCCTGTTTGTGCTATATAGAGTGAATTTACACCTTTGCCATTAACATGTTTATAAATAACTGAAAAAAGCACAAATGTCAGAGCATGTCAGAACATCTCAAGGGCCCCAAAAACAGCTTGGTCCCCAGAGGGTTAACTCCTAACTCCCTCATTCTGGGACGCACCGGACAAAGAGGAGATATGCACAGTATCGACTTAGAAACCCACTCTTGGCGTAGACTGAGGGCGGTTCAAGCGGGAGTAGACAAATTCTGGTCAAAGTGGAGTGAACTAGCGGGACCAAACTTTTTTATCCGGCATAAGTGGCACAGAGTGGAAAGAAGTGTCCAGGTTGGAGATCTGGTTTGGATCGCAGACCAGAATGCCCTGAGAGGACAGTTCCGACTCGGTCGAATCGTCGTCACCTATCCGGACAAGTCTGGAGTGGTCCGAGATGCTGACGTGGCAACCTGTATAGGCCTTCCTGCCTCCCTTGTTGCCAGGACCCGGGCAAAAAATTCTACCTTACCTTCTACTATCGTCCTTCGCAGGGATGTGCGGAGACTGGTCGTGTTGATTCCTGTTGAAGACCAGCACAAAGTATAAAGTCCTTACCATTGGGTACCCAAGAGACGTTTATTTTTTAGTTAGTGGGTAACCCTGGGAGGCGGCTGAGTGATTCAAGGGCAAACCTACACTCAGTAGGAGGCAAGGTGGTGGGGCCTACCTCCTTAGTGAGTCCTTTAAGCAAATTATAACATTGAAAAGCATTTTGTTAATTCTGTGTATGCTACAAAGGTTGACTTTAAGTTGTTTTTTCTACTGAAAGACTCAAGTGACATTGTAGTGGCCTCCTTGAATTTGCATCAGTCGGCCAAGTGGGAGGTGTTCGGTTCTTTGGGTCACAAAAAAAAAAAAAAAAATATATATATATATATATATATTTTTTTTTTTTATATATATATATTTTTTTTATATATATATTGGTACAATTCATGGTTATAAAAAAGTCTGCTTAAAATATTGGGAACAGTAGGACTTGGTTATATAACAAAAGGATTTATTTAAGTAAATTATATTTATTTATTTCATAATGATTATTTGTTGTGTGATGGTTATTTGGGTATGAGTATGCGCAGTTTCGCCGTAAGCTTCATAAAAAACGTAAAGGGAGTAGCGTCCATTGTTTATTCACAGTCCATCACAGTCCATTGTTTATTCACAACCCATCGTCAGGAGCACACAGCCCGTTGGTATGTAGCGAATTTAGAACCTTTTGAAATGTTTACCATGAGCTACGTATGCTGTACTTTAATTTATGAATGTTTAAAGTTTCGTACTTGAGTAATTATTGACATTGGCTGCGCTTAGTCCGTGCTGAGAGACTTAATTTGTAGTTAAGATAGCGCGTGTACTGTTCAGTTCTCTCGGTTTGCGATATGTTCGAACACTGGATAATTAACGAATTACCAAGTAAACTAATGTAGCAGACGGCTGTGTGGTAGGCGACGGAGTTGCATTTAGTAAAACATTGAATTGAAGAGTTATAATGATTATTGCACTTTGCCTGCTGACTCGTGTGATAGCTGTACTCTGCGCAGGTGCGCTGCAATGCATGATGGGAAATGTAGTTTCTGCGGTGTTCTGACGCAGCTGTGTAAGACTGTATAGGAAGTTATATAATAGTGTAGTCTTATTTACAGCAGAAATAGTTCTAGTTATTTTATTGTAACTACTTCGTTTGTTTATTTTGCATTATATTTTCAATGGATATATTTGTAACACTGGTTTATTTCTTATTTCAGGTTTATGACCTGTGGTCTGTTGTATAAATAAAACAAAAAATACAAGACTAATCACAAACACGAGTCGTGCCATGTGTGCTGCCTGTCACTAGCCCATTCGGATGGCTGAAGAATTAAAAAGATCCGAACACCTATAGACTAAAGACGGCAGAAAACGGCATTGTGCTTGTTTTCTGTATTTTACAAAAGCTTTACAGTTTTGAACACTATATTTTTCAGTATAGTTTTGAACACTCACACTCTATATTGTACAGAATCATTTTTTGCTTCTATCCGTATGGCCATAAATTACGTAGTAACAGTTTCCTCAGAAGGATAAAAATTCCTGTGAACGCGCCGACGCCTCACACGCGCACACGTTGTAGCATTGCTAACTTGACATCGCAACATGTTCATTATCAGAATAAAATAGTCAACCAAACATATAGAAAGTTAACCAAACCATGTCCATGCTACAGAGGTAGCCCCTCGTTAAGGATTAGCCCCTCCTCGGTTTGTCTTGGCTGGTCCTTCTCCTGCTCGGAGCCACCCGGTTCTGTCTCCCCTTCACTCGCCATGTTATTCACATTTCTGCCTGCATCCCCATGGTTGTCCTACCCTGAATTAGTACACTTGAACCACAAGATGTCCGGTTCTGACAATGGAAGAACCTCAGATACAATAAAAGACTGAATTGCCCCAGTGTCTCACAAAATCTGTATCTCTTTTTGTTCCTCAGGTCTACCATCTATTGACAGTAAACCTTTCATCACGAATGGTTTAAATCTTTCATCAAACTCATCCGTTTTCTGCACATTATCAGAGCGCACGGGCACCGTTCTCACAAAACCAACTGGTTTTGGTGGTCCAGGTTGTTGTTTTCGTTTTAAAGATAAACAATCAGCAATTACGTGTCCTGTTTTATGACAATAAAAACATTATCTTGCTTCTTTAGACTGTGGTGTGCTAAGCTAAACACGGGAACAAAAATTTTGCGGCGCAGGCAAAGCCAGCGTTTTTGTCAGATCGAGTCGAAACGAACACACTCTTGTGGGTTAAAACAAATTCATCGGCCAAAACCAATGGATGTTCTACACTATAAGCCACCAGAGCCGTTTGACTTCGACTGTCCTAATGTTAGCACCGCGTGGAAGAAGTGGCAGCAACGTTTTGCCCTGTTCCTCACAGCATCGGGAAACAGTGACGCATCTTCAGCGAAAAAGGTTGCTATTTTGCTCACGATACTGGGAGAGAGAGGATATGATATATATAGTAACTTTAGGTGGGCACAGGCTGACGTAATGACTTTGATACTGTGCTTAGAAAATTCGAGCAGTATTCCAACACGAGGAATCCAGTAATGGCTCTGCGTGCACAGTTTTGGGCATACCAGAGACCTGAAGGCTAGGGTTTAGAAGCATTCATGAATGATCTCAGGACGATGGCAAGTAACTGTCAGTTTATTGATTTAGAGACCACGCTACGAGACAAATTATTTTTTTTCCATAAAAGATCCGGCAATGAAAATGAAAGTAAAGGGTGATGACGGCAATGCATCCCTTGAAGTAGTGACACAGCGAATGCGCACATTTGAGAGCGCTAAGCGGGAACTTGATATGATACAAGGCAAGTCGCTGCAAACCCCTGACAAGTCAGTTCACACTCTAAACACCTACACGTGAGGCAGAGACCATGGACGTTATCAAGGACGAAGAAAACAGCACGTGCAGTCAGCACAAGCTAGTAACCACCTGCAGAGTGGAGCTACCGCTCAAGCAACACAGCACATGTCCAACGCATGCAGCAGATGTGGTACAACGCATCAACCTCGCAACTGCCCTGCATTTGGTAAGGAGTGTCGTCGCTGTAAGAAATTAAACCACTTTGCAGATCTATGTCAAGCCAGAATGCCTAGCTATCGTAGCAGAGGTCGTGGTCGTGGAGCATCAACTGTACACACAGTTGAGTCTGATTTCGAACATTTCTTTATTGACTCAATGACACATGATCTCAGTGATCCCTGCTGGTATGAAGAGGTAATTGTTAATGAGGACAAGATTAAAATGAAGCTAGATACAGGAGCAGATACAACCTGTATGCCACTATCACAGTTCAGACAGCTAACAGGATACACCAGCATCCCTGTTTACAAGTCTTCAGCTAGACTGTCAGGATATGAAAAGCACAGCATAGAGCACATAGGAAAAGTTCATCTAAAATGCGCGACGCGCAAGGGTGCTCAAGCAAGCTATGACTTTTTCCTCACTACTGAAAATGGACCAACCATCTTAGGTCGTCAAGCATGCTCTGGTCTTCGACTCATTCAAAGAGTGGACAACATTGAAAAATCACTAACTCAAGAAGATGTGGTCTTGGAAAATTCACAGAACAATATGACATTAAGTTGAAGCCCAATGTGTCACCTGTAATTCACCCGCCACGCAGAGTGCCTTTGAGTCTTCATAATTGTCTTAAAGATAAGCTTGATGATATGGAAGCAGCCGGCGTCATCCGTAAAACATCAAAACCCACAGACTGGGTCAACAGTCTTGTGGTAGTGGAGAAGAAAGATGGCTCACTTTGTTTATGCCTTGACCCTAAAGATCTGAATCGCACCATTAGAAGGGAACACTTCATGATCCCAACCAGCTCTGATGTGATCAGCCAGATGTCAAGGAAAATAATGTTCACTGTGCTTGATCAGGCAAGTTCCACTCACTGAAGCCAGTGCAGACCTGTGCACATTCAATACTCCCTTTGGGCGATATTCCTTCCAGCGAATGCCATTCGGAATATCAAGTGCCAGCGAAGTCCTACAGCGAAGAAACCAGATGTTTTTTGGGGACATCCCAGATGTGCATATTATAGCAGATGATTTGATTGTCGCCTCACTAGATGAGAAACAACATGACAAGACATTACATGATATGATGCAGCGAGCTAAATCCATGGGCTGTAAGTTCAACAAAGAAAAGATCAAATTCAAGAGATCTGAACTCGTGTACATGGGCCATGTGATCAGCAAGGAAGGTCTGAAGCCCGACGAGTCAAAAGTGACAGCCATAACTGACATGCCAGACCCAACTTCAAAAGAGGACCTTCTAAGGATCATGGGCATGATCAATTACTTGTCACAGTTCATACCTAATCTGTCCACAACAACAACGCCACTACGTAGTCTACTCAAGAAAGATACAGCATGGACATGGGAACCGCAGCATGCAGCAGCTCTCAAGATGTTGAAGACACTTATCAGCAGCAAGCCAGTGCTCAAGTTCTTTGACATAACCAAAGACACTGTGATACAGTGTGACGCGTCATCAACCGGTCTTGGAGCCTGTTTGCTGCAGGATAGTCATCCCATTGCATATGCATCTCGTTCTCTGACCACATCAGAACAAAATTACTCTCAAATTGAAAAAGGAGCTGCTGGCAATCTGTTTCGCAACTGAAAAGTTCAACCAGTACGTGTATTGCAGACCAGTGACAGTACAGTCCGACCACCGCCCGCTCGAGATGATCACCAGAAAGCCACTGCACAAGGCTTCACCAAGGCTCCAGCAAATGTTGTTACGCCTGTTGAAATACAACATCGATGTGAAGTACCACCCTGGAAAACATATGTACATTGCGGATACCTTAAGCTGAGCGTATCAGACCAGTGATGCTACATCTTCCAACATAGAGGATGCACAACAGCTACGGGTACACAGCATTACTGAAGTACTACCTATGAGTAGCCAAAGAATTGAAAAGATCCAGCAAGCATCAGCCAGTGACCCGACTCTCCAGGCAATAAGAGCAGTGAGTCAGAGAGGTTGGCCGTCTCACAAGGCAAGTGTACCTCCCCTAGCGCAATAGCTTTGGCAGGTGAGAGATGAAGTATACATTGAACATGGACTTGTTTTTGTAGGAGACAGAGTAGTAATCCCAGAGTCTCTGCGACAGGAGATTATTTCCGCCCTACATGACACTCATATAGGCATTGAGTGCAAAACCAGGGCCAGAGCTATCATGTATTGGCCTGGGATGTCTAGGGACATTCAAGATGCAATTGCTCGTTGCAGTGTGTGTGCAAAATTTCACAGAAGCAACACCCAGGAGCCAATGTTGCCACATGAAGTGCCAGACCATCCATGGGCTAAGCTGGGTTCGGACATATTTACTTTTAATGGAACAGATCACCTACTCGTCGTTGATTACTTCTCTAAGTACCCTGAAGTGGTGAGTCTGAGAACCAAGACAGCACAAGAGATCATCAACAAGCTGAAGTCTCTTTTTGCCAGGCATAGAGTGCCGGACATGCTGGTGAGTGACAATTTGCCATATGCCAGTCATGCTTTTCGCCAGTTTGCCGCAGATTGGAACTTTAACCTGGTGACGTCTAGTCCTACATATCCTCAGTCTAATGGACAGAGTGAGAGGTTTGTGCAAACAATAAAACAGCTAATGAGAAAAGCAGCAGAGGATGGCAAGGACATCTACAAATGCCTGCTTGATCTCTGAGACAGTCCTATTAGCGGACTCCAAGTCACTCCAGCACAATTGCTTATGGGTCGCCGTCTCAAGTCTATCTTGCCTGTAACCTCACGTAAACTGATGCCTCAAGCCACGGTGCAAGGTAGAGATGAGTTGGTGGCTCGACAACAACAGATGGCACACTACTATAACCGGGGAAAGAGAGAACTGCCTTCCCTGCAACCTGGTGAAAGCTGCCGTATCAGACAAGGCCACGTGTGGAACCGAGCAGTTGTGGTACAACCTCATACCACCCCTCGATCATACACTGTCATGACAGAAAATGGAACCACCTACCGACGCAACAGAATTCACCTGTCTGTTGATCCTGACAAATCAGCACTTCAAGTGACACCGGACATTGCTGACCCAGACTGCACACCTACAGAGCAGATGGAGACACTAGAGTCCCCTACAAATATTGGGTCCCCCAAGGCATCATCACAGCTGCCAGTGTCAGTCTGTGAGCGCCCAGCCAGGGCAAGATGTTTGCCAAAGAGATTTGATGACTATGTTATGCACAAGTAAAGCTTAAATATTGTACATGTGTTAGTAGCTATATGTTCAAGTCTTAGCACTGTGATTAATATTCAAGTTAGTGACTTTAGACCAGTTAAGCTACATTTATACCTAACTGTTGACTTAAAAGACATTAGGACTTCACGCAAGATCTGAGGTTAGGATTTTGCTAAGAGATATTTTGGTTCATTATGTTTATTGAACAGGTTTGATGAATAGTATGCACTATACAGGGTACGTTACTACTGTAGGTACAGTGAGAGTGTAATTGCGACTAAGCATATGCAATTTAGTAATGATGACATATAAGACTTGTTGTGGAATATGTTGAAAACTTTATAAGTTGAGGGTATGTCTTTAAAAGGGGAGATGTCACGTGTTGATCTAAACAATACCGTTGCCATGCATACTTGACCTGTAGTGCTGAACCAGAAATAAAGTGAATAAGTTCCTTCCCGTGAGGCACCAAAGCTATGTGTTTACTTACATCAAAGGCAGCTGTTGAAACATCACTTGCAACATGTTAGGTAACGACGGGACTAGGCACAACTGAGCCAGAGATAACTTTCCTTGACTCCAACTCAATTTGTCTAAATGTTACCTGTTTTTCAACCTCAATTTCTAAGCTGCGGACCATGAGACGCAGCTCCATCTCTGCCTTACGTGTCTCTGCCCGCTCCAGCGCTTCCATCTGCATACGGGCGATTCGGACCTTAAGCTGCACATCGCCACTAGACCCACTGGAAGGCGGAGAGAAAGGATAAAAGGGCGGCAAGGCAGCCTTGATTCTCGGCCTCAACCTTCACCTTGGAAGCCTTGCTCAGCGCCTTCTCCGACGTAACAGGGCTATTTGGACACGACACGGCCGGTCTCCTCACCATCCGCATCTGTCAACACAAGCACATGAAGTTCAACCAGCCTTTGATGAATAACACTCTTAATTGTTTTCTTTAGAGCTTGTCTCACCACAGAGATCCCATAGTGGTCAGCGATTTTTAACAAATCATCCTTCCTACACTTGTCAAATATGTCTATAAGTTGGTTTAACAATAAACGACTGTAAATCAAATGTACTCATAACTTCAACAATCACGCCACTGTCACTATATCCGTGTACACAAGCGTTTCCTTTTTGTTACTGAAAAATCCAGCATAAAGATAAACACACACAAAACATATAAATAACTGGGAAGAATCCAAATTGTTTAGATCCTGGATGTAGAGCTTAAATCGGGCCCAAAAAATCAAGCCCGACCCAACCCGAGCCCGAGCACGTTGTGTCCGAGCCCGGCCCGACCCGACACGTTCACTGTAATTATGAGCCCGAGCCCGACTTAAACCTGACCATTTTTAATATGTGGGCCGTTATAACCAGGCCGCGCCAGATTTTTTTTAAGCAGGTGCTGCTGTGCTCATTTAGGCTACAGGGGGGAGCTGCGCAGTTAAATATATATTATATAAATACTATTAATAAATGAGCAAAAATTGGCCACTCAATATTAAATATTCAATTATTTCAATTATCACAATTAAAGTTTTAATTTTATTACATTGAACAAGCACAACATTCAGCATTCAATCAAATATTCTTAAAGATTTATTATTATTAATAATGTTACTTCAATATATTGTTATTTCAACATAATATGTGTGTGAGCAACAAGCAAGATGTGCATTTGTAAATTCGGTGACAGCGTGTGTTACGAGTTTCAAATGGTGTAAGTGACCGCGGCACGCCGGCGACTACATGTCATGATTATAATGTCTGCTATATTGCTTTTTATGTATTAAATCCAGGCAATTGGTTGATGAAAAATGTATTAAAATTAAGATACAATTTAAACGAAATTCACTTTAAAGAAAAGCTTTCTTCAAAACAAAACTTGAAACTATGTGCTTATTTAATGGCTAAAACACGTATAGGCTAGGCTACTACAGACTCTCTTTTTGTACAAATTGCAGCACGTTCATTTAATTCTGAATTTTGCACATGTAAGTTGAAAGGCATTTGTTTGTGCATAGTAAAACATATCTGTAACATTTATCAAGTTCATAATTGTGCGTGCATTCATTAATTATTATCTTAATGAATATACCTAATGCGACAAGGAAGAAGCATGCAAACTGCGTTGTTTGTTTATTCAGAAATAGTTGAATGGATTGGAAAAGTAACAAAAGCGGATATTGAGGCCTGAGGCTGACTACTATAATAATTTCTGTCATGGCAAGACTGCTTGTCTGTTCATCGTTGAAGTCCCCGTGTTTTTTTTTTTTGTTTGTTTTTTTTAGTCGAGCAGTGTGCGCATTTAATGCACAAGACAAAGCCAACACATTATGTTGTCACTCCCCACGACTAGTTTAAAATGTGTCCATACCTCCGATTTTCCTCCAAACTTGCTCAAAGTTAATTATCCTGTTTTAATTCAAGATCCATGTCGCACTAAGAATAGCAACTTAGAATAGCAACAGAATAGCCTACAGCACGCACAGCAGGTGTGATGCGTCGCGCGTGCGAGACTGCGAGTACGAGACGCTGCGCATGACACGTGACGTGCTTTATCAAGGGCCCGACCCGACCCGGCCCGAGGACAGTGGCGGGAAATATTGGCCGGACCCGGCCCGTGGGTCGGGTCGGGTCGAGTCCGGGCTCGGGCTCGGGCAGAGAATTAAAGCTCTACCTGGATGTGCCCCCATATGTTACGTCCCTTAGATTTGTTTAATATTTAGCTAGGGGTAAGGGAGTATAACATTTAAACAAAGAGGTGTGTGTAACTCAATATGAAGGACAGGGCAATAAAAGGAAAAAGATTAACTCAAAAACTCAGCTCAAAAGTATTTATTTTTACAGTGCCAAAAGTGACAGAATGAAGAGAAAATAATATTTACACTGACAATGAGGAAAACAACAACAACAACACAAATAACAATACCAAACAAAAAATAAACAAAGGTGGGAGGGCGAACTTGAGAGATGCCAAATAAAATAAATAAATAAAACAAAACAAACTAGGTAGGATTAATTCAGCTAAACTAAATACCAAAAGAAAAATTTAGAAAAGAAAAGTCTTCAGCGTCAAGACGCCGAAACTAAACTACACTGACTTACCACATAACAAAAACAATAGGGTGTGGCACTCTCCTAAACCTAGTGTGTCTAATACAATCAAGATGTCCTATGTGGTGCGCAATGTATGTCGCGCAACTTGCTTACCTGCTCCCTCCTTCCCAGCCTCACACACAACGTGATGACTGAACAAGGGTGAACAGTATGAAAAACAAAAACACTTCACAATCACAGTATGAAAATTGGTTAAATCACACGATAAACACACAGAATCAGCGACGGCGACAACAAGCCAAACAAAGTCAAAAGCCAAAGTGAGCAAAAAGCTAGGGAGGTGGAAGAGATGTGGATATTTGAGGAAGGTGGCGTAATGTGATTGGTTGGGTGAACTGGGACGTCATCATCCTTCAGGAAGACTGACAGGCTGTAGATCGATCCAATGAACATCTGAAACACACACACACACACACACACCCACCCAACAACAACAACAAAAAACTACCCGCATATACCCCTATTGCAAGTTGCAACAATCTTAATACCTACAGCGTACGTAACAACGGTATAATGACAAATATTTTATTTTTGTGTGAAGTAATCCTTTAAGGTTTGTCAGCATAACTACCTGTAACTTGTCAGTCATCACATTTTGGTCAGAACACATTTAGAGTTTAGCCAACATCTTTGATTTATCAATAAAGCGTGCATATTGCAGTTTTTTAAAGCAGCCTAGTGATAAAACATGCTGCAGCAGTAAATGGATCTTTATTGAGTCTGCAGATTAGTAGAATTTATTTTTATTTGACTATGACTGGTCTTTGTGAAGAAAGGTTGGAAATTTAAGCTGCTTTCCATTAAATTATTTAAGCATACGAAATGATTCTGAAAGTTAAGGAGGCCAAAATTGTTTGAAGATTAGCCTACTTGATCCTCACTGTTCCTGGCGACATCATTTTAGACACAAAGTCTTGGGGATGAGAACAGGAAGATTGTGCAGGCATATGCTGATTGTAGTTTCAATTAAATTCCAACGACACTCCTGCATTTATATTAATATAACCTCTGAAGACACTGTAGCGTCTGCTTAAAAGCCACACAATCTGAATCCATTAACAACAACAACAGAACAGAAATACTATTTACCACCGCAACTACTAAGCCTGGATGATATAACTAAAACAATTTAGACAGAATTACAGATATTTTTTGGCATTACATCTACATTTTTCAAAATTTAAAATAAATAAATAATAATCATTTATGCAATGGCTTAAAAGGCATATTAATTTAAATCAGATGAACGTTATAGCCCATTCTGTTGAATCTGAATGTTTAATGTAATTAGTAAAAAAAAAAAAAAATACTACTAATAAAAATAATTAGAAGTAGTTGTAGCATAACAAAATTTTGAAAATAAAAGGAAATTCTGGCTTTAATTAACATTTGTCATCATGTTTCAGTGTGGTTCTTAAGATTATTTACTGATTTTCACATCATCCCATAAGCCTTGTCAGTTTATCCTTCAAATGTGAAGTGAGCTATCCTTAAAATATCCTTCACTATATAGAAGAAATATCCTTTACTTTTGAACAGTATGAGAAACCAACTATAGGATTTCCATTTTAAATATTTTTTTTTTACAATGATGAGACATATGATCAGACATGCAAATGTTCTGTCTAGCAAAAATGATCTGGATTTTTCAAAGTAAAATGTTGCATAGCAGTTATGCTGAGAAGATTTTCTTAAATGCTGATATGGGAAGTCACTTAACCTAGGGCAGAGACTTCACTGGGAGTCATGAGTGTAGAAAGACACATCCATCCTGGTGAACTCAAACTCAGATTGATGTAGCAGAAGTAGGTTGACATGAAAGGGTTGAGTACACCGTATCCTCTCAGTAAATGAGAAGAAAAAGCAGCAGCAAGCCCCAAGATTGCGCTTATTTTATGAGATATCTCCTCATTTATCAGAACTGACAAGTGAAATGATGATTTGTTTGGCAGACAGCTTCTACACCTGATGCCAAAATCCTTTTGTTTGGTTCATACACTATTTTGAGGAATGGTTTCGCACAGACGCCTCAAGATTCGCTAAAATGCCAGCATAAACACTAGATGTGCTTCAAGCAGACAGACGTTGTATAAAATTCCCAGCACGTCTTTCTCAGAATATTTTAAAGTGATACATTATTCTATATGATATAGTCTGTGTACTGGTCACATTTGTGTCAACATACTAGGTTTCTAACCCAGGACTAGGATCCTCACCAATTACAGCATATCCATGTTTATTGCAGTACCAACAATGCTGAAAAAGGAATCTTTATGTATGCAAGAAGATATTAATTATTAAGTAGGCCTACTCTGTCATTATCATTCATACTACTAAAATATAATACGCAGAGAAACACTCAACCAATGTGTATGTAGAAAGTAATAATAGACTGTTACTGGTATGCTTTAAAGAAAGATCTGATAACACACATCTAGAGTTTATGGTATGTTTATAGTGAACATTCAATCAGTCAGTGTAAAACCTTTGAAAAAGAAGTACTGGCCTCATGAAATGTGCCTCAGGATGAGCTACTAATATATATATATTTTATATATATGTATATATATATATATTAATAAAATGAGGACAAGACTGCATCAAACTGTGCCTCACAACCCACAAAGACTTGCTTCATACAGCCCATGGCTACTGCCTGAATCATTTTATGAAAAATCTCAGAAATAATACTTATTGTTCATCAGGGCCAAACACTTTTCCATCTGTAGATTTCTAAAACAAGAACCCATAAATTCAGTGCAGCACTTTGGCTGAGCGGTTACTCAAGATTTTTAATTATAAATGCTGCGGCTTAATTTTGCATGCTGTAGAGTATGAATGACAGAGAGGCAAACCAGGGTGTCAGACTGTATAAACTCAGATTCTCTACTGGCCAGCCAAAATATGCTGGAGTTTAAATAGAAAAGCACATGTAACTGTCACCGTAAACACATCAGCAAACAAATTATGCAAAAGTTGTGTCTGGGCGAGTTTGCACAATGTTCTGAAAACAAAAACTTTTTGTTGTTGTTGTTGTATTTCAGCATGGCAGATTTTTGTATTCCAAAAAGCAGGATGATTGAGAAGTGAAAAAAAAAATCTGATTTATGTAAAAAAAAAAATAAAAAAAAAACTTCGTATTCGAATAATTACACAGTTTGTATGAATTTTAAAATGTGTTTTTTTCTTTTTTTTTTACAAAAACAGTCTTGAGTTTGATGCAATGAATTCATGCATTCTAACACTTGCAATAGATAAGCTCTGTTCTAAATATAGTGCTAGTTGTCTTGCTGTCTATAAAGCATCCTGCTAACTGACACAGAACCTCAAAGCAATAGAGCACTCTATGTGGCCAGCAACTCTGAATGACAAACAAGTAGCGTGACTCACAATGGATTTCAAAAGAGTTATCTGTTAGAATATTTTCTAAGCTTACAAAAATTATTTTAATGGGATTGAACTTTTTACTGATATTTTGTAGTATTAAATTAGTACATTTCAAATCAGAATTGTTCCTGGTTGGTGCAATGCATTCTGGTCTTGCCTTCTCCACAAAGGATACCTGGGTATGTTAGAAGGCTGTTATACTACAATATTATCTTTTGGCCTTTGGATCTGTGATGCCTTAAAAAAAAAGGTCAGAAACTAGCATATTTTAAACAGTTATTCAATCTAGGGGTGGAACGGCACACAGAAGTCACGGTTCGGTTCATACCTCAGTTCAGACATCACGGTTTGGTACGAGTTCGGTACAATGGAGGGAAAAGCAAAACAAAAATGCAGAAGGCTCGTGCATGTCTCAGGCTGTACCACCAAAGGAAAAAATTACTTAAGCCTTGTATTTTTTAAATAAGTTTTATTAATAAAGTTATGGCATAGAACCAGTTTATTTGTAGTGCACTGACAATAGTTTTATATAATTAGTTTATTAATTAAATTAATAAAAAGACAAAAAGACCTTGAGATATGTTTGGTAATTGTACCTGAATGAATTGAAAATTAATTTGCTACACTTGAGATTAATATATTTGTTTTCCTTAAAATTTGTATTAACAGTAACTTAAACACTTTGCAGTTTGAATGATGTCCTGTATAAACAAAATGACGGAGTATGTTTTTATGTTTCCACTGTTCGATCGTGCCCGCGCCTCACACACACACACACACGCACACAAATATAAGTAAACACTTTGCGATTTTTCGATCGCGCCCGCGCCTCTCTCTCTCTCACACACACACAAACACAACATATTCCAGCATTGCAATCTTTCATAGACAGTAAAAGAAATGGACACTGTGACCCCATTGGATTCAACGGAGAAAAGTGAAGTCAATTAGAAGCACTCAAAACTGAAGTCTCAAGACTCAAACTGAGCTTGACGACGTAGATGTGACGTGAGCAACCTGTCTGTCTTCTAGTAGCTGTGCAGAGAAATCTGAATCATTCCCTTCCGAAACTTGCAGAGACGGAGAGCGTGAGTAGGAGGTGTCCATGAGATAGGAGCAGGAGCAACTTTTGCTAAGTATTCTGATTCATTATTTTGTCATTTTGCCTCCACGTCCCCCCGACTGCCCGCGAGCTTCTCCTCCTGTCCATACGGTAATTTCTCTACTGTGCGACAGAGAGTCGCGTGGTTATGACACAATCGTTAGCCTATTTTTACAAAAACTGCTTCTACGGGGCCATAACATAAGATAGAAGGTAATGGAGCCTTTTATACATTTTCGTGTTTCTTCAAACAAATACGTTTTCGTGTTCGTCGTCAAAATGACGTCAAAATGAATGGGAGTCAATGGAATGCTAACAGCAAGTGATGGTCTGCTAATCAATGGCAGCCCCCGGGGAAGCTTCAGTTTTCGGCTGATTTCGGCAGTTTTCAGAGCTAAAGCGGGGCTACAGATAAGGTGTCCCTAAAGAACCCGCGTACCTAACAGTAGTTCCACATTACATTGATTAATTTGCACGCGAGTTTTATTTATTTTTATACCGTGTATTCTCCGTGTAAATTTATGCACCTAACCGTGACATCCGTACCGTTTCGGTTCAGTACGAACACATGTACCGTTCCACCCCTAATTCAATCTGTCAGTCAGCTTCTTTGGACCTACGAAAGGGGGAAATGTTTGTCTCAGGTTAGTCAAATTGGCAAATTCACAGTGAGAATATTACCAATTGAAATGTGTTTTAAAGATTCTATCATTCCAATTTAAATCCAAGTGTTTCAAAAGCCTTCCAAATGAATGTGTCTTGCCATAACTTTCTAACGGTGATACTGAGGCTTTATGAATGATTGGTGGAAAGTGTAAACAAGATCAGAGGTCAGGTTGTGTGTACACATAATAATGAGTGTTTCGAATTAATGAGGTCCAGAGGTACACTCCTTCACAACATGTCACGAACCAAGAAATTGGATGGGTGCCATGCAAATCAAACGTGGACTAAGCAGGAAAAATGGAATATGGGTCACTAATTAGCAATTTCTCTTATTTTCCCAATGAGTCGTTCTGAAAATAGAGCAAGCACAGTGAAAGCAAGTGCAAGCTCTTACATTCATGAAGAAGGGTTAGTGAGAGAGAGGGAAACATGGCTAATCTAATGTAGATGTCATCTAATGTAAAGCAAGGCATATATATATACATTTTAGCAAATTGGAAGAAAGTGCAGAGAAGATAATGATCCACTTATTTACACGTGACTGTATGAGGCTGAACCTCACAAAACTTGTCAAACAGGTCAAAAACATGTCCCAAAAGGACCCAAAAGACAGAAATACGAAACATTACATTATTTTCATGATAATTAACCACGCCCCGCTCTGCCATTTGTCATTGCCACAATATAATAATAAAAAAATAATATATATATATAAAATAAAGTAAATAAATACATCATTGTGATGACTGTACTTGTAGATTGCCTTTTTTTATTCTGGTTTAAGTACAAACATAGACTAAATTAGTTGTACTTATTTTTTTATTTTTTTTTACTGTAATACAGATAAAGGAGTACTGTATCACAGTAATGAGGGAATCATCATTAATGATAATAATAAAACAATACCCCTCAAAAGTAAAAATATTTTAAGTATAAAAACTATACTTAAAATGAAACAATCAAAAATATTACAATGGTTCTAAAATAAGTTTCCTTTCTTTATGCAAAATATAATTTCCTTCTATTGTTTCCTACTATTATTATTTTTGGGGTGAAATGTGACCTGAGCATATTTTAGTACTATAATTGAAATTTGATTTTCAAAATACACATGTACAGTAAGAAAGTAGCTCCTAAATGTCAAGATATGAAATTGCTGAGCTAAAAGTAAATATATTACTTTTGCCTGATGTTTTATCTAACGTTTAATGGAAAATATGTTACTATGACAAAAATCACATTTTGCAAGTAAGGGTGTAAAAAGGCTTTGCAATTCACAATGCTAGTCTGCAACACATTTTACATTATTGATATATAGTGTGTATTTTTATTCATTGTCAGTGTATATTTTGCACTCAAAATTCAGAGCTAATTTCTAATTTCATGACTGAATCGTCGAGCCAAATATTTACATCCCTTACTTACAAGCATACCTCAAAATCATTAGACAACAGTCTTAAGACCAACAGTGTTACAGTAAGAAGTTACAAATGGTCTGTGAATTCCATTGGTATACAGCATACGCTAAAAAATGCACTTGTGTTACAAGAAAAACAGAACGTGTACTTTTAGAAAAAGTTTAATATTTATCTCAAATAATACTTTTCAAAATATTTGTCATTTAACAATTAGCAGTACAGTTCTCTAGGGTTCATGATTTTGCTCACGTCAAAGAACACATACGAGCTGAATATTTCATAAAAGCTCGTACATATTGACATTTGTTGGAAAACTTGAAACCATAGATATATACTTATGGGTAGATAAACAATTAATTTACATTTTTATACAGTAAAAACATTTATTTTAACAATTGTACCTACATTAATCAAAAAAGTACAGCATATTTAATAATTTTACAAATTCTGCATAAAAAATATATTTCTGTACAAAAACATCTTTTGCACCTACTTCAAGTCAGCAGCACATGATCGAATGACAATGGCGAGTAGCACAATTGTTGGTTTGAATGCAGTTTTACAGCCTGACAGTCGTGAGGAAACGAAACGCAACTGAACAAAGAAACATTATTGCAGCAAGCCTGAGAAAAGGCAAGATGTGGATCATCTGCAGTGCGACAAAACCGACACGGCCCTTTACCGCCATTGGGCCAGGCGAATCCAACGCACACAGAAATGGTTCGATCTGAGAGCATGACGCAACAGAAAACATCCAAACGCATTCGGAAACAAAACATGGTTTTGATTGAAAATACAATCGATGTGAAAATGATATCCGATTTCCGACAGCAAGCCTACAACAATGCCATTGTGCACATTTTAAGTTCGAATATGATAACACAGCGTTGAAAAAATATCAGGCATCACGTAGTTCACATGGAAAAATGGGAGCACATACAGTTTTAGCACATGCACTGGTCTCAGCGTGGTCATGACATTTAAATCACAGTGAATATGCACCCCAGCAGCCGCACGCTCTTCATCTAGGTTAATGTACTAATGATATGGGTCATTGGAAAACGGTGTGGCCGGGTCATGCTTCTGAATCTAATAAGGCAGTGTTTCTTCGAGAGTAAGTTCCAACTTAACCCCGCTGATTTTGTGTCTCTAATGGCTACGGGAGATGCACACTGGTTCAGAAAAAGGAGGAATGAAAAAAAAAAAGCATCAACTTGTGGGCTCAGGTAAATCTTGTGTAGGTGTCCACACAGAGCTGATAAAAAAACCCTTAAAATCTGCACCATCAACATACAGTCATGTTCTACACGAGAGGTATATCTGATACACAATGAAAGCAAATAGGTGAGTAAAGCTATTGTGATTTCAAACTTAAAGATGAATTGTAATTTGTCAGCATTTGTGTTTATGCTAGTCCAAGTGATCGGACACGCCACGAAGAAATGTGCTGTATGATGAATGCAGTAAAAAGCAATCAAAAATGATGATCGTAAGTTTCAATTGTGTCCTTATCACCTTGTAAACATAAACAGAACTTCATTTCAAAAATAAATTCAGTCTCTCTTGATAGCCGTAGCATGACATCATGCTCTCTATGGATATGGGTTTATGTTTATATACATATAGTCAATAAAACCCTGTATATAATTTTTTTGTTTTCATCCAATACACTGATTTTATATCCATTTCATACTAGTGCAAAATTTGTGCAATAAAGTTTATTTCTTTTCTCAACGCAGAGGTTGAGTTTCATCCTCCGTCTGGAGGTGAGTGTCTCTCCTTTGAGTTTCTTGTAGCGTTTTGTCACCTTCTTGGTGGAGATCTATTAAGTGTGCTAAGCCACAGTAGTCCAGTTGCTTTTTCGTTTTGTGGTTTGTCTTCACTGAAGAAAATACATTGTGTCAACAACTTTGTGGCGTTCAAAAACACTTAAGTATCTTTCCCAGGAAGTCTCTTTTGGGGGGGGGGATACATAAAAAAAGAAGATAAAAGAAAAAAAAAAAGAAAAAAAAACTTCATCCTTTAAGTGCCACGTACGGTACAGATCCCAGAAAGAATGTTGACTTCAGTTCTGGCCGAACATGCGTCAAGTGAGCTTCGTTCTTTGAAAAGTCTTTTTTTTTCTTTCTTTTTTTAAAAGTTTTTGTTGTTTTTTAAAATCGTTTTTTTTTTTTTGTAAAAAAAAAAAAAAAAAAAACGTTGTCGGTTTTATTTCGTCCATTGTAAGCTTGTGATAAAGTGAGTCGCATCTATAGCAAAGTGCAGTCAGTGGTAAAGGAGTATTGTCATCTGGTACCCACCGCTCTGCTGCTTTACCCAGAGCTCATCATGAAGGCTATACTACTGTGCAGACTGTATTGAGGGTCGTATCAAACCTCACAGCCTTTGCCTCTGTTGGCTTCATGTTTGTATCATACATAGGATTCTCAAATGAAGCTTGTCCATTAGTGTTCTCGTGACCTGCATATCCGTTGTACTGAACTTTTGGTCTTGTTCTGGAAAGGTGGAAAACAAAGATGACAAACAGTTAGGAGGAGTAGGAACTTCTTTCAAAGCCAAAACACAAGTGTATTTATTTGTTTACATTTATAACAACACATTCCAGTGTAATTTTTAATTATGGAAGAACAACATTAGAAATGTTAGATAAAACCTAAAACAAAAGAACATGATGTCCTCATCCAACAATGGGAAGTGACAAATGTGTTAGCCGGGTTAAATTCTAACTATATGACAAGAGGAATTGTGTCTTACCACCAATTGAATATTGTTCATTTGAAAACACATTCAATTAAATAAGTAATTCATCCCCAACCCTTATATTATTCCCACCCCATACATTTGTCCATGAAATGCTAAAGATGTTATGTAGAATTTCTGAGATGCTCTTATCCACAGCACTATGAAAGCATCATAAAAATAAAAATGAATCCATATGGCTTGTGATCAATATTTGAAGTCTCCAGATGTCCAGATATCTTTACTGCATCTCACAATACCTTATTCAGAGCAGCGCCACGACAGGAATGAAAGCGAGGCTGTGAGGGATAGACTTATTGTATTTTTAATGGCATCTGCTGTAAAAACTGTATAAAGCTCCTAGATCACTTATAATTTTCCACAGCTTATATTGTTTTATATTATATTGCAGTATATTTTTTTACTGAAATTTCTCGGAAAGAAATTATTGCAGTGTTTCGTCAGAAGAGCATTCCAAAAACAGATTAAATAACTGTACAACCCACTGAAGAAATGTACGTCTATCCCTCACAGCCTCGCTTTCATTCCCGTTAAAAATCAAAGATGGCGCTGCTGTGAATAAGGTCTGTTGAAGTTGATTTCTAGGGTGATTCATGAACCGGAAGTAACATTAGCTAGAATGTTTTTTATGCAATATTGGATTAAAAAAGAAACATAATTTAATTCCAAGAGGATAAGTGGATGCCTCTTGCTTGAATTAAACATGCAATGTGATGAGGACTTGTGACAAACACAGTGAAGTCATGTGATAATGTGGCATACTACTGCTTGAAACATTTATGTTGGAATAATTCCTTTGGCTGTGTTTGGAATGGAATAGCATACTGTGCAGTATATGTTGAGCACTGCCTACTTTTCTCCCCCTAAGTAAATGTCAGCATAATGCTGCATTGTGTTTGTCACATGACCTTATATTTAAATAATATTTAAAGTTATTTTGCATTTTATCTTGGCTGATGTGATTAAACGATGAGTCAAGAAAAAGATTAGCTGTAATTACTTCCGAATCATTCAACATACTGGAAATTGGAGGTCAAATGAAATGCATTATGGTGTACAGTTCATTGATTATGCTTTATTGCATACTGCACATTATGGCAATTTTTGCAATGTAGTTGATAATCTGGAATTATATGTTTGTGCATGGTAGTATTCTATTCAGAACATGGCGGTTTTAAAATTCCTCAATTTAATTCAAGTTGAAGCATTGCTTCCTCGTGCCAACACTAATTAAAACCATTAAAAAAAAAACATTTTGGAATGGTCACTGACTACTTGATGATCTTAATTTTGAAAACTGTAACTGATTCCCAGGCTTCCCTCGGATGGCAGTGGATGATTTATGATCTCGCTCAAATTGTATGGTCTAAATCTAAATAAATGACCTACATCCCGTACCCAATTCATATTTCCACTGATTAGGAGCGTCTGGCGCATCACCATATCAGACATAATTCTCATGATATTCCGTTGGCAAATGTACACAAACAGAAATAAACAGGGTGACTTTTAGTTGGTAAAATTAGGGTTGACAGAAATGAATATCTAATATGGAACTAAACAAAATATGCAAGTCACTTAATGCCCCATAATTCCTGCACTCTGCACTGCCTCCGAAGAGATGAGCAAATAAAATGCAGACAATGAAGGTGTGACTGTAAAGGGCTCGTCGCCTGTGGCATTAGCTTCCGGTGACTTACCTGGAAGCGGCCAGGTCTTTGGGTCTCTCATTGTCATCTGTGCCTTGTGATAGAGTCCTGCCAATTTTTTTTTTTATTATTTTAATATCGGGGAACTGTCATGCTTTCATGGCAACTTTGACACATTGTTTTGTTTGTGTAGGAAAACTCCCATGCTTCTTTTTTTTTTTTTTCAACATTGACTATATTTGATCTCAATTACATTTTTTATTTGCAGAGATTTGAATTGCTAACTGTCTGTATCAGTCACAATTACTGGTTTGGCAAAGGAGTTTCCCATCACTACAGTGACAAAATGCCAATTCACATCCATTATGGACAAATAACATCAACACATGGAAAAGACAGTCAAGTCAGTAGCTCTTACCTGTGTTTGTAGAGGTAAAAGGCAAACCCTGATAAAATAAGCGCAAAGAAGGGTACTAGAATGGCAGCTGCCACAGAGCTGCTGTTTGTGCCGTAGTAAGGATTAGACGGATCCATATCTGTGGTAATAAGACCTGAGGGGGACATCCAAGCAAACAATTCTAAGTATTTTAACTCTTAAGTATTAAATCTATATACATATAGTACATTAATAAAATAAAATTTAGTTATAGATTTTATACTAACACAGTACATTAATACAATATTATATAAATATTATTAGGCATATGAAAAGGGATAATTTATCAAATTAAATAAATCTACCTTGTCTTGTTAATTGAAATTTCCCAAAATCCTTGCTGTGAATGTGCCCTTGGTAAACAAACATTTTTTTCTCCGATTCAGCTGTAACCTGTGCAAAACAAATTGGCAAATCACATACACAGTAATAAAACACCACTACTTTGTCAACTTATTACCACTTTCATGCTACTCACATATCCATCCATTGCCCAGTTATCGTTTTTGAATTTGCTAAAATATTGTTCTGTTGGGCCTCTTATCTGGTAAACTTTTAATAATAGATGATTTTCTTCTGTCTTGTAAGTTCCTGCAAAACAACATAATAAAAAAATAAAAAAAAAATAAAGATTACATAAGGATATAATTAACTGGAATACCAATGATATCCATCATCTGGAATTGCTTTTATAAACCTGCATTTGTAATGTTTTTCTCTTTATTTTTAGTCTAGGACTAAGTAGGGCAAAGGAAAACATTTTTGTTAAATACGGAAAGCATCCATAGCTATCAAATCTGCTCAATACATCTGAGAAATTGGGTGTAATCTCAGCACTGAAGAAATAAATGCATGAAGAAATGCTTATTCAATTATTCACTCTCCATCTCCCAATCTCCCATTATAGTAAGAAAATCCTTCTCTTTCAGCACCTTTAATATGTAAGAGCAGACTCTTATTAATGTCATATTGTTGCTGTAGTAGCTGACCGCACATCAGTTCACTCCTATATTGACCCACAAACAACTCTTTCACGTTGGGGCTATCAACACTGTAACAAGTTCTTCATTTCACTATACACATGAGTATGTGGAGCAAAATGGAAATGTAAAAAACCTAAAGCAGTCCTGTCCACTGACAGCCGTGTGGGTGTATTTACTGCTTTAATATTGAAAAATCTTTACCGACTGACACATTTCTTCTGTTGTATGGTATATTGCACCATACCACCTAGCCCTAGTGTCTTCTTTGAATATGATTCCAAAACCTGGCAGAAAATTTCAACTTACCAGAAAGTTTAATGTGCACCCCACTTTGCTCCAGAAGAGTGACGTTGACCCGGCTGGTGGTGGCATTGAATGCATTGACTGTTACTGTGGCAGACTGTCTCTTTCCCAAGTACTCGTAGAATCCAGCCCAACCAGAGTTCAAAGAGAACACATCTGCTGGAACTAAACCAAACACATAAAGAAATAATTTCTACCTGTATGTCTGTGTAATTTCACAAAGTGCATTACACACACATACAGTATATACAGTATATACTATAGCTACAGGTACAGGGGCCCCAAAAAGTAGTTGGACATTTAAGGTAAACATGAAATTGTATGAAAGCAACTGCATTAGTTAACAAAATATCAAAGCAAGTGGTATTTATTTAAAGAAACAGATTTTTTTTTAGGTTTCAACTTATAAAACAGAAGTTGTATGTTGTTCAAAATTAATACACAAGCATTCAGACACTATTTTTGGTTGTCAAAACATGGTTCCCTATCAGTCAGCCACATTCAACGTTACGACTGACGAATTGGCATCTCACCTTCGAGTGTAAACAAAACAAGCCAATGGACATTGGCGAGTGAAATTTGAATCACAAACCAGGCCCCGCAAAGCCCTTGCACTCGTTCATTTAAGCTTTCGCTTTGGAACCGAGTGTTTCTCCAATTCTAATCTGCAATCATCGTTCGATTGTGTACAACGAACCAGGAAGAAGCTCTTCAGAGAGTTTTTGTGTGACAGCACGTCAGCGGTGGTCGCTACTAGAAGAGCGATTATCTGCTGGATGGAGTTCCATTAGGGGTCAGATTTCAATTGTTCTGACGAAACATTGAACGTGACTGACTGATAGGGGACGTCTAGGTTACTAATGTAGGGAATGAAGGAGGGAACAGAGACGTTACGTCCCGTCGCCACAATTGCTGTACCACCGCTGAACGGCCAGGACACACCATCTCGGCTCCTCAGTGCAAAACTTAAATGAACAAGTGCAGCGTGCTTCCATTCATACCCGCTTTGTGGGGCGTGGCTCGCAATGCAGATCTCACTCGCCAATGTCCTTTGGCTTGTTTTGTTTGTCTCTCAGGCGAGATCCCAATTTGTCAGTCGTTCTGATGTAACATCTCCATTCCCTCCCAGGGAACAAGGTTACATTAGTAACCTAGACATTTAGTTAATGTAATGAACTTCATACTGAGAACTGAATTAATTTAGTTGACTTCGTCTACTAAAATACCCAGTTATTGTAACCATAATTGTAAAAATGGCCCAGAAAGTCAGTTCTGAGAAAAGCATACTTTGTTTGCAGGTTGATATTTTGTTATCTAAGGAAACAATGATTTTAAGAGAAAATGTAAGTGTCCAAAAACTTTTGAACACTGCTAACCATTGAAATGTGCAATTTCTGCCCAACTATAGCAGCACTAAATGCAATTTTCAAACAGGTTTCCCTAAACACTTCTACAACACCTACATATGGCTTACAAATAGTTGGTCTCTGCCAGTTAAAATGGGATAGGCAGTCATATTTTAACACATAAATATTCAACCTTCCCATTTATCTTTGTAACTCTGACATTTAAAAAATATAATTTTCAGAAAAAAATGACATGCTCATTATTTCCAATGACCATGGTTCAACCTCATGCAGGCCAAGTTTGTTTTTGATGACCAAAAAAAAAAAAAGATAAATTAAGGGGAAGGGGATGTTTTCATACCACGAATCTTGTTTTTCTGCAGGTCTGGATCCTCATTTGATTTGCTGTTGATTTTTGGTCCAACTAGGAAATAGAGCAGATAATTGATCAGTTGACATTTGTGGATACAACCTGCACAATGGTAATGACTTTGTTTTTTGCTGTAGTTACTCTGAAAATGAATCACTGCTACATTAGTTTGACACGCATAAATAACTTCTATACATTCATAAACACTGATACTCCTATTCTGTGTAACAATGTACACATTTTACAGTTTAAACAAGTAATAGATTTAGTCTTAAATGGTTTCAAGATTAAAAACTAAGAACAGCCATCACTATAAATCAATAGGCAGTGTAAGTATTAAAGGAATAGTTCACCCAAAAATACAAAGTCACCACGATTTTAGTAAGACCACCATCAGAAGTAAGACATGTTGCACTCTGTGAAATCATGTTCATCAAAACAGGCAAATATTCTCTATGCTGTTATTTTTTGAGGGTGAGTAAACCATGTCAGAATGTTAATATGTGGGTGAAGTAGCCCTTTAACCCTTTAAAGATATGGGTAAACAACCGCTTCTGGCTTCACATTCCTGTCTGTATAAATGAAAATCAGTCGCTACTGCGAGTAAAGTGTCCTGCTCAAGGGCAGGAAGGACACAGTTCATGAATCAGCCCTTTCAGGGTTATCAGCCTAGTTGTCTCAGTACCTTTGCAGACTGGAGGTTTGCCTGACCACCTCCCATCTGCTTTGCAGGTCCTGTGCTCCGATCCTCCAGATAAGTAGAAGCCACCTTGGCACGTATACATGAGTGTGTAACCTAGAGTAGGCAAGTCTATAGCCTTCACGTCTACATGAGATGGTGTCTCAGGCTGCCTACAGGCATGTGCTGAAAAGTTAAAGAGAAAGGAAATTAGATGATGATCTTCCCTGGGCTATCATGGAAAACCATGTACTCTGGTGATGGAGAAGAAATATGCCTGATGTTCGGACTTCAGACTTTAATGGCATCTATGAATATATGTATTTTAATTGTTTAATACAGTAAAAACTCAATATACAGGACATAGAAACTACACAATTTATTTTATTTTCACATACATTAAGAGGCTGTGGAATTGTTTGAATTGCTTGTCTGTACTATGGTTTAGGTTTTTCTTCTTTGTTTTTTAAAGGACAAGTTCGGTATTTTACACTTAAAGCCCTGTTTAAAAAACCCTGTTGGAAAGCATCTTTTGCAGTGATTTTTGTGTGAGCATATCAGTGAACACCCCTGACCACTCTGTGAGTTTCACGTCTTTGTAAACGAAAGTTTAATGCGTTTTAGGAAGGATTGTTCCAGTGCACCTATGCAGCCATTGTGGAGGTGGGAGGGAAAGCGAAAGAAACCGAAAATTCTCGGGCCAGCAGCATGAGTCCAAATTTTAATCTTAACCATTCTATTTCATCAGAAACGATCTGTAAACAGGGCTTTAAGTGTAAAATACCAAACTTGTCCTTTAAGTATTCTTTTACATTCTGAAATGTTTCTGTAATAACATTAAGCTACCAACAATAAATGTCACCTGTCCTTGAGGTCCAATTTATTATCTTGATCAAACTCACCGGCCAATAACTTTCTAGTAACTTACTAATAATACTGAAGATCTTGATCAGCTTGTTCAGTACAGATGCAAGACAAGCAATTCAAACAATTCCACAATATTAGTACATTTAACAAAGGCCCTGCGAACAACACTAAAAGCACACCTCTGTGCAGCAGCAGTTGTGCAGTAGTGTAAATGTTGCTAAGCTAATGTTATTTCTGTAATTTAGAATTATAATATTAAAGCAATCCTTGCTGTCAGTAAAACATTAAAATTGTGCATGCTATAAGAAAAATGTTCCAAGAGTAGTGCATACTGATTCATTCATGTTTATAACTTCTGGATAATGATTTCATGTAATTGAGTACTTAACCCCATTCATGAGCATGTCATATTTAATCAAAATGTGTGTAAATGAAACGCATTCTGTTTACTTCATCACTTTGACCGCACCAATAAAATGCATGTGTGGTCCAGAGGACATTTACACAATCTCCACCATATATTTATAAGTCTTGATATGTCCATGGCAAGGTTTACACACCAGGCTCCTGCTGATCAGTCCGGCACAAATGTATTTCTTGTTACATGTGTGTCTCAAATTAAAAATGACGGATTGAAGATAACTATTTCTGTTTACTGTACATGCCTTTTGTAATTTATTTTTTTCAATGGCTTTCAAAAATGGTAAGCCCTCAAGGTACAAACAAATCTTCTCGGCCTAGAATCATGCCATTGGTTGAGTCAAATAAAACTTATTTGTATTGCGATTTTCACATTGCAGATTGTTTCATAGCAGCTTTACAGAAAATCGTGATGTTAATGTTTATAAAATAATATGTTTATGCCTTCATGATTAGAGCTGGGGGATCATTTATTTTAGATTTTGTGACGATATCAAGCAGTTGAAATCACGTAACCCTACGTAATGCATATTTTTGAGTCATGGACAATGTGTTTAAACAAGTTTAAGTGTTTAAATGCATTGTTTAGGCAGTTTTTATGTCATGCGGTACTACCAAATAGTTGTGTGTCTATATACTGTAGTTGTACCTGACATTGAAAGTGTACCAACCTACCCATACTTGAAATTAGCAGTTTTTACCAGGATTTGAGAGAGATCTACAAACTTTTTCTCTCTGCCACAAGGATCAGTTGGGGTCATCTGGATGATACATTATTACATTTAATATTATCATCTTGTCATTTAGCCTAATAATAAAAGGGCCATGTTTGCAGTTGTGCCATCCTAACATTTGAGAATATACAAATAGCTGGACAAAAGTTTTTCAATTCTCTCAACAGCTTTAAAACTACTGATATTTATGAAATATGTTGTTATGAAAGGTTTCAAACCTAAAATGATGCCACAGTATTTAGTTTTTAATTATTTATTTTTATTAAGACACCATTTAAAAAAGTTTTCTTAGTATGTTCATTTGTTTGGACAGTTGCAACACCTGGCATTTTGTGGGTTTAAGATAAAAAAAATAATAATAATATGTATAATAATATGTATAATTTAAATGTAATAAAAATTAATTCAAACTAAACTGTTTTTTTTTTAAATAAAGTTGTCACACCACTAAGACTGTTTTATTTTAGTTTTTTTTTTTGCACCATTTCTCCTTGCCTTCACTGTAAAAAAAAATTTAAAATACATCCCCAAGTCAACATTTTCTAGTGACTGGTCACATCTAAATTTTTCAATTCGTCTGACGTATTATTTCTCATTGAGCCAATGTTATCAGACTATTGCAACATGAATTGCACTTGGGCCAATTTAAAAATTTAGATGTGACCAGTCACTAGAAAATGTTGACTTGGAGAGGTTAGAATTTTTTTACAGTGTTGTTTGTCGTCATAGCAATTCATTTGATTTCGTCATCGTGTTCGTGTGTGTGTGTGTGTCATTATCTCCCCAATTTAAGTCCAGTTCAGTTTGTGTGTGGTTGTTGGATCTTGTCTATGTGTTGTTGTGTTGGATCTACCTTGTTGGAATTCTCCTGTTGGAAATTAAAATCATCTTTGTGTTATTTGTGCTTAGTCTCTCCATCACAACCCGTGACAAAAGTGATATATGTCATGAATTTATCAAATTATATCAAGGAAATAATGGACACAAAAATATACACGTCATGTCATTGACCCATAAAGAACTGAGCTATAGTATAGTTATGTTTTGTGACAATATAAACAATCAAGCAGAGATTTGTTATATACAATACAGTATACTGCATATGTGGATGTTGGATATAATATATATCCAACTTTACATATAGTTTATACACCTTTATACACCCCTATACCTAAACTGACTACTTCAATGTGCCCTCTGGAAGCTTGCGTTCTGCAAGTGAATGGCGCCTTGTGGTGCACAGGCACAAAATCACTTTCACAGACATTTACCTGGACTGTTCCCTGCTGGTGGAATGACCTGCCTAACTCAACCCGAGCTGCTTTTTCATCAACATTTGACCCATTAATACTAACACTTACTATTCTATATCTATAAAAAACAACACACCAAAAAAAAACTAAAAAACATTTCTAGTCACAACTGGTCACAGCACTTGATTATTGTTGCCCTATTCTTGGCTTGATTGCTTCTATTCTTCTCCTCATTTGTAAGTCGTTTTGGATAAAAGCATCTGCTAAATGATTAAATGCAAATTTAAATGTAAATATATGAAGCTGTACAATAATACAGTTTACATTTTGTGATGATACATATCACACATCTGAGATTTGCTTTATAGTGTATAGTGTATATTGCTTTACGTGAGTGTTCTGTATGTATGCAGGTAGGGTTAGTTGAATGTATATATCCAAATTATAATATATGGCTGGGAAATAATATACAGTAGTTTACATTTTTATATTTGTTATATAGAGTTGCTATATAGTACATACCGCTTAATCTGAGCATACTGCATGTATCAGATGTAATTACATGTAAAGATGTAATTTATAATATTGCGGGTAATTATAATATTTGTATAACTCAAGCCAATGTTTCTGTTTGGCTTTGAAATGTATATCTTAGCAGAGAGCTTACATTACATTAATCAGTTACAGAGTTTCAGATAAACAATTGATATCAGATGCTTCTGATGTCTGGGATTGGTAATGGCTTTAGCTTTAAAAATCCTGATCAGAGCATCTTTCAAAAATAAGAGAATCGCAATGAAAGCAATATCGGAAAGATTTACGGTGGAGTCCCAGCTGCATACTATAGAACTGTTGAGATAAAGCTGCACCCCTGAGAGAAACGTTCTGGGACATGCCTTGAGTGCTGACATCTTCCATAATATATGAACCATGTCCTCACACCTCACTTTTCGTCAACTCAATTCTCCCTGCTTCTCAGCTTCTGACAGTTTGACTTTTTTACACAGGCAAGATGCATTAAAGATTTGGTAGGGCCTGCTATCAAAGGGGTCCACAAATCTCAAATTTATGTACAAGCAGCTTAAACATAGCTAACTTTAATTATTATGCCCACATCTGTTCCTTTTCCAACAATAATTTCAATACAAAAGCATCACAACGTGGAATTCACCTATAGAGGATGATCACTGGGACAGTGGTGAGGACCCTTCCTGACACTTCTCAGAGAACTTCTGTCAAAAGAGCAAACTTCCCTTTGCTAAGCTGTCAGATTCCTTGACATCAGCACACTCAGCTGCCCTAAATCTGAAGTAATCTGTACTTCTTCAAACAATGCCCTCCTGCAGTAATTTCCAGTGTAAAGATCTTGCTCTCTCTCTCCTAACCTACCTTTGTTTTCCCGATAGTACATCATCAATCACACACTGATGAAACCTTGTTTCAAATATAACTATGGCTTTGTTCCAAAACCTAGGGAGCTGCTTTGCTGTCAGACGCCAAAACAGCAAGCTTCCGTTTGAGGCTGTATGCTAAGTGAAATGAAACCTTATAAGTGAGTGATCTGAAGCAGCCTACAATAGAAGGAAATAGTGCTTTTCATATAGCAGATCTGACTCTCAACTGAGTTTGCCGTTAGCATGTTGCTAAATGAGCACTTTGATACTCTAATTTTGCTTTTACACTATACAATTTTAGCTCGACATAATAATAATTTTTGACTCAACAGTAACTGGAGAACCAAATTCAGTATACACATTAATAAAACATACAATGAACAGGAAAACAGATGAACTCAGAATCTGATGAAATGAATGCAACAAAGTCTTCCGTTTTCCCAAAAAAAGAAATATTATAATGGAAAAAAGCTTAATGTACAATTTAGTGTGTTGCATTCATATGCATCATTAATAAGGTGTATATACTGAGCCAGATTTACTAACAGCTTGTACCAGCGCAAACCCTCTTTTTGCAGCTGATCTTATTGCATATGCATTTGTAGGAGTTTCCCTTTCAGACACAACATTTATGGGAGAGTATTTAAATTAATCATGCAAGGTGATTTACTAAGGTTTGCACTCGTCAATTTATTGGTAAATTCTAACGTAGCGAACATTAAACCCACGTGACTAATCAGCTGTTTCCTCATGCTGGGATTCATGGCTCATTTTAGGGAATCAGATGATTTCGCTCAGCTCAGTAATAACGTAAAAAATAGCGCACAGAATATTGTAAAGCCATCAAACACTAGTACATGTGTATTGAACATTTTATTTATATTTAGCTATCCAAAATAAAACCATTCCAAGGAAATCACACTTAAAACAGGACACATTTATACGGTTTTTAACAGTGATGGGAATAACGGCGTTATAAATAAACGCTTGCTGAGGGTAGTGCATGTGTCAGGCATTCTGAACCAGGGTGCGGTTATGCAATCCAGAGACAATGTTCCCCCAGGGGAATGGTCTCTTCACCGGCAGACGGTTCAGCTGATATGGATCATCTTCGGCGGTGTTCTCTAGCTGTTGCGCAGCACGGAGCCTGGACCCCTACTCATGCGAAGTGCCAAGTGTACTCGCCTTTTTGCAAGAGATCTTGGTCGCGGGTCGCACCCCCTCTACACTCAAAGTATATGTGGCAGCCATAACAGCATCTCACGCTCTTGTGGCCGGACAATCACTAGGAAGAAACGATCTCATCGTGCGTTTCCTTAAAGGGGCAAGGAGGCTAAACCCGCCGCGACCCCCCTCTGTGCCTTTTTGGGACCTCTCCACGCTCCTGGAAGCAATGAAGGGTACCCCATTTGAGCTGCTTCGGTCTGCGGATCTGAAGCATCTCTCGCTCAAAAGCGCTCTCTTACTGGCGCTCGAGAGTCAAGAGAGTGGGCGATTTACATGCGCTATCAGTAAGTGCATCCTGCCTTGAGTTTGGGCCTAACGACTCCAGAGTTGTCCTTAAGCTAAGGCATGGTTATGTTCCTAAAGTGCTCTCGACTCCGTTCAGAGCACAGGTTATTTCACTAGCAGCTCTTCCCTCTCCAAAAGATGAAAAAGACGCGAATTTACTCTGTCCCGTCAGGGCTCTCAGAGTTTATTTGGGGCGCTCTGCCTCGTTTAGACAGTCGGAACAGCTTTTTGTATGCTTTGGCAGCCGCACCAAGGGGCTCGCCGTCTCAAAGCAGAGATTATCGCACTGGATAGTTGATGCTATCGCTGTAGCTTTTAAGTCTAAGGGCCTTCATTGCCCCTTAGGCGTCAAAGCTCATTCCACGAGAGGTATGGCCTCGTCTTGGGCTTGGTCAAGTGGAATATCTATTGAAGATATCTGTGCGGCGGCCGGCTGGGCCTTGCCGTCCACATTTATGAGGTTTTATAACCTGGGATTTCCCGCTTTGCAAGCGAGGGTTCTTTCAATACAAGATGTGTAAGCACAAACCCCCTGAGCCTTAGGGCCCGATACATATCCGGTCCTGTTTAAATTCGAACTGCGGTTCTCATATATATACATTATAAAAGGTTTTGGCCCTCATTAGGCCCATTCCTTGTTTTTCCCTATAGAAAGCCCGTCACGGACTGGCTTTTATTGGGTTCATACTTTACTCTTCTATAAGCTCAGGCATCTTGCCTTGGGCTACTGTAAGGAGCAAAGTTTAAGAACGCACAGCGTTTTGAAGGGGGTTCCCATAGCACAAGCTAGCCTTACGCAATACGAGAGACCTCTCGAAAGGGAACGTCTCGGTTACTAACGTAACCTTGGTTCCCTGAGATGAGGGAACGAGTATTGCATAACCCGCCGTGCTACTGTGCTTTGATCAGGAGATCACTTCAGTCGATTAAACCTGAATTCCTTGGCTAAGAATGGATGCTTATAAAGACATAAGCCACGCCCATTCTGGCCCCTACCGGCCTCTTCGGCCCAGCGGTAAGCGGAATTGTCGACCATTTTTCTGAGGTGCAGAAAACGACGCAGGTCATGAAGCTCTTCCTGCCCCGACGCTCGAGCTCAGCTGCAGGCCGCTCTCAAGATCAGCCTCCTGCACGAAGCTCTACCCAGCGTTCATCCCAGCCTCCGCCTTCGCAGCGGCGACAGGGTGCCCGCCCTAGATCGCGCTCTTCAAGCCGCCACAGGCCGCATCCCTCACGGGGACCCCGGCCCAAGATTGCGCTGAAACCTGAGCCTGCGAAGTCCTCCTAGCAGCGTCAAGGAGGAAAAGATGGTTGAGTCCCGCCGCGGCCGGACCACCATCAAAATGTTCCGCTCTGTCAGTTCCCTTAAACAAGGCGACTGCAGGTGTGTATCTTGCAGCCAACGAGCCTGTTGTACAACCCGCTCGCCTGCACCCAAACGCCGTTTTCACGGCGACCCAGAGAAATCTAAGAAAGAGTGTAATGTCTGGTTATCCGGCTCACGCCGATGGTGTTTTGAGTGTAGAAAATGTGCCCGCTTCCCAGTGTTCACCCCTGCACACAAGCACGGTTTCCCCTGTGTCACTCACTCTCACAGAGCCCACTCTCATAAAGCAGGCGTACACCGCTCGAGTGTCAGATGTAGGAAATGTGCCCACGATACAGTGCCCACACCTACTCACTGCACGCTCTGTTACACAGTTATTCCAGGGGACAACACCCATAAAGCCGCCACACACCGGCTATGTTGTAAATGTAAGTCCTGTGCCCGCTCACAAGCGCCCACACTTACTGATAAACACATCACTCCCGGCGCCGCACACGCGTCCCGGGTTTCTCACCACGAAATGTTCCCCGTCCAAGGCGACCGAGACATTACGTGCAAACCGGCCAGCCGTCGCTTTCAGCGAGCCGCTGTATTCAAGCATAGAGAGCGCGCTCACCGCGCCGATACCTCAGATTCGGGTTCACGAGCCCACGCAGTGCGGCGATCGTAACCGAGAAGTCATTCTATCCCTAGCTATACATGTAGAAGCATGGGAAGCGATCCCAGGAGTGTCAGAATGGGTGCTGAATACAGTAAATCTTAGATCTGAGATATTTGAACAAAGCTCTCATGAGGCGACCGTTCAAAATGCTCACGACCAGACAAATCCTCGCACAAATTCGCCCGAGGGACTGGTTTATTTCTCTCGATCTGAAAGACACATACTTTCAGATTCAGATAATACCCCGTCACAGGCCATTCTTGAGATTAGCCTTCGACAGTCAGGTATATCAATACACCGTCCTCCCGTTCGGCCTGTCTTTAGCACCCCGTACATTTACGAAGTGCATGGGTATGAGAAATCAGGGTATGCGAATTCTGAACTATTTGGACAATTGGTTGATTCTGGCACAGTCAAGAGATAGAACTGATATCTCACAGAACGATGCTTCTCAGCCATCTGGAAAACTTGGGTCTCACGGTCAACTGGACCAAGAGCTCATTACTGCCCAGTCAGACAGTCTCTTTTCTGGGAATAGAGCTGGACTCAGTGGCTATGACGGCCCGCTTGTCGACACAGCGCGCGCGCCGTGTTCAACACCTGGCCGCGTCTTTCCAGAAAGGCAGCGTTGTCCCTCTGAAAATGTTTCAGAGGATGCTAGGCTGTATGGCTTCAGTTGCAGCAGTGCTCCAGCTGCGCTTACTGCGTATGCGCCTGTTACAACGCTGGCTGAACGCTCGAGTACCTCACAGAGCCTGGGCTTCCGGCGGTCTGCGTATCAGAGTGACTCAGAGCTGCGTCTCAGCTCTGGAGCCCTGGATAGCGGCCGAATGGTACCAGCTGGGAGTGACAATGGGAGCTGTCTCGTACTGGAAGGTTATCTCGACAGACACCTCCAACCTAGGTTGGGGCGCTCTCTTCGAGGGCAGACCGGTCTTTGGCCAGTGGTTAGACCGAGAGAAACGCCTTCACATAAACTGTCTGGAGATGATAGCGGTCGAGAATGCACTGAAGCTCTTCCTCCCATACTTGCGGGGCCACCATGTACTGGTCCGCACGGACAACATGTCAGTGGTGGCCTACGTGAACCGCCAGGGCGATGTCAGATCCAGAAATATCAATGCTCTGGCGGAACGCCTCCTCGTTTGGGCCCAGTACTCTCTGCGCTCACTGAGAGCCACGCATGTGCCTGGCCACCTGAACGACGGCCCAGACAGACTGTCCAGGGACAACGTTCCCCCGGGAGAATGGTCCCTGCATCCTCAGACAGTCCAGCGGCTGTGGCGCCTTTTCGGCAAAGCGGAAGTCGACCTATTTGCGTCAAAAGACAACGCTCATTGTCCATGGTTCTTTTCGAAGAACGAGGACGCGCTGGCCCAAGTCTGGCCCAGCGGCCCGCTGTACGCTTTCCCTCCGGTCTCACTGTTGCCACAGGTAATCAGGAGAATCAGGGAAGCATGCCACTCGGTGCTCCTCATAGCCCCGCGATGGGAGAACCAGATTTGGTTCCCAGAGCTGATGCGGCTGTCAGACTTAGCCCCATGGCCGATTCCGGTGAGAAGGGATCTCCTCTCTCAAGCCGGCGGCTCGATTTGGCATCCTCATCCAGAGCGCTGGTCTCTGCATGTATGGATAATCAACGGATACCCGTTGCCTTGCCAGAAGGGGTTGTGAACATGATCACGCAGTCTAGAGCTCCCTCTACGAGACTGCTCTACGCGTCTAAATGGTCTGTGTTTACTAAATGGTGCGCCGACAAAAATCTAGACCCATAAACTTGTGGGGTCTCGTGGGTGCTTTGCTTCCTTCAAGAGCTGCTGGACATGGGCAGGTCCCCCTCCACGCTCAAAGTATATGTTGCGGCTATTGCAGCATTCGCAGAGTCGGTCAATAGGAAGGAACGAGCTCATCATCCGCTTCCTTAGAGGAGCCAGGAGGATGAATCCCCCGTGGCCCCTGTCGGTTCCTATTTGGGGTCTTTCCTTGGTCCTGGAGGCCCTGAAAGCGCATCCCTTTGAACCCTTACAGACTGTGGATCTGAAATACCTTTTGCTCAAAACCGTTTTTCTGATAGCTCTGTCATCAGAAACTTCATGGGTGATGGGTGACTTACACGCGTTATCTGTTAACGCCGCGTGTCTCGAGTTCGGACCTAATGACTCTAAAGTCATTCTCAAACCGAGACATGGTTATGTCCCCAAGGTGATTGGCACTCCCTTCAGAGCGCAGGTCATTTCTTTATCGGCTTTACCAGCATCCGGTAGCGAGGTCGATGGTAATCTCCTCTGCCCTGTCAGGGCGTTGAGGGTTTACGTCACGCGCTTGGAGCAGCACTTTGTTTCGTTTGGTGGGCGCACCAAGGGTCTCGCCGCCTCGAAACACAGTCTGTCCAGATGGATAGTGGACTCTTATCGCGGCAGCTTATGCGTCTAAAGACCTGCAGTGCCCTCTGGGCGTCAGGGCTCATTCCACCAGAGGCATGGCCTCATCGTGGGCTTGGTCCAGCGGGATTTCTATTCACGACATTTGTATGGCGGCAGGCTGGGCCTCCCCCTCTACATTTGTTAGGTTTTATAACCTGGAAGTTCCCACCTTGCAGGCTAGACTTTTGTCAGTCTAGGTCGTGTGTATGTTCTGCCCAGATTGTTTGTGCGCAGGCTACTCTCACTTGACTTTAGCTCTCCTGGTTGAGCTGCACTATAAGGGTTGATATTCTTTCGGTATGGACCGGCTGCGCCGCTCTGTATCCCCTACGGTGTGCTTATGTACATGTGCTGGCCCACTTTGTTGGCCGCCTGATTCCCACTTATCTGTGTCCCCCGGGCGTTCCCCTGGGACTTATGTGGTGGATGCTTGGCGCGCACGGCATTGACAAGGGGTTCCCGTAGCGTAAGCAACTTACGCAATATGAGAGAACCTCTCGTAAGAGAACGTACTCGGTTGCCTAACGTAACCTCGGTTCTCTCTAGAAGAGGGAACGAGTATTGCGTAACCTGCCGTGCTCGCGGCACGAGCTGATCTCGCTTCAGTCGATGAAAACCAGGTAAGCAGCCCCCGAGCCCGTCCTTTTATACGCTAAGCCACCCCCATTCTGGCGGGCTGTGACGCGTGAGGGCGCTAAGGGCGTCATGCAGGACTCAGTGGTAGGCTGCTGCAGTTGCCTCAGAGCAGCCAATGAGCGCGCTAGTTAGCCCGCTCTAGGTCTGCTAGCTGCTGCAACGCGTTGACAATAAATACAAAATTAAGGATAATGTTTTGGCTTCATATCTCGAGAAAAGATGACTTTACCCGTAGCGTAAGCAACTTACGCAATACGAGAGAACCTCTCGTAAGAGAACTATTGTGTTACTTTTTTTTAATTGTGTTAACTTGGATTGCCCCCAATATTAAATATGTTGAATGAAATGGACATTAAATAGAATAAATTATTATTATAAAACATTACACTAATCTACATTATTTTAATGTTGCTGTGGGACAATGTGAGAGACGCCTATTAAATTCAAATTCAGTATATTATTTTAAATATTATAGAACAATAAAACACAATAGATGGTTTAGAACCATAATATTGGGCAAAAAAAGTATCAAAATAAATTTCTTCTTAAGAAATTTACCAAAAAAGAATGAATAATAATAATAAAAACATACATACACTCTTTGTAGTGCAAATTAAAATGATAAAACTGTCACACAGCTTCACAACTGGTAGACATGCTGTTGCCTACTTGAAGTATTTTCTTCCTCACAAAAGTAAACAGTTTAACAAGAAGTGTTCTCAATATAATACTGAACAATGTACCAAAAATAAATAATAATAAAATATAATATTTTGGGGTTTTATTTTTATAACCTACAGAGAACGTCCTCGTCAGAGGTTATTTAAGCCAAATTCTAGGCGTGTTTGCCGCACGTTCACAACCGGTCAAACAATGTTTTCTGGGAACGTTCCCGCAGGATATTTTCGGGACACACCAGAGAATTTTTTTTACAGGTCCTATGGCTGAGAGAGAGCCTACTCGGATGAAAACTGCTTCAGTGAGCTCAATTATAGTAACGCCGCATTTTATTGTCAGTAACGGTAACGGTGTTGTAATGGGGGAAACAGTAATTCATTTGATTACTCATTACTGAAAAAGATAACGTCTCGGTTACTAACATAACCTCGGTTCCCTGAGATGAGGGAACGGGTATTGCGTAAGGCTAGCTTACGCTATGGGAAAACTCCTTTTCTCGAGAATATTGAAGCCAAATTTTAAAACGCAGTGCAGCTGCACAGCAGACACAGATGAGCGACTTGCGCGGTCATTGGCTGTGCTGCGGCAACTGCACAAACCTATGGCGAGGCGGCTCAGACGTGCGAACCAATCAGGCCGCTTCGCGCCCTGGCGCGTCAGAGCCCGCCAGAATGGGTGTGGCTTATGTCTTTATAAGCATCCATTCTTAGCCAAGGAATTCAGGTTTAATCGACTGAAGTGATCCCCTGATCAAAGCACAGTAGCACGGCGGGTTATGCAATACTCGTTCCCTCATCTCAGGGAACCAAGGTTACGTTAGTAACCGAGACGTTCCCTTTCGAGAGGTCTCTCGTATTGCGTAAGGCTAGCTTATGCTATGGGAACCCCCTTCAAAACGCTGTGCGTTCTTAAACTTTGTTCCTTACAGTAACCCAAGGCAAGATGCCTGAGCTTATAGAAGAGTAAAGTATGAACCCAATACATTTGTTCACCTATCTTTTTCTACTTTAGAGAGGTTCTCTAAATATCCATGGCTTGAAACATGGAAAATTGACATTGACAGGTCTGTGCTGCAGTTCAATGGATATTTTGTCCTCCAGGTCTCAGTGCCAGTCACTTTTTGATATTGAATGCGTTATATTTAGAGTTCTTGGTTGGCCATCTTGGATTGATTTTTATTTTATTTTTCACTGACCTTGTCACACTGATCCTGGTGATATTGCCTTCTCTGCAAAGGATACATGTGATGCTAATTTAGAATTTGGCCAAAAGAAGATTTTTCAGAACAGCCTCCACGCTCAAGGCGACAATGATGCTGCCAACATAGACAGCTCACTACATTTTGGAACACATTGAGTCTGTATATGGCGATACTTACCAACACACTCTGGTTGCATCCCACTCCATGTTAAATTTTCTAAACATGTTCTCGTTGTCGAGCCGAGGATGTGATAGTTTTTCCGACATCTGAAGAAAATTTTACTTCCAACCTGTAAGAAGAGAGTTATTGAGACTGAAACCCTGAAACCAAAGAAGCATGACCTGTAATTTACTCAACTAAAGGATAGGAAATGGTCAAAGGCCATTTGTCCTCACCTCAAATCCCTGAGCCTGGACTGGAATTCCATATGCTGGAGTTCCGGGATCCTTACATGCACTGTTGGTTGGATCTACAAATAGATGTTCACACTTTTTATAAGAATTGATTCAAATTTATGGTTAAACTTCACAATAAGGTCCCATTATTTAACATTCGTTAATGCATTAACAATGAGCAATACATTTGTTAAACTATATAACTTAGTTTAGGGGCCACTGTTTTTAACTAAAAATATAAAACTTTTTATGCGTTTTGGCTGTTCAGACAACAACGTTTTGGGGGCCTGAAAATGCAAACTTTTAAAAACTGGTTTTGAAGTGCAAGTAAAAAAATAAAAAAATAAATGTTAACGTGTAAACTACAAAAACACAAATGTAGTGATGTCATGCGCATGCATGTTCAGTCTATAGACACATAGTGTTTCTTTTCAACATGACATCGCCAACTACTGGCCTGGCATCCATAATATAGTGTTTTTGTTCATTGTCGCAGGTCTGTGTAAACGTGGATCGTTTAGACAGCGTTGCACTCTGAACGCAAAAAAAAAAAAAAAAACGCAAAGGAAAATCTTTTCTGTTTTTTAGTACATTATTGTTGTCATGTACCCTCGGTCTTTGTTAACGTTATTTAATAATAATACAACTGTTCATTGTTAGTTCATGTTAGCTCAGGTTCATTACAAAATATAAACAGATACAACTTTTTAATGTTGAATGTTGAAATGTTGAAATGAACATGAAACAAGATTAATAAATGTATGTAAAGTATTTTTTATTGTTAATTCATGTTTATTAATTTGGTTCACTAATGTTGACAAATTGAACTTTATTGTAAAGTGTTACCAAATGTATTTATTACCAAATTAGTTATTATAAAAAATACTTTATGTATTATGTGGCAAAGGGAATTCCATTGTGTTTTTTCCAAGGTACATAGTGGCTCACCAATGCAAGAAGGCTGCATTCCACTCCAAGAACCGTCCGCTTCACAAACTCTCCTGGAGGAGCCCACCAGTAGGAACGGAGGTCTGCAGTAGAATGACACCTCTGATTTGTAGGTGAACTGCTGGCCCTCTATGTAGCCCTCTGCAGGGGTGCCTGGATCTCCACACAACACAGCTATAAAGGACACAAGACAAAAAGTTAGTCTGCTAGTTCTCACAGTGTCAACATCTCAGTTTAGCTACTTTCAGTGTAACTTAGAGGTGAAAGGTGTTGGTGTGTTTGAATTCGACAAAGACAGCAGTCAAATCACATTTCAGTTGTCAAACTGTTGTAATAGTGCTGTTTGCTTGTATTCCTGCACGCTTTACTTATTTTTGAGGTTTGTTTTTAAGGCATTTAGAAGCTGGCAGATGAACAGATGGCAAACACAAAGTGCTACTAGTAAATTACAGCTAATATACAACTCTATATTGTGGAAATAAGCAAAATAAATAAAGAAACCTAATAAATAAAGAAATATGATTTTGTATTAATGCATTTACTGATGGGTTTAAAAATCATTACGCCAATGGAGAGTCCCCATAAACCATATATGCAAGTATGTGTGTGTGTGTGTGTGTACAGGTTTATCCCATACAGTAAAACCTGAGATTACCTATATTGTGTGGACCAGCCAGAGGTCTCCACGAGGGAAATGGATTTATAAACATACTAAATGATGTTTATATGAAAATGCAAACAGATTCCTGTAAGGGTTAGGTTTAGGGATTGGGTTAGGGGGATAGACAATATTGTTAGGTCAGTATAAAAACAAAAGCCTCAGGAAAGTCCCCACGAAGATACCAAAAATAACTTTTTTGGGGGGGGAAGCCCACAGTTGTCGATGTGAACAAGGAATATTATTTAAAAGTTTTCTGTTTTTAGGTATGGTATGTTCACTGAGTTGTACTGTTTATTGATGAACAGCTGAGCCAAATTTGCACTGAGCCACAAACAGGTCTGGTTTAAACTAAGACAGAAAACAATGTTTTCTCATACTGTGTGAAAAAAAAAAAAAAAAATCATATAGGCCTACTGTATTTAAAAAAAAAAAAAAAAAACACAGCATGAAACCAGTTCCTAGTCTCTGTTTTTATTTCAGCTCTATCAGATGAGGTGCTGTATTGTCAGTGCAGTTATGGCTGAAAGGTTTGCACATGCTTCGCTACCACTCCAACACTCTGTATTCACAATACAGTCTCATCTCATACCCTATTGCTTAATTTACATGAAATCAAACGTTCTAAATAATACATTATTTAAATGGAAACACATGACAGCTTGACAACCTGACATAAATTTTTTTTTTTTACAAAAAATCTACAGTAGTTCTCAGAGCACACTTTCATTTCAAATACATCTTTAAACCTTATAATTAACACTTTTCTAAATATATATATTATTGCGATTGTATTGTGTTCAGTGTGTTTCACTGGACTACACGGATATTATGTTCTCTGTTCTCTGTCTTGGATTTGTTATATTTATTCTATTATTAAACTCACTGCATTTGGATCCAGCTCTTTTTTGTTTTTGAGTTCACCATTCATACCAACCCAACAGCTGTTACGAAATTTAGTTTGGAGGATAAAATTCACAAAAAAAGTTTTTAATTGAAGATTAATTGAGTTTAAAACCAGCATACAAAACTACTGCTGGAGAAAACAAGCATTTGTGTCTTTTGCCTCCAAACTTTTGTGACAGTCCTAATCTTTCCTTTGAGACTAGCTGAGACAACTAGCCCCGTTCTCCTCTATATAATAGTCCTTCTTGGCATGAGTATTTGCGATGTGGTTCTTTTTTTTTTTTTTTCTGGCACTTTTAACAAGGATTTTTTGTTGTAACAGCTGACATTGTGTCAAAGGCTTACAATAAAAGCCAGGATTTAACAGCAGATTCTGTGCATGCACCTCGTACCTTTCACACTGCAAACCGGAAAGCCAGGCTACTTGAGGGATCCATTTGTGATGTGTTGACACTTGTATTGAAAATGTCAAAACAGGTTTTATGATGTGCTGTAGCTGCGTTTCACACAATTTCAGTCAAGCCATGAACTATGAAGATAAAATGATGCCATAAAGAATCGCATACGCAGGGTAAGATTTGTGGAAGTGTACATAATATTGTAAGTGTAAATCAGGGGCAATTCTATGATTTCAAAATTAGGGGGGCTCAGCCCCAAATGAGGGTATGATTTAAAAAATATATATATATATATATATATATTGTTTGTATACAAGTATACAGTAGGTTCTACACTACCTATCAAGTCAACCCCTAAATATTGATTTAATTTCGAATAATTTTAAATAACCAGCTAATATTCATTAAAGGTATAGTTCAAACCAAAAAAATATATATATATCATTTACTCACCATCAAGTTGTCAGTAACCAAACAGTTGATAAGGCCCATTGATTTCCATATTAATTTTATAGAAGTCAATGGGACCAATCAACTGTTTGGTTACTGACATTCTTCAAAATATCTTCTTTTGTGTTCAGTAGAAGACAGAAATTCATACAGGTTTGGAACAACTTGAGGGTGAGTAAATTGTGATTAAGAATAAGTGTTATGTTAAGACAGTATGTTAAGACAGTAGATCAGAACTATGCACATTATTGTTGTTGCACATGCATCACTGTCTGTATATTACTTGCTGCCTGAAACATAATCATACAGTGCTGTATGTCCGAAACGCTTTATCGTATTCAGACAAAACTAGGGATGCACCGATACCATTTCAGAACCGATCCCATCCCATCCCAAAAATTCGGAGTCAGATCCGATACCAACGCAGGTTTTTTTTATTTTATTTTTTTTTTACAAGTAGAATTTCTATAACTCTGTGTTGAACTGATAATCACACAAACATTTGTGTGTTAAACACAATCTACTTAATACAGACAACTGCATTATTAAAGAAAAACAACAAATAATAATAAAAAAAATATATATATATGATCATAATCTATGACAAAAATGCTATTATAAACTAGATTAGTGGATCATTTAGCAGTAAAATATACTCTAGAAAAATCACGAGTGCACAATAATTTTATAAAATCTGCACATTTAGTAAAAAGTTTTATGATATGAAAGGCTCTAATACAGTGCGGCACAAATCGCTTATTATGCGCATCCCGAGCGCAGAATGATGTGCTTGAAGCAACATGGAGTCACAGGCCGCATCGCGTCGAGTCCGCATAGAAACGTTTAAAGCACATAGAAACGTTTAAAGCACTAAGTTAAGACATATCGATGCGTGATGTCATAAAAGTGGTCTTGTTAGATTCAGGGCATCATGCCGAGTCGACTAATATCTAATTTTCCCATATCGGCCATTTTGGACATTGGCCATTTCGAATTTTGTACTAAAATGCTGTATTTTATGAACGCATGAATGTATCGTTACGAACCTCGGTATGGGTCATCAATATGATGCCCTGGGGGAGCCTGAGAAGTTTCGAACCAGCGTCACCTAGTGGTACAATTTATTTTTCAAATGCTTATAACTCTAGGTATGGTTGACTTATTTTCATGCGAGTCATCTCGTTAGGTTCCTGAATCCTTGCCGAGTCCAACGATACCAAACATGCTAGGTTTCGCCTTACTGTTTATGTAGCATTGTGATTTAGCGCTTAAAAAACATTTGCCAATATCTTCGAAACCATTAGACCCATCGAGACGAAACCACCGTAGGAAGTTTGAAACCATAGGTTGTTGGCTATATGTTCATGCCCAAATGTCAAAATATTGATAGTAAGTGGCAAAAAAATCCAATCAAAGTCACCCATGGGTAATTTTTTATGCTCTCATACATGTCTATAACTCTAAAACAAAATTAGATATTTTCACCAAATTTGACACACATGTATGGGCTCACTCTGAGAACACATATAAAAAGCGGTGGAACTGCACCAGATCTGCTGTATTGATAAATGAACTAAGGGGACGTTTACACGACAACGATGTACTAAAAATGTACTCTGTACAGATGACAACGTTCTCAAAATGATCCCCGTTCACACGGATCCGCAAAAAACTAAAAACACTGTATTTGTCATGGTCGGTGGCTGTAATGAAGCGCATGACGAAAGATACACTCAAAATAAATCTTTAATCCAAGAATCAAAATAATAACCAGGAGAATAAGGAACCACGACACCACACTGACATCAAACAACAACATTGCATGACAGGGAACAGACAGAAACTGAGGGCTTAAATACATCAAGGCAAACAAAGGAGCTGATGAGTTAATTAACGAGACACTCCTGAACAGAATACTCAAATCAATCAGAAACCATATAAACAAACAGGCAGGGAAAGGAGGAGAACTGAACTAATCAACAAACTAGAAGATTAACAAAGAAACTCAAACATAAACAGAACAGGAAAAACTAACTCAAAACGTGACAGTATTATGCATGCCAGACAATTAGTTGGCAGTCACTTTGTAAAAAGACTAAACACGTAATACGCATGCGCATGCTGTCACCGTTTTCACAAATTCGCAAAGCTTCTCTAGCGCATGCAAATTAAATTTTATGCTTACAATCTAATGTACACATCCACAAATCTTACTCTACGTATGCGATTCTTTTCTTACACTGCGATCATTTTACCTTCACAATGAATCTTCCATCATAGTGACACAATACTCCATACACAACAGAACATGATGTGATGGCAGAAATTTGTCAAGATGGTAGAGATTTTGCTATTTTATTTATTTATTCTGCAGAAGATTAATTTGCATGGGTATCAGTTGTTATCGGGATTTGTTTTTATTCGACGTGAGAGCGACAAAGAAATGTATACCTTGCACATTGTAAATACATCCTTTCACAAATGACAAAAAGAACTGCTAAGTTAAGTATATTAGCACAAAACGGACTGTATTTATATGCGTCACAGCCTCAGCGTTTGTAATTAAATATGCTGTCTACTGAAGCCAAACATATTGTTTACATCCTCTTTTCATGGATGTGCTAATGGGGTTTAATTCTGTTTTCTGTTAATGGAACAGAGCAGTACTTACGCAGACATTGAGGGATTTCACCACGCCATGTGCCGTTCCCTTCACATGTGGCTATTCCAGGAGAGGACAACTGGTATCCTTCAAAGCAGCTGTAGGTAACACTCGAACCCCACTGCAGGTCTGAGCCCTCCACTCGCCCATAGCGGATAGATGGAGGCTGGCCACACATGATGACTGAAAAACAACACCACAACAAGTTGGACAGAATTTAATATTTAAGAACTGGATAAATTTAATTTCATGAGATGGAATAAAAATTTGCCACAGCACAATGAAATTACAGACATTTTGTATTTGACTGCAAAGCAATATAACCCTTTGGTGCTCCTCGCAGGGTGGTCAAAAATGTTTTTTATGAGATGAATGTACTATATTTATTTTTAATAATATTTTATTTAATATTTTGTATTTTTAGGGGATTTTATGGTATTAAATTATATGCATGGAGTAGTTATAATCGATTTATTACCTGTTAACTACTTTTTGAACATAGACCTAACAATTTACAGTCTGGAACACAGACTTAAGTTTGGCCTCTTTTTGAAGAAGACACTTAGTAATAAAATAAGTTATAGAAAGTTAAAGAAGTTTAAGTTCATTGTTATGAAAAATGCACAAAAATACAATTGCACAGATAATACACAAAAATACTATTTTGATAAGAAATACATATTTCCCAAAACACGTTTTACTCTAAAACTGCAAGAAAATCAAAGCAATATATCTAAACAAGTTGTGTTCCAAATTTGAGGTTGACATTGTAAGAATTGAAAAATTTGAAAATGCCGGGCAGTCTGGTTGAGGAACGACCACTCCCGAGAAGACAAAAGACCTTCCTGGAAATTAACATTTGACTCTCTCTTGAGAAACTAGCATCCCCGAGTCAATCACCTCCCCCATGTCGTCTCTCTATCACGCTGAGATCACCAGATATTCACCCAAAAATCTATATGGTTTAATGTGAATAATTATCATACAGTATTATACATGTTTGGTATCATTTGAAATGTCTCAGTGTGACTGGTACAAATGTCTCATTTCCAAAGAAGTAAACCAAAAGGTAATAAAGGTCTTAAGAGTTTAGAGATAACTTGCACACAGAGGAGGGTGTGTCTTCCAGGCAAATGGCATTCTGCTCCCAAAAGGTGTAAACTCTGTATGCAAATTCCCATTGTTAGCAAATGTTTCCATGTGAAAGAAGTTTCTGTCTATATAAAGAAATGCAACAAGAGGCTCAGGGCGATTCTGTACCTCAGATCAGCCCATAATGTTGAAGGACCTCAAAGACTTCAGCATTATGTATTTTCTAAATGTCAGGTTTAACTGATTTTGAAATTGGCATGATACATTTACCTGACTTTATAAATTGTTACATTTGATTTTATTCTGAATTACTCTGAAATTATTTTCTCAAGTAGATTAAGTGAAGTCTTATGTTTCTGCAAATCTGCGTCAAGGGTTAAGTACATACTAGAGTAGATGGAGCGTGAGGCACATCTGGTGGGATTCTAGATTCCTGACTAACTGCTTGATTTTAACTAAGTTGTTATGCAGTCACAAATAGGGGGCTAGACAAAAATACTATTAAGGTAATAGCAAGCGTTAAAGCAGCATTATCTTAATGTACTAGTCATAACCTTTGGTTATTGTTTGGGCTTTAACCAAGTTGTTATATGGGCAACTGTAGGGAGCTATATGGGTACTTTTTAACAATAGCAAGCGTGCATGCGGCATTGTTGAATCGTTTTAGCCATAACCTCTGGTTATCTATCAGACTGGCGAGTTTGTGACCGTGAGATCCGCATAAACGGCCGGCGCGAGACTCTCTGAGCGACATAGCTTCCTAAAGAACGAGTAAAATATAAAGTAAAGAGTTAAATAGAATAATCAAATGTATTGCTAAACTATTATATAATTGACCAATAACCAAATGGGTAATCTAACCTAAATTCGAGGTTGTGATAAAATGGAGTCAGATAAAAGCTTAAATGGAATTAAATTACTTTGCCACGCGGAAAAACAGTAACGCGCAGAGACCTTCACCCGTTCTATCGGAAACCTCCATTGGGCCGATTTAGACGGGCTTACAATATCTTGAAAAATTGCTTTCAGTCAAATTTTGATTGGGCGCAGTACCAACTGTTTCCACTAGATGAAATTTGTTTCCCATTAATTTCTTATGCGGTCATTTTTGACTGCAAGGAGTACAAGTGTGACTTTTTTTTCAGAACCCTTTTTGAGTTCACATAGCAAGTGCCAAAACCTTTCCCAATTTTCTTACCATTCTGATATCCAACATCTAAAAAATTTGGTCAAAAATGACCGTAGAACCAGAACATAGTCACATTACAGAAGATTTTCATTAGACCAAGTTTTGTGATGAAACACATGATTAAATTGATATCACAGTTTTAACTAGTTGTTTCACAATGTACTTGGTGATGTGTACAATAGATCTTAACTGACTGCACATATTTTTCAATACTATAAAAAAAATAAAAACAACAAAAAAAGATTTTAATTTAGCTATAAAGCATTGCTTAACTTTTAAACTGACATAAAAAATTTGCACAAATTAGAGAATTATGGAAATGCACTCTCCCACCATGGTCCTTAAAATTTAAATACATTTAATAGATATAATTCAATACAGGTAGTTGATGCTTAACATGAGCTTACAACAACAACAAAAAAATGATATGAATGCATTAAAGGGGATATTTAGATGCTGTAATTGGACAGCATTTTATTTTTATTTTTTACTCTTTTGCCTTAATTAATGGTCTGTAGGTGTGACGTATTAATTTTTAAAAGTTCCATATAATATCTATATTAATGAGGTCATAAAGCTGCATGCATAATCATCATAAAATAATTAGAATTTTTTTATGGCATATCATGTTACAATATGTGTCTCAAAATATTTAGTCAATTATCCATAAAAAAAAAATATAAAGTGACATTTCAAACACTGATCATCACTATAAACTAATATTTCTGCAAGTACTACATGAAGCATTAAAACCTACACTTGCAGCAGTGTATTTTCATTTCATTTCACTGTCCTACATTCAAATTGAAATTCCACATTCTTTTTGCTACCTCAGTTCAAACGAAGGGATGAAACTGGAAGGCATTTTAAAGGCATTCTGAACAGCCGACAGCCCTGATTTCATCATCATCATCATTATTATTGACTGAAGATGTGTTCAGACTATGGAAAGTGAGATCTAACAGCACTGTATGCTAACAAGGGGCTTAGAGTTATTTATTTTCTTTCCTTGATCATTACGTTCCGTTTGCTAATGGGAGGAAGTGTATTGCTAACAGGAGGAAATAATGATTAAATGGGATTACACACTAAAATCTCTCTGAATTTCAAGCATGCATCACATTTCTTCCTGTTTCTGAAAGCAAATATCTGATATGTTCTAGAAATGATCGTGAGGAGGCTGAGCTGTCTTCACTGCACCACTCACTAATTTCATTCTGACATCTGATAACATAGATCCTACACATTTCATGGCAACATCTCCTTGGAGTTCGTAAGTGAATAATCTCACTTGCCAGGCAAGTCAAAAAACAAAGATCAAAAACATCTGAAAGGCTTTTGATGTTGAGATGCTAAGAACTCCACAATATTAGTATATCTTTAAAAAGATCTCATGATGCTGTTTGCGGAGTGACTGGAAATGCTGCCCTCTCTGCCTGCAAAGAAAGAATTGTTGAGAAAAATTTAGGATTGGAGTTTACCTCTGCAGCTCGGTTTGGTCTGATTCCAAGAGCCATCTTTGCTGCAGCGTAGAGTAGGTGCACCAGGGTGCTCCATCACGTACCCAGGGTTACAGTGGTAGTGAACAGTTTTGTTAAATATGAATTCTTTTCCAATGTAAATTCCGTTGGCAATTGGACCAGGATCCCCACAGCTGATAACTATAAAGGGAGAGAATCAGCTAGACTCAAACATTAAACAACATTATTTAATAATTTATAGGGCTTGCACTTGAAAAAAAAAACAAAGAATATTTCTTGGCAATTCGCTCCGTGCACAAAATGGCGACCGTTGACGTTTCGAACTTGAGTGTGTGGGCCAGTACTTCCGGTGACTACTTCCGGTGATCTGACAGCGAGAGCGGGAGACAACAGCGACCGAGTTCCATTACCACAGCGATATTTTTCACATTGAGTGCTTTTAGGATTCAAGAGAGGTGACTTGCCTTTCAGAGGGTGACAGCCTCAGCACTTCATTGTTGTGTGCCGTTATGTACAGTTTCGTCGCGTTATAACAGAGAAGTCAGCTTTCATGCATTCCCCGTTGACGCTGCGGTACGGGCTGAGTGGATACAGAAGATCCGGAGGGAGGACTTCAACCCGACCAAATTTTTAAATGCATATCATTTTCAGTGTATTTCACCTGTGCGTTTCTATGCTTTCTATTACTGCATTTATTTTGTGCAAGTGAGATGAGTTAAGACCATCTGTTTAATAAATAATTATCTGTCTGGTGTTTATATGCAGCACATACAGTATTGTACTACGTGTAAAATATACACAAACTTACCCATATTAAATTGTTTGTGGTACCTACAGTTAAAAATGTAAAATATGTGATAATATTGATCGAGCAATTGATGTAAGTAAGTAAAAATATATGCGCAGAATTGAGAAAATAGTATTTATGGAGATAAATTGTAGGCAGCCTATCACAGGGCAAACATGTGAATGTTCACGGTGCATTTTATGCAAACAACTCTAATCGTAGTTATAACTCTATATTTGGGTCATTGACGAATAAGGTTTTTAAAAGTAAAAAAATATAATGGAGATATAACTATATTTGAAACCATTTTTTAGTTTACTTAGTTTTTTTTAGTTTAAGATTTTGTGGTTTGTACAATCAATTAACAAAGTTTTTTGTCATTTTTTACAAGATGGAAAAAATTTCACCAAAAAAGTCGTTCGGTTTAACCACTGATTTGAAAGTTAAAAACTGATTTGACATTGATGTTGAGATAGTATATAGTGTGTACCACAGAAGAAATATTAAAACAAAATATCACTGATCTCATAAATGTAATCATTTATTGGACTACTCTAAACACTCCAACATATAGGAGAGGGGAAGGAGAAAGGGGGAAATGTAAAAAAAAGAGCCTTATCTGCTTAATATTTGTATTATTGTAGTTCCTTTATTAAAAGCAATATTATTCCATTTAAATATTTACTATATCGGTTTTACCGAATGACTTTTTGACACTTCAAAATCTTTAAAATGTCTTTATATGTAGTTTAATATAATTAAAACCTTTTGGATTCAGTAAAAGAGATCAAGTTGTACTACCTTACATACTTTGGATGTTATATATTTGTTTTTTTTTATTATTATTAAGGCCTTTGGACAAAAAAAATGACCCGTCACGTCATTGACCCATTTACAGTAGGCATAATTGTTATTGCGTATGCAGCATGAGTCAAATACAATCTTCTGTTCGTGAACAGAGGCTGTCACCCTCTGAAAGGCAAGTCACCTCTCTTGAATCCTAAAAACACTCATTGTGAAAAATATCGCTGTGGTAATGGAACTCGGTCGCTTTTGTCTCTCGCTCTCGCTGTCAGATCACCGGAAGTTTTCACCGGAAGTACTGGCCCACACACTCAAGTTCGAAACGTCAACGGTCGCCATTTTGTGCACGGAGCGAAATTAAATCATTTAGAACTTGCCATAACTACAAAAATGTACAGTGCATTCAGAAAGTATTTTGACACCTTCCTTTTTTTCCACATTTTGTTACATTATGCTACCCTTATGCTACCCTTTACCCTTATGCTAAAATGCTTTAAATTGTTTGTTTCTTTGTTCACATCTACACTCCATACCACTTCATATGCATTGTCAACTTTTATTATTATCTATTTATTTTAGAATAAGGCTGACATATCACCCACTCAAAGCAACATATGTGAAAAAAGCGGTCAGAATACTTTTTGAATGCACTGCATATTCAAAGTGTTTTTGGGTTTCATTTGTGTGCACATTATCTTAATTTTTCACTGTCTTGTAATTTCAAATTTGGGACCAAAAGCCTACATGTGAAAATGCTTACAATTTGCATGTTTCTAATGTATTTAATTGTATATATATATTTTTTTTTTCCATTAAATGTCACAAATTTGATTAGTGACCAAGAAATAGCACAGAATCAAGAGTAAGTCTTGTGATTGTCTAAAAAATAAATAAAATAATAATAATAATTTGTTGCTTTATCTAGGATTAAATTGTTTTCTACAACCTAGATTTTCAATGTGTTATCAGACTTTTGGACCTCACTGTATATTTTCCTGCAACAGGCTATTACACAAAACTTATATCAATACAGCTAAAAAGTGCTAAACTTTATGGAAAGATTACTCCTGTTGTCCTCCTGTTAAGATGTGAAACTTTAGTTGCTGAGTTCAATCTTTGTTAATAGTGGTATATCAAGTGACTTGTGGCAGAACTATCAGTGCAGCTCCTAAAGCACACAGAGTAAAGTACATTGCATAAGCAATACTTGTATATTTACACAATTAATTGAAACATTTTGCTGAGATCAAAGAGAGTAAAGGTTGCTGTTCTGACCGATGCAATCTGGTGCTGAGCCAGTCCAGGTGCCATTGGTGGTGCAATGGCGAGTGGTGAGGCCAGAGGTCTTGTAGCCCTCCCAGCAGGCATACGTCACCGAGTTGGAAAACAGCATCCCATCGCTGAAGATGATCTTGGCGTAGGCTGGCGTTCCAGGGTTTCCACAGGATACAGCTGGGAAGGCAATCAAAGACCAAAGACGTTAAAGAGAGAACTCCAATATGTTAGGAGTAAAAAGACTGCAGCCCGGCGGGACTGAAAACAGCAGTCGAGAGAGAAGTACTTCTGTGAAACATATCTAAGGCCTAGCATCACAAGCAAAACACTTCAAATTACACCACAAGCACCGTTTTTTACAGCCTGCAGAGTGTTGTTGACGAGTTTTTTTTTTTGTGCTCATACTTTGAAGTGTCGTTTACAGATAAGGGCAATAAAGATGATATGCTCCAAAATGGTTGAAGGGATGGTTCGGAGTAATTTCAACCTAGGGTCCTTTGCACCATGACCTCGAGCCAAACACACACGACTAAAATGCAACAGCCAATAAATTATTTATTAAATAAATGATTCATTTTCATTGCTATTGTGGAAACAAAAACAAAAACAATTAGGAGTGTTTCTGTGCATCAAGGACATTTTCTAGTGTAATAATTTCAATAGCATTTTGTGGATAAATAAATAGGAAACTGGATGTTGGTTAATTTGCATTGATTATTATGATACTGATTACTTTATTTTGCAGCTAGAGTGTTGTTGGTATGATAGATCAACTTAGTTCTTCCTCCAATTAAAATAATGGTACACAGTTTAGATATATTAGAATCTAAAGAGATGCACAGAGATGCTGATTAAAGGCTCACATTGGTCTGGTGTCCATATGACACAGCTTTCAGAAGAAGAAACAAGAGTTTATAGGGGTCATAACATTAGAAATCAAATTTTCCTTGATCTTCTGATATAAGAGATCTCTGTACCTTTAAACAAATCCTCTTCAGTACAAAAAGAGGCTCATATGGATGTTGTGTGACTGCCTCTACAGCAAGTCATTGACAAATACTTTTACATCATCGCTTTATGACTGACACCTGTCTATACCGGACATGTCAAAAGCAAAGAGAACCCATTACAATCACTGACGATCTACAATGGATACAGTATTCAGATGTAGTCCATGTGCTTGAGCTACTCCTGACAATAGGACAAATGGAAGAGTAAAGGAATGTTCACACTGATGCGTCCTGTTTAAACGGCTCGTTTGCATCTCTGTACAGACTTTAGAAGGACCCCAGTGTCAAGAATGTGTTTTCCTAGATGGCGTCAGAGAATTATGTTTGTTCGGAGCATTTGACTGCAGTTTTGTACTTGACGCACAGTGCAATGGAAAACTGCCCCGTAAAAAAAAAATAATAATAAATAAATAAATAATAATAATTTCAGACAGAGGATCAGAATGTGAACATATATGATTATTTTTTGCTCCAAGAGCATATTCAAGATTAGAAGAACAACTGGTTGTTTGTTAAGTTACAGTTTAGAAATCATTATGATACTAAAAACTTATAATTACTCTTCCTAGTGTTATTTTAATCAGTAGAACTGTTGTTGAAATAGTTGGAAACATACAAGACTCACTTAATCTTTATTATCATCAAAATTTGTAGCTGTAATTTGGCCCTTATATCCTCTTAGATTGAACAATATACAATTGAAGTAAATAGAGAAAAACTGGACCAATTAAGAGTTAATGAGATCCCAGTGGAGGGCTGCTGTAAACAGATATATTTTTAATCGTTCTAAGTCATTATTTGTAAGTGACAAGACACTTGTGTTTCATGTCCAGTATCTAGAAAGTATTGTCTGTAATCCCCACAGCTGCACTAAAGCCCACCACAACGCTCAATCTCAGCTATAGGCTATGTGCTAAAGCTCTTATTCAATTATGAATGTGCCCTTAATAATGTATCTTATCAATCTCTTTTAAGCAATCCCGTCATACTGTCTATAGCAGAAAACAAACAAATAAATTAGCTATAAAAAACCCTGAGCACATCGGTATTGTCCTCTAGAATTCCAGCTGCCAGGAGGTTTATTTGCTGAGCGCTATTATTTGTTTTTATCTGAGAATAACAAAATTACAAATTGAGATATACTATGGAGCTCTGCAATGAAATTGGTGAATATATAAAAAATGTATAGGTGTGGGATAATCATAATTTTCATTAACTATATATATAAACTTTATATAAATCACACACACAAAACAACGAACATTTGCAAACAGTGTCAGACAATAGTGGGTGATATTTAAATTATCACACACATGGGACTGCAAAATTGGAAGAAAACTACACAGAATAACAAAACATATAACATTGCCCAAGTGTTCAAAAACATTTAGGGGCAAGTACAAACACTGAGGATTAGCATCAAATATCTACTAAATTATTTTCAGTTAAATTTACTTGCATAGTGAACTTTTAAAAACATGATTATTATTTTTTAGTTTAACAGGGTTTAGACAACACAAAAGAGAAAAGAAAAATGTCACTATAGGCTATACTGCATTCATGTATGTTTGGGTATCAGTCATTATATTTTGACAGTCCAAGCTATATTAAGGTTACACAAAGGTATTTGACATATCAGTTATCATACTGGAATAAGACTGAATCTTGCAAATTGAATTATTCACAGTAGCGATAACTGCCATCTACTATTTATAACTATTTATACTATTTATAACTGTCAGTGGAATATTTCAGTGGATTGCCTAGGAACTGCAAATAAACTACTTTATTCATTTTAATATTCATTTATTATTTTAATAAGAAAACCAATTTAACTTTTTAACAACAATGAAAAAAAAAAAGAAAGAAAGAAACTTTGCTCAGATTCTGAATCATGTCAAAACGTTCAGTGTTTCCATTTACCAGTTAGTTAGAGTGGTCTATTCACAAATCCTTATTAGAGCGATGTATCATTATGCACAACGCTAATGACAGGGCCTTTTGTGCAGCTCCACTAACCAGAGTCATTGAGTTAACTGGCAATTACAGATTTTAGGCCGGTTAGCATCAAAAGATCAATTTTACACTAATTACAGTGTACAATTCAGGAAAAGAGTGAGCAAAGCAGGTTAAGAGAGGTTCAGAAACAAAGAGAACATGTTGTAATTTAAGCCTGCTTTAAGCCTGACTTTTTTTCTTCTTTTTTTTTCTTAGAATATATTTAAACCTTTTTAAAGGCACAAAATAAAAAACCCTAGTCTCTCAAGCATACATTTTTCTCATTAGGACATTGCTTGTACTGGATCACAGTTTGCTCGGAGGAACGTTTGCCTTTCTGATCATATTAAGCTCAAAATACTGGTGAATTTCACCTTGTGTGTTTCTCTACAGGGATATGTGACCCTCACCTTCACATACGGGTTGGGTATTGCTCCAGGACCCATTCTGCAGACAGGTGCGCTCGGAAGAACCTATCAGCATGTAGCCTGCTTCACACGTGAACCTTAGGAGGCTTTTATGCCTGAACTCTTCCCCAAGACGAGAACCATGAGGAGGAATTCCTGGATCGCCACAGAATCCCGGATTATCACCTGGAATTAAGACAGAGACATGACTCTCATTGACAAATGCAAAAGCAAAGCAAACTAACCAACTCTGAGAAAAAAAAAAAAAAACATTATTACAGGGAAATACATAATTTGATTGAAATCAACAATACTCATGCCATGAAGTATTGCATATGACAATCAAATCAAAATGATGGCAGACTATTGATTTATTTTATAGCAATTATATATAATGTTTATTGCAAAATGTATAGAAATATAGTTGTTAGAAAGTGAAAGGAGACTGACTTGAAAGCAATTTGCAATATGCTATTACGAACCCATCTCATGGAATGCTAAAATTTCACTAAAATCAATTTCTCTATGGACAAAATGAATGTGTGTTCTTCTGAAACCATACTTCTATGCTCTAGTCCAGGGCACTCTGGTTTACATTATTATTTAATAAAAGCATCACATAAACATATAATGAATGAGAGCTGCATGATGTGTGTATCATCTGGACTTTGTCTGCGCTGATGTCAACAGCAGTTACTGTTTAAACTTTAAGATCTCTCTGGGCTCAGATTAAGTCTGAAGTGAGCTGAGCTGCTCAGACAGGGGCTTAAAGATCATCTGGCGTCTCTCGCCCCGAGGCTCTGCCACCTGCTGATGCGTGTACCTGAGCAGTAGGGCAGCGAGCCGCTCCACCGACCATCCTCCAGACACTGGCGCGTGGCGTTCCCCACGAGAGTTCGGCTCTGGCTGCAGGAGTAATGGACCACGGCTCCGTTGGTGAACTTCTGGCCCGACATGAGAGCAAATGGTGGTGTGCCGGGATCACCACAGGATATTGCTATGGGGGGGCAGAAGGAAGAGAATGGAACATCTCAGATAAAAAACTTCAATGTTCTTTTGCATATCATTAAAAAAGGTTTGGTAACACTTTCTATGAAGTCCATGCTTATAATGAATGATAGCCCTATTCTATAAATATATGTATAAAGACTCATCCTATACTGCATTATATAAATAGTTATAGTTACATTTATTATTACTATACTATTATACACTGATTAAATGATCAAATCTAAAATAGTTCCAGAGACCCTCGTTGCTGTACCAATTAGTTATCAATTATGTCTTTAATGGCTAATGTTTACATTAGAGGTCATGAATAATTTTGATTTGTTAAAATCTATATCTCAGCCATATGCATTGTATTGCTTACAGCAGTAAAAAAAAAAAAAAAATCAACTGTTTGTATTAATGATCTGTTTTTCTTATCATTATTTTATTACAGAAATTATTGCTCATTAATTACATTTACAAATATACAATTTAAAATGTATGATGAGCACATCTTCATGAGCTGCATATTGAAAAAGCAAATGCATGACTTATAATTAATTTAAAAAAATATATATAAATGTAACTATAACTATTCTAATAATGCAGTATAGGTCTTAATGAGTCTTTATAAATATATTTATAGAATAGTAATACTAATAATAAATAAGTATAAATGGAGCTATCATTTATTATAGTATGGACTTCATAGAAAGTGTTACCAGAAGGTCTAATTGAATTGCATTGTCTCAAAATGGATGTGGTATGTCTATGCAGTGTTTCAGTTTTTACAATTACCATAGAAACAGCAGGCATAAGCTATACTGTTGTCACATAACCTAACCTTTGTTGCCTGTTTAATTCAGCAAGTGGTTTTCAGTTAGGACCTTGGAAATGAATAAGGTTGATTTGCATTTTAATCTTTTTTTTTTTTTTTTTTTTTTTTTTTTATGACATTTGGCAGTCTGACCAAATAGTCAAAGAAGGAGATGTTCAAAATAACAGCTGGTATTAGTTCTGGTTCATCCATTACAATGGAAAATAATTGTCAAGTCAACCACAATGCATTGTAGGATACGGTATTCCATGCAGTGCAGTAATCTGTTGGCAAATGTAGTTTGGTCAGACGTCTGGGTGTTCCATGCATACAGTACACCGTATACAAACTATATAGTGCAGAAAGAGTACATTTAGTTGGGTATTATACTATTCCAAACATAGTCATGTCCAGACACCAATCAGATGTGCTTCCTAAGAGGTGATAACAGGCTGTATGCTTCCATTATGACAGCTGGATGGAGAACAACAAAATGGAACATAACAAAGGAGGAATGAGATGTGTTTTTAAAAGTTGAACTATTTTTAACTCGACATATAATGTGTCAAGTTAAAAATACACCGAAAAAAACAATGCTCGCAGCATGAGATGCTGAAAAAATAGAGGTGCGAGACAATGGCAAAAGATGTCCGTCTTCATTTGTACATTGACCAACTATTTAGAGAACATTTTGACAGTGCAGTAATTGTCTTGTTCACAAAAGTCACAAACGTGGTTCTTTATGGCTGTAGTAGAGCTTTTAAGTAGATGAATTTAGAGATGCAACTTCTCAGAGATGACTTTAGTGTGCTGACAGCTGAACAGTTATTGTTACTTTTAGCATTGTAAAGCACAGCACACTGTCAGCCCTCTCTGAAAAAGTTACATATCTAAATGGATTCCCTTTAGTGCACAAGCACTTAAAATATTGAAACTACAATGAAGGGAAAAAAAAATCAGTAAAACATATATAAATATCTAAATTAATTGTGTATAATAAGGCTTATTTTTTAAAGAACATATCATAGGTTTATCTTATCCCATAAGCAAATAATAAAAACATTCTCAAGCTCTTAATATCTTGTATAATTGTGCTTCTCAAATGAACTGAGCTTTTTATCAGCATGTTGGATATTATTGAAAATGAAACAAAAAAAATTAGCATTCCATCAGATGTATACGGCAGCAATGCCATTTTCAATACTGTATCCTTCTCTAGAAGAGTGTATTGGACGAAATACCAGACTATCACTCACAAAGGCACTTAGGAAGTGATCTGTCCCAGAAGCCATTTGACCGACAGGTGAGAACGGAGGAGCCGAGCAGATAGAAGCCTCTCTTGCAGTGATACATCACGGTGTTTCTGTAGTTGAAGCTCTCTGTGTAGCGCTGCTGAGAGTGACGAATGGCATTCTCCACAAAGCCCGGATCAGAGCAGTTTACCACTGCAAGATAAAAACAGCCAGATGCTTAATGTCTGACAGGGAAGCAAGAGTGAGGAAAGACAGAAGAAATCAATGGAGGAGACTGAACAGTAGGATTGCTGCTGCAGCCTCTGGAGCAATTTCAATCAACTACAAACCGCAAACCACACTTTCTTTTTGAAGATATGGATTATAAGAGCTCCTTCAGAACTTTCTTTGCCTTTTATCTCTGCACTTCCTCAACAGTCAATGGGCTTTTGTTTTTCCCATGCATACCTGGAACACATTGTGAGTGCATTCTGATCCAGTTGACATATCTGTTCACGCAGTCAATGATATTTTACACATGAAGCTGATTCTTTCTAGACTGTCTTGTCAGATTTTGACAGATGTGGTCATATTACAGTTTTCTGTGCCTGAAACAGGTACATGCTGTTATTGGCTGGCATGCTGTGTTGGCCATGCAGTTACAATTTCAGTTACTGCCCTTCGCAATTAAAAAAAAAAAATGTCCAGGGGAAACAAACTAGACTGCCTTGCCTCGGTGGCAGCTGTCAATGTCTCGGCACTCCATTAAGCCCCCCGGGAGAGGAAAAGTGGGCGGACAAGCAGCTAAAAAGTTGATAATTGGCACCAGTTGTTATTGGTGTGTTGTTTTACTTCATGATTTGATCTGGGCACCTCTTGAAAACAAGTATTTTCAGAGGGACACAGCTCAGTGTAAGAATAAGGCTTACAATGATTGACAGCTGGAAAACAATAAAAATTGCTTGTGACAATTTTATGTTTTTTTTTTTTTTATTGTTTGTGACAAGTGACAACTCCTATGCTTTTTGCTTTTTACTTCTATGCTTTTTGTACATCAATTCTACTTTTTTTAAATCCATATGACAATGCTACATTTCTCTTGTGTTTGTCAAGAGTGTTAAAAGTGTGTGTATTAAGAGTTCTACCATTTGTGTAATTTTTTTGACAGCCTTTTTATCATTGTGGTTACACTTTCTTTTGATGGCCCCCTAATACATTCTGTTGACTATAAGTAACATTGCACCTAAATGTCAACTAACTCTCAGTAGAGCATTAGTTTAGTAAAGTATTAGTAAAATGTTAGGATTTTGAATTAGGGGTTAGGGTTAGTAGAATAAGTTGACGAAGTTACTTATAGTCAGTAGAATATCTGTTGGGGAAGCATCAAAATAAAGTGTTATCAGATATTGAGAAAACAGTCTACTATTACTCAACTAATACTCTAATGTCAGTGCAGCGTAACTTATAGTAAAGAGAATGTCTAGAGGGGACTATCAAAATAAAGTGCGAACGCAATTATATTCTACCCTTTTCAGTTGTGTATGACAATTCTACACTACCTTTTTCTTTTGTGTATCCCTACTTTTTTAACAATTGGATATGGCAATGTTACGTCTATTATTATTATTATTATTCAACAACTTACAATCAACACAATAATATAGTGACCTTTTTTTCTACTAGTAAATGCAGTAAATGGAAGGTTTTTTTTTTTTTTACTTTTAACCTGGACCACAGCACAGCAAAATACAGGCAAAAAGACAAAGCTAACATCAACCTAATTTTGGACTTGTTTTATGGAACAATGCATCTGGTCAGAGGCATATCAGCTTTTCTTTCTGCTGAGTGCTTTGTCCCTGGGCTCTGCTTGTGCCAGTGGGGAATTGTCCATCTTAGATGCGTTGACCTGGCTCCATTTGCCGTCACGATTCAATTTCACCAGGCCACCATCAACAACTTCCTTCGCACATTAATTAATCATTAAAGTGACAAGATGTGCACGGTTACTCCTACTTAATGTCAGAAAGCATCCCACGATGTCACACGGGTTGCTGCAGACCCATTTGACTTTCAAATCAACACTTCAAGATGGGAAATGACACACAGAGAATTATTTGCACATTGCTTCTTGTCATTCACTGGCTGACTCAGACTGCTGAGCACAGATGCTGGTTTCGCTCTGTTAAAGCTAAGCCCATGAGCTGTGGGTGTTAAACAGCCTTCCTAAGGAGCTTCTCGCATAACAAGATGGTGTTCAAGGCTGTGTCTCTGTTGAGATTCTCAACAAGGGAACAGGCTGCCTGAAAACATTTGATATACAGTAAAATCCGTTTTTTTTGAAAGGTTCGTACCCTTGCACACAGGAAGAGGGTTGCTCCACTGCCCGTTCATGCGACACTGCGCTTTGGGTGCACCATGCAACAAATACCCTGTGTTGCAGGTGAAGTTGACCACGTCGTTAAGATTAAACTCGCTGCCATTTGTCCGACCGTTTGCAGGGTTTCCAGGATGGCCACAAGTTATGGCTGTGAAGAAAAAAAGAACGATCAATCACTTCCTTTTTGAAGCTGCTGATAGGGCTTGTGCATATGTAGAAGTTACATTACACAAATATTTTGACGGAAAGTAGGGTTGTATCCGAATAGAGATTGTTACAGATACAGATATTGGCTCTGCTGCACACCCCTAATACATACAGTAAAACTGTGTTATCACACAACTCTTTATATAAAGTTAGATGTATATAATATACAACTTTATTTGCATACAAATAGTATATGCACATAAAGTGATATATACAGAGAGAGTGGTGCAGGTATGACATCACTTTGTAGACCAAAAAGCGGAAATGATTTTAGTCAATGGGTTTTTAATGGGTTTTTGGATAAATGGCTGAAATAAGGTCTGTGGTGAACACAAGCTCAAGACATTTTCACGTTTTATTCTACAACATAAAATACATAAGTATTACCACACTTTAAAACAAAGATTTTACGTGTCTTAAAAAAGGCGATTGCTAACAAGTGGCTACAGAGGCTATCAGGAACATTAAACATCATCAAACCGAACAGTTAAGTTCTTACCGCTTTTACAGCCTTGTTATGCATATAATTGTGCTCTTATAAACTATTCTTACTCAAACTTTCTAGGAAAAGATAAAGATAAAAACTGACAGAGTTGTCGGAAGATTAGTGATGGTGACTTTGAAATCATGGGACCGTGGTGTAGTTCGTTTATAGCCTACCTTTAGCTTTTTACCTCTGGTGGCTGTATTTAGGCTTCAAAATTCATAAAAGTTGTGTTCATCTGTAAAATTTATTTTGATGGACAAAACGTGTAAGTATCATAATAAGTTAATTGCTGATCACAGAGGGTTTTTTTTTGTTTGTTTGTTTTTTCGATAATCCAAAAGCCTATGGAAAAATCCTATTGGGTTTTTGTCAAGGGGACCTACTGTGATGCTAACTACCGGTTGGCCTACAAAGTGACGTCATACCTGCATCACTCATATTTTCTTCTTTTTTTTTCTTTTTTTTTTTTACAACTTCTTGATTGCTTGTATCATCGCAAGATGTAAACTATCTACTATCTAAGCTGCTAAATGCAACTATGAGGCATGAAGATATTGTTAACCTGTAAAGCTGCTTTAAAACAATGTGTGTTGTGAAAAGTGCTATGCAAATAAATTTGACTTGACTTAATTGTAATTAATTGAGAAAAACAAAAATCAATTGACAGACCTATTATAAAAGTAATAAATAAATAAAAAAGTGTTAAAAGTCACTTACGAACACACACAGGCGCTTGCCCTGACCACCTGTGGTCTTGTTGGCAGATGCGAACTGACGTCCCTATGAGGCGAAAGCCCAGGTTGCACTGATAAACCACCGTGTCCCTATAACTGGATCCATCACCACTGATGTGGCCGTTAACAATTGGATCCGGAGAATCACAATGACCAGCTGGAAAACATTTATAGGTCAGAATCATCAAACGTCCCATGAAAATGAAATCTTGTTACTAAACAAATTCAACTACGAGTTTTACAAGGCGTGTAGCACAGACACATCTGGTTATTTCCAGAGAGAAGTCCGGCGGTCACTGCTTGACATTTTGATGAAATGCCCTCCGTGCTGTTTGGTCAAGCAGCAGGTGATGTGTCTAAGGGTCATCACCGATCGTCAGACAGTGGCATATCTCCGTTTAGCTACACTCACTGCTTGTTCAAGGATTTTCCCTTTTTCTAGTATTATCTAGCACTACAGAAGTCATAAATCAATACCGTCTACACAAGACTATGTGAGATTAGGAATGTTGTTTAGGAGATGAACAAAGGATGTTGATCCAGAAACATGTTCTTCTTATGCAAATCATATTGTTCTTGGTGCAGTACAAAAAAACTAGAACTATACAAGCATAATATAATAGCATAGGAAAACCTCAGGCTTTCCCTCCAGTAAACAGACCTGCTTTTCTCTACACATGAATGACTCCATAATAAATAACATCCAATCACAGAAGCCCAACTGAAAGATGCTACTTACCCAGACATTTGGTCTCAACTCCACTCCAGAGACCATTGGCCTGACACTCCCTCACGTGTGAGCCCACTAAAGTATACCCTGTGTTACACATGAAGATAGCCGTGGCACCATAGGTAGTCAGGGTTCCCATCTTCTTGCCATTGGCAGGGGATGGAAGCTCCCCACAGGAAATGACTGGAGGAAATAGTCAGCAAAATATCTTGAATACAAATGTCATTTCATCTGAGAAAAAGGTCACATTGATGATGATGAACACAATATGCCACTCTTATTCCTAGTGACTACCAGGAAATGGGGAGGTGAAGGGGGCATGGCTAAAAGCAACACAGATGTGTTTATGTAATGATGCACATGTCAAGGGAAATAGAAGTACACTACCGGTCAAAAGTTTGGAAACATCCTTATTTTTAGAAGTATAAATATTCCATGTAGTTGCTCAACAAGGCCATAAAATAATATGTGTTCTTCAACAACTGTTTGCAAAGTATCAAAATCAAAGTATTGTAAAGAATTACAAGCAATTTAAATTAGCAGTCTTTTGGGAGACACTTTACAATAAGGTCTCATGTGTTAACATTAATGAAATAAAATAAAAATACAGATGTTCCTTGCTTGTTAAGTTCCAAGTTCAATTTATGTTAAACAAATGCAACTTTTGATTTTAAAAATGTTGAAATTAACAAAAAAGAATAATACTGTAGAAGTGTTGTTCATTGTTATTTCATAAAAGTCTTAGTCACGTTAGTATTTTAAACAGAACAAAACGGTATGTTAATTAAAATGGTAATTTTAAGACAGTTATTTATATATTTTGCTGTACTGTGTCAGTAGGAAATGTCAGTTTACATTTCCAAACATTCCTTTTGCCATAAATTGTAATAACTCATTAATCCAGATTTTTATATGCGCAAGGAGTCTGACAACAGCCGGTGTGATCCACACAGAGATCTGATCTCACCATCATACTGATCTCACTGATCTCAAGACAGACTAAATTCAGAAGAACTGCGGCAACGTCTCCAAGACGCTCGAAGAAACTTACCTGCAAAATTACAGTACTGTGAAAAGTTTCAAGCACTTGTGTAAAAATGCTGTGGATGCATTGATGAAAAAAGAGAGGATGCTTTTAAAGATAATGTCATAAATAGATTTTATTTATCAAATAACTTCTATTAACTAAATCAAATCAGTATTTGGTGTGACCACCCTTTGCATTTAAAACAGCTTTTGTCCTCGGTACACTTGCACATAGGTGTTCAGGCAGCTTTGCAGGTAAGTTTCTTCAAGCGTCTTGGAGACGTTGCCGCAGTTCTTCTGGATTTAGTCTGTCTCAGTTTTTACTGTTTCTTCATGTAATCCCAGATGGACTCGATGATGGTGAGATCCGATCTCCATGTGGAGCCCAGGCTGATGTCAGACTCCTTCATTTCACTGTATTATTACAATTAATATAATGTAAACTGATATTTCCTACTGACACTCTATAGCAAAGCTTAAAACCATTTTTTTGGGGTCGAAAATACTAACGTGCCTAAGACTTTTGCATAGTACTGTATATGTTTTAGGGAGTTACACTTCAGTATACAGTTGCTAAAGTGTTTCTGAGTGTTTCTGATCACTTAATCTCTTAATCTCGGTCTTCAACAATCACAAGCACAATTTGAGCTTTTATTCATGTTTGTAGCTCAAACAATGCAGGATTAATTACATGACAAGTTTCATACTTAGGGTTAGGGGTTTGTTCACATCCAGTAACCCTGAGTATGAGCAATAGTAAAAGTGATGGTTGCAGCAAACAGCACTAATGATTCTTTAGGTGCATGGGCTAGTCATACAACCCACACTCATTTATTTTTATGACATACTAAGAAGTCAAATTACAATTTAAGCCCCAGCTGTTTGCATCTGTTCCTTTCATTAACAACTTACTCACTGTGGTGCGTAAACACATTAAAAATTAAGCTGCCTCTGATTAGAATATTTACATTTGCTCTCTGACCTCAAATTAGTTAAAGCATTTTTCACCGAAGACTTAATCACCATGATACTGTTTACACAGCCTGTCCCCGCGGTGGAAACCGGGCCACGATCAGAACTGACTAAGCAGTGGATGGCGTCTTATGCGTGCATGCTAAATCCAGAGGATTACACTTGGATCAGTGGAGAAATAAACGAGATGTGGTATAGAAAGCAGACAGATTTCAGACATATTAGCTACCCTAATGAATTTGTTTCATTAGCTCACAATGGACGCAGTTTGGTAATTAACAAACTGATCTTTTCGTGAAATCCCAAGAGTGGAATATGGAATTCAATTGTGTTTTTTCTGGGGTCTTTGTAAAGGAATAGTTCAGCCCAAAATGGAAATGTTATCATCAATTATGCACTTTCATGTGATTTTCTTTCTTCTGTAAATACAAAATATGATAGACAGAGCTTCTGTTTTCCATACGATGAGAGTGGATGCTGATTTATACAGCCAAGCTCCAAAATGGACAAAAACAAGGATCATAAAATGCATCTATCTTTGTAAATGTATGTGTTGTTGTGTTTGTGTAAAAGCATTCTTACTCTTGCAGGTGGACTTCTCCTCCAGCCCTTCCCATGTTGCATTAGCTAAGCACTTGATGGTCCTCCTGCCCCCTAGATAGTAGCCGGGGGAGCAGCTCAGCATTATCCGTGCACCAAACTCATTCAGCGAACCCGAGATGAGACGCCACACCATGTGTTCTGAGAGCATGCTCTCAATGTTTGGGCACTGAACCGCTGCAGGACAGAAGGCAAAGAACGCATTAATGAAAAAACCATGACCTTGTAGGTCCTGAAACTGGAATAACTAGAGCTTACAGGATTTATGGGATAGATAAACAATACGAGTGGAAAGTTTGGATGCACTTGTATGAATTTATGTTTCCTATGACCTAAAAAATGTTTTGATATCAAGGCTTTTTTAGATGCAGGAAATTACGTTACACTAAAATGTCAGTTATTTAAATGAATGAAATCAGAATTATGAAATCATTCCGACTGATGAATCCGAACATTGTTTACATGAACGTTAAATGAAGTGAACAGGTTGATGTGCGCGTTTACAAGTCACAAGCCACTTGATCTTTTGACATGAGCTCACTGCCCGAATATTCAAGAGTTTCACGATGTTGGCGCATACTAACCATCCTCCTGTAATTGCTACTTTTCTTTGTTTTAAAAAGCAGACTTTATATTTATCTATTGTGGGTCCTGATTAGGAGTATAGAGTTGTCAAAAAATTTTAAAATGTGACGCTTTGAGCACTGTTGAGCGGAATCGTAAACACCTCTGATTGGCCATTGTGCTCACAAGCTCATCAAATATTGTGATTGGCTACAATGATCAGCGCTTCAAAAACATGTTGTAAATATACATCAATGACACTCACTTTCAAACACTTTCGTGTGCTCTCAAACACTCCAGTGTGTTGATCATTGTAGCCAATAACAGACATATCTGAAGAGCATGTGAACACAATGGCCAATCAGAGGAGTTTACGATTCCGCTCAACAGTGCTCATAGCGTCACAATTGAAAAATGTCAGTACCGACTTGGTACCGAAGTTGATACTTTTTGACAACTCTATAGGAGACCATGAGCACATGAAGCTTTGCCGTACTGATTATATTTATCAAGCAGTCAAAATGCCTCTTACCGCGCCCAAAACAAGGCGTCTTTGGATAAGAGTCCGAAGCAAGGACTTCTGAGACGACAATGTCCTGGAGCACATCACAGACGATAAGTGGAATGAGAATTTTAGAATGACACGGCTGTCATTTATGACACTATAACTGTGCCCCAATTCAGAGGCTGTATCCTTCTGAAGGACGCAGACTTCAAGGTCATGCCTTCGAAGGCTCGTTCCGACTATCCTCGTTGAAGGATACAGCCTCTGAATTGGGATGCAGCTTATATTGAACAACAACAGCTCATTGCAGATGCATAGAACTTACAAGTTTCGTTTTTTATCTGATCGATCAAGTGTCCAATTGAAAGAATTAGACATTTTTTAAACTACCCCTTATGAAATTCCAATCAGATTTGGCCAACTCGTTCGGATTTATGTGATTACAGTAAATGTGACTCTTTTATTTCCGACTGTGCAACTAGTCCGATTACAAATGGATTATTAGGGTCCATGTAAACGCTGCTACTGTGTCATATGTTAAAGATAGTTTGGGTAACTTCCCGTCATCTGTTGTTCTAAAAATAGGTAGTCCTGCCTCAAACTCACACCACTGGTTGAGTACATTAGACCGTTCAAACAAGGAGAACTTTTGAGAGAGTTTTTGCTCTACGTAAGTCAACCTAGGAATGGCTTGGCTTTCATTTCATTTCGTGAGCACATTCAAGATTTGAAAATGTTATTGATGTGTATTCATCTTGAACGTGTTTATATAAAGGTGGTTGAAAACTGAAGTGAAAACATAAGGTTTCGGAGTAACAATATTGAAGCCAGCACGGAACAGATGGTCCTTTGATTGAACAGCACAGTGCATAGCTCAGATTCAAAGGAAGCTTAATTTGGTGTGGGCGCATCTAGTTTTGAGGGGGGAATTGCAAGCTAGGTCAGGTATACTAAACAAGATCTTAAGTAGACTAAAACATCTTTCCCTCATGTTTTCTCTCACAGTATGTTCCCTCTCCATGTTCTACATGACAAAGGTTTCACATCCCTCAGCTCGCACTTGTTTAGATAATTATAAACATAAAAAACATCGTAGCTCTGTAGCTTACAGCTAGTCTGGGACACCATGGATGTGCCATACTATCATCTTAAAGCTTTAGAATGAAAGAACACCTTGACATAGTGTTATGTAGCAGGACAGAAGCCTCATCATTTCTCCTTCCTGTCGATGATGACCTCTGAATGCATAATACACGGTTATTTAGCTGTGGGCTCTATGCTTGGTTTTGTGGGCTAATGGTAATTCAGGTCAGAGGGGGGAGATGCCACATCATACCATTTGTCTTGTTTGAGATGCCAAACCACAAAAAATCAAGTCATTATTGTTAATTTTGCCAATTACCTGCCCTACAATACTCTCAGAGGGGGAGACGAGCGAGAACGCGGCTGACTGCGGCGGTTCAATGAGGCGGTAGATTTTAACATGCTGTTGGCATAGAAACAGAGGACTTGATTTGCTCACGTAAACAGCGGGAAGGATGTGCCACGTTGCTCCAGGTGCCATCCTCCAGGCAGACAGCGGTGAGCAGACTGCTTGCGTCGGGCCTGTATCCCTCCTCACACTGATACTGCACTTTACTGCCCACCGTGTACTGGAAGCCGTGGAATGAACCGTTAGCAGGAGACTCTGGCACTCCACAAGATACAGCTGCCAATCAGACACAAGCATGAGGATACATGCTATACAGAGTATCTACATAACAGTACACTTAGCAATGTATATTAGAATACCCACTCAGCAAGATTATATTACAGTGTGCAATACCTAGTGCCTTGTCTTGCTGTGACATGCAAGCGTTAAATGAGCAGCAACGCTGTGCAGCATAACACTCCTGTGTTTAAAACACAGGAAGTTTCTTAAAAACCACAGTTAAATAAATTAGAACAATATTGGTCAAGATGGGCCACATATACCTCTCCCTTTGATTTACATTCTTTTTATTTTAAAATAAAGTGTACATTCTGAATTTGAATATCCTTGTTTTGTTTTGTTTGTATGTTTCTTTTGTATGCTTTTTAAAATAGTTTTGTAGATTATTTTATTATATGGAAGTGTGCACTGAAGAACTGAAACATGTTGACATGTTGAGTGATCAAATGTAAAGTTGATCACTCACCTTTAACGGTTAGCTTTACGCAAAATTATTTTTGTTAGATACCATGCCTAAATAAGGGATAGAAAATGCATACAGAAATAAATATAAAATATAATATATTATAAAAATGACCATTTTATTTTTCCAGTCTGAATGCGTGACATTATAATAATGAATACCTAACTTGGAAGTCGAAGCTTTGCAGGAATGCTTAAAGATAGTAAAACCATAAATTGTAATGAACAATAAAGTTTTATTTTACTTATTTATTTTATTATAAACCCAATGGAAATATGATTTTATGTATGTGGAAAAACATTTTACAATAAGGTTCCATATGTTAACTACATTAGCTAACATGAATTAACAATGTGAATTATTATTATCTATTTATTTATTTTTATTTTATTTTTTGAAATCATCAATCAAAACATTTATAAATCTTATTTAATTTAAAATTCAACATTTACTAATACATTATTAAAACCAAAGTTAATCTGTTAATATTATTTAATGGACCTGAGCTAACATTAACTAACAATGAACTGTTGTATTTGTATTAACTAACATTAAAAAAGATGAATAAATACTTTAACAAACATATTGCCTATTGTTAGTTGTAATGCACTAACTAATGTTAACTAATAGAACCTTATCGTAAGGTGTCACCAGAAAAACTGACCTAAACCTGGCTTAAAACGTGACAGTTTGTCATGTCCTGTTGGTCTCGGGTCATGTAGCAGACATGCAACCATTCATATATGAAATTAGTTATTTTAGCAAGACAAAAAAAAAGGTCTTTAAAACTACTACAGGCACACACAAGCAACCATTCAGAAAAACCAATGGGACCAATTAAAGCTCTTCCTTATTAAAATGATCACATCCTGAATAAAAAGCAGGCCCTGAGCCCTCATCTACTTCTGTTTGACCTGCTGGCAGAATGCATGGATTGCTCCGGCCACTTAAAGAAATTATTGGCCTTCATTAGCGCCCATTTTAGATGCCCTTCGTTACAAATGGGGCCTAGCCAGGGCTATTCAGAGCTCTGTGCAATGGTAAAAGGATATTAGTGCTATGACCTCCAGTCCTTGGAATAGTGTCATTTACCTTTGTGTGATTAAGAGTAATGAGATTCCTTGAGTAAAATCTTTGTGCGGTTGAATGTATAGGAACTTTGGCTGGCATCTTTGTGAAACGTCCTTAAAAGAAGCTAATTTAACAGAGGTAAACGTTTTTGGGCAGCAGTTAGGAGCAGCTTTGCATTCACTAGAATGCTCTGAGCCGTGGCAGACTGGGTAGCGCACATGCTCATGACATACAGCATAAGAGCTGTTTGCAAAAAGGAATGGCATTTATTTCCATTTTCTGTCCTATAGAATAGAGTAAAAAAAAAAAAAAAAAAAATACAAAAAAACCTCAAAGAAAAAGCATTGGGTGGTAGATAAAGATAACTATTAGCAAACTTTTATGCAATTTATATATGAAATACTGTACTTTGCCTGTAAATAGAATAACATATTTGATTTAATGTTTTAATTTTAATTCAATGTCACACAGGGTGCAAGCCTGCATTATTTTCTCCACCTAAAAAAAAATAGAGAGCATTCCTAAACATTTCTTAACCATTAACCATAGCAATTGTTACACAAATCGAGACAAGCTCAACCATTCACTTATATTACCAAAGTTACTGTAAGTAATAACTACAAACTATTGTATTGTAATAACTACAAACTAACATTTGATTCCAAAATAAGTTTTAGACTAAATTTAGACTAAATGTGCAACCTTGTTACTCTCAAACCTGTAATTCATTCTGGCATTCTTTCTTATTTTTATTTTTTTATTTACTTGAATATTTAAAAATTTTGTCTATTTTTTTTTTATGTTTATTAATAAATGTTGATGAAAAAAAAAAAAAAAAAAAAATCAGAGTTTTCAACAGCGTTCAGACTCAAACAGGCCCTATTTCCTACATCACTCATGGAAAGTGCAGTATACTTAAAATCATCTGATATAACCTGCCTTAAACCTGCACAAATAACAGCAGTAAGAATTCGACCTACAGTTCATTTGCTCACAATTTATATGCACAGTCTGATATAAAGATGACTCGTCTTGCTAATGAAAGCACAGAAAATCTCCAAAAGAGACCATTTTCTTTGACAATGCTCTGGAACAGAATACGCGAGGGCTCAGTGCGAAAGGAGAAAGGGCAGACAAAATGCAACGTGGGCTGAAGGATAAAATTAGCACCTCAATAAAAGAGGAAGGAGCAGGGAAGGAAGCATGAACAATGAAATTAAGAGAACCCGCGACACATCAAACACATTCAATTACATTTCTGTCTTAGTCTTAGCGTGACTGAAGAGTCCCCCATTATGACATTGGGACAAAGGACACTCGTGATCTCATTGCACAGTCCTCGACGGAAGTGTTTAATGGAATAAAAGCGGCTTCTCGTCGAGGCGTGCGGAGGTGCTTTTGAGCGCCCCGCAGAATGACACATTTTGTCATATGCGTGGAGGCAGGTCGCCTTTTCAAGGCAATTCCCAGACATCTGAATGAGGGGACTGAGTCAGTGAATGTCTCTGAATAGTGTGATTTACCTTGGCATAGTGGAGCCAGATTGTCCCACTGGTAAAGCCCATTGGGATGGAGTCTGCATGTGGCATTTCTGTGACCCACGAGCCTATAGCCAGCGTTGCAGTAATACTGGAGTCTGCTGCCTGGCCGGTCTCTCGCCCTATTGATGACTCCTCCATTCTTGGGTGGATCGTTCACACTGCAGTATGCAGCTGCGGGAGACGGCAACAATCACAGTTTGTTAAAGTATGATGTTGAGCGTGATTCTTTTTTCATCCATGTTAAAACATGCATCACATGTCCTTGAATACAGATCTAATCATGGCCTTGATCAACCTTTCAGATTGTTTTGAGTGTGGTGGTAATGCCATTTTTCTCTTTTCAGGTGAAAAAAGGAAAACAAAAAAACTAGCCATAATTCTTTGTTATATTTTTTGTCCGGTTTAATCATAAATCTAACATACTTTTCAAACCTTATCTAATATAAGTTTGCTTCCGAATAAAAGTATTTAGAATTTTTTTACTGGAAAACAAAAATACAGATTTGATACAGAGTGACATTCAAAAATCATCACCAAAACTACATAATGAATCTTTGCAACCCTGAGTATGGCTTCAGTTGGAACAAGCATGAACATGGTTTGTGACAACCACAATTTGTTTACTGTTTGTTTACTCTCAAACAAACCCTAATCCTACCCTAACCCTATAGTAAGTACATTTTCCCCTGGTTTCACAGACAGGGCTTAAGACTAGTCCTAGACTAAAATGTAAGTCTGAGCTGTTTCCACTGAAATAAACTTGCACTGACTGATCTTAAAAATATATCAGTGCCTTTTTAGTTTTAAGATGCACATCGGTAATGTTTTTTTCTAAGCATGTTTATAAAAATTACTTAAATGTCCTAATTGATCTATGGTCTAATCCTGGCTTAGTCTAAGCCCTGTCTGTGAAACCGGGCCTATGTTGATTAATATTACTCAGTACTTAAATATATAATTACACTGTAACAATGACACCTTAAAATAAAGTAAAACCCCAAAATGTATATATAAAAAATAAAATAAAAATACAATTAAATTTTGATTTTTAGAAGATTTCTGTTTACTTTTGTACAATAATTGGCCAATGTAAAGTCTGAGTACTAACGCAAAACCTGTTCTCCACTTCTTTAGATAGCTTTTTACTAGACAGAAATTTGTATCCATATTTTTGGAAAATGATGCACATTTTAAATGTATTAATCTTCTGTACGTTAATTTTGTAAAGTTCATGACCATTTAGATGAAATTGACTAAAAGTCATAAATCTCAAATTCTAATTTCATGTAGTCTTTAAAACTGTGTTTAAGTTTGATTCGGAGATTAAACGAATGGGAAAATGCAGCTTGCTGGTTACAAAAAAAAAAAAAAAAAAGATTATTAGATCTTGTTTTTGATGTGACACAAATACAAGTTTACCCATCATGAAAAGGAAAGCAGAAGCTCGAGGGATGTCAAAGCTTAATCTCACTTCAGACAGATCAAATCAAATGCATCATCACACCAACTCTGCTGAGAGGTCTAGACTTAGCTGCGAGTGATTAACCAGACCTAGCGTAAAAAAAAAAAAAAAAACCTTCATGTGGCACTGAATTCTAATTTCCGAAAGCCCAACGGACTAAGAAAGGCGGGAAAAACAAGGAGGGCTTGAAGTTGCTTCTGAAAGATGTTTTGTAGAGATAAACGTGTTATATTTATCAAAAAGTGTTACCTACATCCCGTGATTATTTTAACTCAAGAATCTAAATACACAGTAGCCACTCAGAGGGTTTCAAAAACACAATCCCTCTGAGCAATGTAGTCGTTTCTCTTTCTGTCTGCTCTTGACAAAATCCAATAAACAGGAAACATGTGGAAACACACTGGAATAATGTGCCTGCATAGGGCACAGCATGTCTGAAAGAACAACTGGAATGAACAGAGAGACCAAGAAACGTTGACAGAGAGGCAGCGGAACGGGTGAAGAGATGCCAAGTAATCATGGCCACTGGCTTTGCGGTCCATAAATCATGTTTAGCCATTGGTGGAAATGTCGGTCAGAAGAATACGACATGGTAATTATTCAGCAAAATGTATTGCTGCATCTTTGACCACTATTACAGCAGACTTGCCAATGGCTCCCCGGAGGTAAGATGTGTCTGGTTCTAGCCTAATGAGGGCCAACTTAGAAAAGGCTGACTTCCTCACTTATTGACCCATTTGGATCCAAAGCAACTACCTCGAAGGGCTAAAAGTCCGGAATAAATCTGGCACACGTATTAATAAATACTACTGAATACCAAAAGGCGACTTAGAATTGTAAATGTAATCCTGATTAAGATGTCTGGATGAATCAAAAGTGGAAATGAAAAATCAAAGAACCAAACAAATGGAGCTAGAGAAAAAGTATTTTATTCCGGTGCACAGGCCTTCATCACAAATAAAAGTGTAAAGATTTTCTTGATTCTTTGATTTCTCCATTATACAAGTGTTGCTGGTTTTCTGTTCAAAGTTGTATAGAATAACTCTACAGTACTTCTGGATGCATTAAGAAATTGTGAAATATGAAAAGGTGTAAACATGTTTAACAAACCTGTGTAGCGTATTTTGAAGCCTTTCTTGCTGGTCGCATGATCCGTTGACCATCTGAGGTAAAGCTGGTTTGTTTTGCTAGTGAAATTCAATTGTGTGGAGTGGTTCCCACTCAAAGCCACCAACAGCGGACTCTGTCCAGATGGCCCTGGTAAATAAAACATCACAAAAACAAGTAAAGCTAAATATTGCAAACCACGAATCTGTTGGGCAGCAAGGCAGAGGAGACATTAAGAAGGAACAGTGATTCTCAAACTTTTCAAGCCAAGGACCAAACTTCAAATAAAACAGCATATCCAAGTTTTCAAGTTCCACTTACAATAGTACCAGTACACATTACACCTTTTATCCCTGGCACTTGGCTAGCTTCTTGAAGATCTCTAAAAATGCTCTAAAACACACATACAGTACACCACAATAATAGCATTTAATAGTTTTACAGTTAATTTCAAACTTTGAAATGAACTAACACCCAATAAAATATATATTTATGAAGCTTAAGCGATATGTTATATCTTAAAACTTCTCCTGTCTATTTAGATGTGCTTGGATTGCTCAAATTGATGCTCAAAACCGAGTGCTAAATTCAGAGTTTCTGAGTCAAATGCAGGCCATCTGTAAGCATTCCTCCTAAATATCAAGCTCACAGCTTTTTTTTTTTTTTATCTCAGTTTTTGGCTTGACATTTTGTCAATTTTTAATAGTGTGAATTTACTTTTTAATTAATAGGTAAAATGTGTCACAAATGAACATTTTAGTTGTAATACATTGTAAAAAAATATATATATAATATAATATAATATAATATAATATAATATAATATAATATAATATAATATAATATAATATAATATAATATAATATAATATAATATAATCACTCCAGCGACAGTACATAGGATAAGCGGAATAGAAATGGATGTATGGATAAAATAATCAATAACATTCCATCTGTACAGACAAAACAACGTTTACCATCAAAAATCTCCAGTTCGTCAAACTGCTTCTCGCTCTGGAACATTTCTACATAAATGGAGATGGTGAAGGAAGGCTGCACTCTGATGATCCAAGAGCAGGTCTGGGAGTTGGGGTAGTTTTTTGGGAAGCCCGGACTCAGGATCACACCAGAGGAGGCAGATCGCTCCTCATTTGCAGG